>NC_133329.1:385657135-386257135 GCF_042186555.1 Aquarana catesbeiana | reverse complement strand
AAATCTTTTACAGATGTAAGACGTCGACTCCGAGAGAAGGGAATACGTTTTGGCCTTCTATACCCCAGCAGATTGAGGATCACGGATGGCGACAACACCCGCTTCTTCGATACCCCTGAGGCCGCAGCGGCATGGTTAGACACCCGTTAGTGTCATAATGAAAATTAGACCGGTGTTGAATATACGATCTGCTGAGTACAGATAAGTATTGCAAATTCCTGTAATGACCCTCCTTCTACCCCATGTTGACTCCCAGCACAATTCATTATCGGCTACCGCATCTTTCTGCACTGCGGCACCACGTCATCATCCTCACCTGCTACTATACATCTGATACTGATGGCACTGAAACTAGTTCCTCCTGTCCGAGGAGCTCCAGTAAATACCATGCAGACTTTTGTCATTGACTTCTAAACGATGATCCGTTCCTGATCCCCCTCGCTCAGGTTCAGACGAGGACATTTGCCAGTTACGGCGACCCCCCTCACCCTGGTCCAGGACGTGACCACACGAGTCAAGTTCAAAGGGTTTCTGGACTGACATGATAGTGTAGTGCACTGAGTTTTAGGTTGCCACTACAGCTACAAGTTTTTTGGTTTAGGGGTAAAACTATCCCCATCCTTCTCCCTCGTTTCGGAAGAGAGATGGGGCATAGTAGGAAAAGCACATTGTGCTTGGGTTTGTTTAAAAATGTTCTAAAGGTTTCTTTTCTTTTTTTCTCTTTTGGTGCACAATATTGGATAAATCTAAATGCTGCTACTACATGGTGTGCTGTGTCAAGGATTTTGCTGTTCATGGTTCACTCTCCCATTTATCCTAGTTGGTTCTCACCTTTTAATGTAGATGGCTAATCCCCGTGCTGATTCCTTTACGGTCCTCTCCTGGAATGTCAGGGGCCTTGGATCAAAATTCAAGCGAGCTCTCCTTTTCCAGTACCTAAAGTCCCACTCCCCCCAACTCATTCTTCTTCAAGAGACCCATCTAATGGGCAGCAAAATCCTGACATTGAAAAAACCGTGGATACAGAGGGCTATACATGCCACATACGTATGCAAGAGGGGTGTCGATTCTTATACACAAGAACTTCCCCTGTGTGATTGAAGAGGTGAGCACGGACCCACAGGGTAAATTCGTTATTGTTGTATTTACACTTTGGTCTCACAGGTATATTGTCATCAATATGTATATCCCTCCGCCTTTCTCACCTGTAATACTATATGCGGTTATGGAAAAGATTGCCCCCTTTTGCCCTGGGAAGATTTTAATTATGGGAGACTTTAATGCTATCATGTCCCCGGATCTAGATAGACCTGCCCCACCAAAGCATCATTGCACAGATCTCTCTGGTTGGGCTCAGGCAGTAGCCCTAGAAGAGATTTGGAGGTGGAAGCACCCTACAACCAGAGCCTATTCGTGTTTCTCAGCATCCCACAAAACTGCATCACGTATAGACCTGGCCTTTTCTAATCCCCCATTGTTGGCGGATGTGCTTGAGGCATCTTATTTGCCAAGTGGACTGTCTGATCACAGCCCATTGGTGGTGACGCTTCGCTCTCCTGCATCCCGGAGTGCGGCACTGTGGAGACTGGGGGCTCATTGGGTCACACATCCGGACCTAGCTGAGAGTATACCCCCCCTGTTAGCTGATTTCTGGGAGCGGAACACTGGGTCCTCCTCCCCTGAAATCACTTGGGATGCGTTTAAAGCATATACGAGGGGACAATACATCTCATCTATTGCCCATATTAAAAAGAAACAATTAAAGGAGACCCAACTACTGCAACAGTCGGTGACAAATCATACCTCTACTTATAGCTCGGACCCCACACCATCTCATTTTGACTCACTTATGGCAGCTCAGAGAGAACTGAATCTTCACTTGACAGAGGTTACACGACTTGAAACTCATAGGGGCAGACAAAGAACTTTTGAACAGGGTGACAAAAATGGTCGCCTGCTGGCCCTATTGGCGCAGAATGACCAACCACTCACGCTTGTCTCCACTCTGCAGACTGCTGATGGAGACATGGTGACTTCACCCTCTGAGGTATTACAAACGTTTACTGCTTTCTACGAAAAGTTATATACCTCCACCCTGCCCTCTGACTTTCAGCCTGTGCGGCTACGGGACCTGTTAGATCCCTTGGCGCTGGGCTGGCTGTCGGATCAGGAGCGTGAGACACTAGTTAGACCGTTTACGGCCCTAGAAGTTCTAAATGCCATCCAATCCTTCCCAAATGGTAAGGCGCCGGGGCCGGATGGCCTTCCAATTGACTTTTATAAGTCGCATGGAGACCTTCTGGCACCCCTGTTGGCCCAGTTATATAATATATGCCTGAAGGATGGCAAACTACCCGACTCCATGTATCTTGCATATCTGACTTTAATACACAAACCCTCTAAAGACCCAACCTCCTGCGCCTCGTACCGGCCAATTGCATTGCTAAATAACGCCTTTAAAATTTTGACCAAACTACTTGCTCTACGACTATATCCCCTATTACCTTCAGTCATTGATTCGGACCAAACTGGTTTTATGCCCCGTAGATCCACGGATGTCAACCTCAGAAGGTTACATACCAACATGCATGCCCAACATCACAACACGGGTTCGAGAACTATAGCCTCACTTGACATAGAAAAGGCTTTTGATACCGTAGAGTGGCCTTTTCTTTGGGAAACATTGCGTAGAATGGGGTTCCCCTTGTTGTTTATTCAATGGCTCCAGGTATTGTACAAACGCCCCACTTCATCGGTGAGACTGGGAGGTGGACTGTCGGCCCCTTTTAGGCTCACCAGAGGAACCCGGCAGGGCTGTCCTCTCTCTCCGGCTCTATTTGCCTTAGCTATTGAACCAGTGGCGGAGGCGCTCCGTACGTCCCCGCATATTAAAGGTCTTCGTATTGGCTTGCTGGAGGAGAGGCTGGCCCTGTACGCAGATGACATGCTTCTGTTCCTCAATGATGCTGGCCCGTCCTTACAGGGTGTTCTGAATGTGTTAGACACCTTTGCAGGAGTCACCGGGCTAAAGGTCAACTGGTCCAAGTCCATACTTTTTCCAATAGACCAGGCGGCCAAAACTACTTCCTCCCCAGACTGTTCACTAAAATGGGTGGAAACTTTCAAGTACCTGGGGGTCCATATATCCACACAAGCATCAGATTTCATCTCGCTTAACCTTACCCCTTTACTCTTGGACACTAAGACAAAACTTAAAACGTGGAGTAATTTACCTCTGTCAGTCTGGGGACGAGTAAATCTCCTTAAAATGAAAATTATCCCCAAATTCACGTATTTGTTCCGCCACTCCCCTCAGTGGATACCTAAATCTTTTTTTAATACAATGAATCAATTGTTCTCATCCTTTATCTGGGGCTCCTCGCCACCCAGATATCGGCTGTCGACTTTGATGCGGCCGACAACGCAGGGTGGTATGGCATTTCCTGATTGCTACAAATATTTTCTGGCTACCCAACTGGTGACAGTGGCCTGGTGGCTGCACCCTGACAAAACTAACTCTTCCACAGCCCTAGAGGCCACGATAGTGGGCTCTTTTGAAGCTTTGCAATTTCTGATATTCAGAGGCCCTTGAGCCCCATATCATTTGACACCATCTATGCATACCACCCTGCGGGCTTGGCGGGCAGGTCTAGATATAGAAAAATACAAACCAACCGAGATCTCTCCTAACACCCCGATCTGGCTGAACCCTACTTTGCCACACATTTACAAACTTCTAGACCCCTTTGCATGGACTAAATATGGTATAAAAATTATCTCTCACATAGTGTCACAAATGTCCTTATCTCCCCTTTCCCACCTTTCGTCCATGTATATCATACCTCATAATTACCAATTTCGCTATCTCCAATTGTCACATGCTTTTGCTGCGCAGTTTCCACGCGCTTCCTGCATCGTTGTCCAGTCGGGACTGGAGAAGACACTTAGAACTAAATGTACAGAGAAACCTACCTCACAGCTTTATGAGCATTTGGTCTATGTGTCTCTCCCATCTTTAGATAAGCTCTGGTCTCGCTGGCAGCTTGATATACCCTCGCTGGACAATGATGATTGGGATTTCCCTTTCCGCTCCTTAGTTTCTATGCGGGATAGGCTGATCCAATTTAAAATAGTGCATAGAGCGTACTTTACTCCACATAGACTCCATAAAATGAACCCTACATGTCCATCGGAGTGCTGGAGATGTGGAATCTCCCCAGGAGATTTCTCTCATATTTTCTGGCATTGCCCTAAAATTCAGAAATATTGGAGTGAGGTACTCGACACGGTAAATAGAGTTGCATCAACTACACTACCACATGCCATGGAAGTCTGTCTATTGGGGTTAATTGAAACACTTGTACCAACAATGGCAAAACGCACATTGGTAGGGCTATTGCTATTCTATGCCCGGAAAAACATTGCCATGCAATGGAAGAAGCCCACTCCCCCTTCATTGACACAATGGAAAAGTCTGGTCAATAATAACCTTCCTCTATATAAAGACACATACTTCAATAGAGGGTGCCCGCTGAAGTACGATAGAGTCTTGCGTACATGGTTAGAGGATGTGGAAACAGCTGGTTGAGTCTTCAAATAATATGATGGGGGTGGCGGGGGGGGGAGTGGTGAGAACTTATTGGCTACGATTGGAGAGAGGGCCTGAAGTCTCAAGTGACCTATAAATAGATACAAAAGAAGCGAGCCATCGGTTAACTCATCATGTGATAAATAACACAAATTATAATATCTTGTCATGTGATGTGTGGGATACTTTATATAGGCACCACAGTTTCTCTTTTTAGTTTTTAAGTTGTATATGTATTGTTTGTCTTGAAAATGCAATAAAAAAAAATTAAAAAAAAAAAAAAAAATAGCGGCGTTTTACCGCCGACGCTATGGGCGGCCCGGTGTGAAAGGGCTCTTAGTGCTAAATGTTACCGTTTGTTTTGTTTGATTTCCTTGGTACGGATCTGGGCTGGAGGATTAGTCTGCAGAAGCCTGTACTTTGCGGGTACCATCCATTGATCACGGTTGCAAAGCTTTGAAGAATCCAAATGAAAACAAACATTTTCTGTGTGGGGGAGTTTATTAGTTTTTTGCGACAGGTTTCAATCTGCCTAAAGGAGGTTCATGGTCGCAGAACACATTTTTTCATTTTTTTGAACATCAGCACTGTAATGATAATACAAACAATAGTTCTATTTGACAATCTGATATATAGTTACATAGTTTGGTTGAAAAAAGTCCATCTAGTTCAATCCTTAAAAGATGAAAAAATATAAAAATTTACATACATTCCTATATCTATAGTTGATCCAGAGGAAGGCAAAAAACCCCAGAAAAGTATGATCCAATTTGTTCCAGCATAGCAAGCTGTACAATCACTACTTTACATTGTAGCAAAGTGTCATTTCTTCAGTGTTGTCACATGAAAAGATAGAATAAAATATTTACAAAAACATGAGGGGTGTACTCACTTCTGTGAGATACTGTAACTGCATACTAACATTTATAGGTAAAGTTGAACATGGGAATATCAGATTGCCTCTCTGGGGGATCAGGAAGGATTTTTTTCCCCTGCTGGAACAAATTGGATCATACTTTACATTTACAAAAATGTGAGGGGTGTACTCACTTTTGTAAGATACTGTATATTATGTACATTTAGGAAAGAATCCAGACCTTTCTTAAAGCAATCTACTGAGCTGACTAGAACCAACTCTGGAGGGAGTCTATTCCACATTTTTCACGTCTCTTACTGCAAAGAAACCTTTCCGTATATGGAGAAGAGATCTCTTTTCCTCCAGGTGTAAAGAGTGCCCCCTTTTCCTCTGCGATGTCCTTAAAGTGAATAACTCAACCTCAAGTTCACTATATGGACCCCTTATATATTTGTACATGTTGATCATATCCTCCCTTAGGCTAGGTTTCCACTAGTGCGACTTTTCATCCTTTTTGGGACTGAAAAGTCACATGACAAGTTGTACCCCATGATTTCCAATGAGTACCATTCATATCTGTGCGACTTCAAAGTCCCTACACTACTTTGGTCCCACTTTGATGCGATTTGAGGTCCATAGACCTCAAGAATACACAAGCACTGCTTCAAGTCGCGCGACTTTGGGGATGCAATAGTGGAAACATAGCCTTAATCTTATCTTCTTGCGAGAAAAAATTCAGTTCCTCTAATCTTTCCTCATAGCTGAGCCCCTCCATGCCTCTTATCAGTTTGGTTGCCCTTCTCTGCACTTTATCCAGTTCCCCGATATCTTTTTTGTGAATTGGTAGCCAAAACTGAACTGCATATTCCAGATGAGGTTTTACGAATGATCTCTACAGGGGCAAAATGATATCTCTCTCACTCTCTCATACAAGAAAGAACTTTGCTTGCTTTGGAAACCGCAGCTTGGCATTGCAGGCTATTATTAAGCTTAAACTCCCAGATCCTTCTCCACCATGGATTCCCCCAGTTGTCCTCCCCCCTAGTATGTATGATGTATATTCTTAGCCCCCAATTGCATAACTTTACATTTATCAACATTAAACCTCTTCTGCCACATAGATGCCCAATTAGACAGAGCATTGAGGTCAGCTTGTAAATTGGAGACATCCTGTAAGGACGTTATTCCACGGCATAGTTTGGTGTCATCTGCAAAGACTGAAATGTTACTTTTAATCCCAGACCCAATATCATTTATAAATATAATAAAAAGTAAGGGTCCCAACACTGAACCTTGGGGTACACCACTGATAACCTTAGACCATTCAGAGTAAGAATCATTTACCACTACTCTCTGAATTCTGTCTTTTAGCCAGTTTTCTATCCATTTAAAAACTGTTTTTCCAAGGCTGTAGACTTTACCTTACACATGGGCCGTGTGTGCGGAACTGTGTCAAACGCTTTTGCAAAATCCAAGTATACCACATCCACCGCCACCCCTCCTGTCCAAGTATACCACGTCCACCGCCACCCCCTCTGTCCAAGTATACCACGTCCACCGCCACCCCTCTGTCCAAGTATACTACATCCACCGCCACCCCTCTGTCCAAGTTTACCACATCCACCGCCACCCCTCTGTCCAAGTTTACCACATCCACCGCCACCCCTCTGTCCAAGTATACCACATCCACCGCCACCCCTCTGTTAGGGTTGGAGAAAAAATCGATTTAAAACTTGAATCGAGTTGAGAGGTCAAATAGATTCAAAATTTAAGCAAATCGATTTTTTTTTTTTTTTTTTTTTCACCGCGCCGGCCCTGAGGCGCTGCGGGCATGAGTTTTTACGCGAGGCTGCGGCTTCGGCCTAGTCCGCGGCTTCGGCCGGACGCCGTGGACTGAATAGAAAACAATCTTTACATAGATTTTTACTCCAAAATAATTTTTATTTAAATTTGATATAAATTATTTATTTTATTGTTTTATTGTTTTTAAAGAAATCATTGATTTTTATCCACCCTGATACTCGGTTGTGCTTACATGGTGGCTGTGTTCACCTTAACGTGATTGGGATTGACTTGTGGTTTTTAGGCTTACAAGAGGGCATCCAGCATGCACTTAGGATTTGGTGTGCCGTGACAGGAGGTCTTGGGGCCTTTGAAGACAGTGGTGGTTAACAGTTTTGGTGAATGATGAGTTGGGCCCATCTCTGGGATGGGTGTCCCTTCCAGATAGGCGGTAACAAATTAAGAGTTATCTGGCTCTATCAAGGGTATCTTGATTGTAAATTGTCCTGGAGTCTGTGTATTTGTGGCTGGGGGCCTTGAAGTTGATTTGGGTGGTAGATATAGCTGTTTGTGTTTTAATAATGGTGCCTTCAAAGACCCTAGACCATGGCTCAAAATTTCAACTCCTCCGCTACTAGCCAGGCCTCAAGGGTTACTCGCCACCAGTTGCCCCACCCAACCCCTGCCCGGCCACTAATTCCACCACTAATCACGCCCTCATAAATTATCTCATGAAATGACACTTAAATGTTTTTTTGCATAATTCAGTTCTAAAAATGAATATTAACAACAACTTTATTTGTGCCCATCAATGCGGCCTCACTTGTGCCTACCAATGCAGCCTGCCCGTGTCCACCAATGCAGCCTACCTGCGCCCACCAATGCAGGGGAACAGAGGAGAGGAAGTGGATTGCCGGCCGGATGATCAGAGCGCTGGGGAACATCACTGGAACCGCTTTCATTTCAATAGCAGTGTGTTGCCGTCGCTCGGCGCCACATACAGCCCCGCCCCCTGGCCAGGTAACTTTGATACACATCACTCGTCTTGGGATTGGACTGGTGATTTGTCTATCAGCCCCGCCCCCTGGTCCCGGGACTTTATGTGTGTGACAGCGAGTGTGGGGAACACTCTGCTATTGAAATGAAAGCCGCTAGTGGTGTTCCTCGCGTTCTGATGATCCGGCCACCTGTTCTCCTCTCTTCCCCTCCGCGAGCGCTGGGAGAAGTACTCGGGTACAACCCGCCTGCCAGTGGTGCTTGCCCCCGCCCCCCGTGCCCAGGGGCAGCCCTTCTTCGCCAGCTGGTAAAATGCAAACAGGTGAGTGGAATTTTTGAGGGCTGCCCTACACTATTCTGGAGATCTGTTACTGTCTGTATGACGTTGTTTATTATTATTTTATATCTGTGTTGTTTAATAAATCGCTGCTATGGCCTTTAAGCTCCATAAAGGAAGTCTATGGTGTTTTTTGTTTTTTGTTGTGGGGGGCACCATTGAGTGGCGTTCAGTTTTTAGGTTAAGGGCAACCATAATATCTGGCAATGCCTGAGTCATATTGCGGTGTTTACTTCAGTGGTTACTAGCGGCTTTGGCCAGATATGGTATATTCATAGCTGCTTTGGTCCAAGCTGGACCGATTTTAAAACAATGTAAAAATGTTCCATGCCTGGGATCCACCTTTTTTAATTATCTTCTTTTGCAGAAGATTTTTTTTTTTTATTTTCAATTCAGGGTGGCTGTAAGTAGGGTGGGAGCTGACAGTAAATTGTTCAGGGGGTCAGGCAATTCCCGTATTGGCTTCCCTTACATCTTCAGAAACATAACTTTTATAGGTTATATTTAAGAAATTTTAAAACGTTCTGCCTTTAGAAACTACAGAAATGTTTTTTGTTTAGTGAAGTTAATATTTTGTATAACAGTCTACTACGTAAAACAGATCTGACTTATTTTAGGAGTTGTGATTATTCAGCACTGAGCCAAGTAGTTTTCACGAGTTATGAGTGCCGTAATTCATGTTAAGTAGTCTAATTCTGCAACACTTCACACATTTTCGCACTCAGGGAAAGATCGCAGTGCTGCAACAGATTGTAAAATCTGCTTGGGTAAACAGCTTGAAGTAGAAGTGACTTCTCCCGGAATATTTATTTTAGATCTCTGTTACAGGATCAACTCTGCATTTCTGTTGACTTAAGTGTCTGTCTTTTTAAAAAAAAAAAACTTTAAGGAACAGTTTGCCTAAAAGCTGCAGTGCAGTGTTCATTTTTTTTTACATCTTGTTCTTCCTAAATTGGCAGCAACTTTACAAACCACTTTAGATTGAGTAAAAACTCATCAAACCAAAAGCGCCGCTCAAAGCTCCGCCATGTCCATCTTTGCTGGGTGCAGACTTCATAGGGGCCCATCTTGCCCGATAGCCAACAATGAATGAAAAGTGGAAGTGCAGACCAGACCGCTGTCCCAGTTTGTAATATGTCAGAAAGGCTTCAGCTTCACCTCCTCCTAAGCCACACCCCACTAACGCGTTTCACCCGCTCATGCTCTTAGTCGTAGAGATCTTTAAGTAACACGTACAGAACTGTTCTTCTCCTAATCTGTTATTGGTTGGGCATATGATTTGTGCTGCATTTACTTCTGGCAATTTAATCTGCTGTTAGCTCAGACATGCAAGCAGGAGGGTGTGCTTTACTGAGAGAGCCCCTCTTCTAGATGAAGAAAAAAACAAAAGTCCATGAAGCCTCCTGGGATGTATTACATAATGGTGGCCTTGGAACCCGGAAGCAACTAAAGAAATGTAAAATAAAAAGTTTAAAATATGATATACATTATTATTTTTTTACTAACGCTAGTAATATAAGGATTAGGTTAATTTTGATTGAGAGAGTTTAGTTCCGCTTTAATGAATACAGAGTTGCTTAAAGTGGTTCTAAAGGCAGAAGGTTTTATATCTTAAAGCGGAGTTCCACCCATTTTAAAGTCAGCAGCTACAAAAAGTGTAGCTGCTGACTTTTAATAATCAGACACTCACCTGTCCCAGGGTCCAGCGATGCGGGCGCATGAAGCCTCGCTCCTCTCCCCCTCCTCTCCACGGCACCAGCATTCTAACTGTGGGCACCCGGCTGTGGCTTCATGC
This sequence comes from Aquarana catesbeiana, assembly GCF_042186555.1. Lineage (NCBI taxonomy): Eukaryota > Metazoa > Chordata > Amphibia > Anura > Ranidae > Aquarana > Aquarana catesbeiana. The sequence goes on along the minus strand of NC_133329.1, from coordinate 386,246,781 downwards.
GCGTTCCGTGCTGCGTGCTGTGATTGGCCGGGCAATCTTCTGGGACCTTTGACATGTCCCAGAAGATTGCAGGGAGGGAGGGGGGAGAGGTGATCTTTCATCTGGCGCCGTGGCCAGTGGGAGCTGGGTGCCTGTAAAAACAGGGTACCCGTCCCCCCCCCCCCAAATGTGGCATGTCAGGAGGTCACCATCACTTAAAGTGATTGTAAAGGTAAATAATAAAAAAAAAAAAACACACATATCATACTTACTTCCACTGTGCAGCTAATTTTGCCCAGAGTGGCCCCAAACCTGCCCTTCTGGGATCCCCCGGCGGCTCTCGCGGCTCCTCGTAGAAGAGAACAAGAAGACCTGGACAGCCACACACCGGAATGGATAAATCCATCTTTTTATTCAAAATACAGGATCATGGGGTACACAAAACAGGACTGTGGGGTGGTACAAAAATAGCTGATGCATTTCGCACTTACACCAAGTGCTTACTCATAGTAAGCACTTGGTGTAAGTGCGAAACGCGTCAGATATTTTTGTACCACCCCACAGTCCTGTTTTGTGTACCCCATGATCCTGTATTTTGAATAAAAAGACGGATTTATCCATTCCGGTGTGTGGCTGTCCAGGTCTTCTTGTTCTCTTCTTTTTTTTTTTTTTTTTTTTTACTTTTTTTTTACAAAATAAATTTTTATTGAAAGAAAGAAAAATAAAACAGTATAATAGTGTGACAGTATCATCATACAATTGTACAAGAGTTGGGGAATAAACACAGATTCTTACAATTGATACAAAGATAACAATGAATCGGCTATAATAGAAAATCTCTTACTGGTGCTTTATAGTATATGTATGGTGGGGTGGTCTGGGCTAATCCAATATCACATTTAAATGTCTGAGGTTAGTGTTAATTATGGTGGCATACAATATATCCTTTTATTTTTCCCCCCTCTTTCTTTCCCTCCCCTCCTTCCACGTTGCAGTAATGATTTTGGGGGGGAATTCCCACTCGTTGGGTGGAGGCGTAAGAGTTTGTATGATAATTCAATCCACATGTTCAAAGGAGGTATTGGTCGGGATCTCTGTTAGGAGGTCCGTACCGTGTAGGGGTTTGAGAGGGGTTGTGTGTGGATATTGAGAAGTAAGTGAAGAAAGAAGGAGAAGTAAAGGAGAAAGGAGAAGGGAAAAAAAGAAGAAACAGAGGGGGGGAGGGGGAGGTTATCTAAGGGAAGTTAGGGGGGGAAGGGAACTAGAAGGGGGAGGGGGGGTCAAGAGGGATAGAGGGGTGAATGAATGTGAATGAATGTCCCCTCGGTCTCCGTCATTTGTGGTGTAGATTACGATTGGTAATAGTTTATGGTGAAGTAGGTCAGGACTGTCTGATTTCTACTCTCGGAGAGTAGTACTGGGCTAATTTCGACGTGTGACCCCCCATACTCGTCCCTTGTTTAGGGGTGGGGGGACCATGCCGTCTGGGGAGAAAGATGAGGTGTATGAGAGGTGCAGCTGAGAGGTTTAAATAGTATAGAAGTCGGGTGTTGGGTGTTGGGTGGTGGTCTCAGGTGGGCAATGTCAGGTCGGGAATTATTTCATCTGTGTTAGGTATCTGTCTGTTGACCGAAAATGAGTCCAGCAAGCCCACGTCTTGGAGAAGCTAGCTGGGGAGTCTCGTGAAATGGAAATGAGTTCTTCCATGTCAGCTATTTTATTAATTTGCGAGAACCATTCTTGGATGGTCGGAGCATGAGACGTACCCCAGTGTCTAGGGATGCACATTTTCGCTGCATTCAGTAGGGGTAAGACCAGTGTCTTACGATAGTATGGCGTGGATAGATCTGAGTGGTGAAACAGGCAATGGGTTGGGGAATGGTCTAAGTTGTAGGTCGATATTGATTCCGTGAGTTCTCGGACTTGCGTCCAGAATGGTTGAATAGCTGGGCATGACCACAAAATATGTAACAGAGTGCCTGGTTCATCCCCACATCTCCAGCATTTATTGGGGAATGAGGGGTTAATTTTGTTCAAGATGGCTGGGGTTCTATACCATCGTGTCAGAGTCTTATAATTATTTTCCTGAATGGACACATTTAGGGAGCCTTTGTGGGCAATCGTGAAGATGTGTTCCCACTGGTCTTCTAGTTCTGTTTGTAATTCTCTTTCCCATGACTTGCAAGCTTTCCCTTCTTTGGGGGAAGTTCCAGTAAACAATATAGCATATATACTGGAGATTAAATGTTGTTGGGGGTTAGATTGAGAGCATAAATGTTCAAAAGGAGTGAGTGGTCGTGATATGGAACTTCTTGTTCTCTTCTACTTGCATCAGCATTTAGCCAGCACCTGGGGCTCTTCTCTTCCTGGAGGTAATGAGACACAAGCACTCTGGTTTAAGCCCCTCTTTGAGCAGAGGATCCCACATCATCTCACGGCTCCTCCTCACACCTGATAACCCCCTCAGGGAAGCGCTTCCCCGAGGGGGTTACCATGCGGGAGCGCTCCCAAGTCCAGCATTCGGTGTCCATAGAGGCCGAATGTAGGACTCGGCCTCGCCCCCTGGCATTCGCGATATTGGATTTGATTGACAGCAGTGGGAGTCAATGGCTGTGCTGCTATCAATCTATCCAATCAAGAGCCGAGAACCCCGGGCAGAGAGACCGCGCGTCCCCGCTGGATCAAGTTCAAGGGTTCAAGTATGTAAAATGGGGGGCTGGGGTGCTGATCACTGAGAGGTATTTTGTTCACCTTAATGCATAGGATGCATTAAGGTGAAAAAACACAAAGGTTTACAACCCCTTTAATGTGGAAGTTCCATTTTTGGGTGGAACTCCACTTTAATGTATTCTATGCATTAAGATAAAAAACCTTCTGTGTGCAGCAGCCTCCCTAATACTTACCCGAGCCCCATCTCTCTCCAGCGATGTTGCATGAGAGCCTCAACTGTCCTGGGACAGTCCCTCATTGGCTGAGACACAGCATCGAGCACCATTGGCTCCCGCTGCTGTCAAAGTCAGTGAGCCAATGAGGAGAGAGAGGGGACGGGGCTAAGCCCCAGCTCTGTATCTTAATGGACACACTGAGCAGCGGCTCGGCTCGGGTGCCCCCCATAGCAAGCTGCTTGCTGTGGGGGCAGGAGGGAGGGGCCAGGAGCATCGGCGAGGGACCCTAGAAGAGGAGGATCGGGGCTGCTCTGTGCAAAACCATTACACAGAGCAGGTAAGTATAACATGTTTGCTAATTTTAAAGAAAAAAAAAAAAAAACTAGACTTTACTATCACTTTAATTTATGTTGGTGGGGTTGCTTAGATTTGCGATGGGTTTGTGTCTCGCCACCCAAATTTCTAATCTACTGACCTTTTCCTTCTTTAGACAGCTTTCTGGGTGGTGGTCTATGAATTTCATGTTATAATGCCATTGTTATATCCTTGGAATATAGACCGTGTGAAAATAGACACCACACGCCCATACATAAAATCCGTCTAAGAATATGTAATGTGTTGCCTTCAAGATAAAGACTTTAACAGGTTTTACTTCTGCTTTTGTGCTATTTTTCTCTGCTCTGGTAGGTTTGCCCTTTTCAATTTAATTATCCTTGTTTGGTATTTGGATTTAGGTTTGCTGGGTGCTCTGGAATGTCCTCATTCAAATTACGGCTCTAACCATCGATCAGCTGACAGAGTATGATTTACCAGTTTCATATGCTGAACACCAATGCCCTTAGGCATGAAACACTGTAACTCTATACCTGATGATAAGCTCACAGCCTCACCAAGTTAAGAGTTTGATTGATCGTGTTAAATCTTCCATATCGAAGGTATTGTGTTCATCCTCCTGACGAAACAGGGTCATTTAGACAAGAAATACAGCTTTACACATATATATGTGTGTGTGTGTATGTGTATATATATATATATATATATATATATATATATATATATATATATATATATATATATATATATATTAATTATACATACGCGCACACACTTATTCATATAACAAAAATAAAGCCGTGAAGAAAAAAAAAAAAAAAAAATATATATATATATACTTTATTTTTGTTATATGAATGTGTGTGTAAAATATATATATTAAAAAAAAAAAAAAAAAAAAAAAAAAATATATATATATATATATATATATATATATATATGTATATATAATATGCGCACACATACATTCATATAACAAATAAAGCCAAAATCTAATGGCTAATATATTTTTAGCTATAAATATCACATTTTCACTCTTTAGCTTAGAGTAATAATGTGTTTATAATCTACCAGAACCATCAGATACTGGGGAAGATTGTCCATGCTTTACCTTGTATCCAAGAATTCCACAAAATGGAAAATTATTTCCTTAGGCTACCTATAAGCGGCTCGATAATAGCAAACTCCTCTCCTGATTTCGAGCTCTGCTTGCGCTTATCAGACTGTTTCTTCCCTTCTTAAGTGCAAGAAATGAGTTCCTCAGGCAGTCCAAGGCAGTAGTTAGTGCACAGAGGGGATTCTGAAACCTGTTGGAGATTTTTTTTTTTTTTTTGTGTACTAGTCTAATGCCGCGTACACACGAACTGAATTCTCGTTGGAAAAAGCTATGATGGTTTTTCCAATGGAATTACGCTTAAGCTTGTCTTGCATGCACATGGTCACACCAAAGTCCGACCGTCCAGAACGCGGTGACGTATGACGGGACTAGAAAAGGGAAGTTCAATAACCAGCGCGACACCCTTTGGGCTCCTTCTGCTAATCTCGTGTTTATCTCATGTTAGTAAAAGTTTGGTGAGAGACGATTTGCGCTTTTCAGACTCGTGCTTTTTCAGATCGTTTTACTGCTGTTCTTCCGCAGCTCTACAAGACTCTGGTCCGGCCGCACCTGGAGTATGCTGTCCAGTTCTGGGCACCAGTCCTCAGGAAGGATGTACTGGAATTGGAGCGAGTACAAAGAAGGGGAACAAAGCTAATAAAGGGTCTGGAGTATATTAGTTATGAGGAAAGGTTGCGAGCACTGAATATGATTTCAATATACAAAGACCATACTGGTGACCCCACAATAGGAATAAAACTTTTTCGCAGAAGGGAGTTTAACAAGACATATGGCCACTCATTAAAATTAGAAGAAAAGAGGTTTAACCTTAATCTAAATAGAGGGTTCTTTACTGTAAGAGCGGCCAGGATGTGGAATTCCCTTCCACAGGCGGTGGTCTCAGCGGGGGGCATCGATTAGTTTCAAGAAACTATTAGATAAGCACCTGAATGACCACAACATACAGGGATATACAATGTAATACTGACATATAATCACACACATAAGTTGGACTTGATGGACTTGTATCTTTTTTCAACCTCACCTACTATGTAACTATGTAACTGCTATTCAGTTTGTGCTTGTGGGTTTGTATCTGGTTTTCAGTGCATGAAGTCAGTTCGTATCTGTTTTTCAGTGAGTTCCTGTCCGCTCGTTACTGATTTTCAGCTCGCTCTTCACAAGCCTTGCTGTTCTTCAGTGTGTTCTGTTTAGTTCGTTCTGACCAGCTGACCATTTTGAAGCCATCTTGCGGGTACGTGCTCATCGTAGAGTTCGTGCTGTGCGGGGGCTTGGTGTAATATTCCTAATTATGTTGCCTCAGTTTGGCCTGAGGCCGGACTTTCAGAAACTCCAATGATGGCCCTGAAAGCTGGCCGTCCTGGCTTGCCCCCCCAAATCGCCTGTGAAGTGCAAGAAAAATATGTAGAATATTGTACGGGTAGGGGGGCCATTGCTATGCCAGCACATTTCGAATAAATTTTCTCTTTTATCAGATAAAATCTTGATTTTCATTTACTGCTTGGGTTTATTTTTGCTGTCTCCTAGGTTCTCCTAGTGCACTTTTAGTGCCAAGTGGTTTTTCCATGATTAAATAACACCCATTGTCACTGTAAACACCAACTTAACACAAAAAATGGTATTGATCATTGAAAGAATAAGCCACACATTGTTGAGTATAAAACCTTTTACTCCGTGCACATTCACGTATGCGTTTTATAAAACATTTGGCGGCAAAAAAAAACACTTATTTTTTTCAAAGTTTTACCTTGAAATTTCTGAAAAAAATACAGAAACAGGCATGTTTACAACACATAACATACACAACTCTGGAACTTACAAAGTTCAACATTGCAAAAAAGAAGACAATACCAGTTATTTTATAGTGTGAAGAAGGTCTTGATCTTGCCTTCATCAGATGGGGTGGTCACCCCCATAAAAGCCAAATTTAGAAGATGCACACAAATTGTTAGTCAAAATGGGGATTTCCTTTCTGATCCCATACCGAATGTCAACATGTGCTATCTTCCATCATGGGGGATCAATGGACTTGTTTTGGGGGTGCAACCACTTCCTCTCACCTACTAGAGTTGGGAGGAAGGGGTTGCACCCACAAAATGCATACCTTGAAATCCCCTGATGGCAGATAGCACATTTGACACACTGTGTGCAGCTTCCAAATTTGGCTTTTAAACTGTATTAAAACTTTAGATAAAATTAAAAAAAAAAAAAAATCTTTTTAGGATTTAAATTCTCCCTAGTACATCAATCGTGTTCTTCAGTCTTTGTTCAATCTCCTTGGTTTTATCTTTGATAATGTCCAAATCACGACTACAAAACATGATTTTCTGGATCACCCGTTGTGCACTGTCACTGGTGAAAAAACTGGATTTTGGTACCACAACTTGAACATAACCTAAAATAAAAATACACGCCATGTATTATAAATATGCAGGCATACATCTATTACCTGAATCTGTGGTGTCCGACACTGACTTGTTGTGGTGACAATCTCCACCACATCTCCTTCCTCCACATCCTCAGGTTGTGACCTTTGTTCCCCTTCTTCAGGAGGTGGGGGGTCCCTGGTGTCCTTATATTTTCCGAGTCTTTGCTCCCCTATGAGAATGAAACAAAAGGTATACTTTGCACACAGACATTTGAGTACAGAAATAGGAATATGAAACATTGCTTGGAAGTGGGGTACAATTGTCTGTTTTGGCAGAGTTCAAAGCTGAAGACATGATTTTTTTTTCCCTTACCAAACCTGGAATACTTCCCTTTTTTGGCCAATTTTCACACATGTAGACACCCCAAGTATTCACTGGAGCACCTGTGTAGGACACCCTAAAAGCTAGTGCTCCAGAGTCCAGATGTGTAAACAGCTGCTTAGTGTCCTCTCCTTACATTACACTGAATCAAGTTTGCAATTCATTCTAGTTTGAAACACATCTAGACAACAATGTCCTAAACTTCTTTGAATACAAATTATCATGAACAAATGTAGTTAACCCTGTATCTGGCAAAAACAGCGTATTTATTTGCAAACGAACGATGTTTACTGATTACTGTGCCCACGAACATCAAAGGAGCCATTTTAAACTGTCTGACAGTAAAGAAAAGCACATTGCGCAGCATGCAAGTAATAATAAGAATAGGAACACATGACAAATACTTACTTTTTAGACGCACGCTCTTGATCCTTCTGTACTGATCCTGCTCCCTTAATTTGAGGTCCGACCAGCGTTTCCTCAGTTGCTCCTTAGATCGTCGTACCCCAAAATTTCGGTGCAGACTCTTCACAACTTTAATCATGATCTTGGCCTTTCTCACATTTGGGTTTAGGTACGGTCAATACTTCCCATCATAGTCAGCCCTCTTCAATATGTCCACCATCTTAACCATCTCTTCAAAGTACATATTTGAGGCCCTAAATCTTCTCCTCCTGGATCGGGACGTTTCTTGCTCTGGGCTTTCCTCCTCGTTGCTGCTATTAAGCACCTACTGTGTCTCCGCCATGTTCCTCTCCCACTGCGTCGATAGAGACGGGGCAGGGAATATTCTAGAAAGAACGTCAGGGGCGGGCAACGCGGGCGTAGTTTCACGCACGTGCAGTGTATATAAACAGTAACGCGTGCGTCGTATGTGCGATCTGTGAGCGGAGGAAGGTTCAGCGGAAGCGCAGATCGTTATAACGAAGGTACAATTTTAAGTTGGTGCATCAGTGGCCTATACTACTTATAGATTGAGGCCTATATTGGGTCAAGATTAGGAGAGTTTCGCCTGACGTTGGGGTTTGTCTTGTGTTGTGTCTTGCAGAGAAAATGGATATATTCAATGACGAGGACTTTATGCCCATATTCGTTGATATGTACAGGGAGCTGCACTGTCTGTGGCAGGTAAACCACCCCTATTATAACAAACAAAGGGGAAGCAGCGCTGGATCAATTGGTGGAATTTGTGAAGCCGGTGATCCTCACGGCAGACATCCCCTATTTGAAGGCCCTAATTGGTGGCATGAGGAGCACTTATAATGGGGAGCTCAAGAAGGTCCAGGATTCCCTGAGATCAGGAGCTGCAGCAGAAGACATTTATGTCCCCATGATACTACGACGAACTGCATTTTGGGCAGGCCAGAATGAACCCAGGCCAGCACTCTCCAGTCTTCCTTCCACACTTCCTTCCCCCCCGGCTGAGGCTTTTGACGTTCAACCTGGGCCTTCCAGGCAGCAACATGTGGAGGAGCCCAGCTTGAGCCAAGTATGGCATTCTTCAAAATATTTCTGGTTGTCAAATTAATGATGTTAAATATATGCTAATTTTGATCACTGATTTCTGATTTCACAAAGTGGTTTACATATCAATAGACAGTAGTAGCCACAAATGATTGGGACAAGAATGAAAAATGCTGGTGTCAGAATGATAGTCTTCTATTTATTAACATTACATTTGCAACAGTCATGAGTTGAAAATTCTGTGATTGAACCAAAAACTAAAATGATGGCCCTTTTTCATACACAGGAAAGCCTCAGCCAGGCCGTAGAAAGTGGCAGCTAGGAGGTGGCCGGGCCCAGTAGCCTGCCAGAATCGCAGGTCCCTCCCCTCCGCCTTCCACCAAAAAGTGGCAGGAAAAGGAGTAACGTGAAGGAGGCAGCAATTGGCCTATTTATGAAGGCTACTGCAGCCCTCAGAACCCCCCACAGTGTTCAAGAGGACTTTGCATACATCCTGCAAATGCTGGAAATGGGGCCAACGCCTCTTATGTGAGGAAGTGATGTTACAAGCCCTAAACAAGGGATTGAGGGGCCAACTCTAAAGTCAAAGCCATATTTGTGAGTTGAACCATGGTCCTTCTCCTCCTCCTCCACCTCCTGCCACACCTCCAACACCAAAGCCACAGCCTGGAAGGAAGCGTCCAAGGAAGACCAGAGAGTGATGGCCTGTGTTCAGTCTGGTTTGGCAAAAGATGCAGGCTGTTGTATGATCACAGCCTGGGGACAGATATGCCATCTGCTGCTGTTCCTGATCTCTTGTAGTCCTGGACCGGATTGTGCTCACTATTTTATAAGGACTCCTCAGGCCACCAATTTTGACTGTAAAATTATTAATGTCTACCCTGGGGTACAAAGGCTTTGCAAATCTCCACATTTTCTCCAGCGTTGCCTTCCTCTTTATTTTGTTATGACCCAGAATAAATGTGTATTTTGTTTTCAGAAATACTTGCCTATGTGTTTTACTTCAAAAAGGACAGTTTTTTTTTTTGAGTAGGCAGGTACATTTAAAAAATACAATGTCAAATTAACAAGGGACACCAACTAACCTCATTGAGATTTACAAAGACAAGATAATAATGGTGTTGTGGAAACGTGACATACAAAAAAAACAAATGGAGATCACTATAAAATAATTTAAAAAAACAAAACAAAACAGGAGATCTTGATTCCAAAAAAAATTAAAAATGACTATAAGAATTAATTATAAACATTATTAGGGAGATCTGACTTTAAAAACCAAAAAGATTATTCAGTTGATCAAATAAAATAATAAAGAAATACGTTTGTGAGAAGTCTGTGTGAATATGAGCAGCAAAACCACTTCATTCTTCTAAAGAAATAGAGAATGCGCTTCATTGAAAGATTTAAAAATTTGCAGTGTGACGAATGTGCCATCTCCATTACAAACGGTCATTTTACCAGACTGAGCGGCTCAGTCTCGTAATTGATTCTGTGCATGCGTGTTTTTTTGCGCGTCAGAATTGCATACACACGAACGGAATTTCCGACCAAAAGCTCTCATCGGTCTTTTGCTGGCCGAATTTCCAATCGCGTGTACACGGCATTACATTCTTCTATGTAGAAGAGTAAAAGGTTGGAATAATGGTCTCTGCTCCACATTTGCTGCCAAGTGAGCATTGCAACAGGTCCCAGGGTGGAATTTTGTTGTGCTAGGATAGACAGATATCTACTATCAAAGTTTTAAACATAAATCACTGCGCTAAAGGTATCAAAATCAGTATAAATGAGTATAAAAACGCTTATTGCTTCCATTAACCAGTGTGGATAAAAATCTGATTTTTTTAAATTTTTTTTTATTTTAAATCATTGAATTTAAATTTTTTTTTATTTAACCACTTCAATACAGGGCATTTTCACCCCCTTCCTGTGTTACCTAGGGAGTGATTCTAACTGTGGGGGTTGGGACTGACTAGGGGAGGAGATCGGTGTTCGTATATACTAGGAACACACAGTCTGTTTCCTCTCCCATGGCAGGATGTGGATCTGTGTGTTTACACACACAGATCCACATTCCTGTTCTGTCACGAGCAATCGCCTGTGCCCAGCAGACATTGCAGTTGCCGGGCAGGCGCATTGGCTCCCTATACTGATGGAAAGCTGAGGACGTCATATGACGCCCGTCTGGAGGGACAGCGTGTTCCTGCGAATGTCACATGACAATGGGCGGGTAGGGAAATGGTTGAATCAATGTAATTTTTTTTTTTGCTTTTTCTCAAATTTATTTTAATAAAATGCTTTTGGAGTAAAAATCTAAAGATAGTTTTCTATTTAGGATACATTAATAATTTTGTTTATTCAGCGTGAAATGGAGCTTAGTTATGTAGCATGAGGCTGTATATTCTGCAATATTTAAATTTTTGGTAAACTCATTCAATGAATCCAAGCTCTGCAAGCTGAGATAACATGCACTATTACTGCATTGATGCATTCACACAATTTCACAGTAACCATGAGATAAAACCAAGTTCAGGAATGTTCATCCCATTGTTTTGCAAACCTATATACAATACAAGCTGTTTGGTTGAATCTGTTCTGATATTGCTGTTTTACTAACCTGACCGCTTGTTATTCTAAATAGGAAACCTAGGTTTGCAAATATTAAACTAAATCTAACTACCAGCAAGAATAAGTCTTTACCACCTGTCAGTTTCAGATCCATCATGGCAGTCCCTGTTAGTGGGCATCCACTCACCTACTGCCGCCACGTCCCTCACTTTGTGTCACTGCTGTATCAACCAGCCATCCCATTAAAGTGAATGGGACTGTCGGTGAGTCAACAGCCGATCAGAGGAGGAGCCGCTGCGGGACAGAGATGACAGTTGTTCTTTAAAAATGATGATTTAAATGTAATTCATTTAAATCAAGCATTTTTACTAGCATTTTAAATAATTATTTAAATCGACTTTACTTAAAAATCGATTAAAAACTCTTACATATCATATAGTTTATGACGAAACGTTTTGGACGGAGCTGAGTCCTTGCACTTGCGGGCATGCCAGGATTCTAGAAATTGTAGTTTCACAATCATTTCTATGTACAGCATTCATATAAGTGTATTTAACCGATTTTAAGTAAAGTATATGCTGGATTTACACCATTTGGAAGCCGTTTCTTTGCCTTTTTCATGTAAAATGTCCTGGCCCTGACTGAGAATTTGGGGTAAGCGATCCTGGGAGTTGCCAAGTCCTGTGGTGGTCTGTGTTTATAGAAACGACAAGTGTTTTTAGACTCCTCATATGAGAGTCACAATCTCTCTGGTAAATCTGAGTGGTTGAGGGAGCACACATGGAAGAGGAACACTTTTCTTGGCATTTTCACTTGCTCAGTTTGAACTCGCTGGGGGAAGTTATTCACTGATAACATTGTGGACTTTTTTGTGTTCATTCGGTGATCTTATTTCTATTTCACTTGTTTTAAGTGCTGCATTTTTATTTTACTTAACTAGATATCTTCTATCTTATGCTCTTTATCATCATCCTCAGGGAGATACATTACAAATGTCTTTTTTGCTTTAGCTGCAGCTTCCTTACCGAACAAATGAATGCTTTAAAAGAATAAAACATTTTAAAGCGGAAGTAAAGTCCGCTATAAAACATTTTTTTAAAGCCCCCCATGTGAGTTATGCCACAATGTGCTAGTATGCACAGAATATTGGTACATTATGACAGACTTACCTGCCATATGGTGTCCTTGAGCGCAGCACTGGGACCGTCTTCGCCTGGTCTTCCTTCCGGGTCACGTGCCTTCAGCCATTTGATAGGCCAGGCCATGATGATGCCACGCCCGTGCATGTGCACCGGAGTTGCATTGCCTTGGCATTGATCGGAGCCGATCAGGGCCGTAAATGTTCACTGAGCTGAGTGCGGCTCAATGAACATGACGGCTGACAGGCAGAAGGGTGCATTTAAGGCAAGAGAGACCAATAGGGTCGTCTCTGTCATAAATACCCTGCCTGTCAGCCACTTGTTAATACAACAATTTTACTTCCACTTTAGGAAAAATATAAAAAAATACTTGGCTGAGGCCAGGACTTCCAGCAAACTTTCTTAGGCAGAGGTGGCATCACTGGTCCTTCTACTGGGATCCTAAGAAAGATGAGGATTGAAAAGCAAGAGAAACTTCTAATGAGATTTAGAATCCTGGGCTTTCCCAGGAGCTTTTGGGTGAGGTCCAGTGTTGTCACCTTCATCTGATGAAAAATGTATTCTTTGAAAAAAATGTTTTTCAAATGTTTAATTTTTTTCCAGTTCAAACTTTTTATTGAATACTTGACCTTACATCACGTGCAGACCAGTGTGTTTTGGAAGGAGCAAGATCCTCCTCGCAGGGAGTGTAGTACATACAGTTACAAGTTACAAAGATAGATATGAATGAATGAAAGACTTGTATAGCGCTGAAAATGCGAACTGAATCGCCTCAAGGCGCTTATCCGTCCTGTGTCGTCCAGCTTCTTAGAAGATGTAGGTCTTAAGTTTTTTTTTGAAGGCCTGATGGTTTTCTTCCAAGCGGATGTTCGTTGGTAGAGAGTTCCATAGTCCTGGTCCTTGGACTGCGAATCTTCGGTCTCCCTACGATTTTTAGCGGGACTTAGGAATGAAGAGTAGGTTTTGGGATTAGATATTAGACGGAACCCTCCTGGAGGGAGGATAACTAAGATGCATTTCCACTAAATATCAAATGCTAAATGTAAATGAAAAAGAGGCACTTGGGGACAAGTAGGTAGGAGGTCCAGCGCTTGATTGGCCCACCCCAGCCATAGCTCAGGGATTAGGTGATTAGGTTGAGAGCCACCCAGCAAGGTGTCACATTTATTTTTTTTTTTACAGAAGGTAAGGAAAGATCCAATTGAAAAATAAACTGGACGGGGGCTTTAGTAAGTGGACTAAGTGGGTGGACTAACTTTTAAGAGGAACTTGCCTCCAAGACTTCTGCCGAGCCGCTCCCATCTTATGGAACTCCCTTCCCCAATCCGTCTATCTCCTACTCTGTCCACTCTGTCTCCCTGAAAACTTTTCCTGCCTCCACCTAACATCTGTTATTCTATCAGCTTATCCCCCACACTTATTACCTTTTTCTGTGACTTGATCCTCCCTTTTGGATTGTAAGCTGTAATGAGCAGGGCCCTCTGATTCCTCCTGTATTGAATTGTATTGTAACTGTACTGTCTGCCCTCATATTGTAAAGCCCTGCGCAAACTGTTGGTGCTATAAAAATCCTGTATAAATGATAATAAAAAGAATATACTGTACATAAAGACTAACGTGCCGTTAGAAGTGAATGTATGTTCTCTCTGCCCACTTTTTCAGAGAGCGGTGCTGTTTCAAATGTGAAAGTTTGGTTTGATGAAATATTCATTGTAATGGTGGTGGTGGGGGGCGGGGTCATTGATGGCAGATGCTGTCAGTGCCAGTCACTGAGGTGGGGTGACTCAAAACATTGGGATTGATTTACTAAAAACTGGAGAGTACAAAATTTGGTGCAGCTCTGCATAGAAACCAATCAGCTTTCAGGTTTTTTTGTCAAAGCTTAATTGAACAAGCTGAAGTTATAAGCTGATTGGCTACCATGCACAGCTGCACCTTCCAGTTTTTGCACTTTCCAGTTTTGGTAAATCAACCCCAATGTTTCATCCCAAGTGCAGTGTTACATGGGGCTTTATACTAGGGGTGGACAAATTAATTTGGAACAATCTGTCCAATCCAGGACCAAGCAGTTTTTTTTTTTTAGAAGCCAGCTTTTTTTAAAATAATTAATAGCCCCCAAAAGTTAGGTGCCAGCTATACTTTTTAAGGAGAATTGGCTAAGTGGCTCCTGGGATTTGTCCAGCCCTGGTTATAGACATTAGAAAGCCACTGCGTTTTTCTGAAATCTGTCATTTCATATCCATGGGTCGATTGAAAGGAAAGTTTAAAATACAGACCTTTAATTAAAATACCACTGAAGATTTTCTGTTCTCTTTCAGTAAAACAATGGCAAAGACAGACAAAAAGCAGAAGGACTCTGTTTCACCTGCAGATGTGAATGAGCGTCTATCCTATCTTCCTGAGAAGCTGAAGGAGCGTCTGTTGCCTTTTCAGAAGGAAGGAATTGTGTTTGCCCTGCATAGGGAAGGAAGGTAACACAATTTTCTTTATATTATTTGGGGAAAGCAGGTTAATGCGGGTACAGATGGACCAGTATGGCACTGCCAGGCACAGTGTGTTTACATGGGGATGACTTCTTCTGGCATTGTGAAGGTTAAAAGTAGATACATCCACTGCTCCATTGGTGAATGTACGTTTTTATTCCACATTAAAAAGAGTTTTTTTTTTTTTCTTTTTTGTTTTGCTCGCCTGAGTTCCTTCCCGATTGTTATGTAGAAGGCAAACTTTAACGTCTCTTAAAACCCGGTAGTCCGACTGACAACCGTCCCTCCCTAATGGGTCTGAAACAAGTTGTGGTTCCCCTTCGCTGCCCTCTTGTTTCATCTTTATTCATTCACCAGAACCTTCTAAGATCAAAACCTTTGTTTATTTTCTTCTTTTTTTTTTTTTTTTTTTTATGTTTTTTTTTTTTTCCTATCACGGTAAACACATACATATCTTGTTGCCTGAAACAAACCTTTTAGCAAGAAAATTTACAAGAAGATTTTCTTTTTTTTCAGTTCACGGGTTTCTGAGTAGATTTCCGTTTTGAATTTTTTATCTTTGGATGTATTCCTAGGTTTAGGTTACTGGTGCTTGCTAGCTTGTTACTTTTTTTTTGTCTAAGCTTTATTATGTAAATGTTACGGTTATTTGTTTTGTTTGAAAAGAGTTCTAGTTTGTGGTTTTTGATTATTAATTACGGATGTGGGATCGTCTTTAATATCCTGTTATAATTAATAATATGCTGAGAAAACAGCAAATTTTTGTAATATTGCTTTTATTTTTTTTTCTCCTGGTGTAAGGTGTTTTGCTAATTAAAGTTTATCTCTGACAGAGTAATCCGTTTCCCAAAGGTTAATAACGGTGATAATTTTTCAACATGGACCTTAAAATAAGACATTGCTAATTTTCTTGGAAAGGAAAAAATTTAACCCATTTGGGTACATGTAGCACTTCCTGTTCTGTGCCTTGGCTCAGTATTCAGTGGATGAAGGCCTAGGGACTCTAAATCTGGGGTCTCCAAACTTTCTAAAGAAAAGGCCAGATTATGTTCTTTCAGACTTGAGGGGTGCTGGACTGTGGCCAGTGGGAGTAGAAAAGCCCCATGTCTCTTGGATTAAATAATGCCTGGGGCTTAGTTGTCGGTGGAAGTAACGAGACTAGTGCCTCATTGTAGGTGTCGGTGGGGGAAAGTGCCAGTTGTTGGTATCAGTGAGAGAAATAGTACCCCAGTGTTGGTGTCAGTGGGAGGACTAGCACCCCGTTGGTGTCAGTGGGAGCAATAGCACCCCATTGTTCATGCCAGTGGAAGAAATAGCCCCCCTCATTGTCGGTGCCAGTGGGGAGGAATAGTGCCCCGTTGTTGGTGCCAGTGGGGAGGAATAGTGTCCCGTTGTCGGTACCAGTGGGGAGGAATAGTGCCCTGTTGTCGGTGCCAGTGGGGAGGAATAGTGCCCCGTTGTCGGTGCCAGTGGGGAGGAATAGTGCCCCGTTGTCAGTGCCAGTGGGGAGGAATAGTGCCCGTTGTCGGTGCCAGTGGGGAGGAATAGTGCCCGTTGTCGGTGCCAGTGGGGAGGAATACTGCCCTGTTGTCGGTGCCAGTGGGGAGGAATAGTGCCCCGTTGGTGCCAGTGGGGAGGAATAATGCCAGTGGTAAGGAATAGTGCCCTGTTGGTGCCAGTGGGGAGGATTAGTGCCCTGTTGGCGCCAGTGGGGAGGATTAGTGCCCTGTTGGCGCCAGTGGGGAGGATTAGTGCCCCGTTGGTGCCAGTGGGGAGGATTAGTGCCCCGTTGGTGCCAGTGGGGAGGAATAGTGCCCCATATGGGCTTTGCATTTCCACAAAAGATCATTGAAATGCAAAACCGGCTTGAAGCAGGTCAGAAGGATGTCAATGTCCGCAAGGATGTCAACGTCCACAAGGACATGAATGTTACACGGTTGGCCGGATGTTTTCTCAATTTAAAGTGATGCTAAAGTCCATTTTTAAATTTTTTTTTTTACTTTTTACCTTAACGCATCATCTGGATTAAAGTGATTGTAAAGTATTGTGTTCTTTGTTATTTTTAATAGTAAAAAAAAAAAAAAAAATGGCATACTTGCCTGCTCTGTACAAGTTTTGGATCTTCCTCTTCTTGGGTCCCTCGTCGGCTCTCTTGGCTCCTCCCTCCTTTCGTGCCCCCACAGCAAGCAGCTCATGTCTCAGCCAATCAGGAGGGACAGTCGAGACACTCATGCACATCGCTGGAGAAAGATCGGGCTCAGCTAAGTATGAGGGGGGCTGTTGCACACAGAAGGTTTTTTATCTTGATGCATAGAATGCATTAAAATAAAAAAAAAACCTTTTGCCTTTACGTTAAATTTAAACCCAAAGGTAAACATTTTATTATATTGCAGTTTACCAATTCTTGTTTGTGATGGCTGCATTCGTTTTTTTCTTTAGGCTTTCTTTTGATCTGGTGATCTGGCCAGTAAATCTGTTGTTTTTCAAAAGAACAAGTTGTCCTGCAGATATATCAAGTCACAGGGATGAGACAAATCATTTAAAACCGACAGGGGTGCTTACAATGCCTAGCTTTTATTTATGTGAAATATTTATCTTAAAAGTAAAAGAAACCTGTTTCCTGTAACTGCTTGTAAAGTCTTCACTGGAGTTTGGCTTAAATTTGTTAGTTCATCTAAATCTGCTAGTACTTCTAACACCCCGCCACCCAGTCTGATAATGTTGCCGTCCAAAGATTTCCCCTGTTCTCCTTCATCCAGAGTGGGGGCACTCTAATGGTCTATTCACACCTGAGCGTTATGTAGCTTGAAGCCTGAAGCCGCTAAATGCTTCAGGGGAAAAAAATCAATTTTTCTCTATGGAGATGGTTCACATCTCCGCTCCAAAACTCCTAAAGCCAGAAGCTCCAAAACGCCTGAAGCTCAAACAAGTTCTGGAGATTTTTTAATTTTCTTGGCAGATTTGGGCTTTTTTCTGCTTTTTACATTGGTGACCTTTTGACCTATACAGAAGCACGGCAAAATCGCACAACTTTCTGCCTGAAAACGCTACGCTCAGGTGTGAATGGGGCCTTATACAGGAGGTGTGTTTACTGGCCAGATCACCAGGCGAGAACAGAGGGGAAAAAGGCCTGAGAAAAGAAAACATCTAATGATTGGTAAGCTGTAATATAATACATTTTGGGTTTAATATCGCTTTAGGGTGTAAATGCCCTACCACCTGTCTTTTTCTCCCTGTTGCTAAACACATACCTGGCTCCATGTCACCCCTCCAGCACCACTCCCTTCACTTCCTTCTTTGGAGACACTTATTGCAGCAGAGCCATAGGTCCATTACACATTGGGAGGACTCCGTTTTAATTAGCAGGAGATCTGTCTGTTGATACCCTGCTGATGTGATCAGTGCAGAGCGGACGGATGACTGGTCCGTGTCTGTTCAGTTCCTGCAGAGCGGACATGGACAGAGCCTGCTCGGTTCTATGGGCGGCCGGGACTAAATGGACTCCTCTGTCCGTTTTACACCTGACTGCCCTCCGATCCACCTAAATGGAAGGGAATGGACTCTTTTCTTTTTCTTTTTAAAATTTTTTTTTATAACCAGCCAGGTCGGACCAGAGCTATGTGATTGTAAACAGATGAAAAAGAAATGTATTCATCAGCGTAGGCCGATATATATTATTCTACGTATTTTCGGTAAAAAAAAATCGCAATAAGCGTATATTGATTAGTCTGCGCAAAAGTTATAGCTACAAAATAGGGGATAGATTTATGGTATTTTTATAAATTTTTTTTTTTTTTTTTTACTAGTAATGGCAGCGATATGCGATTTTTAGTGGGACTGTGACATTGCGGCGGATAGCTTGCACACTTTTTTGACACTTTTTTGGGACCATTGACCTTTATACAGCGATCAGTGCTATAAAAATGCACTGATTGCTGTAAAAATGTTACTGGCAGGGAAGGGGTTAACACTAGGGGGCGATCAAGGGGTTAAATGTGTTTTTCTAACTTTATTTATTTATTTATTCCAGGTACTTATATAGCGCCGTCAATTTACGCAGCGCTTTACATATACATTGTACATTCACATCAGTCCCTACCCTCAAGGAGCTTACAATCTAAGGTCCCTAACTCACATTCATACATACTAGGGTTAATTTAGACAGAATCCAAGCATGTCTTTGGAGTGTGGGAGGAAACCGGAGTACCCGGAGGAAACCCACGCAGGCACAGGGAGAACATGCAAACTCCAGGCAGGTAGTGTCGTGGTTGGGATTCGAACCAGCGACCCTTCTTACTGCTAGGTGAGAGTGCTACCACTACACCACTGTGCCGCCCAGGGGGGATGGGAGAGACTGGAGGAGGAGACATATCGCTGTTCCTAATCACTAGGAACAACAGATTTGTCTCTCCTCCCCTGTTTACATACCCATATCCCCGTTCTGGTTCTCGTGCCCACGATCGTGGGTGGCTGGCGGACATCGCGGCTGCCGGCCACTCGCATCGGGTCCCCCGTCGTGCAGAGCGCGCCTGCTATCACCCTTAAAGATGCTGACATAAACCTACGATGATTTGCAGGAGCGTGCTGACCTACCGCCGTATAATTACGGCTGCTGGTCAGCAAGTGGTTAATATAGCATTAATGTACTTTTGCAAAAATAAAACCGCTTTCCATTTATTCTGCACACGCTCACCTCACTGTCTTTATGGCTGTTTAAAATCACTGCTCCATAACTTTTGCCTTACTTCTTAGGCAGACTTTAGGTCATGACACAGGAAGGAGTTGACCAGCTGAGGGTGGATGATGCAGGGTGTGTGCTAATGAGATCAGCTGGTCAACTTTTTCCTGTGTCATGACCTGTAGTCTGACCAGGAAGTAAGGCAGGAGTAATGGAGAAGTGTTTTTAAACGGCCACAAGGACAGTGAGGTAAGCGTGTGTTACAATAAATGGAAAGCTATTTTATTTTTGCAAAAGAAATACATGAATTGCTATATTGGTACATAGGGGAGCTGGAAGTTAGAAAAAAAATTAAAGGTGAACAAAGGTGAACTTTAGCGACGCTGTAAACAAACAAAATTCGATGTGTTTTTTTTTTTTTCTTCCCACAAATAGAGCTTTCTTTTGATGGTATTTGATCACCTCTGCAGTTTTTATTCTTTGCGCTATAAACAGAAAAAGACAGACGATTTTGAAAAAAAATAATTTTTTTTACTTTCTGCTATAAAACATACCCAATAAAAAATGTAAAAAAATTGAATTTCGGCTTTAATTTAGGCCAATGTGTATTCTGCTACATATTTTTGGTAAAAAAATCCCAATAAGCGTACATTAATTGGTTTGCGCTAAAGTTATAGCATCTACAAACTATGGGATAGATTAAGGGACTCTTTATATTTTTTACTAGTAATGGCGGTAATCAGCGATTTTAGCGGGACTGTGACATTGCGGCTGACAAATCTGACACTAAAGCCTCGTATACGCGATCGGATTTTCCGACGGGAAAGGTGTGTCGATAGACTGTTGGCCTAAAATTCTACCATTTGTACTCTCCATCGGACAGTTTTTGTCGGATTTTCCGGGGACAAATGTTGGATGGCAGGCTTATAAATTTTCCGCGGACAACGGTCTGTTTTTAGATTTTCCAATCGTGTGTACACAAGTCCGTCAGACAATGGTCCAAAGTACAAACACACATGCTCAGAATCAATGCTTACCAAGCACAACATTAGCAGAAGGTGCCCAAAGGGTGGTGCTAAAGAGCTGAAAAACCACGTAGTACGTCACTACGTTCGTGTTTGTTGGTCGACAGTTGTGTGCCATTTGTATGCAAGACAAGTTCCTGGCCAAAAGTCCGACATTTTGTCCGGAAAATCCGATCGTGTGTACGAGGCTTTAGTGACACTTTTTGGGGACCAGTAATGCCAAGTGATCAGTGCTAAAAAAAAAAAATAAAAAAAAAAATCACTGTCACTGTATAAATGACACTGGCAGGGAGGGGGTTAACAGGGGGCGATCAAAGGGTTAAAGTGTTCCCTATGCATGCTTTCTAACTGCGGGGGATGTGCTTTGACTAAAGGAAAACGGAGGACACGCTGATTGGCTTCCGCTGTGTCCAATCACAGCAGGAGCCAGGCATGCACCCCAGAGCCCATCACAGGAATCGCGTACAGGTACGTGTTTTTGCAGCTTAAGGGCCTCCCCGCTACAGTATATGTACGTGGGGGCAGTCCTTAAGCGGTTAAGGTATGTATTGGGTATATTTTATAAAAACAAAAAAACACTTGTGTGTGTCTGAGGAGGGGGTTGGAGAGATGGGTGATTGTTGGTGGAAGATGGGTGATTGTTGGTGGAAGATGGGCGATTGTTGGTGGGAGATGGGCAGATTGTTGGTGTGAGATGGGCGGATTGTTGGTGTGAGATGGGCGATTGTTGGTGTGAGATGGGCGTTTGTTGGTGTGAGATGGGCGTTTGTTGGTGTGAGATGGGCGGTTGTTGGTGTGAGATGGGCGGTTGTTGGTGTGAGATGGGCGGTTGTTGGTGTGAGATGGGCGATTGTTGGTGTGAGATGGGCGATTGTTGGTGTGAGATGGGCGATTGTTGGTGTGAGATGGGCGATTGTTGGTGTGAGATGGGCGGATTGTTGGTGTGAGATGGGCGATTGTTGGTGTGAGATGGGCGATTGTTGGTGTGAGATGGGCGATTGTTGGTGTGAGATGGGCGTTTGTTGGTGTGAGATGGGCGTTTGTTGGTGTGAGATGGGCGTTTGTTGGTGTGAGATGGGCGTTTGTTGGTGTGAGATGGGCGTTTGTTGGTGTGAGATGGGCGTTTGTTGGTGTGAGATGGGCGGTTGTTGGTGTGAGATGGGCGGTTGTTGGTGTGAGATGGGCGATTTGTTGGTGTGAGATGGGCGATTTGTTGGTGTGAGATGGGCGATTGTTGGTGTGAGATGGGCGATTTGTTGGTGTGAGATGGGCGATTTGTTGGTGTGAGATGGGCGATTTGTTGGTGTGAGATGGGCGATTGTTGATGTGAGATGGGCGATTGTTGGTGTGAGATGGGCGGTTGTTGGTGTGAGAGATGGGCGGTTGTTGGTGTGAGAGATGGGCGGTTGTTGGTGTGAGAGATGGGCGGTTGTTGGTGTGAGAGATGGGCGGTTGTTGGTGTGAGATGGGCGATTGTTGGGAATTGCTGAAAGGGTTACATCCAGAGCTTTTTTGTTATGACTGAATTTTTTTTTAGCTACAATTTTTCATATTAAAGCAAATATTGGAAACATATTTCTATGGTCTTATAGTTTCATAAGATTTTACTGAAGAAAAGAGAACATGAAACTCGGACACTGGCTACTCTGCCCACGCAGGGGATGAAAAGTCACTACACATAAAGGAAACCAGCGTAATAGCAATAATATCTGTTCCGACAAAAAAAGAACAATTGGCTTTGTTTCTTGTGTAACACAAAATCAATGATTAATAAAAAGAGAAGATGACAGAGGTGGTTCAAGCATGAGTAGCTGTAGAGTTTCCTAGCTATCTTACTATTAATGTAACCTTAGAACTCTAAAGCTTTGGTTGCCAGAACTATATATCCATAATGATCCAGCCGTAGTTGTTAAGTGTTTAAGAAGGTCTCTGTGGAGTCAGTTTGTATTGCAATCATTTTTTTTTTTTTTAGAGAGCCATATGGAGTTAACCCATTAAATACATTAAGGTGGTTATTCTCCATATTCATGTGTATGTCCAGCTAGCTATTGTTGGATCAGCCTGTGAGCCATAAATCTTATCTTTGTTGCCTAACAGAACTGCAGCGACCTTTGGGGTTAAATCCATTCTCTCTGGGCAACCTGTATTCCTACTGTATTACAGGATTAAATGCACAGTGCTATATGGTGCAAATATGTCTATCAACCCGTCGAGCTAAATGGAAATAATTTGTTTTGAATTTTGGATTTGTGCGCTTCCAGTATTAACCTTGGAACTGTTAAAATCTGAGAGATGTTCTATTTCATACATACAGTACAAGGCAAAGAAAATGCTCACCATAGTAGAGATCCAGTGACATCAAATCCAATCTTTCCTATTTTTGGCTTTTAAGTGATTGCACTCAGATTGATGTTGACTCGTATATATCAACAATAGACACTTAGTGGAAGTGAAGAGAACCAGGTTTTTGGCCCTTTTTAGCTCTTTGAAAGTTCACCTTGCTAAAATTGAACTTTTATCATCTTCATTCAAGGGGTATTTTTACAAGTCCATAATTTTTACCATTTTGTCTGGTGGCTACACTGTACTACAAAAAAAAATTTTTTTTATTTTTTTATTTTTTTTTAGTAAAAATCTCCCTTTTTTTACTGCTGTCTATATTCCTGTTGAGGAAATTCACCCTCATTATTATCTTGGGTTTATTCACTTGCTCTATTTTTCCCTTTTAACCAACATTTCCAGGACCAGAAGTGAGTAAAATTATAAATAGAGTTTTCACTGGAACAGCAGGTTGTGGGAAATCAATGGATACACTTGGAGAAATTTCTGTTCAGCTTCCCGTTGTGTCCAGGAAAAAGGGAGTAAAGGGGAAAGTTCCCCAATGGGAGGAAATACATAACTTGACAAGGAGTTTACCCTTCCCTACTTTAGTAAAATCTATGTAAACTATCTGGGCTTTATATATACTTTAATCTGTTTTAAAGCTTGACTATACTGACTTCCACTCCAGTGCTGTGGTATCTTAGAGCCCCCTGCCGGCTGCTGACATCCTCAGCCTGTCCGCTTCCGGGTACCACTCTTTGGCTGTGTTTGTTGGCTGAGATGATGTCACTCCCGTGTATGCCGTAAAGTTCATTCATCTTGGAATTGCTGATATTGTACAAGGCAGACAGGCAGGTAAGAAACTTTAAATCATTGGGTTTTACTAAAACTGGAGAGTGCAAAATCCTGGTGCAACCAATCAGTTTCCAGGTTTGTTTTTTTATTTTTTTTTTGTCAAAGCTTAACCACTTCAATACAGGGCACTTATGCCTCAATTCCACCGAGCGGATCGGTTCGGGTCGGATCGGTTTGGAAGGCCTGGAATGGTCCGGCCTATTCAGTCGAGCGTTTCCACTGCAAGTCGGACCGACAGGGGCCATACGTGGGTTTAGAAAAAATGCCGTCATGGCGTCACACGTCCACCAATCAGTGTAATGTATCGTAGCTCCGCCCTAACCGAACTGTTCCATTTTCTATGGCCCCACATCTGAAGCAGGACCCCGAATGGAACGGTTCGGTTGTATGGGCCACTTTCATAATGGAAACACCCAAAATAGCGTACCGTACCGAACCGATCCACTCAGTGGAAACGAGGCATTAGACACCTTCCTGCCCAGACCAATTTTCAGCTTTCAGCGCTGTCGCAGTTTGAATGACAATTGCGCAATCATACAACACTGCACCCAAACTAAATTTTTATCATTTTGTTCCCACAAATAGAGCTTTCTTTTGGTGTTATTTGATCACCTCTGTGGTTTTTATTTTTTGCTAAACAAATAAAGACCGAAAATTTTGAAAAAAATAAAAGTTTTGCTTTTGTTTCTGTTAAAAAAATTGTAAATAAGTAAGTTTTCTCTTTCACTGATGGGCACTGATAAGGCGGCACTGACAGGCACGGATACGGCGGCACCGATGAGGCACTGACGATGGGCACTGGTAGGCGGCACTGATGGGTGGCACTCATATGCAGCACTGATGGGCATTGATAGGCGGCACTGATGGGCACTGATGGGTGGCACTGGTTGGCAATGAAAGGCGTCACTGCTGGGCACTGATAGGGTGGCGCTGATAGGCAGCACTGATAGGTGGCACTGCTGGGCACTGATAGGCGGCACTGATGGGCACTGATACGTGGCACTGATGGGCACTGATACGCGGCACTTATATGAGGCACTGATGGGCATCCCTGGTGGCACTGGCAGTGATAGACATTGAATTGGGCACTGATTGGCATCTACCTGGGCACAGATTGGCAGCTGCCTGGGCACACAGTGGCATTTCCCTGGGGGTCTAGGGGCATTCCTGGTGGTCCAGTGTGGATGGCTTCCCTGGTGGTCCTGGGTGGCTTCCCTGGTGGTCCTGGGTAGCATCCGAGGGGGGGCTGTGCTGATAAACAATCAGCACAGACCCCCCCCGTCAGGAGAGCAGCCGATCGGCTCTCCTCTACTCGCGTCTGTCAGACGCGAGTGAGGAAAAGCCGATCACCGGCTCTTTCTATTTACATCGTGATCAGCCGTGATTGGACACGGCTGATCACGTGGTAAAGAGTCTCCGTCGGAGACTCTTTACCTAGATCGGTGTTGCAGGGTGTCAGACTGACACCCCGCAACAACGATCGCCGCGATGAGCGCCCCCCGGGGGTGCGCAGCGGCTCGATATTCCTGATCACGTCATATGACGTCCGGTCAGGAATATCAAACCACTTTGCCGCCGTCATTTGGTAATAGGGGGGGCGGCAAGTGGTTCAACTGAACAGGCTAAAGTTAGAAGCCGATTGGCTACCATACACAGCTGCCCCAGATTTTGCACTCTCCGGTTTTAGGAAGTCAACCCCATAGTATTTCTTTTCCTTATTAAAAATCCTGCTTGCTCGCCAGGTTTATTTATTTATTTATTTTTTATCTTCTGCAGTGATACTTTGACATATCTTTTTGTATCTACTGTGAGGCTTTCTCTGCTCTGTTGAGCTAGCCAAAGACAACTCAAATTTCGGCCGGGTAAGCAGAAAGTTTGAACTTTAGGTGGACCTGCTAATACCACCTGGCTCGACAAAAGTCAACTGAGCTGGGTGGAAAATGATTGGCGAAGCAGTGACTGTATCCTGTCAAATGCAGTCACTGTTTTGCTTTTTTCGGGTTGGATGTTGCTGCCTGAATACAGTGGAGATTCTTCCATCACACTGTTTAGTGTGGACAAGTGAATAGATTGATTTTTCAAATCATGCGTTGTATGACCAGCCTTAGATGATGGGGTATTTAGCAGGACCTTCATTTTGACATTTAAAGACACCGTTTGAAGATTGAGATTTTTCGTTTTTTAATTTTTTTTTAGTTAAACCAGTTTGTTCTGGATTGGATTGGACTTCTGTATGTGTTAACTTTGAATTTGCACACCCATAGACAGACGATATTGAATTTGGTATTTTGAGAGATATTTCTTGTTAAGTATTTAGATATTTGGTTAGTGACACTTGTGACCACCTGTTGGTTGTAGAAGAGGGCTTAATTACTACAACTAGGATATTGTTTTATAGAAATTTACAAAGATAAAACCTGATAAGACTATTAGGTTGACAGACCAAGAGCAGGGAATAGGGATCAAATCTAGTATATCAGGTAAGTGAGATTATTACAATTAGTTAGGACAGCATGGCAAAGGAGAAGCTGTGACTGGTAAGTTGGGTAATTGTGAGTTCATCTGTTCATAGAGTAATTTTGTCTAGGTTGGAGTTAAAAGTGAAGATCAGATCACCACACCATGTTAAAGATCAGTACTGGAGAATGTCCAGGTACTACAGAATATCAGAAAAGGTTAGGAAGTTTTTTTCTTGGAGGATATCAAATTTACCAACACAAAGCTGTAGAAGGGTACCAGTAATAATTACATATCTTCCATGCGTATGAGCAATGCAGAATCTCTGACAAAAAGAAAAGCCCTTTCTGGGATGGTCACCTCAACACAGACACTGTGCAGAACAAACAATGGCAAGTTGGTAATGGGAAAAGATGGGCTGCGTGGAACCTATAGGCCAGTGATGGCGACCTTTTGGCACCCCAGATATTTTGGAACTACATTTCCCATGATGCTCATGCACTCTGCAGTGTATTTGAGCATCATGGGAAATGTAGTTCCAAAACATCCAAGGGTGCCAAGGTTCGCCATCACTGCTGTAGGCAATATTTGAACCTGGTCCTTGGTCCTCCTACCTGCCTTTTTTGAGCAAAGCTTTCACAATTCAGTTCCTCTTCAGTTATTTCTTCTTTTTATAGGTATGTCATGCTGTTAATAAAGGAGATCAATGCTGAGATTCCCTATTTGATGTAGTGCAAACCCCCAATGTGTACCATTACCTCACAGGATGCTCCTGATTGACTGCAAATGGGTCTCCAAGAGATTCATTCTTTCTTGTTGCCCCAGTTGTATACAAGCAGAAACATTTTTCAAATCTTGCTCGTTAAAGGTCCCAGAAGACCAGAATTGGAACTGTTGCAGAATGACACTAATACTGCATCAGCTGATAATGATTAATAAGCTTACTCATAAACTCTGCAGGTTGGTAAAGGCTCCGCTGTTTATCATTGTGTTGTTCTTTATTCATTTAAAGGCACATTATCACTAATATAAGCAAATGATTTAACATTTGCAAAGTGCTAAAATGACCACATGATATAACCCTAATCTTGTTCCAGTAAAACGGCAACCCTTTCTATGGGAACAGATTGCTTTTGTTGTCCCCTATCCCTCAAAAAATCATACAGTACACATGTATAAGACTGGCCACTCATTCTCAGCAGATCATAACTGTTAGTGGTGGGCAAAAACACTGCATGCCTACTGACCCCAGTGGCTCCTGAAGAAGCAGAAGCCATGCTGGCTTATGAGGTTAGCTGATTTGCATGCTAGCAGCAACCCGCTTTAGAAACAGAAACCAGTATTAGAAGGTTGTAAGATCTAAGCAGTTCTAACCTTGGACACCATTCTGCATTTTTAGAGTTTTTCTTTAATGTAAACTTACACTCCAAGAATTCTTTGAAGCTATTTGCCTTGTTGAACGTACTTTTACCACTGTTTGTCTGTAAAGTACTAGCTTGGACTCCTGCAAAGAGCATGACTTCCCTTCCTAGTTGACTTCACTCCAACAAGGCAACCTAGACAGGAGCCCTAGGTTCTGGTGGATGTGATGGGGCCCAGGTGCCCAGCTGCTATCTTTCATGCTTCTGCAAGATTTTGAGGAACATATGTATACATTGAGGAAGGACATCACAAATCACTCTTAACAGCTGTTGTCGCGTACCACAGTTTTAGAAACTCCTTACTCTCCTACAGCCATCATTAGAGTATTCAACAATGTGTTGGATGACTGGGTCTTCTCTGGCCACTAATTCACTAGTGTGTCCCTACTGGCTGCATGGACACACTAGTGATGCAGCGGTCAGGGAAGGGCGTAACAGCAAGGAGAAGAAAGGATCTAACGCGCCTGGAGCTGTGTATTTTTTTTTGTAATTCACATGATACTGTTTGGATTCTTGCTTTTTAGTGACTGCCCTAACTCTGCCAGCCCTAAGTGAAAATGTCCAAATTGGGCCCAAAGTGTCAATATTTTGTTTGGCCACCATTATTTTCCAGTACTGCCTTAACCTTCTTTGGCATGGAGTTCACCAGAGCTTTACAGGTTGCCACTGGAGTCCTCTTCCACTCCTCCATGATGACATCACGGAGCTGGTGGATGTTAGAGACCTTGCGCTTCTCCACCTTCCGTTCGAGAATGCCCTACAGATGCTCAATAGGGTTTAGGTCTGGAGACATGCTTGGACAGTCCATCATCTTTACCCTCGGTTCCCTCAATGAACTGTAGCTCCCCAGTGCCAGCAGCACTCATGCACCCCCAGACCATGACACCCCCACCACCATGCTTGACTGTAGGCAAGACACACTTGTCTTTGTACTCCTCGCTTGGTTGCCACCACACACGCTTGACACTATCTGAACCAAATAAGTTTATTTTGGTGTCGTTAGACCACAGGACATGGCTCCAGTAATCCACGTTCTTAGTCTGCTTGTCTTCAGCAAACTATTTGCAGGCTTTCTTATGCATCGTTTTTAGAAGAGGCTTCCTTCTGGGACGACAGCCATGCAGACCAATTTGATGCAGTGTGCGGCGTAGGGTCTGATCACTGTCAGGCTGACCGCCACCCCTTCAACCTCTGCAGCAACTTCTTTGGTCAACCATGGCGAGTCCTGTTCTGAGTGGAACCTGTCCTGTTATACCGCTGTATGGTCATGGCCACCGTGCTGCAGCTCAGTTTCAGGGTCTTGGCAATCTTCTTATAGCCTAGGCCATCTTTATGTAGAGCAACAATTCTTATTTTCAAACTCTAAAACTCTCAGAGAGTTCTTTGCCATGAGTTGCCATGTTGAACTTCCAGTGACCAGTATGAGAGAGTGAAAATTTAACATACCTGCTCCCCATTCACACCTGAGACCTTGTAACACTAAAGAGTCACATGACATCGGGGAGGGAAAATGGCTGACTGGGCCCAATTTGGACATTTTCGCTTAGGGGTGTACTCACTTTTGTTGCCAGCGGTTTAGACATTAATGGCTGTGTGTTGCGTTATTTTGAGGGGACAGCAAATTTACACTGTTATACAAGCTGTACACTCACTACTTTACATTGTGGCAAAGTGTCATTTCTTCAGTGTTGTCACATAAAAAGATAGAATAAAATATTTACAAAAATGTGAGGGGTGTACCCACTTTTGTGAGATACTGTATCTAAAATAGTATTTGATTCAGTTTTGAAATGTTAACAAAGTGTATTTTTTAAACTTTAAGAAATTGGCTATCTTGACGAGTAGCTGCTAAACATGCAGGAGTTTTAAGGCCTGAATGTATGAATGGCAGTTAGAGGGATGTGGACATAATAAAAGTTAGTTTGTTTCTATAGAAAACATTGGGAGGCTTTTTAAGTATTAGGAGACTGTTATATGTTCATTTAAAAATAGCTCCTAGCAGAATTTATTTTATTGCTCCGATTTGAGGTCCTGGAGAACCCCTATCCCCTACTGTCATCAAAATCTGTTTCTAATTATTTTCTTAAACTTAGGAGCTGCAAATTAAGCCCACTTTGCCCACAGCTTGTGATGGGATCTGTTCGTGAAGAACGTTTCCAACAATGGTGTCATACAATTTGAATTTAAAGCTCATTGCCAGTTAGGATAAAACAACATTTTCCCTACCCACTCCACCATCCCCTAGCTAATCGCTAGTTTTTATTATAAATAAATAACCCCTAATTACCTAAAATCTTGGTGACATGACAGGTACTGCGTCTTTTCTTTCTGGTCTGTAGCTTAAGAGGGTCCAGTCTGCAGTGTTCACATTCCTGCTATTGTGCTGATGTCCTTTTTAGCTACCAGAAGTGACCATCACAGTGTTCTGAAGGCTACCAATGGAGGATATCCCAACTCAAGGGCAGCAAGAAGGCTATTTTTTTTTTTTTTTTTAACTTTATTGCCATAACACGCTGTGGTAAAGTACAGAATGCTGTCCTTTTTCATAGCACACACCACCACAGCGCAGTGGCGCAAGCTGTCCTAATTAAAATCAAAGGAAATTGCCTTTTAGTTTGTGTTGGGGATGCGCTGAAAAGGGCTGCCCAGTTCGTCCCAATGCACCTGGTGTTTATAGGCCTTAAGAATGTGGCACACTTAGTACATTTGACACCAATGGCTGCTCTATGATGAAATTGTTTGTCCATAATAATAAAAAGAAAAATGATATGACTAGAAAGTAAATTCCTGGCAGTGGAAATGGTAGTGTTCCCTCATGTTGGCGGTCATTGGTGAAATGCCAGGTTACATTGCGTGTCAGTTGAAACTCGTCCCCATACATTGGTGTTCTGTGGACATGGGTTATATATAGAGAGAGAGAGAGAGAGAGAGAGAGACCCCTTTACATTGGAGCTCATTGAGAGAAGTGCCCTTTACACTGGTGGCCAGTGGGAGAAGAGGCCTATTACGTTGGTGGTCAGTGAGAAGAATGCCACCATTGCAAATGGCTAAATAGATTATTATTGTCCATGACTACTTATCCAGGAATCTCAAATATTAACTCAAGGAACCCCCTAGCAACCTCTGGAGAAAAAAACCTGATTGAGTTAAGGCCCATACACACGATCCGATTATCGGACGAATGATCGTTCGTTTTTTTTTTTGCATGCTAATCTCACGTCGAATCTGATGAGTTTACTAAAGACCCGAAAATTCCTGTACGAAAGAATAAAAAATTCAGAAGTGATGTCATGTGTTCTAATGCATTTTCTATTGCATTTTCGAACAATAGCTGTACTGATTGAATGAAAATCGTCCAAGAATTTTATATATATATATATATATATATATATATAATAATATATTATAGAATAATATCGGATGAACTGTTCTGATCTGCTCTTGAAAGCTCTGTACTAACGATCCGATTATCGTACGATCGATTCGAATGCGGAATTTTTCGTACGATTTTCGGATTTTCGGATCGTGTGTACGGGGCTTTAGGCTGCTCTGCACCCATGTATGCCTAGTATTAACTCCTTCGTGTCTAGGGTAAAACAAATCTTAATGCCTAAGCCCAATTTTGCAACTTTGACATGATGATATATTTTACTAACAAATAACTACTTTGTGCACCCAAGTGGATTATACCTTGTTTTTTTTTTCAGTACAAATTAGGCATTTTATTACTAGGCAAATTTTATTATTAGGAAAACTGGCCCAAAATATAAAAAAAACTGTATATTTCTTTCTACTACCATAACCTACCAGCAGAGAACAACCCAAAATAAATTCTCCTGCTTTTGGCGATCTCAGCAATACCACATACAGTATGTGTATGTTAGTTGTTTTTTTTTTTTTTATCCTACCTACAACACACTGATTACAAACTGAAACTAATTAAAAGAACAAATCTTGATCAATAAATAGTGATCCTGACCTTGACCCAAACACTAACCCTGGGGCTGACCTAGATCTAGTTTTTTTTTATTTATTATTATTTTTTCATCTCTGCAAGGACAGTGAAAGAAACAATGGGGGTTATTTACGAAAGGCAAATCCAATTTGCACCACAAGTGCAAAATGCACTTGAAATTGCACTTGGAAGTGCAGTCGCTGTAAATCTGAGGGGTAGATATGAAATGAGGGGAAGCTCTGCTGATTTTATCATCCGATCATGTGCAAGCTAAATGGTTGTTTTTTTTATTTTCTTTGAATGTCCCCCTCGGATATACAGCGACTGCACTTTGCACTTGTAGTGCAAAGTGTATTTGTCTTTAGTAAATAACCCCCAATGTATCTGTCTTACAGTGACGGATCACCGTGATAGCTATTCAGAGGCTATCACAACGATCAGGTGACCTGGAATTGGACGTTCTGGTTCCTGATCATTAGAACAGGGCCTGGGGGTCTCGGTGGGAACCCGTTTTCTGTGCTGAGAGCGTGCCGTGCTCCCAGCACAAAGGGAGATACGCAAATATGCGCCCCCACGGAAAAAAGCCTAGTCCAGTGGGGCCGCATATTTGCATACGGTCGGTGTGAAGGGGTTGCACTTGCTCAGAGCAGCCCACTCAGTTGTGCAATCCAGTTTTGCTTCTCTAAATTAACTAGGTTAGTGACCGGTACCGGTTGCTCCATTTGTTCATTTCTCTCTGAAGCATAATAAACATTGATTACTATGTTCTCACATTGTGAATGAATAGGAAGCCTCTGTACAGAGTGCTTACTGGTCATTCAGTGCAGCTGTGGCTGCAGGGGAGAAAATGATTAGAGTTTCTGTGTCCTCAATCTTTCTCTATCTCAAAAGTGAAACATCAGGGGTCTAATATTTAATCAAAGCCCCCCCCCCAAACATGAAAGTAAAATTTTTCTGCCCTTGGGAGTCAAAGGTGCTTGTGTACTGCTGTGGATATTAGCCAGTACAATGAACAGAGAGAGGGTTAAGGGATTATCACGGTGCCAGCCAATAATTGAAATACCGTATGATAAAATAACAACAGTTTATTCACATATAATTAAAAAGAGGTATATGAACATACATATCAAGGGTGTGGGCAATACAAAAAATGCACATAAAGATAAAAAGCCAACTGAGCAATTGTATCACACAAACCCGCCTATGGGGTGATGGCAGGTCATGTGAGCAGGTATATGAAGTCCTACATGTTTCGCCTAAATAGGCTTCCTCATGGACAGTTGGTAATACCTGTACTCTTATCTTGGAATTCTATAACAAAGAGTGACAATGATAAAACAGTACAATGACAACAATTATAATTACAAAGTTGTATGAAAATGATAGAATGCCATGTGGCTGTCATGCCAGTACAAGTTAATAACAGGCTGGTGGGGATGTCTTTCACAAACTCTGGAAGCTGTAAGTAAAAAATTTCAAAAATGGTTTGGCACCTGAGATTTAGGCCTCATTCATATGAGCCTACTACAGAGTACGCCTGTGCAAGGTTTTTTTTACCCTCACAAGGATGCACAGGTCTTCCTCCATTCCCATGCAGGCAATCTTACTCATGTCAATGGGGAAACAGCGACTCCCAATTAGACATCTGTGTGGGGCACTACCCTGAATGCATACTGTCTGAATTTGGGGCCATGCATCCACACAGATGTCAAATTGGGAGCGGTGGCTGTGTCTGTGCACTGCTGCATCCTGATTGACATGAATGGGACTGTCTGCATGGGGATGCATGTTACACCTGTGCATTTCTGTGGGTAAACACGGTCCTCACATTGGCGTACGCTGTGGTACTCCAATGTGAACGAGACCTTAAAGTGGAGCACAGGGCCCGACAGCAAAAGGGTTAAAATGTATTAGTCTTATGGTGCCTTGGTGACTTTACTTTAATAAGCTGTGATCTAAGGCCAAACCCTGGCTCAGCACATATATTCATATTGCTTCAGCAGGAGGTGATCAAGATTTAAATCTGTTTGAACAGTATGGAGTCCTTCCCTTGCTGGGGATGGCGTTCGTATTCTCCCTGTCACTGCAGAGATGTCAAAGTGCGCACATTGCAGAGTTTAGTAATGGGCTGTGACAGTGCTAATTTCCTCTGCTCCCCATATCGGGCTCGTCTCAGCCGCCTCTAGACTTCCAACAGAAAGCAATATTGTCCACTCCGCAATTGCTTTAAGGGGACTGAACAATTCAGCAACAAAAGCTTAGTGCAGGCTGTGAATCAGCTGGTGTGCGCATATAAAAAGATGATTAATGTACGCAAACGACTTTCTGTAATGAAGCCAAGCCTTTTCTGTACTCCGTAGCCAAAATGGCTGCATCCCACTCTAGTAATTAACATTCGGAGTGACACCAAGCGCATTAATCATCGGCTGTCATGAGGGAACTTCAACCCTTTTTATTCCATGAAATCAAAAAAATAAAAACAAAAAAATTGGAATTTGGCAGAAAAAAATACAAATTTAAGAAATTGCACAAAACATTTTTTTTTTGTTGTTGCAGATGTCACAAAGTTTTCTTCTATGTATGCTTGTACCCGTGGATTCTTCCCGAAAAGCATCCATGTGGGAGATAAAGGGACTGTCATTGCTGACTTTCTTTGGAAAATTTAAATTCCTTGGCTGTAATTCTGATTCTTTTTCTTTCATACTTTGAGATATCAGCTGGGAACGTGTATGGAGGTTGACGGTTTTTGGCTTCGCTTGTTACGTGATCATTTTAGGTTTTTTGAGCCATAGAAATTCAGCCTCTCCCAATGATCAGCCTAATTGTAGTTTGCTTGTGGATAAGCAGAGGGGGACGTGTACAAGTTCCATCTGGTATCTGTACCCGAGTGCCCTGACACCAGAGCCCTTGCGGATGCTTAGGAGCCCTGACCTATTTGCTAGTGGTTTCAGCACTGAGCAGTGGCTGCCTACGCCCAGGATTGTTAAAGTGGTATTAAACCCAAAAATAACAAAAATAAAAATTTAATGCCGTGGGGGAAATCCATTATTTGATCCCCTGCAGATTTTGCAAGTTTGCACACTTACAAAGACATGGAGGGTCTATAATTTTTTTTATCATAGGTGTATATTAAATGATCGACACAGAATATCAGCAAAAAATCCTGAAAACACAGGATACAAGTGTTATTAATTGAGTTGTAGTTCAGTTAGTAAAATAAGTATTTGATCTCCAAGCAAAACATGACTTCGTACTTGGTGGAGAAACCCTTGTTGGCAAGCACAGAGGTGAGACGTTTCTTGTAGTTGGTGACCAGGTTTGCACACATCTCAGGATGGATTTTGGTCCACTCTTTACAGATCTTCTTTAAAACCTTAAGGTTTCTTGGCTGTCGCTTGGCAACTCGAAGTTTCAGCTCCCTCCATAACTTTTCTATAGGATTAAAGAGGAAACATTTGTTGCTTCTATTAACACGGACCCCACAGGACTTGGCAACTCACAGGATCACTTACCCCAAATTCTCAGTCAGGGCCAGGACATTTTACTTGATACGGGCAAAGAAACCGTTTCCAATAGTGTAAATCCAGCATATACTGTACTTTAATTAAAAACACTTATATGGACACTGTACATAGAAATGATTGTACAACTACAATTTCTAGAATCCTTGCATGCCCGCAAGCCCAATGACATCACGGCTTTCGGCTCCCTCCAACACGTTTTGTCATAAATGTCATGTAAGAGTTTTTAACCGTTTTTTAAAGAGGAGAACTGCAGTCTGCCCACATCATTTGTAATAAAAACATCTTTGTCATTCTGAAGCTTCCCTCC
The DNA here is from genome assembly GCF_042186555.1 of Aquarana catesbeiana. Lineage (NCBI taxonomy): Eukaryota > Metazoa > Chordata > Amphibia > Anura > Ranidae > Aquarana > Aquarana catesbeiana. Next base: position 386,211,522 of record NC_133329.1, on the reverse strand, counting down.
AACCACTTTGCATATTATTTTATATATACTGTGATTCTGTACTTTAAAAATATGCTGCAGAAATCTCCCTCCACTGAGTCTAGCTGCAACCATTTTAACTGTGGCCAGCTATAGCTGCTGCCTGTTCACTTAATGGATTTACACAGACACACCTCCAGCTCTGCAGCCCTGCAGCTTTCATTGGCCCTCTTATGACTCATCCCCCACCCTTCCTGGCAAACTTTCACCTGATAGAGAGCTGTTCGTGATGTCATAAGCCTAGGCTAAGCAACAGGTTAAAACAACAAGGGCAGAAGATTTAATAGGTGGAAAGATGAACAAATGACTGAAGGTCCACTTTAAGGTCTGGAGACTGGCTAGGCCACGTAATGACCTTAATGTGCTTCTTTTTGAACCACTCCTTTGTTGCCTTGGTGGTATGTTTTGGGTCAATGTCATGCTGGAAGACCCATCCATGACCCATCTTCAGTGTTCTGGCTGAGGGAAGAAAGTTATCCAAGTTTTTACAATACATGACCCCGTCCATTGGCCCCTCAATGTGGCAAAGTCGGCCTGTACCTTTTTAGCATAGAAACAGCCCCAAAGCATAATGCTTCCACCTCCGTGCTTGACTGTAGGGGATGGTGTTCTTAGGGTCATAGTAAGCATTTTTTCTTCCTCCAAACACGGCGAGTCACATTAATGCCAAAGAGCTCGAATTTGGTCTCATCTGACCACAGCACTTTTTACCATTCCTTCTCGAAATCCTTTAGATGTTCATTGGCAAACTTTGCAATCACATCCTCACTCCTCCCATCACAACCACCCCCACATCACAGCCCCCCCACCTATATCAAAGCTTCTCCCAAAGTCAGTCCTCCCTTACAATCACAGCCCCCTCCCCTATTTAAAACAGTCTCCATTGCAGTTACAGCTCTTCCCCTTCACAGTCCTACCTTTACTTAGCACTGCAGAGGGTGGGAGGCACAGCAGGGTGGATTCCTCTTCTGTATATGTATTCGCCTGCCTGCCCCATGATAAATTCACAGCAGGGACGATGGCAGGAGGTCTGCACTGAGAATGGGAACTGATCGACTCTTCTTGGTACAAGATTTTTGATTTTTACCTACAGGTAAGGTTATTATGAGGCTTACCTGTAGGTAAAATGAATCTCTCCTAAACGGGCATCATTAAGGAGATATTACCACTTTGGTGGTGGGGGGGCAGTACAGTTGAGTGCTAAAAAGCTTCACCCCAACCGAAAGTCTAAACAAGCCCTAAAGTGTTAAGTACGCAATTCTAGTTAAAGAGGGACTTTACCCTTCTCTAAACTGCCTCACACCCGCTGTATAGACAAATGATGGACGGGCGGGATGCTCTCTTGTTCAGCTATGACTAAGCACCATATCTGGTGTGAAATGCGTCAGCAGCTGTGCAGTTAGTCTGTATTTCTTTTTGATATCCTTTTTTTAATAAAGGTGAACTTTTTTGGAGTGCGGCTATCCAGCGTTCTTTTTCTTCTGTTATCTCTGTTGCAAACAGAGCCAGCACCCTGCCTGATTGCGGAGACAGTTGTTCTTGGGAGAGATGATCACTTTGGAGCGGTGCACTCCCATGCTCTCTTGTTCATACAACGTCACCTAGTCTCACCACTATTGGTGATCCCTGGGACACGGTGCCACCCCAATCTCTGTAAAGAGCTGAAGATGCGGCTCTTTACCCATGTTATCAGCTGTGTTCTAGCACAGCTTATCACATGTGAACATGAAGGTGCCGTTTATTGGCTCTCCTTGCCACACACTGACAGAGTATGAGGAGAGGAGAGCGGATCAGCTGAATCTCCTCACAGGGGAGACCTGTAGAGAAAATCAGGGCACTTGATTATCAGTGCAGCCCCAACAGTGCCTATCAGTGTAGCCTATCAGTGCCACCACATCAGTGAAGGAGAAAAATTACTTATTTACAAAATTTTCGGACAAGCTAAGAAAAAACTTTTATTGTTATCAAAATTTTCTGTCTTTTTTTTAATTAATTAATTTTTTTTATTAGCAAAAAAGAAAAAACCCAGTTGTGTTTAAATACCACTAAATGAAAGCTCTATTTGTGGGGAAAAAAAATTATAAAAAGTTAATTTGGGTACAGCGTTGCATGACCACGCAATTGTTATTCAAAGTGTGACAGCGCTGAAAGCTGAAAATTGGCCTGGGCAGGAAGGGGGGGGGGGGGTAAAAGTGCTCTCTAGACAAGTGGTAGTAAATTCTATTTTTTAAATTCTTACCTACGGGTAAGCTTTATAATAAAGCTTACCTGTAGGTTAAATGAAAATCTCTCAAAACGTGCACCGTTCAGGAGATATTCTAGTGAGCAGCAGTTGATGTCACCGGTGCATGCGCTTCTGAAGGAACGGCGTACCCATGCCATTCATTCAGAGCTCTGTGCCTCAGAGTGATGTCATTGCAGCTCGGCCAATCAAGTGGATGCAGCCCGCGAACCCAGAAGGAAGACTGGGTGAAGATGGAAGCCTGTGCAGCGGTGACCACTACAAGAAAAAGATTTGGCAGCTCCCGCTCCTCGTGTAGACATGCCATATTTTCCACCCTCTCCCCTGCTGCTTCCAGTGGCAGCAGGCAGGTGAATACAGAATACAGAAAAGGATTCCACCCGTCTGGGTCTCCCGCCCTCTGCTGTGCGTTTTAACAGAAGCAGCGGCGGCAGGAGAGGAGTCCACTAAGTGGTGCAGCTGCAGTCCGGACAGGATTGTCACTCGGCCCATCATTTAGTGACGCCTGCTATAAAGGGAAGCCCCATAACACATGAATTCCATCAATGTCAAACATACTGTACACCATAGTGCATATCAAAAACTCAGATTTGATTGCTAAAAAACTCAATAATGCACCTTAAAAACGAGTGCATGGATCTGCACACTTGTATAATATTCAATCAATTGATGCCATGCCACCTCCCTACACATCAACAAAAAGAGAAAGGTTTACTAGACAAAAAGCCAAAAACAAAGGTTACTAAAGAGGTCAAATGTGGTTTACAACACCACTGCTCAGACATACTCAGAGTTTATCCGTATCTCTTCATCCTGTTTAACCACTTCAGCTCTGGAAGCTTTTACCCCCTTCCTGATCAGGCCATTTTTTGCGATTCGGCACTGCGTCGTTTTAACTGACAATTGCGCGGACATGCGAAGCTGTACCCCAATAAAATTATTTTTCTTTTTTCCCCACAAATAGAGCTTTCTTTTGGTGGTATTTGATCACCTCTGTGGTTTTTATTTTTTGCACTCTAAACAAAAAAAGACCGACACTTTTGAAAAAAAAACACAATTTTTTTTTACCAGGGTGGATAAAAATCAATGATTTAAAAAAATCTGAATTTTTTTTTTTTTATTTTTTTGCTATAATATCCTAAATTTTTATAAAAAAAAATTTTTTTCCTCATTTTTAGGCCGATATGTATTCTTGTACATATTTTTGAGTGAAAAAAAATCGCGATAAGCATATATTGATTGGTTTGCGCAAAAGTTATAATGCCTACAAAATAGGGGATAGATTTATGGCATTTTTGTTATTATTTTTTTTTTTTTACTAGTAATGGCGGTGATCTGTGATTTTTACTGTGATTGCGGCAGACAGATCGGACACTTTTGACACTATTTTTGGACCATTGACATTTATACGGCGATCAGTGCTATAAATATGCACTGATTACTGTATAAATGTCACTGGCAGGGAAGGAGGTAACACTTGGGGGCTATCAAGGGGTAAAATGTGTTACCTAGGGAGTGATTCTGCCTGTGGGGGGATGGGACTGACTAGGGGGGATGGGACTGACCGATCGGTGTTCCTATATACCAGGAAAACACGATCTGTCTCCTCTCCCCTGACATAATGTATATCTGTGCGTTTACACACACAGATCCACGTTCCTGCTCTGTCACCAGCGATTGCGGGTGCCCGGCGGACATCGTGGCTGCCGGTCACACGCATTGGCTCCCAAATGATGCGGCACAGGCGCCCACCCTACACCGCCCGGAAGCTGAGGACATCATATGATGCCCGCCCAGGATAGGAGATCCGACCTGCGGACATCATACAACTATGGGCGGGGTAGGGTGTGGTTAATAGAATGCTTTTCAAGTAAAAATTTATCTAAAGATAGTGGGCATCCACTCACCTGCTGCCGCCGCGTCCATTACCTTGTCACTGCCGCATCACCAGCCAACCCATTAAAGTGAATGGGACTGTCGGTAAGTCAACAGCGGGACAGAGATGACAGTTGCTCTTTAGCCACTTCAATACCAGGCACTTTCGCCCCTTCCTGCCCAGGACAATTTTCAGCTTTCCGCGCTGTCACACTCTGAATGACGATTGTGCGGTCATACAACACTGTACCCAAACTACATTTTTATTGTTTTCTTCCCACAAATAGAGCTTTCTTTTGGTGGTATTTGATTACCACTGGGGTGTTTATTTTTTGCTAAACAAACTAAAAAAGACCCACATTTTTGAAAAACAAAACAAAACTGATGGGCTCTGATAGGTGGCACTGATGGCACTGGATAGGCAGCACTGATGAGGGGCTACTGACCGGCATTACTGATGGGGCACTAATTGGCACTTTTATGGGCACTGGCACATTTATGGGCACTGACAGGCGCTCTTTATGGGGCACAGGTTGGCAGCTGATAGGCACAACTGATGGGGCTGTACTGATAATCAGTGTGCTGATTATCAGCACAGACATCCCCTCTGCGGCTCTCCCTGTCGGCGTGAACCGAGGAAAGCCGTTTACCGGCACTTCTGGTTCACATGATGATCAGCTGTGGTTAGTCACAGCTGATCACGTGGCAAGAAGCCTCCATCAGAGGCTCCATACCACGATCAGAGTTGCGGTGTGTCAGACTGACACACAAAACCTCCAATCTCCGCGCTGAGCGCCCCCGTGGGCAGGCTTGTTATCCTGAAAACGTCATATGGCATCCGACCAGGATAACTAAACCACTTTGCCGATGTCATGGCGAGTGGTTAAAAATGATGATTTAAATCGAACTGATTTAAATCAGGCCTTTTTACTAGTGATTTAAATCCTGATTTAAATAGACTTTATTTAAATCAAATCCACCCTGTTTCGTACTTTCTGCTATAAAACATGCCCAATAAAAAAAAATTTAAAATCATATTTCTTAATCAATTAAAGCGGAGGTTTGCTGAAAAAAAAAAATAATAAAAGCCAGCAGCTACAAATACTGCAGCTGCTGACTTTTAATATATGGACACTCACCTGTCCAGGGAGCCCGCGATGTCGGCAGCTGAAGCCGATCCGTCCTTCGGCTCTCGGCTGCTGCCATCCTCGGTAAGGGAATAAGGAAGTGAAGCCGTGCGGCTTCACTTCCTGGTTCCCTACTACGCATGCGCAAGTCGCGCTGCGCGTCCTCTCGGGTCCCTGCTGTGTTCTGTGTCTCACAGAACACAGCGGTGGAGGAGAGCGTAGGTCACGCAAGCTCCGCGGTGATCTATGGCAGGAAGTGGGAGCAGATACCTGTATTAGACAGGTATCTGCTCCCTCCTCCCCCCCGAAGGGTGCCAAATGTGACACCGGAGGGGGGGAGGATTCCAAAAAGTGGAAGTTCCATTTTTGGGTGGAACTCCACTTTAAGGCCAATATGTATTCTGCTACATATTTTTTGGTAAAAAAAAATCCCAATAAGTGTATATTGATTGGTTTGCGCAAAAGTTTTATAGCGTATTGTTTTTACTAGTAATGCTGGCGATCAGCGATTTTTAGTGGGATTACGGCGGACAATTCTGACACTAAGTGACACTTTTTGGGGACCTGTGACACCAATACAGTGATCAGTGCTAAAAAAAAAAAAAAAAAAAAGCACTGTCACTGTATAAATGACACTGGCAGGGAAAGGGTTAACATCAGGGGGATTTCTCTCTCTCACGCACTCTCTCTCACGCGCTCTCTCTCTCACGCGCTCTCTCTCTCTCTCACGCGCTCTCTCTCTCTCTCACGCGCTCTCTCTCTCACGCGCTCTCTCTCTCACGCACTCTCTCTCTCACGCACTCTCTCTCTCACGCACTCTCTCTCTCACGCACTCTCTCTCTCACGCACTCTCTCTCTCATGCACTCTCTCTCTCTCTCTCACGCACTCTCTCTCTCTCTCTCACGCGCTCTCTCTCTCTCACACACTCTCTCTCTCACGCACTCTCTCTCTCTCACGCACTCTCTCTCTCACGCACTCTCTCTCTCTCTCACGCACTCTCTCTCTCTCTCACGCACTCTCTCTCTCTCTCACGCACTCTCTCTCTCTCTCTCTCTCTCTCTCTCTCTCTCACGCACTCTCTCTCTCTCTCTCACGCACTCTCTCTCTCTCTCTCACGCACTCTCTCTCTTTCACAGTCTCTCTCTCACGCACTCTCTCTCTTTCACAGTCTCTCTCTCACGCACTCTCTCTCTTTCACAGTCTCTCTCTCTCGCTCTCTCTCTCTCACTCTCTCTCTCTCACTCTCTCTCTCTCACTCTCTCTCTCTCTCTTTCTCTCTCTCACACACTCTCTCTCTCTCTCACTCTCTCTCTCTCTCACTCTCTCTCTCTCTCACTCTCTCTCTCTCTCTCTCGCTCTCTCTCTCGCTCTCTCTCTCGCGCTCTCTCACTCTCCCTCTCACACTTTCTATCATGCAGTTTTTGTAATAGCTGTCAGTGGCATTTAGCAGTTATTATCCAGTGCTTCCAAACACAGGAGAAGTTAGCTGTACGCAGCCAGGAGTGCGCACTGCTGTCGTCTCTTAAAATAGCAGTGAGGTTACACTGTCTTACCTCTCATTCTACTTGGTTGTATATAATTAATTCCATAAGGAATTGGCCTTCAGCGATCTGTCATGGAGTCATCACAGAGAAGTGTCTGCAGCCGCTTTTGCTCAAGCACAGGAATTGGAAAGACATGGCAAATTGATATTAAAATAAGTGTTTCAGCAAATTGAAATCTTACGGCATTGTTTTAAAGGGTCTCTCCAGTTAATAGGATGAGCCGAGGGTAACAAGAGAGGCTGAAGCAGCATCTTATCTGGTTCCCTTGCGGACAATGTGTTCATGCAGGTAGGAAGCGCATACACGCTCCCTGATAATGTGACCCTGTCAGTGACGCTTTATGAGCCCCTGGCCTTCTACATTGTACAATTCTTCTTGAACGATACGAACCGCTCAAGCAAATTAATATACTTTTAATGAACAGTGAGTTTATATAAAAATTAAAAAATTATGATTATTCATCTGACACAAGCATTTTTTGTGTAATCATACAGGGAGATATCCAAAACAAAATGAGATGGGACTTGGTTATGGAGTATACAGTATGGTGTACAGATTTGTTAAAGGGTCCAGAGATGGACTTTGTGATAGGACAAGGATTTCACTAAAATGTTCCTGCATATAATATACAAATATATAATAGTGCCGCATTGCTCTCCCATCAATCACCAAAATCAAATGATTAAGTGTTCAGTGTAATAATAAGTAAAAGTCAATATGTGTAGCAAACTGTACAGTAGTAAAAACCTGTAAAAAAAAACCTGTAAAATAGTAAAAAAAAATCTGCTGTATAACAAGACATCAATGTGCATCAAGTCTCTAATTTTGTGATTCCAGGGTCAAACTTTTCAGGTGCTCCCCTGCAAATGCTTCGCCTTAGTGTGTTCAAAACTCTCAGCTTCTTTTTATAGACCTAAATATGATGCAGGTCAGAATGCACTGTTCCCTTTAAAGGGTTAATAAACTCACAGCTTTTCTCTCCTTCTCCAAACCAGGAACTTTGGTACAGGACAATGAGGTATATGCCCCTTTAAGGGGAAGAGCTCTTTACTCCTATATCCTCAGCCAGCCAAACAGATGGCGATATGCTCAAAAGAAAGAAAAAAACTCAGATTGCGCAACAATCTAATGCATACGTTTTTTTTTTTTAAAATGGAAAAAAATGCAATTGCTGGGTGCAGTGTTACTTTCTGGTTGTGACGTCACCCAGCTCCGCTCTACGCGAATCGCCAATCACATGACTTCATCAGGGGCTCCTGATTTTTGGGATAACCGACTGACATTTATATGTCTTATTTCATATTTCTGTTATTCTAATTATATTCCTGTGTGCAGTTTGTAATGTTAGGGTAATATTTTAGGAGGGGGATGTCCTCCTGTGGGGTATATATTCTGTTACAAGTTTGTTCAAATAAAGGAGTTCCAGCTTTGCAGCCAAACGAGTCACGCCTAGTTCTTGGTTGTAATAGGCGGCTATAATATCTGTTATCTTTGTTCAGACCGGAGGAAGCGGTATATTGACGGATGCACTCAAGTGGAGTGTGGGACCTGTTCCGTTACAGCCACTATCTTTGTGACAAGTCTATGTGCAACCCTTGTTAACTGACATTTGCCTCAGCTAATTGCTACATTTGGTGCAGGGGGTGAAAGTTTACATTGGTAAACAAATGGAATCAAAGGCAATCTTTCGTTATTGTGCATAACTTGAGAATCATTGTTCAAACCAGTGGTTCACCATTCAAAAATGGCAAATCTTCTTTTAAACCAATTGGGACCTGTAATTATGACTTGACCAGGTGATATGCAAGTGAGTCTAGCTGGCAATGGATTCACTTTATAAGTGGGATGAATCATCCATCAGGCATCCAGTAATCAACGGATCGATTTGCTGCTTTTAAATATACTCCCTTTCCCAACCTTTGTTTTTGCAACATTGTTTTGTGTGTTTGTAGAGATTTGCTAATGCCTGGTACACGCGATATTATCGGACGAATAAACAGCCGTTTTTTTCGTTTGGTTTTTTTTTTTTTTTTGCAGGCTAATCTCATATCAAAAATGAAGGGTTTACTAAAATTAAAAAAAAATTCGTATGACAACTGTCCTGATTAGGATGAAGGTACCCCCCTGTGGTATATGTTTTCAATCCCTTTAGAGGCTTTGCTCTTGTTAACTGCACTGATTAAACGAAAATCATCAATCTGGCATCGTATGGCGAAAAATGTTGTGTTTGTCCGATCGGATAATATGAGATTATCGGACGATCGCTTCAAAAGCGGTATTTTTCGTTCGATTTTCTGATCGTGTGTACAGGCCATAAGGCAGAGGTCCTTAAAGTGATATTAAGACCAAAAGCAAATAATTTTATTAAATTTCAGCTTACCAATTCGTAGTTGTGATGGCTGCCTTAATTTGTTTCATTTTTATTTTATTTTTTTGTCTTTAGGCTATATTCATTTTATGTTCACCTGGTGATCCTGCAAGTAAATGTTGTTTTTCAACAGAACAAGCTGTCCTGCAGATGTAGCAGTTGACAGGTGTCCTTACAATGGTCAGATAAATAAAAGAAAATCCTACAAAGTTCCATCATCTTTTAGGAAAAGTCTAGAATATTATAACCTTTGTCTGTTTACAGGTAGAAATAGAAACTGAATGATAACTGAGAATTTCATGAAACCATGCTAGAAATAAGTTGTTTGACACGCAAGGCCAGGTGCCATCATTCTGCCCAAGAATTGAGTGTCAGGATAATGACCCGAGCTGCATTATCGTTTGAGTGAAATGCTGCCAAATGTTCCCTCGGTTAGAAAAAACTGTTCTGTTCCAAGATAGTGATATTATTATGGAGATCAATCTAAGACTTGATTCATTGTCAAAGCAGCTCCAGATAATGACGTTCTAATAAGATGCTGTGGGAAACAGACTTTTCCCCCTACTTTTATTGAAAAATATTGATTCTGCCAATCTGCATGTTGCCCATGTAGGGCACAAGTTCACTTTAAAGCCACCCTGCCCAGCCACACCTAGAGAACTCACCTTTCCTATGCTTCTCTGCAACGCAGCTACTTCCAGGTATGAAGGAGTGTATGCCCCTTTCTCTTATGTGACAGTGTTGATGCTTGGTGACTGACCCAGCTCAGTTACCTTTGTGTGGTCAGAGTCCCTAGCTTTCTTTTCTGAGTGGGCTTGATGACATCTGAGATAATGCTCTGACGCATTTCATCACAAGGGACATCGTCAATGGGGCGTTGTCAATCACCAATATAAGCGCTATGGTAAATAGGCTGCCTTTTAAATTGGTTCTGTTAATCTCATTGAAAAAGCACTGATGACCTCACACCAAGGAGGTCAATAATAATTGGTATGAAGCTGGGGATATGCACAGGTGGTGGAGCACTGGAGCAAATCACGTTTGAGGAAGATATTGTCACACATAATTCTTACATATTATTGTGTATCATATCACAGACTGTATATAGAATTTTGAGGACTATTTGTTATATATAGATTTTCATTTATTTTATTATGCTTATTTGTGGAAACTATTCATTTGATTGCACATGCTTTGATTGTTTGTGATAGTCTAAAGGGATAGCACATCACTATAACTTTATTGATATTTCTTGTCTTGTATTCAGATTTGTGCAGCTGTTTTGAAGGTTTTATCACTATTTTATACATTCGTATAGCACATTTTTTTGCCCTAAGCGCAGAATTTATTTTTTACATTTATCTTGGGTAACTCTAAAGCAACTTAGAGCTTACACATGCAGCCAAGTCCCGAGCCTCTCCAGGCCTAATGGTGACCTCCAGAGTTAAGGACAGCTGACATCCCTCTATATAGAGTGGGTTACGAGGCATGGTGGGTGCAATGTAGGTAGATTAATGGGCGCCAGACACTTCTTAAATGCAAAGAGGTTTATTTTCTCTTAAACAGAACTGTGGGAGAGAGGGTTAGGGCCAGGACACCCTTTAGTAGTTGCAATATTAATTAGCAGACTCTGAGACTTCTATAGGTAGACAACCATGCAGTGAAAGGCACCCAGCCGGACACCACATCTGCATGTGTAGACATGCTGTCTCCTATGGCAACAAACTTGAAAAGTTTCTAACAAAGGTTGCAATGAACTTTTACACTTCCTCCACAATCTCCTTTCTAGATCTTCACTCAGCTGAGCTCACAGTCTATCACTTAGACCCGCTGATCCACTGCTACTGCCACTGGATCTCCTGAGCTCTTCCAGTTTTCTCACTGAGTAGCTTCTTCAAGTATCACACCTGCTGGGTCCCTAGCTTGGCACTCAGATACTCAAGCGTCACCCCACTGGCCTGCTCGGTCCCTGGCTTGGCACACAAGACTGCTCTGCAATTGTCCAGTCCGCTGGCTGGGTCCCTGGCTTAACATCTGCTGAAGTTTCCCAATTCTACCCCATCCCCTGTTTTTAATACTGCTCTGGTACTTCAGCTACTCACGGTGGTCCCTGGTGATAAGGTGGATAGTACCTTAGTGGTGACAGCTTCCCCTCTACCTTCGACCAAGACAGGTTCTCTGGCAGGCAGAACCATTACTGTTTTTTGGACTACAAGCCTTAGTCCCAACCCTGCGCTGCTCTCTTGCTTCTGGATAGGCCCTCAGACAGCCTCGCAGCCAGATGTCCCTGGGATAGGCCTCAGGCTCTTGCTTAGCTGCTCGGGGCAGTACAACACACATCCACCCAGACAGCCGTCCAGGTTTGCACAGAACCCCGATCTCGTAACCTCACCCAAATAGGCTTTCCCAGCAGGCCAAGGGACCCAAGAAAATCCCTGCCCATTGGCTCAGACACCCCATCTATTCCTAATCTGTCCTTGCAATGCCCTTGTCTTATCTAATGCCACCAAATACCCGGCCATCTAGTGACAGAAGAGAGAAGTGCAGCAATTCCAGAATTAGGGTGGAATCAATTGATCTCCTATCAATTGGCCAAGACAACTATACTTGGCAGGTAAATTTACTAGCAACCCTGCCTAAACATCAGGGTGCTACACACAGGACGTACTTTTCTCGCTCCAAACAGCTGCACAGAATAATTGCGAAAGCACAATAACAGAACTACCTTATAGCTCAGCTCCCCCTAGCCTAGCAAGGCATAATCCCCCTTCCACACTCTTTCGCAGCCTCTCTACTCTGTTGATTCCCTTGCTCTGTTGCTATAACCGAGTGGGGTTTCAGAATATTGTGGAGCCTGTGATTTCCCCATGTGGCAATGCTTGGGCATGTGTGGCCAATCACCAGGCCTGAACACTGTCATGTGCGTACGTGGGGTGGGACAGGGGGTCAGTAACTTAATTTACTTGGGTAAGCGCTGACTCATATATAGTCCGATATAGGAGCGTACATATGGAGGACTTCTGCAGTGGGGAGGCTGCACAGGTGCATGAAACAATAAGACCGCTTTACCGTCGTTTTAGCTGCGCTATTCGGCTGCTAGCGGCCAAAAAGGGGTTAAATCCTCCTGCAAAATGCCGCTGTAGCGGAGCTTTGCCGGCAGTATAGAAGTGCTGCTCTATTGATTTCAATGGGGAGGAGTGGTGCAGGAGCCATGTATTCACCGCTCCTACACCGCTGCAAAGAAGCTGCTGGCAGGACTTTTTGTGATGCCCTGAGAGCGCAGCACCCCAGTGTGAAAGCACTCGGGCTTTCACACGGAGTTTGCAGCTGAGGCTTTTTTCAGGCGCTATTTTGAGCACTGTAGCGTCTGAAAAATGCCTCAGTGTGAAAGGGGTCTAAGTATACCTTAATGTGGGGTGTGCTACCAAGAGGAACTAAACGAACAGGTGACAGGGTCTCTTTAACATCTCTTAAAACCAGATGCATTGCTGTGCATTTTCAGCACAGGTCAAATGCACGGACAGGGGATAATACTTTTTTTTTTTTGTGCTAATGTGTTGCTTTTATAGAGTACTGAAATAGTCCTGCAGGCTGCAGTTTAAAACCCAACTCCGTGAAATTTAAAAGATATCCGGGCAGTGGAGCTGTGCCCACACTGAAAATGTTACCTGCTCATTTAGTCTAGGTAGGAGGAGGAGAAATTTACCCTACCTGATCCTCCGCTCCCCTATACTCTAGTGGTTATTGTCCTTCCCACCCTGTCCCCTACGCTATAAACCTTGACAACCTCAACCCTACTGAACACCTTTGGCATAAATTGGACACTGATTGTGAGCCAGATCTTCTTGACCACCATCAGTATCTGACCTCACATATTGTCATTATGGCTGAATGGCGACATGTTCCTGTAGACAAACTCCAAAATCTTCTGGAAAGTCATCTCAGAAGCACATAGGCTGATCAAGCTGCAAAGAGGGGGAATGCCATATTAATGGCCATGGTTTTTATATAGGTGTATTGGTTAGGTGTCCACAAACATGACCATATAGTGTGTGTCAATGAGTTGGGGAGAAAAGCAATGCTTCGTTACTGCATTTAATAAGATCTTTCTTGTTCTCTACAAGCTTCTCTAATGGAGGGGGGCTCACAAGGGGGCCACATAGTTCAGGAAATCCCCGGACTGCAGATTGGCATAACCCACTAAAGTAAATATTAAAAAGAAAGCTGCGCTAACCAATGTTGCATATTGATACATGCATTATAGAAATTATATACTTAAAATATCAATTGATTGGTGATTTTGAATATAAAAATAAGTCCATCAACCACAGGTGAATATGCATGACTTGTATTATTCAAATGACCTGAAACAACTCAAAAACACTGCTACAAACTCGTGAACCTCCACCCCATAAAGACCGTGCTTAGCAGAAGGCAAGCTAAGATTGGCTTGCGGCTATCAACCCAGCCAGGGCCTTTATCCAGGGGGAGTTGAGATAATAGCTCACAGGTAGATTCTTTTCATTAAATGGACAAGACCCCCACCATTCAGACCAGGAAGACTTGATGATCCAGTGATCGTGGACATAGACCAGGCACATTTACCCAAAAAGGAAAAAGCTTGCCATAGTTTAAATTAAAACCCATAGGTTTATTTTAAAATTAAAGGTTGCACTTACACAGAGAGCAATAAAAAGAAGCATCAATGTTAAAAAGCCAGCCGGCTAGCAAACATCTGTCCTCTCGGGAACACAACGCGATGATGTCAGCACGCCACTCCTCCTGACGTGCGTTTCGTCACAAGCTGACGTCGTCCTGGGACATGGGCGATGCACTGACTCATTGCGTTATATAGTAAACAAGAAGAACCACGCTTCTATGTGAGTCTTGGGAAGCGGGTCCTAATTCTCCATACAGGAGACTGGCAAAATAGCCCATACGCCAAAATACCACTGAATATGAAAGCATTACATTCTTTATTTTTACATAAAAAATTTATTGGAATAAGGCATACCAGGATAGATCTTTAACAAAGAGAAACGTCTGCCCACTAGCCCAAGGATAAGGTAAAACAAAACCATCCAGAATGGTACCCATTAGTAGATAAAACCCCACCTGTGGCCATATTGGAATGAATAGAGCAAAAAAACTTATATGGCCAGCTGTCATTCCAAGGACACCCTAATCCATGCCCAAGAATCCACTAAACATAAGCGGTAACCCAGAGGGCACATGGGTAAAAAAGAAATTCCCCATCCACCTCCATAGAGGCTCTATCCACCGGATATCCCACTGAAGGAATCAAAATGCAAAGTCCTTATTTCCTGATACATAAAATAATTATTTTGTTCTCTTATTCATTATATGTGTATTTAACTACAACTAGTATACTCTGGGGTTGATTTACTAAAACTGGAGAGTGCAAAATCTGGTGCAGCTCTGTGTGGAAACCCATCATTGTCCAGGTTTTTTTCATAGTCTAATTGAACAACCTGAAGTTAGAAGCTGATTGGCTGCCATGCACAACAGCGCCAGATTTTGCACTCTCCAGTTTTAGTAAATCAACCCCTCTGTGTCTAATCAGCAAGACCTCATTATAAGTGGTGAAGAAGTGAATGTTAATTATCAACCTTTGTCAATTTAGCTGTGTATATTAATGCTGCCATCATACATCAGTTCTTGCATAGATTTTGCTGCTCTCAGGATATTTTCTCTGTTCTGTAAATGTAATATGTGTGCTATTGAAGGTCTTGCAGGGGCTCCTGTGTGAAGGGTTGGGGGTTGGTATGGATGCTCTTAAAGGGATGCGGTAAGCTTATTCTATGGGAAACAAGTGGGAGAAATCCGTGTCATCTATAGTTTCCCTGAGCCATTTTTCTAGGAAATGTTCTGGCTGTTTACCTTCCACTCCACCCTTAAAGTCCACAAGATGAATATTATTTTGTTGCAGACTGTCCACTGTTTCCAAGTTTGCTAGCATGCTCTGTGATCCCTTAGTTTTCTTTGAAAGTTTGCACAGTACCTTCAAATGGATGTACAATGTCTTGCAAATCACTGATATGGTCATGGTCAGGCTCAGAGACCAGTAACCATAGCAGTAGAAAGGTTCCCACCAACCAACAGGATGAGTACATGAGCAAGTCACCCTGGCGGATGACGCAGGCTCACCCGAGGTGCGAGGTCTAAGCTCTAACTGGTTTTCACCAGATTTCCTAATGGTGGAGATGAGTTTTACTGGGTGCTAAGGTCAAGTCGTGGCCCTCAGGATCGCCTCACAAGGAGATGAAAGCCCGGGTGCGTTAGCAGATGTAGCAGGTAGGGTTTAAGCAGAAACATTGTCAATAACAATCTAAAGGTCAGTAACAAGAGATTATAGATATGAATTGAGCAGAAGCATAGTCGGGGAACAAGCCAAGGTCAGTAACGAGTAGTAGTGAAGATTAGGACGGCAGCAGGTAAAAAAGGACAAGATATTGGCTGGAAAGAGGACAATCTGGCAAACAGAAAGTGCAAAGGCATAAATTAAATTGGAAAATCATGGGAGGAGCAAGGAGTTCAAGGCCAGAAATGAGGTACAAGGCAAGATTATCCAAGGAATCAGACAGGGTACTGTCCAGCGTCCCAAGTAGATCAGCAAGAAGAGCTACTGCTATATGTAGTAGAGGTACCTCAAGCCACACCAGAAAGGTAGAGGGACATTAGGGAAGTAAACAAGTGGCTGAGGAGCTGGTGTAGTAAGGAGGGGTTTGGGTTCCTGGAGAACAGGTCGTTT
The DNA here is from genome assembly GCF_042186555.1 of Aquarana catesbeiana. Lineage (NCBI taxonomy): Eukaryota > Metazoa > Chordata > Amphibia > Anura > Ranidae > Aquarana > Aquarana catesbeiana. The sequence continues at coordinate 386,195,575 of NC_133329.1, read as the reverse complement.
ATGAATAAATTAAATAGAATTGGTCCTAGGACAGAACCCTGGAGGACCCCACTTTACACCCCTGCCCATTCTGAGTACTCCCCATTTATCACCACCCTCTGAACTCGCCCCTGTAGCCAGTTTTCAATCCATGTATTTACCCTATGGTCCATGCCAACAGACCTTACTTTGTACAGTAAACGTTTATAGGGAACTGTGTCAAATGCTTTTGCAAAATCCAGATACACCACATCTACGGGCATTCCTTTATCTGGATGGCAGCTCACCTCCTCATAGAAGGTTAATAGAATGGTTTGGCAAGAACGATTCTTCATGAATCCATGCTGATTACTAATGATGATGACTAATACCGTTGTCATTAGTAAAACTAGTATATAATCCATTATCCCCTCCAAGAGCTTGCATACAATTTGATATTAGGCTAACTGGTCTGTAATTCCCAGGGATGTATCTTGGCCCTTTTTTTAAATATTGGTGCTACATTGGCTTTTCTCCAATCAGCTGGTACCATTACAGTCAGTAGACTGTTCGTAAAAATTAGGAACAATGGTCTGGCAATTACTTGACCGAGTTCCGTTCTTGGTGACTTATTAATGTCAAGTTTTTCAAGTCTATTTCTGTCCTCTGTTAGCCATGAGGGTGCTTCCTGTGATGTGTCATGAGGATAAACATTGCAGCTTTGAAGCTCCCCGATTCCCTTGTGACTGAGCAGAAGAATAACTTCAATACCTTCGCCATCTCTCCATCCTTAGTAACCAGATTCCCTTCCTCATTCTTTATGGGACCAATATGATCTGACCTCCCTTTCTTACTATTTATGAACTTAAAGAATTTCTTGGGATTTTTCTTACTCTCCTCCGCTATGTACCTTTCATCTTCTATCTTGGCCACCCTGATTGCACCCTTACATTTCTTGTTGCATTCTTTGTAAAGTTGGAATGCTGATGATGATCCCTCAACCTTGTATTTTTTGAAGGCTTTATCCTTTGCTTTTATGTGAATGTTTATGTTGGAGTTAAGCCACCCAGGACTTTTATTAGCTCTTTTTTATATTTTTTCCCACTGGGATGGACTGGCTGATGCCCTTATTTAATATGCTCTTAAAGCATACCCATTTCTCCTCCGTGTTCTTTGTTCCTAAGATTTTATCCCAATTTATATCTTCTAGTAAGGCTCGTAGTTTGGGGAAGATGGCTCTTTTGAAATTCAGTGTCTTTGTATTCCTCTTATGTTTCCTATTAGTGTGATTTATACTGAAACTAATTGACCTGTGATCGCCGGTTCCTAAATTGTCCCGTATTTCCACATCCATGATCAGGTCTGTATTGTTGGTAATTAGTGGGTCTAGTAATGATTTGTTTCTAGTTGGTGCATTTACCATCTGACCCATGAAACTGTCCTGCAAGAAATTTGGGAACTGGCGAGCCTTAGATGAATGTGCAGTTCCTATGCGGGATAAACAGCTCAATCTAAGTATTTGCAGATGATACTAAGCTAAGCAGGGCAATAACTTCTCCGCAGGATGTGGAAACCTTGCAAGAAGATCTAAACAAATTAATGGGGTGGTCAACTACATGGCAAATGAGGCTTAATGTGGAAAAATGTAAAAAAATGCAATATGGGTGGCAAAAATAGTAATGCAATCTACTCACTGGGGGGAGAACCTCTAGGGGAATCTAGGATAGAAAAGGACCTGGGGGTCCTAGTAGATGACAGGCTCAGAAATGGCATGCAATGTCAAGCTGCTGCAGGAAAAGCAAACAGAATATTGGCATGCATCAAAAAGGGGATTAACTCCAGAGATAAAATGAATTCTCCCACTCTACAAGACTCTGGTCTGGCCATACCTGGGAGTGAGACTGGGAACACCAAATTTAACACACCTGCTCCCCATTCACACCTGAGATCTTGTAACACTAACGAGTCAAATGACATCGGGGAGGGAAAATGGCTAATGATCCCCTCTCTTTGAAGACTGAGCCGCAAGGCAGTATTCCAACCCAGACCTAAACCCTATTGAGCATCTGTGGGGCATCCTCAAATGGAAGGTGGAGGAGCGCAAGGTCTCCAACATCCACCAGCTCTGTGGAGTGGAGGAGTGGAAGAGGACAATGGCAACCTGTGAAGCTCTGGTGAACTTCATGCCCAAGAGGGTTAAGGCAGGAAAATAATGGTGGCCACACAAAATATTGACACTTTGGCCCAATTTGGACATTTTCACTTAGGGGTGTACTCAATTTTGTTGCCAGCTGTTTAGACATTAATGGCTGTGTGTTGAGTTATTTTGAGGGGACACCAAATGTACACTGTTATACAAGCTGTACACTCACTACTTTACATTGTAGCAAAGTGTCATTTCTTCAGAGTTGTCACATGAAAAGATATAATAAAATATTTACAAAAATGTGAGGGGTGTACTCACTTTTGTGAGATACTGTGTGTATATGTATGTGTGTATGTGTGTGTGTGTGTGTATATATATATATATATATATATATATATATATATATATATATATATATATATAAAAAATATTTTTATATACGTACACAGTTGTGCCCATACGTTTACATACCCTGGCAGAATTTATGATTTCTTGGCCATTTTTCAGAGAATATGAATGATAACACAAACTTTTCTTTCACTCATGGTTAGTGTTTGGCTGAAGCCATTTATTATCAATCAACTGTGTTTACTCTTTTTAAATCATATTGGCAACAGAAACTACCCAAATGACCCTGATCAAAAGTTTACATACCCCAGTTCTTAATACCGTGCATTGCCCCTTTAACATCAATGACAGCTTGAAGTTTTTATGGTATTTGTGGATGAGGCTCTTTATCTTCTCAGATGGAAGAGCTGCCTATTCCTCTTGGCAAAAAGCCTCCAGTTCTTGGGCTGTCTTGCATGAACTGCACGTTTGAGATCTCCCCAGAGTGGCTCAATGATATTGAAGTCAGGAGACTGAGATGGCCACTCCAGAACCTTCACTTTATTCTGCTAGAATAAAGTGAAGGTCGACCTGGCCTTGTGTTTTGGATCATTGTCATGTCGGAATGTGCAAGTACATCCCATGCGCAGCTTCCTGGCTGATGAATGTAAATGTTCCTCCAGTATTTTTTATAACATACTGCATTCATCTTACCATCCATTTTGACCAAATTTCCTGTGCCTTTGTAGCTCACACATCCCCAAAACATCAGTGATCCACCTCTGTGTTTCACAGTAGGAATGGTGTACCTTTCTTCATAGGCCTTGTTGACTTCTCTCCAAATGTAGCTTTTATGGTTGTGGCCAAAAAGCTCAATTTTGGTCTCATCACTCCAAATGACTTTGTGCCAGCAGGCTTGAGGCTTGTCTCTGTACTGTTTGGTGTATTGAAAGCGAATACTTTGTGGCATTTGCGTAGTAATGAATTTCTTCTGGCGACTCGACCATGCAGCCCATCTTTCTTCAAATGCCTCCTTATTGTGCATCTTGAAACAGCCACACCACATGTTTTTAGAGAGTCCTGTGTTTCACCTGAAGTTTTTTGCAGGTTTTTCTTTGCATCCCGAACAATTTTCCTGGCAGTTGTGGCTGAAATTTTAGTTGGTCTACTTGACCGTGGTTTGGTTTCAACAGAACCTCTTATTTTCCACTTCTTGATTAGAGTTTGAGCACTGCTGATTGCCATTCTCAATTCATTGGATATCTTTTTATATCCCTTTCCTGTTTTGTACAGTTCAACTACCTTTTCCCGCAGATCCTTTGACAATTCTTTTGCTTTCCCCTTGCCTCAGAATCCAGAAATGTCAGTGCAGCTCTGGATGAAAGATACAAGGGTCTGTCAGCAGTCCAGAAACTCACTGACCTTTTATATACACACACACTAATTACAAGCTAACAGAGCACAGGTGAGGATGCTTACCTTTTAATAGCCATTCAAACCCCTTTGTGTCAACTTGTGTGCATGTTATCAGGCCAAAATCGCTAGGGTATGTAAACTTTTGATCAGGGTCATTTGGGTAGTTTTTGTTGCCATTATGATTTAAAAAGAGTAAACACAGTTGATTGATAATAAATGGATTTAGGCAAACACTAACCATGAGTGAAGGAAAAGTTTTTGTGTTATCATTTATGTTCTCTGAAAAATGGCCAAGAAATCATAAATTCTGCCAGGGTATGTAAACGTATGAGCACAACTGTATATTTATGTCTTTGTGTCACTACTGACCCCTCAGCTCTGCATCATCTACTACTAATGAAAGAGACCGTCAACTCACTATTGTTTGAGCGCTGCACCATGAAATAAATGTGCGTAACAGGTACAGCGTCCCTTGAATTACAGACTCACCAGTTATGGTGCGGTCTCCAAGATTTGCGGCTATGACAAAAATAGAAGTACAGGAGGAAAGGGACCCCCTGAAAAGAAAGTCACGGGTGGACCAAGATGCTTATTAAGGGAATTTTTATTGCACAGTTGGTAATAACAAGAACACAAAAACTGGGTACCCACCACCAACACCTAGACTAATGTTAAAATGAGACTACATTGTCTGTATAAAAGCAGCTACCTCACATCATACATCAAGCATACACCATATACACCCAAATTATTCTTAGTATAGGGTACAAAAAGTGGCGGTTAAGTAGGTACGTAAGTCCTGGTGACAAGCACCATCAGGAAAAGTACGTATCGTGCCACTATTGACCATCAAGCCCCCACCTGGGGGATATAGGGGTGTTAAAATGAAAAATCCACACAGAGAGTAATAAGTCCTTTAAAGCCAGTGCTGCTGGGTTGGCTGAATTGACTATTATCCAACTGGTGATATACACATAGAGGGTGGTAGATAGCCACCAACAGTCAATAATTCAGATGTTAATCCTCAGGCCAAGCTGTATTAACAGGGATAACATAGTGGGAGGTTTTATAGATCGGGCAGTGGGTGGAAGTTATCTGCAGGTCAGGACAGAGGTAATTGTGCAGTAAATAGACAGTCAAAGCACCAATGGTATGCTCACCCGACCGTATAGGCAAGAGTCTCTGATATCTGACAGGTGTCCCAGGTGTTTCCATAAGGGTCCGTCTATAGGGGAATCTCACACTCTACAGATCCAGTCATCCAGGGTGCTCGATGCCACACGGAAGTCCAGGGAGCATCACAGTGTAGATCCACTGGTGGCGCTGTAGCGTTGTTGAGCCGTCTAGGCACGCCTTCCTGATTTCTTACTTAAAGATGGCTCCCACTGTCGTCGTGCTGTGTGGTGCGTCATCTGTGACGTGTAAAACGTCACTGCCGTGGTGTCGTTACCGGCATGTTTCAGCCAATCACGTGGGTTTTATCAAGGATGTTCTTGTTATTACCAACTGTGCAAAACAATTTCCCTTTAATAAGCAGCTTGTTCCGCCCGTGACTTTTTTTTTAGGGGGTCCCTTTCCCCCTGTACTTCTATTCTTATCATCTACTACTACCAACCTCTACATCACCTACTCCCAACCTCTGTACTCTGCGTCACTTACACCTGACCCCTGAACTTTACGTCACTTGCTACTGAACCCCTGCACTCTGTGTCCCTTTAAGCCACAATTACTATTCAGCACAGTGAAAATAGCACCCAATTTTGCTGCAGCGCCGCACTTTTTCTCAACTGTGGGGGGCCCGATCTTGCACACAGGCCCACTGCTTTCAGAAAATGCCCCTGACCTGAGCTCATCATTGCGTATCCATTCCAGATGCTTGTTTGGGACATCACATACAGGCACGTGAGCTGGATGCGAGAGGTGGATCAGCGGGGGTGAGTGTGCCAGGACAGGTACATGTGTCTCATCTCTGCTTCCTTGCACCACTCTGCATATCGCGGATATCATAGATGAGAAGCGAGTACAGCAGTGGAGCAGATGGGGGGGGGGGGGGGGTTAGCAGTGGGACAGAAGAGCAGGAGGGTATGATGGTGGGGCAGATGTGCAGGGGGTACAGTAGTGGAAGAGATGAGAAGGGGGTTCAGCAGTGGGACAGAAGAGCAAGGGGGTTACAGTGATGGGGGCAAATGAGCAGGGGGTTACAATGGTAGGACAGAGGAGCAGGAGCAGGGGGTTCAGTGATGGGCCAGACGAGAAGGGGGTTGCACTGGTGGGGCAGAACAGCAGGGGGGTACAGAGGTGAGGCAGTTGTGCAGAGGGGTACAGTGGCAGGGCAGAGGAGAAAGGAGGTACATTGGTGGGACAGATGAGCAGGTGGTTACAGTTGTGGAGCAGAAAAGCAGGGGGGGTACAGAGGTGATACAGATGTGTAGGAAGTAAAGTGGTGGGACAGAAGAACGGGGATACAGCAGTGGGTCAGATGTTCAGGGGGGTACAGTGGTTGGGCAGAAGTGCAGGAGGTATAGTGGTGGGAGAGATGAGAAGGGGGTTCCCCAGTGAGACAGAAGAGTACAGTACAGTGATAGGGCAGATGAGCAGTGGGTTACAGTGTTGTGCCAGATGAGAAGGGGGTTATAGTGGTGGAAAAGATAAGCGAGGGGGGTTCAGTGTTGGGGTAGATGTGTAAGGGAGGTGCATTGGTGGGGCAGAAGAGCAGGAGGGTACAGAGGTGGGGAAGAGGAGAAAGGAGGTACATTGGTGGGACAGATGAGCAGGGGGGCTACAGTGATGGGGCAGAAGAGCAGGGGGAACAATGGTTGGGCAGATGATAAAGGGGGTTACAGTGGTGGGGCAGATGAGCAGATGGGTTCAGCGTTAGGACAGGTGAGAAGGTGGTTCAGCGGTGAGACAGAAGAGAATGGGGGTACAGCGGTGGAGCAGATGTCCAGGGAGTGGTGGGGCAGATGAGAGGGGGGCTACATTATTGGGGCAGATGTGCAGGGGGTTACAGTGGTGGGGCAGATATGCAGGAGGGACCGTGATCTGAGGTGTGAAGGTGCATAAATTGGGGCTGATCTGAGGACTGAAGGTACAGGAATTGGGGCTGATCTAAGGCATGAGAGTGCAGGATTTTAGTCACTATTACTCAAGTAGTTTACAGCATTTACTTTATAAAAAATGCTTTTCGTGATTGAGAGTGTGAAGTTAACAACTTTTTGTTATAAAATCGGCACGCTCAATTTCTTTGAAACCGTTTTTCGGCACACTGTGCTCAAAAGGTTGCCTACTCTTGGGGACTAGATGGACTTGTGTCTTTTTTTCAACCTCGCCTACTATGGAACTAGGTTGTGGGTTCAGCTCTCGGTCCTGACAGATGTCATGTTCTTTGACTTTAGCCCTTTAACATTTTTTGCATATCATGTTTAAGATAGGACAAATCTACCCTAATTTCATCAATATGTTTTGAGAGAGGGGTCTGGCACATTTGTATGATTGCCATAGTCTGTCTCCTTCCCTCTGCTTTTTCTGGTCCTGCAATAGGGAGATCTAGTCTGTCAAATGCCAGGGAACGTTCTCTGCAAGGTAAGGAGCTCACCACGTGTCCCCTGCAGTGTCCCTCTGCTGCTGCAGCTTCAATACCACTCCTGCTCCACATACCTCCTGCCTGCCTCTGCCATCTTGTGGAGGGTTTCCTGGTGCCCTGCCGTATTTTCACCATGTCCAGCACACAGACTGTGACTGACTGCCTCAGCTATCTTCCTGTGTGCTGTGTGCTTCCCTCCAATCTTCTTAGAGCTCTCCTCATAAGATCTGCAATGTGTAACTTTAGCTCCCCGCCCCCTGCCTCTGGAGGCTCAGAAATGCTGTGTCAGTTCTGCAGTTTAAACATCTGTAGAGGAGAAAAGGCTGCAGATAAACAGGTACAACTTAGGTAGGATGATTTGTTTCATATGTGTTTATCACCTGAGGTCAGTCACTTCACTGGGTATATGTAATGATTTACAACCACTTCAACTGTCATGGAGAAAAATCAGGTCTCTGATTTGGCTCTACTGCCTGGCCAAGGTGGTCCTTGATTACAAGCCCAGATGATTACAAGCCAAGATGAGCAGAAATGCAAGTGAGAGTTCTCTTGTCCATAGTTGGGCTGTGTATTTAAAGATCTCTCTGTAGTTTAGCATTAAATAATATCCAGTTTTGCATTAGACAGGAATTCCTTAAAGAGGAACTGCAGTCTGCTCACATCATTTGTAATAAAAAACATCTTTGCCATTCTGAAGCTTCCCTCCAACCACTTTGCATTTTATCTTGTATATACTGTGATTCTGTACTTGCCAAATATGCTGCAGAAATCTCCCTCCACTGATTCTGGCTGCAACCATTTTAACTGTGGGCAGCTGAAGCTGCTGCCTGTTCCTGGATTTACACAGACACACACCTCCAACTCTGCAGCTCTCATTGGCCCTCTTATGACTCATCCCTCCACCCTTCCTGGCAAACTCTCAAGAGTGAGAGAGAGCGCTGTCCATGATGTCATAAGGCTGGGCTAATGACCAGACAAGAAACAGAAAATGTTTTACTATCCACAGGTAAAACAACAAGGGCAGAAGATTCAATAGATGGAAAGTTGAAAAAAATGACTGAATTTCCGCTTTAAATTTTTAGTATAATGACAAAGAAAGAGCCTCTTTGTGTTTCTAATAAAATTCCAGACCAGTAAAAATATCCCTTAGGTTTGATAATAACAGCAATTCTATATGACAAGCTTCATAACATAATGTGGACATTATAATATCTTTCTGAGAATTACCTTTTTTTTTTCCCCCATTTTTTTGTATACAGTTATTATGCGGTTCAAATTCTTAGGTCATTGCAGCATTCTTTTAATTTTAAAAATACATTTCCATTCAGAGTGTAATTACTGGATATTTGCATAATTACATAACTGTTCTGCTTATAGAATAAGAAGACCCGGAGATCTAAAGGATTGCTGTGCTTTTTTTTTTTTTTTTTTTTTTTATGTACACCTGTGCTAATTACTAGCCTGAAACACACTAGAGCGTCTTACATTATTACATGATTGCTCTAAAAACACATTGACAAGCTGCAGCTTATATCTCTTTTTTTTTTTTTTTTTTAATTTAATTTTTATTTATTTATTTTTTTATCGGCTGAACAAGTGCGAAGTTCTCGGTTTTTCCGTGCATTGGCTGTGTTAAGAGTCTGACGGAGGTGTAATTAAATAGTAAAAAAGTAATATGTATATTTTTATACCATGTATGTGAATGTGTGATAGCTCTTTTGATGCTTTTAAAGTAAAATTTCACCTCAAAAGTGAAATTTGTGCAATTTTTACAAATTGTTAGTGTTGAATGGCTTTGTCTCATCCCTGTAATTGATACATGTGCAGGAGAGCTTGTTCTTTTGAAAAACAACAGACTTACTGGCCAGCTCAACAGATGAAAAAAAGAAAAGGAAGAGCCTAAGGCTCGTCCGTTTGATGGACTCCGCTTGGTTAGCGAGGGATCGATTCGCTGAGCCAGGCGGATGACAGGTCCGTCTCCGCTCACTGTTGTCAGAGTCTCGCTCTCCTCTATGGGGGGATCAGATGATGACGAACCGCCTGTCCGTTTTTCATCCAATCCTCCAGAGAGATGGGAAAATAGGACCTCCATCCGTCTGGATTTGGCGGAGAGGATCGGATCAGATAGCAGCGGGTGTCAGCGAACATGTCACTGTTGACATCTGCCGCTCCATATAGGGTTGAATTGGGGGGTCCGATCAGGTGCGCCTGAAAAACTGACAGGCGGACCTAATTGGAAAGCCCTTGTGAAAGGGGTCTAAGGGTCCTTTAACACGAGCATTCCATTTGTTTCATCAGTTCGGTCACATTTCAAATAAGAAACGGATCAGTTTGCATCAGTTTCTCATCCGGTTCTTACCAGTTGTACATCCATTTTTTTTTTTTTACATTCACTGCCAATGCAAAAATGGATGCAAAACAGACCGTTTGTCAGTTTTACATCCTTTTTTCGTCCGTTCCGTTTTTTTTTTTTTTTTTTTTAACGGAAGAAAAATAGGGCTTTGATCTGTTCCAAAAAACGGATGTTGACGGCTGTGGATGTAAACTGATGTAAATGGATGATTTTTCCATAGAGATGCATTGATGTCCATTTTTTTATCCGTCAACGCATGGATGAGAAACAGTCAAACGGAGCGCCCGTGTGCGCCCGGATGCAAAACGTTTTGCATACATTTTTCCATTGGCAGTGGATGTAAAGTAAACTGATGTACAACTGGTAAGAACCGGATGAGAAACTGATGTGAACCGTTTTTTTTTCTGCCTCTTCTGAGAATAATCGTGGGGTGCCGGCGAACATCGGGGTCCGCTGGACCCGCTGATTGGCTCCCGCTGTGTCCAACCACAGCGGGTCGCAGGTGGCTCACGCGCCCCAGATCCAGTGTACGAAATCACATACAGCTACCCACGCATGAGGGCCTCCCTACTACAGTATATATATATATATTATATATATGTGTGTGTGTGTGTGGGGCAGTCCAGAGAAGGTTAAAGTAATTCTAAAGGCTTAAGTTTTTTTTTTTTACCTTCATGATTTCTATGCATAAAATAAAAAACCTGTGTGCTGCCCCCTCCCCCAAATACACACCCGAGTCTGATCTCAATCCAGCGATGAGCACAAGAGTCTGCCTCCTCATTGGCTCAAAGACAGCAGCGGGAGCCATTGTGTCTTATGTGCACACAGAGCGGGGCAAGCATGCACAAGTGCCCCCATAGCAAGTGGCTTGCTCTGGGGCACTCAGCAGAGGGGAGGAGCCAAGAGAACGAACAGGGGACCTGAGAAAAGGAGGATCGGAACTGCTCTGTGCAAAACCATTACCATTTACAACGCATCCAATTCGCGTGACATGTGAGTGTGACCGGCTTTCAATGGAGCCGGTTCACACATGTCCGGGGCGGCTGTGTTGCAAATTTGAAAGGGGTCCTGTACATTTTTTGGTTCTGGTTCAGGTGCAAAATCAGGGAAAAAAATCACACCTGAATCGCACCTGAAACGCACAAGACACCGGACTTTCTATCCCCTATTTTGTAGACCCTATAACTTTTGTGCAAACCAATCAATATACGCTTATTGCAATTTTTGTTTACCAAATATATGTAGAAGAATACATAGTAGCCTAAACAGAGGAAGACATTTTTTGTTTTTTTTGTTTTTTTTTTATATTTTTTGGGGGATTATTGTAGCAAAAAGTAAAAAAATATTGCTTTTTTTTAAAAATTGTCGCTTTTTTTATGTTTTTATAGCACAAAAAATAAAAACTGCAGAGGTGATCAAATACCACCAAAGGAAAGCTCTATTTGTGGGGGAAAAAAAGGACACACATTTTGTTTGGGTACAACATCGCGCGACCGCGCAATTGTCAGTTAAAACGCCGTATCGCAAAAAAATGGTCTGGTCATTAAGGGGGTAAATCCTTCTGGTCCTTAAGTGGTTAAGTTTGCCACAATGTCTCATGTGTGATCTTGTTTCCTCCAAAGGCGGTTTTACCAGATCATTGAATTCTGTAGTTTGGCCCAGGATGCCCCAAACATGTGCACACGGTGGCCTGATAATGCTGAAAATGACGCTTAGCGGTATTCCTATGTTGGAGAATTACAATAAGACAGCTCTGGAGAAAAAAAAAAAAAACAAATCATGTTCTTTCCTTTTTTTTTTTTTTTTTTTTGGGAGGGGTATAACAGTATAGCTTCTATCTGAATGGTATTTCTCCTGTTTATTTAGAAAATTAAACTGACATAAGGGTACCGGAGAACTGTCACAAGAAGGGGCTGAGCTGTGAATGCGCTTGTGCGGAATTCTCAGTCTGTCAGCTGTCAGAGCAAACTGAATGAAGTCGGACGCACAACATGTACTATCTTTATATAGACTTGTGCTACCGTGAAAATTTAAAGGAGACCTGCAGAAAAAAATAAAAATAAAAATCCCCACAAAACTCTCTCATGTAAAATGAAAAAATAGTTATATTTTACAAAGTATAATGTGTGTGAAAAGTAGATGTTGCACACAATGTATTTTTTTCCACTGTCTACGGAAAGCCCGCTCTCCTTCTGGGAAGTATTTTTTAACCAACTCCGCACAGGCTCTGCTACAGCTAGCTGATAAAAGTGGAACTACATTGCGTCTGAACACCACTAACCAAAAAAACGCTACAGGCAGTCCCCGAGTCACGAACGGGTTAGGGACTGCTGGTCTGTTCTTAAGTCGGGTTTGTTCGTAAGTCGGAAGCGCATGCGCAGAACGGCAGAGATGTTGTTTTCCGATGTTCTGTCAAGTATCCGCGCATGCGCAGACGTTGTTTTCAGATGCGCCCGCCGTCAAGGTGGTCACGCATGTGCAGAACATCACGCCGCCTCCCGTTCGTAAGTAGGAGTCGTTCGCAAGTCGGAGGTTCGTAACTTGGGGAACTCCTGTGTTTAATTCACTTTTAATATTCAAAACAAACTTGCCTATCCATGTCTCCATGCTTTATTTAAACTGGAGTTCCGCCGAAAAAAAATAAAAAAAATTAAAGTCAAATACTGCAGCTGCTAACTTTTAAAATAAGGACACTTACCTGTCTAGGGCACCCGCTATGTCCTCACCCGAAGCCGACCTGTCTCTCGGTGCAGGCGCCGGTGTCTTGAGTAAGAGAATTAGGAAATAAAGCCTTGCGGCTTCACAGCCTGGTTCCCTACTGCGCATGCGCGAGTCGCGATGCACACTCTGGTCCCTGCTGTCTTCTGGGACCTGTGTGCTCGAACAAAAAAATAAACTGTGCAATGCACCAATTCCGCTTTACTTCCAGCGCACGCCAGCGGCTGTGCTAACAGGGCCATTTACTGGTGTGAACGACTTCTTCAGTTTCTTACAGGGTGTAACATTCAAACTGTACTTTCGGTTGAACTTGGCAATTCGAAGTGCATGAAAACAAAAGGTGTAGAAAGTATTATAGTCCATTGTCTTTAGGAAGTAGTCACAGTGTGAGTAGAAAAGCCTGTCTCCTGGCAGCATGTTGCAGAGAAAGAATAATTGCTCTGTGTGGAAGCAGTGGTCCCTCTGGAGAGGTCTGGCCCTCCAACCTGTAGATCTGCAATAAGTTCATGCTCTTCTCGCAGACTCACCTGGTCACTTATCCAGTGCCAGTCCTATTTTGGGTCAAATACAGCCCTTCGTAATTCACAACCAGATCAAAGAACATGTCTGTAATAATGGTGTTTAATCAGTAGGTTTGTTTACTCAGTGAGCAGAAGTCACTTTACATACAAGGGTCAAGCAACCTTATTGACTCGTTTCACGTGCTTAGTGCTTATTCATCAAGAGCTTAGGGCTCATAAGCCCCTCCCTATCCCCGGGCTCACAAGGGAATTCCATAGAGCAGGGGTGTCCAACTTAAATTTCATTGCGGGTTGCATCAGTCATTATGGTTGCCCTCAAAGGGCCGGCTGTATCTTTAAGAGTATATAAATGTATCTACTCTCTATCATATTAAAAAATTGCCTCTGCATTCAATTATTACTGGTTTTAGTATAACTATAGGCAAAACTTTTTTTTTTTTCACTTTGGATAGAGCAAGGGAAGGTTCTAACCCCTGTCAGATTTATTTTTTCGCCATCTGTGTCCCATTGTGGACATTTACCTTCACTTCCTGTCCCATAGCCAGACAGGAAGTGAGGGGAAATCCCAGCAAATTAAGGGAATTCTTTGGGGACTGCCAGGTCACCAGAACTTGTGTCCCCATTCCTCTCTATTACTTTTCTGGGGACAACCCAAAATTTGGGATTTTCTTTCACTTTTGTTGATAATGGTAAACAGGACAAATGGAGTGGGTGACTCTCCTTAATGGGGGCACAGACTGCAATACAAACTGACAAGCATTCTAATCCCTCTCCAAGTTCTGCCTTATACTTTAAGACTTAAGCTGTGAAGGTCAGATGCAGACCGGCATGGAGCCCACTCACGCTCCTATAGCAGATGTTAGTCTGAAAAGGAGGGTCGCACATCGCTGGTATCATCCACAAGAAACTACTAGAGACTGCTCAGACAGGAAATGGTTCTGCCATGATGTTCTGTCTGAGCAGTCTCCAATAAAGTTTCTTGTGGATGATACCAGCGGTGTGCGACCCTCTTTTTCAACTGGCATAGAATTGTAGTATTCTCATGTAGCGATGTGGACTGTCAGCAGAAAGCACCATACCTTTCAGTGTTTCTAGACATCGCTTGTCCCTTTGGTAATCGGTGACCACATATCTGTGCGTCCAACAAAGTGAATTATGAGATGTGTAGTTCTCCTTCAGACTGATACTATGCAACCATGTACCCTAAGACTACACATCCCTGGGATCTTCACGGTGATATGAAGTTCGCTGGGAGGGACCATAAAAAGAGCGAGAAGCCCTTGCGGAACTTTCTTCCTCCTGGGCCTGACGCAAGACGGACCTCTCTGTGTAACAGGGAGACAGAGCTCACGGCCTACCGCGCTGAGTTTTACTTCCACCCCGAGGCCTAGGGGGCCTAGCTCTGTTATCCGCTGTCCGAGTGCTGCTACACATGTTCCTGTCCAGAAGACCTCGGATCGATTTGGTCGTTGGTGAGAGGGCAAATTGCTCGACCTTTAACTATTCATTGTCACTATTACTGAACACTGCACAGACATCTTTACCCCAAGAACACTTTACTGCATTACTTGAACACTGTGCTCAGACGCCTTAGATCCTCAGCACTAGGAACCTACTGCTTTATCTACAACCAACGGATTACAGTTTACGAGCTCCAACCAGCTAGCGAAGAACATTAGATCTGCAACGTGGAACTCTTTTTACATCCCTCACAGGAAAGTATATATATAAATATGTATACCTTCAGTAGGCCTACTAGGATAGCATAGGCTGGCTAGATAACTACTTATGTGGCTACTTTGAGAAAGATGTAAACTAAAACATCAGCTAGGAGGTGACTACGGATCTAAATATAGTGTACATATATGTATATAATAATGTTCGTTGCTGAACCATTGTTTGTGTTCTTGGGAGGAATTTGTTTGCTGAGTTGTTATCCTGGCTCAGCAGATTTATTACCTCTTCTTTGTGAAATAATTTCCTCTATTTGGTACAAGTAAAATGTTTCAGAACCTAATATTACTGAGTTGTTTGAAGACAAAGACAAGCCTCTCTGCAGCTGCAAGGAAAAGCGAAGAGGCGTTCTGTCGTCCTCTCTGCTACCAAATGCTAAAATAGGGGGTGACATAGCTGCAGCAGAGGTGCGAGGTCCACATGAAATGGACTGGCGGGCTGGGTTTGGCCTGTGAGCGTGGTGCTTGTGTTCGACACTTGCCATAGAGAATGGTGCTGCCCTTACATAGTTCTGCCTTCTGATGCATTTAGATTAAGCTCACCACCAGAGGATGAAGAGGACCTGTGACGTCACCACACTAAAGACATTTGGAAAAAGACATGCACACTTTTTTATATCTATAATTGGTCCTCTAGTGGTGAGCGTAAACTGGATACGTGGCTGGCTACCCCACAGTTTGGGGTTAACTTCTTGCCTTGAAATGTATCTGAACAAACTTAGTACATTCACGTTGGCCCTGCATTCTGTACAAAACGTCTTGAGTATGTTGCAGTTCAATATATATTATTTAAGTTTCCGTTGACATTGAGTAAATAATTGGTAGCATTCTAGTTATAGCCACTCAAACTGTAAAGGTGACAACGTCTATCATTCAGAACACAGAGAGAACAATGTAATAGATTTTCCTGTTATTTGTGCGAGGGATGAAAGGAGAAGCATTTAATTTTCTCCCTCTGGCACTGATATCATTCTGGCCCTCCAGAGCTCTACGAGCAACATCCTTTGTGGTTGACTGTGCCTGGGGAAACTCATGTAACCCCCACCGGGTACATCTATTTTTAATATTGTATATTTTTAATTCAAAAATCTTCTAAGATGTGATATTGTGGCTTAAGGATAGCAAAAACGCCAATCTCAACCACATGCTTTATTAACCACTTCCAGCCCAAGGATGTCATATTGTCAGGGCTGTCTGGGCTCAGCCGTTCCTTCTCAGAGCAGGCCGCTCAGCTGTCGGTTAATTGCCAGCTCTAATCTTTCCACAGTGACTCACCTGGTGATGATATCCTGCTCGTCAGTCTTGCTGGCTACTTAAGCTGCTCAGTTCACATCCTCTCTGCCTTCGCCTTGGTCAACATATCAAGAGACTCTCTCCTGTGTTCCTGTTAAGACTTGCTTGGCTGATGTCCCTTCTGGTTACTGATCCTGCTTGCTGTTCCACTACGCTGATTCTCTGTTTTTCTGATTTCCTGGCCTGTTCTGAAGTACACTGATACCTGGCTCCCTGACGTCATGACTTGTCTGACTATCCTTTCCGGTTACCGAACTCTGGCTATGTTTGGACCACGTTTGCTCTGTTTACGTTTTACCATTATTATTATTAAACAGTGTGATTTTTACTGCACTTCTGATTCTTGGTTCCTGACGCATATGACTTCCTGGACTTTGAGTGGGGATATCTAAATGATACCGCCGGACATTGATCATAGAGATTTTCGGTGACCAGATGGTCCCTAGTCATCTTTATGACCCTTGGAGGCCCGGGTGCAACATTATTATGTCATGTCAGGGCTAGCGGAAGTAAACCATGTCGGGGACGCAGCTGGAAAGGCTGAGACAGTTTTTTTTTTTTCCAGCCTGAAGGAGAGATCTTATTGATCCCAGATATCTTCATAAAGAGGACCTGTCACACACTATTTTTATTACAAGGGATGTTTACATTCTCCTCTCTCGCGCCCTCCCTCTCGTTCTCGCTTACTCTCGTTCTCTCTCTCATTCTCTCTCTCTCTCGTTCTCTCTCCATCTCCCTCTCTCGTTTTCTCTCTCTCTCTCGTTCGATCTCTCTCGTTCTTTCTCTTGTTCTCGTTCGCTCTCTCTTGTTCGATCTCTCTCGATCTGTCGACCTCTCTCTCTCTCTGTGTCGATCTCTCTCTCTCTGTGTCGATCTCTCTCTCTCTGTGTCGATCTCTCTCTCTCTCTGTGTCGATCTCTCTCTCTTTCTGTGTCGATCTCTCTCTCTCTCTGTCGATCTCTCTCTCTCTCTGTGTCGATCTCTCTCTCTCTCTGTCGATCTCTCTCTCTCTCTGTGTCGATCTCTCTCTCTGTTGATCTCTCTCTCTCTCTCTCTGTCGATCTCTCTCTCTCTCTGTCGATCTCTCTCTCTCTGTGTCGGGCTCTCTCTCTCTCTGTGTCGATCTCTCTCTCTGTGTCGATCTCTCTCTCTGTGTCGATCTCTCTCTCTCTCTGTGTCGATCTCTCTCTCTCTCTGTGTCGATCTCTCTCTCTGTGTCGATCTCTCTCTCTCTCTGTGTCGATCTCTCTCTCTCTCTGTGTCGATCTCTCTCTCTCTCTCTCTGTCGATCTCTCTCTCTCTCTCTGTGTCGATCTCTCTCTCTCTCTCTGTGTCGATCTCTCTCTCTCTGTGTCGATCTCTCTCTCTCTCTGTGTCGATCTCTCTCTCTCTCTCTCTGTGTCGATCTCTCTCTCTCTCTCTGTGTCGATCTCTCTCTCTCTGTGTCGATCTCTCTCTCTCTCTTTCTGTGTCGATCTCTCTCTCTCTCTCTTTCTGTGTCTCTCTCTCTCTCTCTCTTTCTGTGTCTCTCTCTCTCTCTCTCTGTCGATCTCTCTCTGTCGATCTCTCTCTGTCGATCTCTCTCTCTGTCGATCTCTCTCTCTGACGATCTCTCTCTCTGACGATCTCTCTCTCTGTCGATCTCTCTCTCTCTGTCGATCTCTTTCGATCTCTCTCTCGATCTCTCTCTCTCTCGATCCCTCTCGATCTCCCGATCTCTCTCGATCTCTCTCTCTCTCGATCTCTCGATCTCTCTCTCGATCTCTCTCTCGATCTCTCTCGATCTCTCTCTCGATCTCTCTCTCTCTCTCTCGATCCCTCTCTCTCGATCCCTCTCTCTCGATCCCTCTCTCTCGATCCCTCTCTCTTGATCGTCCTCTCTCTCGATCGTCCTCTCTCTTGATCGTTCTCTCTCCCTCGTTCTCGCTCCCTCGTTCTCTCTCTCTCTCTCATTCTCCCTCTCTAATTCTCTCTCTCTCTCTCTCGTTTTCTCTCTCTCGTTCTCTCTCGTTCTCTCTCGTTCTCTCTCTCTCTCTCGTTCTCTCTCTCGCTCGTTCTCTCTCTCGCTCGTTCTCTCTCTCGCTCGCTCGTTCTCTCTCTCTCTCTCGTTCTCTCTCTCGCTCGCTCGTTCTCTCTCGCTCGTTCTCTCTCTCTCGCTCGTTCTCTCTCTCTCGCTCGTTCTTTCTCTCGTTCTTTCTCTCGTTCTCTCTCTCGTTCTCGTTCTCTCTCTCGTTCTCTCTCTCGTTCTCTCTCTCTCTCGTTCTCTCTCTCTCGTTCTCTCTCTCTCTCTCGTTCTCTCTCTCTCTCGTTCTCTCTCTCTCTCGTTCTCTCTCTCTCTCTCGTTCTCTCTCTCTCGTTCTCTCTCTCTCGTTCTCTCTCTCTCGTTCTCTCTCTCTCGTTCTCTCTCTCTCGTTCTCTCTCTCTCGTTCTCTCTCTCTCGTTCTCTCTCTCCCGTTCTCTCTCTCCCGTTCTCTCTCTCCCGTTCTCTCTCTGTCGTTCTCTCTCTCCCGTTCTCTCTCTCCCGTTCTCTCTCTCTCGTTCTCTCTCTCTCGTTCTCTCTCTCTCGTTCTCTCTCTCTCGTTCTCTCTCTCTCGTTCTCTCTCTCTCGTTCTCTCTCTCTCGTTCTCTTGTGTTCTCTCTCTCTCGTTCTCTCTCTCTTGTGTTCTCTCTCGTTCTTTTTTTCATTATTTCAGTTGACAAACGAGTAAAAAAATGTGGTATTTCTATTGTATTTTCTGTCTATTTTTCATGTGGTCCATTTAAAGTAAGTCATAAATGAGCAAAAATATTTAATTGCAAAGAAAATGTAATGGAAGAATCCATATGTTTCGATTTTTCTTAGTTTCTGAGTAAATCTAGAACATATTGTGGAATTGATTGTATTGATACGTATGGGTGCCGTTAGGGCTAGTGACAACAGATACAGATGCCGTTTATATGCGCATAAAGCCAAGCTGGTAAGCCACAGGGGACCTGTACTGGCAGTTTCTAGCAATTGCTCTTCGCCTTCCCTGAAAGCCGATTTAGATGCTATTTGTTTGGTAAGAGACATAAGGGGCAGTAATTCCTGGAACGATGCTTGTAGTCTGGCAGACGGGTGTCCTGTGTCACACACAGCTCTGGAATGTGAATGCAGCTTGGGACATGCCCTGTCCTCTGGCTCCAGCGCCCGTCCAGCAGCAGGGCCGTATTACTCATTTACTTCTATTAATGCTAATGGCTGCTTTGCCTGTGGCAGCTGAGGGGGCCTGCTCTCCGCTTCCCGCATATGTTTTATTTATGCTAAAGGGTCATTTTTCTCTATCCTCTGGTGCCTCTTCTAATATGGATTAGACAATGGCAGACCTTTACACATTGCGCATCATGCATTATTTATAGAGAGACATCCACGATTTTTTGTTATAAAACCTTTTCTAGAGCATTTGTATAACTGTTCCTGTTCTTACATTTTTATGATAAATAGTTTAGAAATCTGCCTTAGAGTTGCTGCTTATTACTGGCTTTAAAGAGGACCTGTGCTTGAAAAAGCTTTTAACTCCCAGGCTTAAAGAAGAACAGCCAAAGCTCATTCTGCACTCCTGTGACCCTTTTTTCAGCTGACAGTGGGCTGCAGCTCGATGTCACAGAGCGGTCCAGGCTCGGGCAAGATCACGACCATATGGTCGGGATGCACTCACATGCCTGGACTGGCACCCGGCTCAGCCTCTCGGCGAGTCGCTAAGAGCCTGAGATGGCCGCTCCTACCCCCTCCACAGCCCAGCACTCCATTGAGCGAGGGTGGTGGGCAGAGCAGAGAGCGGTGACTGACAGTCACCGCTCTCTGCTCAGGGAGCTGTGAGAACCGAGCAATTGGCAGTGTTTGATTGCTTTGTTCTCATTGTTATTGCCAGCGGAGGACAGAAGCACCATCGTATGATGGGGGGGGGGGGGGGGGAGAATAATCCAGTGCTTCTCTTTTAACCACTTCAATACCGGGCACTTTCTCCCCTTCCTGCCCACAGTGCCCAGGAGAATTTTCAGCTTTCAGCGTTGTTGCACTTTAAATGATAATTGTGCGGTCATGCAACACTGTACCCAAACTACAATTTTATCATTTTCTTCCCACAAATAGAGCTTTCTTTTGGTGGTATTTGTATTTGATCACCTCTGGGGTTTTTATTTTATGCTAAACAAACTAAAAAAGACCAACATTTTTGAAAAAAAAAACAAAAAAAAACAATGGGCACTGATAGATGGCACTGGATAGGCAGCACTGATGAGGAGCTACTAACAGGCATTACTGAGTGGCATCTGAAGGACACTGACAGGCAATACTGATGGGGCACTGATTGGCACTTTTATGGGCACTTATTGGTCACCGATCGGCTCTCCCTATCAGCGCGAACCGAGAAAAGCAGTTTACCGTGATGATCAGCTGTGATTGGTCACAGCTGATCATGTGGTAAGAAGCTTCCGTCAGAGGCTCCATACCACGGTCACCGATGCAGTGTGTCAGATCCCCAATCACTGCACTGGGTGCGCCCCCACACCGGTGTTGCTATCCTGATCACGTCATAGGATAACAGATAAGATCAGATAAAATAAAAAATTAAAAAAACCTTTTGCCTTTACAACCCCTTTAATGCTTTCCCTGCATTAAGGTAAAAAAATGTTTAGGTAATAATATCACCCCCTCACCCCTCTTACCCCTCCTATACTTGCCTGAGCCCTCACTCAATCCAGTGCTGTGCTTATTTTGTAGCAGCTCCCCATACTCTTGCAGGCTTTGCTGAGGCAGTAGGGGCCATCGGCTCCTGCTGCTGTCAGATCCAGTGACGAGGGGGCAGGGCCGATCTGTGCTGTTTGCATCTATGGATTCAGGCAGCATGGCTCGGAATTGAGCCCGTAGGTGCGCCACCATAGGAAGCGGCTTCCTATGGTGGCACACAATGAAGAGGGTGGGCCGTGAGTGCTGGCAGGAGGCCCCCAAAAGAGGAGGATTGGGGCCATTCTGTTTAATTCTATTCCACAATTCCACAGAGCAGGTAAGTATAACATGTTTGTTATTAAATTAAATAAATAAACTTAAAATAAAAATAAACAATTTAAATATCAGAAATTGTTAGCTTTGTTAAAGCTCCTTTGAAGTAATTAATATAGATATACATCTAAATAGACCTTGTATTAAAGCCGATTTAAACTCTCAGCCAACATTAACTTTTTTTTTTTTTTGTATGTTTATTTAAGATAAAAGAACAGGCCAGCATGTAGACATGCATACCATATTTCAGAACAATAAAGGAGAAGTGTGGGATAGCAACTGGCTATGGTTCCCAACAGTGTGTTGGGGGGGCTGAGCCTGCTCTCAGTCAGGCATTTGGGTGGATCCCGACCTTGAAGTCCTGGATCCCTGCAGAGCCTGGACCAGCTCTGTGACATCAGCCGACAGTGGGCTTTAGCCATACTTTTCTTTTAACTATTTTTAATCTTTTGACTGCTGTCAACAGTAAATAGATAGGGACGTACAATATATTACCCAAAAAATTGGGACACCTGCCTTTACACACACATCAACTTTAATGGCACCTCAGTCTTAGTCCGTAGGGTTCAATCAAGTTGGCCCACCCTTTGCAGCTATAACAGCTTCAACTCTTCTGGGAAGGCTGTCCACAAGGTTTAGGAGTGTGTCTATGGGAATGTTTGACCATTCTTCCAGAAGCGCATTTGTGAGGTCAGGCACTGATGTGGATAAGAAGGCCTGGCTTGCAGTCTCCACTTTAATTCATCCTAAAGGTGTTCTATCGGGTTGAAAACAGGCCAGTCAAGTTCTTCCACCCCAAACTCGCTCATCCATGTCTTTATGGACCTTGATTTTTGCATGTAAAACGTGATAACGCATATTAACAAAATACACAAGTGGGAACAGAACCTAACTTCAATTTCCTGTTTAAGCTTTAAAACAATAGCTGATTCTGAGAGGGCCAGCACTGGGTTATGTGTTTTTTTTCTTTTTTCCAGTTCAAGCAGAAGGCGACTTTACTGGTAAGGCAGAATGGCAACATTGCTATATACTGTGTATACTATATAAATAGATATGTAGGTAAAAAAAGATTCCTTGAGAGACGTTTCCTGGAGAGCTGAAAGGAATATATCCCAGCCAAAATTAGACACCACCAGAAAAATCCAGAGATGCATGTGAACGAATACTGATTGGTCAACCCTTGGAGCGCTGGTATTTATGATGTAGTTAATTATCTCTGTGACTATCTATCCCAGTTGTCATGAAAACTCTCTTGTTTTATAGCCCATTAGATGCCATAGTCCCTTAAAAGAATCTAATTAGTATTGCATATATTAGGTTTGATTGTAGCCGTATTAGTGCAATTGTGACAGAGAAAATTGAGTACTGTCCGTGATACTTTTTTTATTTGCACTAACATATAATTTTTCAGGACAAGCTTTCGGGGTATGTCCCCTTCTTCAAGGTCCAAGCAGTACCTTGGACCTTGAAGAAGGGGACATACCCGGAAAGCTTGTCCTGAAAAATTATATGTTAGTGCAAATAAAAAAAGTATCACGGACAGTACTCAATTTTCTCTGCATATATTAGGGAAAGGTTAAAACCTATTTTATGTAGTAAGGAGAACAAAGGTTTTGACTGGAGTTGCACTTATTGTGGTTTGCTGTAGAATGGCTGAGCAAAGATGGCTGTCTCATGTAGGCACAGTCCTGGTAAGGAAAAGTTTTTATTTTCCTAAGGTGGTTGAAGAAGGCCGCCAAGAAGCTCTGAAAGCTGGTAAAAGAACTGATTGTGGTGGGGGGGTGTGTGTATCTTACTGAGCCACCAGGGAAGACACCCCTGATCGTAGGTGTTCTTTATGTAAGTCCTAAAACCTTGAAGTGACATTAAAAAGGGTTTAGAAACTCTAGTTAGTTAAAAAAACCAAAAAAAGTATATAAGGATTATGTTTTACATATGCGGCTAAATTGCTGTGCCTATGAAAAGTCCAAGTTGGAATTGATTTTCAGTGACGCTTGACAGGTGGTGAAGAGGCGATATAAAAATACACCTAGGTAATTTGCCAATCTCCTAGAACAGTGTTCTCCAAACTGTGGCTTGCGGGCTGAATATGGCCTTATCCTTGTCTTTATCCTGTCCTGTTACTCCTTATGATATGAGCTGCTATTGCTCCCACTGACATGAGGCACTTTTCCTTCCGCTGACACCAACAGTGGGGCACTATATATATATATATATATATATATATATATATATATATATATATATTTTTTTTTTTTAATATAAAATTTTATTGATTTAGTGCACAGGGAAATACAACACTAGCATAGATCGGTCACAGTTTCACTTAAACTTATTGTTGTTATGCTTGTGCAATCAATGCGTCCATAGAGTGGGATATTACAGACACAGTCAATAGTTTCATTGGGTGACAAACTGTGCCAGGTTGTTACACTAATAAATTCTGAGCTGCCTGGTCCCTGTATCTATGTATAACAGTGGGGCACTATTAAGCCCGTGAACACCATCTATAAGGCATTGTTGCTCTCTGACACCAACGATGGGGAATCATTCTTTCCACTAACACCAAAGATGGGATATAATTGCTCCCACTGATATAAATGATTGGGCAACAATACTCCCATACCAATGATGGTCCACCAATCCCAATGGTGGGCCACCAATCCTACAGTCCACAGGCACTTTTTTATATTCTTTATTTACTTTGCTCCCAAATTAACCACCAAGCTTGGGACATTGCTTACTCCCACTGATGCTGGGTCATTATCTGCTCCCACTGGCCACAGTCTGGCCCCTTAAAGTCTGATGGTCCGTAAATTGGCCCTTTGTTTAGGAAATTTGGAGAACTCTGTCCTAGAGATGGATGCTCTGGAGTACTACTGCGTCCTTCATGCCAGCTTCTTAGTTGTGGCTCTCTGTGGGCTAGAGCTTCTTGTTGGTTGCCTTGGCTTAGCTTTAAATGGGCACTTTTTTTTTTTTTGCATTCTTTATTTTTTAAGCAGAAATGTGTACATTGTATATAATGCAATGTTTTCTCAGACATTAAATGAATGGGAGACTGTTATAAAAGAATAATGGGGCTGCCGTTACTGAACTCTCCTTTGAGAATGCTAGTTCCCTGGCTTTCATTCCTATACTTTGACATGACCAAGTATAGAGATTACCCTTTTCTGACACTCATTTACATCATTCCTGTTCTGGGACTGAAACATTCTAATGTTTAACATAGCCTGGGATCTAGTATTTTCAGAAGGGGGCCTTTCTAGGTTTGAATGGTGCCTCAAGGTTCACTTGATAGCAGTGATTTTGAAGTTGACTTTTGATCCCTTAACTTTGTGGTTTGCTCTTTGCCTTTTGCAAAGGGGGACTGTAGTGCAGCCATTCTCAAACTTTTTACTCCAGAGGAACCACTAAAATAATTTTCAAGTCTTGGGGAACCCATGCTATAACCACTTCGTTGCAATGCCAAAAATGCCCCTTAAATTGATTGTCAGAAGGAAGCATTCAACCCTTATAACGGTGGTCAGAATACCTTCCTTACAGTCAGAAAAGATAATTGGTGTTATACTGCTGGCTTTGCCAAGTGGTGATCGTCCTGAAAAACGTTGCTTGTACCCTCGTATGGGAGGTTAATCAGCCACAGCCAAAGGAAGCTGTACCAACCTCTAGAGGAACTCAAAGTGAGAGACTGCTGTAGTGTGTTTAAAGAGATAAGTTTACCTTTCTGAACATGTTACACCCGTATTTAGGGTGTAACATGTTCAGCAACCTCCTCCTTCACCACTGATTTCCCCGGCGACAGTGCCGTGCAGGGCTCTGCCCACATACCAGGGTGAACGAATAAACTACAAGTACTGTAATCCATTGCAGCACACTGTTTGTAGTTCTCAATGAACTGTGAGGGCACTGATGAGCGCTCCTGTAGTTCATTGAGTTTTCCTGCTCTCCAGTAACTGTCTACCTGGATGTGAGGTACAAGCAAACCTCTTTTTTGAGAGCCTGGCATTGCACCCACAATCTGTTGATCATGGGTGCAATGCTCTGCAGGCTCCTAAGAAAAAATAATAAATTCATGTTTTTTTTTTGTATCTTACCCACCAAAAAAGTGCTATTATTTATTATTAATATTATTATTATTATATATATATATAACTTTTTTTAATATAAACTCATCCTTTTAAATTAATACACAACAAACATTTATTGTTTGGAAAAATTACTTATAGCCCGCACAGTGTGTGCTAAATAAGCGTGCATGGTAGTTTCCCTTTAAATCCTTTCTGGTTAACTGGGGAAATTCACTCCTATTCCCGTTACACACCTCGGTTCCTTTTGTGTTGCCCTTAAATGATTCACATTAATCAGATGCAGTAAATTGCACAAATTGGATTGATTGGTTTTCATTTAAGACCCTGTTGGTTTTATTTATATATAGATTTTATTTAGCACCAGAGCAAATGCGTAACATGTGTTTGAGCAGATCTTCGAATTAACATATTGTTTTTCATGTGGGAATGGAAAAAAATGCACGATTTATATTAACATCTAATTTTTGTTTCTTTTCCTCTGTAGGTGTATGATCGCTGATGAGGCAAGTAGTGCAATTCTTTCTTCTCTGCTGGAAGCTCAGTAATATTTTAATAAGTTTTTACATATTATTAAGAATTTACATTACATTGTCTTTGTCCCTTTTCATTTATTCATCATTCAAACTCCTAATTGAAATTCATTTTGTGGATAATTGTATTTTCTTTAAGTTTGGCTTCTGAGAGTTTTTTTTTTTTTTCTTTTTAGTTGGTATGGCTGGTTATCAGGCTCTAGACAGAACTTTTAATTTTTGGTTTTGGGTAAGCTGGCCAGCAGCCCCAATCGGTTTGACAAAAGTCAATTGTTCGATTGACTTTTGTCATAGGAGTCTGCTGGAAAATTTTAAGCCTAATGCCGCGTACACACGGTCAGACTTTACGGCAGACTTTGCCCGGCGGACTTTTCGACGTACTTTACAACGGACTTTCTGAATGAACGGACTTGCCTACACACAATCCACCAAAGTCCGTCGAATTCGTACGTGATGACGTACGACCGGACTAAAACAAGGAAGTTCATAGCCAGTAGCCAATAGCTGCCCTAGCGTGGCTTTTTGTCCGTCGAACTAGCATACAGACGAGCAGACTTTTCGACCGGACTCGATTTCGACGGATTGATTTAAAACATGTTTCAAATCTAAGTCCGTTCAACTTTTGAGCAAACAAAGTCCGCTGGAGCCCACACACAATCGAATTGTCCGACGAAATCCAGTACGCCGGACCAAGTCTGCCGTAAAGTCCGCTCGTGTGTACGCGGCATAACAGTTTGGGCTGGCTGTCTAAAATAAAATTGCCGCAGTGGGATATTCATTTATTAGTCTTGTATAATACCAGTGTAAGGCCAGCTTTATGCAACAACTTTCCAGTCGTATTGGAAACCCTTCTCCATCACCCAAATACTGTACACAGTATAATTTGTATCTTTTTTTAAGTATGACTTGTACCAAAAAAATCAGAGAAATGTTGTTTTAGAAAGCTTTTTGATCTAAGAAGTTCTCTTTTGTTCATTGGAAGACACAGCTCTGCTGTAGATCATTACTACTGGGTAACATACCACCTGCAGGAGTAGGATGCTAGGTTGAACGTTTTCTTTTGCAATAATTTTTTATTAATTATTTTGAACAGAGTATAAAAAAGAATAGTTGTACAATTAGCCGTCTGTGTATCACTTGGAGGATCAGAATCAATGTAGTGTACATTGCAAATTACATTAAATAGTAAACCACCCAACATCTTCCGCAGAAGATTACCAATGTTCCTTAACACCCAAAATAATAGTTTAACATTCCGGACCATGAGATACCTGAAAGGAGAATAAAAATGGGAAAATAATGTAGCAAATTAATAGTTAAATTAGAAGTTCAGCCAAAAACGAACTCTAAATCTTGTCAAAGGTCTTTTCTAATTTATTAGTAGGGGGTATGGATAGGCGTAAGTACAGGAAAGATAGAGGCTTGTCTATTACCTTAGCAATAAGCAATCCTTCAACAGGGTCAGATTCTAGGGTGAGAGAGGGTGGGAACTGCTTATGAAATGTGTGGCGAAGCTGGTAGTAGCGGAACAACCTCCACATGTGTATGCATCTTTAAGATCGGGGAAGGAGCGCAGCTTGCCACCTGAAACAACATGTTTAAGATTCACTATCCCTCTTGATGCCCAAACTTGCGGGTCGGGGACTCTATTCAGATGTGGGAGATTTGGATTACCCCAAAGGGGAATATATGGGGAGAATGTCTTCAGAGAGCTATAACAGGCCCTCGCCCTGTGCCACACCGAAATAATGGTACACATCAAGTCTGTAATTCTGGGGTGGGATTTTGCTCCCCTGAACACCAGGTTACTAAGGGGGTAGTACGACTCCATGATGGCCGTCTCCAGAGTAACCGTAAAGTATTTTTAGGCTGGGAGAACCACCACCTTACTGTTACCAGGACCTCCGCCCAGAAATGAGCCTGAAAGTTAGGTAGGGACAGGCCCCCCTGGGTAAGAGGGAACTGTATCGTAATGATGGCCAACCGTGGGGTCCTCACATTCCACACGAATGATGAGATAATTCCCTGTAGTTTGATAAAAAAAAGGAAGCTGGAGGCACCAGAGGGGGAACTATGGAAGAGATAAAGGAACTTAGGTAAATATACCATAGTTACATAGTAGGTGAGGTTGAAAAAAAGACACACGTCCATCAAGTCCAACCCATGTGTGTGATTATATGTCAGTATTACATTGTATATCCCTGTATGTTGCTGTCGTTCAGGTGCTTATGTAATAGTTTCTTGAAACTATCGATGCTCCACGCTGAGACCACCGCCTGTGGAAGGGAATTCCACATCCTTGCCGCTCTTACAGTAAAGAACCCTCTACGTAGTTTAAGGTTAAACCTCTTTTCTTCTAATTTAATGAGTGGCCACAAGTCTTGTTAAACTCCCTTCTGCGAAAAAGTTTTATCCCTATTGTGGGCTCACCAGTATGGTATTTGTATATTGAAATCATATCCCCTCTCAAGCGTCTCTTCTCCAGAGAGAATAAGTTCAGTGCTCGCAACCTTTCCTCATAACTAATTACCTCCAGATCCTTTATTCGCTTTGTTGCCCTTCTTTGTACTTGCTCCATTTCCAGTAAATCCTTCCTGAGGACTGGTGCCCAGAACTGGACAGCATACTGTAGGTGCGGCCAGACCAGAGTCTTGTAGAGCGGGAGAATTATCGTTTTATCTCTGGAGTTGATCCCCTTTTTAATGCATGCCAATATTCTGTTTGCTTTGTTAGCAGCAGCTTGGCATTGCATGCCATTGCTGAGCCTATCGTCTACTAGGACCCCCAGGTCCTTTTCCATCCTAGATTCCCCCAGAGGTTCTCCCCCCAGTGTATAGATTGCATTCATGTTTTTGCCACCCAAATGCATTATTTTACATTTTTCTACATTAAACCTCATTTGCCATGTAGTTGCCCACCCCATTAATTTGTTCAGATCTTTTTGCAAGGTTTCCACATCCTGCGGATAAGTTATTGCCCTGCTTAGCTTAGTATAGTCTGCAAATACAGAGATTGAACTGTTTACCCTATCCTCTAGGTGGTTTATGAACAAATTAAGATTAGTCCCAGCACAGAACTGGGGGACCCCACTACCCACCCCTGACCATTCCGAGTGCTCCCCATTTATCACCACCCTCTGAACTCGCCCTTGTAGCCAGTTTTCAATCCATGTACTCACCCTATGGTCCATGCCAATGGACCTTGTTTTGTACAGTAAATGTTTTTGGGGAACTGTATCAAATGCTTTTGCAAAATCCAGATACTACATCTTTGGGCCTTCCTTTATCTAGATGGCAACTCACCTCCTCATAGAAGGTTAATAGATTGGTTTGGCAAGAATGATTCTTTATGAATCCATTCTTATTACTGCTAATGATACCGTTCTCATTACCACAATCTTGTATATAGTCCCTTATTATCCTCTCCAAGAGTTTACATACTATTGATGTTAGGCTAACTGGTCTGTAATTCCTAGGGATGTATTTTGGGCCCTTTTTAAATATTGGTGCTACATTGGCTTTTCTCAATCAGCTGGTACCATTCCAGTCAGTAGACTGTCAATAAAAATTAGGAACAATGGTCTGGCAATTACTTGACTGAGTTCCCTAAGTACCCTCTGGTGCAAGCCATCTGGTCCGGTGATTTAATAATGTTAAGCTTCTCAAGTCTAATTTTAATTCTGTCCTCTGTTAACCATGGAGGTGCTTCCTGTGTTGTGTCATGAGGATAAACACTGACGTTTTGGTTACTGAAGCCCCCCGATTCACTCGTGAAGACTGAGGAGAAGAATCAATTCAAAACCTTCGCCATCTCCCCATCCTTTGTAATCAGATGTCCTTCCTCACTCTTTATGGGGCCAATATGGTCTGTCCTCCCTTTTTTACTGTTTACATACTTAAAGAATTTCTTAGGATTTTTTTTGCTCTCCTCCGCTATGTGTCATTCATGTTCTATCATAGCCATCCTTATTGCACCCTTACATTTCTTGTTGCATTCTTTATAAAGTCTGAATGCTGATGATGATCCCTCAACCCTGTATTTTTTGAAGTCCTCCTCCTTTGCTTTTATATGCATTTTTACATTGGAGTTAAGCCATCCAGCACTTTTGCTCGCTCTTTTAAATTTATTACCCAATGGGATGCATTGGCTAATGCCCTTATTTAAAATTTTTTATTTATATCAGGCAAGGGGGGCCCGCATGGACCGACATACAAATAGTAAACATCAACACGTTAACAGTCATAACGTTGAGCACAAACATATAATCCAATATATAGTTAAGCCTGTTATTTCTTTCTGTTAACATCTGTCGTCTCAACGCTTTGGTAACAATTAGAATATAGGAAAAAACAAGAATATAAACCGGAAGAGGAATATTCTACGTATTCTTTAAGTATTCTTGTATTAAGTGGTGCAGTCCATCAGGCTCCCCTCCTACCATTATTACTTTAAAGTCTTAAGATTAGAAAAAGAGTAAGAGCGAGAGTAGGGGTAGAGAGGTGGGGATAGGATGTGGGGGGGGAGGGGGGGGGGGAGTGGACACGTGCCCCGCAATCACGGAGTATTTAAAGAACTCTCCGAGGCATGACCGTACTTGTGACACAGATGTGTGTCTCGTATGTTAATTTACCATGTGGTTGATTGGAGGGTTATTCAGGTCTCCATCAGGGTTTGGCCCTCGCTGGAATAAATGAACATATTCCACAACTGCCATGTCTTGGAGAATTTTTCCTGTCTGTTTTGAGCTGTGTGTATAAGGTCTTCCATTCTTTTGATTTCTTCTACTTTTTTGATCCACAAGCCTAAAGTTGGGGGTGTCTGGGATTTCCAGTGGAGCGGTATGCAGGCTTTAGCTGCGTCCAGAAGGTGGCGGAGCACAGACTTTTTATATATTTTGGTAGGTATATTGGATGCATGTAAGAGAAAAAATGCCGGGTCATTAGTAATGTTATAGTCTGTAAATTTCTGTATAATTGTCTGTATTGTATGCCAGAAGTTCGTCAGTTTAGGGCACGACCAGAATATGTGTAATAATGTCCCTTTTTCTGCTTGGCATCTCCAGCAGAGTTCAGGTGTCATTGGGAAGTATTTGTGTAAGAGTGTTGGGGTTCTATACCAATGTGTTAAAATTTTGTAATTCGTTTCTTGGATTTTGGCGCATATCGAGGATTTGTGTGTGAATCTAATAATTTGCTGTCTTTTGGTACTGTTAAAATTACAGTTTAGTGTCTTCTCCCATTTAAGTAAGCCTGGTGGTACGAAATCTGGTGTGGGAGTGTTCAGTAAGGTATATGTCAGAGAGAGTGTATGCTGTAACACCCCCGGCGTCGAGCACAGGTCCTCAAATGTGGTAGGTGGTAGGGCATTTGAGGGGGGCTGAATTGATTTGAGGAAATGGCTCAGTTGGAGGGCCCTCAGGAAATCTAGGTGGTAAAGGCCCGTAGGTGCAGCAAGTTCTGCGCTCGTCCTCCACCTCCCCCCAACGCTAAAGTGGGAGGCTTGATAAAGACCCTCTCCAGCTAGTCTCTCAAAGATTGCGTCCTGTAGGCCTGGCGCAAACAAAGGGTTTCCCAGTACTGGGTATAAGGGAGAATTTGGTGAGAACAGGGATGCACGGGGCAGAAGACGAGCACAGACCTGTATGGTGTTTCCTATTAGAGGGTGTTTCTTGATTTCAATCGGAACTGCTGAGCAGCACCAAGGGGCTCTCCGGAGTGGAACTATACTTTGTTTCTGTTCTATCTGAGTCCAAAGTTTGGTATCGGTATGACGGCACCAATCTATCAATCTTCCTAGGTGTATTGCCCGATAGTATGTGCGCACATCAGGGAGTGCTAGTCCGCCATGTTGTTTGGGGAGGATTAGTATTTTGTTAGAGAGTCGTGGTCTCTGTTTGGCCCAGACAAATGTCGTAAAGAGCGATTGTACTTTCCTGAAATAAGCCGCGGGTATCGCGACGGGTAGTGCCTGCATAAGGTAAAGGAATTTAGGTAGTATAGACATCTTTAGTATGTTGCAGCGTCCCAGCCATGAGTGCAGTCCTGTGTCCCATTGGTTTAAGAGAGCTTGGACTTTTTTTAAAAGTGGTGGGAAATTCAACTCGTATAGTTTGGACAAGGTTTGTGGTATGTGTGTACCTAGATATTTTAATGAGGTAGTAGTCCATTTCAAATTGAAGCTAGATTGGAGAAGCGAGTGTTGTGGTTTAGGAATTCCCACCCCCATAGCCTCTGATTTGGTGAAATTGATCTTCAGATTTGAGAGGGACCCATATAAGTCAAATTCCCTAAATAGGTTTGGGAGTGATATCGTTGGTTTCGTGATTGAGAACATAAGGTCGTCTGCATATGCAGACACCTTATATTGTGACTGGTTTATGGTAACTCCCGATATGTTTGGGTTTAGCCTTATGTGGCACAGAAAGGGTTCGAGAGAGAGTGCAAAAAGAAGGGGCGATAGAGGGCACCCTTGCCTCGTCCCGTTGGTGATTGGAAACTCGTCTGAGATCACGCCATTCGCCCTGACCCTGGCCGTCGGTGTGGTGTAGATCGCTTTTATCCAGCGCATCATGTTATCGCCTATTCCCGCGTGTCGGAGTGTTTCAAACATGAAGGACCAATTTACACGGTCGAACGCCTTTTCGGCATCGGTGCTTATAAATATACTCGGTATTTTGGTGAGGTTAGCTGCGTGTAGTAGGTTTAAGACTTTGATGGTATTGTCCCTCGCCTCTCTACCCGGAACGAAGCCCACTTGATCTAAGTGTATTAAGTGGGGAAGGTGTTGTTGTAGTCTGGTCGCTATTATTTTTGTAAATAGTTTGAGGTCAGTATTAAGTAGGGAGATTGGGCGGTAGCTCCCACATTGGGTCGGATCTTTCCCTTCTTTCGGAATGACCGATATTTGGGCCTGTAGTGTGGATCTATGGAACAAACCTCCCTCTGTAAGATCGTTAAATAGTTCGGTCAAATGATCTCCCAGAGGCAGTAAAAGAGCCTTGTAGTATTGTATCGTAAGGCCGTCAGGACCTGGGGCTTTCCCTGGCTTAGTGTTTTTAATTGCTACTTGTATTTCTGTCAATGTGATAGGTTCCTCTAATAATGCACTTGTATCAGTCGTCAGGGTGGGCATAAGGGAGGTAGTCAGGTATTCCCTCATCTGTTCTGTCGTTGGCTGTGTAGTTGATATATTATAGAGTTTCTCGTAATACGATTTAAATTCGTTTGTGATTTGTTGGGGTAGGGATATTTTATGGCCCGCTTGTGAGGTTACGTGTGGTATATAGGATGCTGCCTTTTGTGTTTGTAGGGATTGTGCCAGCAGTCTACCACATTTGTTTCCAGATTCATATATTTTTTTCTTTGAAATTTGCATCGCTGCTTTAGCTTTAAATTGAAGTAATTCCATAATTTGCGTGCGTGTCATATCTAGCTGGGCGCCTAGTTGTCTAGAAGGGTCCTGTTTGTGTGCTTGTTCTAATGTCTGTAGTTTATTGATCATCGCGGTCATTTGTTCCGTCCGTATTTTTTTCAGTCTAGCCCCATGTTTTATCAGGATGCCCCGAATCACAGCTTTGTGCGCTTCCCATACTAGTCCCGCATCGCAGTCTGGGGTGCGGTTTACTTGAAAGTAATTTGAAATTTCTTTCGTCACGTCCGCTACTATCTCCGGGTCTTGTAGCAAACTCTCATTCAGTCTCCAAGGTTTTCTTTGTCCCCTGTAAAAATCAGTCAAAGCGTATCGCATCGTGACCGGGGCATGGTCGGACCATGTAATAGATCCTATGTTAGTATCTCTGATTGCCTGTAATTGACTATGGGGTATCATGAGGTAGTCTATTCGCGAGTACGAGTGATGTGGGCGGGAGAAGAACGTGTAATCTCGTTCTCCAGGGTGGAAAAGGCGCCACACATCTATCAGTTGTGTGTCATGTAGTATGGAGTGAATTATTTTGTGTGCACCTCGAGATGTGGAGGACGTTCCCGTCGAGGTATCTTCCATAGGAATAAGGGGGATATTGAGGTCTCCACCAACTATAAGTTGACCTTCAGAGAAGGTTTGGAGAAGTTTCATGTGTTTTTTAATGAAGACTTCTTGATGGCAGTTTGGGGCGTACAGGTTGGCGATAGTCACTTTAGTCTCTCCTATCTTTCCCTTAAGGAAGAGAAATCTGCCCATCGGGTCTGTCTTTATGTCAGTCATGGTCCATGGGATTCTGGCCGAAATCTGAACAGAAACCCCTCTAGATTTGGCCTCCTTGTATGTCGAGTGGTAAACTGTTGGGTAGTGCCTATTTTTCAAAATAGGGAAGGCATTTTCCCTAAAGTGTGTCTCCTGTAGCAGGACGATGTCTGCCTTCATGCGCTTCATGTCATTTTGTAACATTCTACGTTTTTCTGGGACATTGAGGCCTTTTGCGTTTAAGGTGACGATTGTAATTTCGTCCATGATTGCGGAGGGCGTGGTGGGGGGAGGGGGGTGGTGTAGTGGGGTGGATGGGGAGGGGAGTAGTTGGAAAAAGATATAAAGTCAAAAGGAAAGAAAAAATGAAATAGGAGGGTGTATGACCCTCTAAGTGAAATCTAAGGTAATAGCAAAATTTTGCTTATACGCTCTTCAGGAAAAACCTGAGTGGTGAGCGCAGGCCTAGGTGGGGGTTTGATCAGTAAGGGCCTTGGGGGGCTCCCGGTTGTCAACCAGATCCCTCTCAGCCCGTTCTGAGCGTAATAAGCTCTACAGGTGAAAGTTTATAGAAATTACTGATAAAATTCTTCAAATAAAAAGGAAAAAACAGAAACCATATTCTTCAACAATGTTTCTATTACGGTAATCTTTAAAACATGTTAACTCTGCAGGGAGGGTCTGCAATTCGTGTTATCTCCACTAAATCCAACAGTTCCCGCCCTGTGTCTCTCAGACCAAGGGCCCCAGGCCCACTGCGTAGTTTCACAGTGTGCCCTCGTAGACCTTCCTCCAAGAGAGAGGTCGGTAACAGGAGGGGTGGGGTACTCTTATATCGTGTCCCTGGCATCTCACACCCACCCCCCTCCCTGGTGTATCTGGGCCCTGCCGGTTTCTACCCACCCCTCATAGACTTCCACCTTTCTGCTGCTTATTGTTTTGCCCGACCTCCCCTGCAGGGATTGTTAGTCTGAAGCTTTTAGCTCTTACACTCCCCCCCAGCATACTTCAGTCTACGGTCTCCGTATAAAGAATGCTGGAGTAGGAGATCTGGTAGAAACCACATAGCCAAAAGTCATTTAGAGTGAAACCGGTGCAGAGCATCCTTACCATCTAACATGCAGGTGTTAAAACGACCATTTTGTTGGTGAGTAATGAGTTGAATTACAGACACTGTAAGTTCATGTTCTGGTCTTGTAAGTCTGGGTTTGCTATGAGTAGTCTTTCCGGTTCCCAGTCCTTATTTTTGGTTGCAACGGAGCTCTTAGAGTGGCTGGAGTGTCGCATGTGTATAGGATGGAGGGCCCATTACCCGTTGCCACCGAAGGTATTGCTCATTAGAGGGAGGGGGTGGGGATGCGCCAAACAGCACCTCGCCAGACTCAGCTCATCTCTTCTCAGGACACCACTGGGTAGCATAAGTCTCGGTAGCTCGAATAAAGGCAGCGGTAGCAGTATCCCACTTATATTCCAGAAGTTCATTGAGGTGTAACCGAAGGTGCTGAACTGTACCCCGGACTGTATAGAAGTTTCCTCTAGTGGAGCCATGTGTTCAATAGGGAGTTCAGGTCAGTTTCAGCTCGGCAGCAATACAGTCCACCTGGGTCCAGTCGGGGGTGTAACCGCCGCTCGTTGGATATCGGCACTAGGTTTGACGTGGTGACAGGTCCTTTAATCAAAACAGGTAAAACTCCAGTGGGAAACAAAGAACAAAAAAAAGAACACGAAAGAAAAAACCCAAAAGAGGAACAGTAACCCCACTGGAGGATAACACATAACTTGCTTCACGGATGAAGCCCCATACATCCCTGCTTGTTGAAGAGTCACGGGTTGATGTTTGTTTATGACTCACGCGATCTGTTATTTGTGGTGGGTCGAGATCTTCCTCGGCGCCTCTGAGAGCGGGTATTCCGGCCTGGGCCCGCTGCCACTGGGCCCGATCGGCCCGCCGGCCTTGTTATTTTCATTAGCCAATTCGGCACTGGAACCGGGTCTGTCCCCAGGAAGGTGAAGAAGGCGGGGAGGTCCGAAGGTGTTCTCAACGTGAAGGCGGCTTGGTTGGAGCGAAATGTCACTGCCAAGGGATAACCCCATCTGTAAGTGCAGCCTTGTTGTCTGGCGGCCTCCAGTGCCGGTCGCAGCATAGCTCGTCTCTGTAATGTGGCTCTGGAGATATCCGGTAGTATCTGGACACGGGCGCCATCAAATTCAACCTCGCCACTCTCCCAGGCCGCGCGTAAGATAACTTCTTTTTGGGCATAGCGATGCAGGCGACACAGGACATCTCGTGGCCTCTCGGGATCCGTGGACTTCGGCCCCAGCGCACGATGGACCCTGTCAATCTCTAAGGTAGGTGGTGGGGTTTCCAGCAGCCGATGGAATATGGCTGTGACCGTTACTGCCAAGTCCTCAGATTCTGTGGCCTCTGGAATCCCCCGTAGCCTCAGGTTGTTGCGGCGGCTGCGGTCCTCCATTTCCTCTAAATGAAGCTGCACCTCTTGGAGCTCCCTGTCCCGGGACTCCTGTGCTTGTTCTAGAGATAGAATCCTAGATTCCAGGGCGGATGTTAGGCTCTCTCCGGTGGTCACCCTGTGGTCAATTGTTTGTATGTCCGTTTTGATTTCTTGTATGTCTCTTTTATGGGCCTCCTCTACTCGCTGGATTAGCGTCTCAATGTCTGCCCTCGTGGGTAGGGCCTGTAGCATGGCGCGGAGATCGTCTTCCAGGCGAGATTGGCCTGGTGTGGGATCAGCGGTGGCCGATCTGAACACTGCGGGGGTCCCCATGAATGGGCCTGGATCTGTCGATATTGTCGGGGAGGGTGCCCGTGACATATCGGTGTTGTTAAAGTCACTCACAGTGCGGAGATCACGTGGAGAGGCTGCAATGGCGTCCTGGGAAAGCTCTCTTTTGTCTGTCAGGTATCTCTGGATGCCGAGCTGTGTGGTCGGTGTTCGCGTCTCTTTTGTGATCGCTCTGGTTCTGTATCCTTTAGGGGTGTTCATTCCGTCTCCATAAACGTAGCAGGTCGTCTGTTTGGCCGAAAAGGATCGGTTGAGGCCGGGAGCCCCTGCAATACACGTCTCTACTCGGGCATTGCTAAGCCAGGCCCCCACTGGTTAATATTTTGCCAAGAACTGCATTTTTTTTTTTTTTTTGTTTTGCCCTGGAAGTTATGTAGTGCTGGAGGGATCCTCTTCAAGCCTCCACAGGGACATGCAATTCGTCCACAGAGGGCCTCACCAGGGAGGTCAGGGATGGGGATGGTATAGGGCCTGCTCCGCTGTCCAGGTGGAGGCCTCCAGCCGTTTCAGGGCCCCCTCCTCCAGGCACTCAGGATCAGTCACTCTCCCAGGCAGTCCGGCGGCCCTGGATCCTCAGGAAAGGCCGGGGTTGCGGCCTATTTGTTCGTGGGGGGTGATGGGGAGATCAAGCCCCGTGCAGCAGCTGTGACCAGGCCCGAGCCCGGCCTTTAGATCCCATCCGCAGCCGCCGCAGGCTGTGATATATGCCGGAGGCGCCGACCGCGCCAAGGGTCCACGAGGCCGCGGCGCGGTCCACTGGGAAAGTCCGCGGCTGCGGCCTAGTACCGCGAGGTAGGCCGGGGACGTCCGGCGGGCCTCGATCTCCGCCGAGGACGGCAAACTCTCCTCTCCCCTCAGTGCACAGTAGACCCACGAGTCCCCCACAGTCAGCTGGGATGTGTCAGGGGAAGATTAGAGGCTGATGGATCCGGATTAATGAACCGGTAAGCGGAGCTCTCTAAAAACGCCGCCGCTCACCTCGCCATCTTGGCCACGCCCCCTAATGCCCTTATTTAATATGCTCTTAAAGCAAACCCATCTCTCCTTCGTATTCTTTGTTCTAAGATTTTATCCCAGTTTATGCCTTCTAGCAGGGTTCGTAGTTTAGGGAAGTTGGTTCTTTTGAAATTCAGTGTCTTTGTATTCCCCTTATGTTTCCTATTTGTGTGATTTATACTGAAGCCAATTGACCTGTGATCGCTGTTACCTAAATTCTCTCATATTTCCACATCCGTGATCAGGTCTGTATTGTTGGTAATCATTAGATCCAGTAACTCTTTATTTTTGGTTGGTGCGTCTGCCATCTGACCCATAAATATGTCCTGCAAGACATTTAGGAACTGGTGAGCCTTAGATAAATGTGTGGTTCCCTCCGCCCAGTCTATGTCTGGATAGTTAAAATCCCCCGTTATGATAACACTTCCCTTCCTTGCTGCTAATCCAAATTGTGATAGATCTGTCTCCCCTTCCTCGCTCAAGTTAGGGGGCCTATAGCATACTTCCAGTATTATTTTCCCCTTAGCTTCATCCCTTTGGAGCTCCACCCATAAGGATTCCACCTCCTCCCTAGCTCCCTTAGTGATGTCATCTCTCACATTCACTTGTACATTATTCTTGAAATATAGGCAAACCCCTCCCCCTTTTTACCCTCTTTATCCTTTGCGATAAAGGGTATACCCTTGAATGTTTGCCAGCCAATCGTGAGAGCTGTTGAACCAGGTCCCTGAAATTCCCACAAAATCCAAATCCTCCTCATACAACAGTATCTCTAGTTCACCCATCTTGTCCGCCAGGCTCCTGGCATTGGTGAACATGCCACGTAGTTTAGACCGGTCGCATTTTATCTTCTTATTGGGTGTTCCGAGATTGGAGCTAGGACTTGCTACTATACTTACCTTGGGTTTATGTGCTTTGGTCAACCTACCACTAATGCCCCCAATACTACCCTCTGGAATATGTTACGTGCTGACTATCTTTACCTCTGGACCCTTCTCCCCATTGCCTAGTTTTAAAACCCCTCTAACTTTTTGGCCATCTTCATTCCCAGCTGATCTGCACCCTCCTCATTTAGGTGCAGTCCGTCCCTTCTATAGTACCGGTTATCGACTGAGAAGTCAGGCCAGTCCTCCAGGAACCCAAACCCCTCCTTACTACACCAGCTCTTCAGCCACTTGTTTACTTCCCTAATCTCCCTTTGCCTTTCTGGTGTGGCTCGATGTACCGGTAATATTCCTGAGAATACTACCTTGGAGGTCCTTTTCCTCAATTTAGCTCCTAAGTCCCTAAAATCGTTCTTTAGGACACTCCATCTGCCTCTGACTTTGTCATTGGTGCCAACATGCACCATGACAGCTGGGTCTTTCCCAGCCTCTCCCAGTAATCTGTCCACCAGATCCGTGACGTGCTGAACTCGAGTGCCCGGGAGACAACATACTGTTCCGCGCTTCAGGTCTTTGTTACAGTTTGGCCTCTCTGTCCTTCTAAGAATTGAGTCCCACTACCACCAGAATCTGTCTTTCCTTTCCCTTCGCTTATCCCCCCCACTCTCACTGGAGGAGTTCTTCCCCCGGCAGCTAGGAGAGTCCCCCAGCTCCAGCAGTGATGGTCTCTGACTGGTTTCACCAATGTCACTCAATGGAGCGTATTTATTGGGATGCTCCAGCCCTGGATCGGCCTCCCTGGCACTTCCCCCTCTACCCTTCCTGACTGTCACTCATCTACTCTTTGCTAGTGCCTGCACCTCTTTGTCTCCACCCGTCTCTGTGCTGGCCTCAGCCGGCACCTGCCGTGTACGTTCCTGGCTCTCCTTTAGTATGGAGGGACTTCTCAGTGCTGACCGTTGCTTCCCCAGATTCAGAACCTGGACTTTCAGGGAAACCATGCGCTTACATTTTGTACAGCAGTATTCACCCTCGATTGGATGATCAAGGAATGCATTCATGCCGCAAGATGTACAACAAGTCGCCTCTCCACTCCCGCCGGGCATCGTACCTATTAAATTTAATGAGGATTGGGGATTATACCCAGTCCAAATTATCTAACAACTAGCTTGCAGAACTACGTGCACTCGCAGACCTACATGCACTCACAGACCACTCGCAGAACTACGTGCACTCGCAGACCTACGTGCACTCGCAGACCTACGTGCACTCGCAGACCTACGTGCACTCGCAGACCTACGTGCACTCGCAGACCTACGTGCACTCGTAGACCTACGTGCACTCGCAGACCTACATGCACTTGCAGAACTATGTACACTCGCAGACCTACATGCACTCACAATACACAGTACACAAGTACTAACGATACACACACAATACTCAGACAACACTCAGGTACTCGCACTACACAGGTACTATGACCCCTGTTATAACCTCCTGTTTTCAACTCTGGTTTTTAATGCGCCACTTAGACCAGTTCCACTTGGACAGAGCTCCAGCAGACTCAAAGATGAGCAGGCTCACAGTGAGTTCTGCACAAGGTTATATAGGCTTCAAGCACCTGTGACCAATTAACCACTACCCTTAATTAGTAGGCTGAAGGAAGCAAAGAAAAAAAAAAAGCTGTTTAAAAAGTGTCAGAAAAAGGTGTTAAAAAGCTACAAGGAAAAGCCCTAAAAAGAACCTAAAAATGCAACCCAGCAACCACCAGCAACCACCAGCAGCCAAAAAGCAAGACTTGTTCACTCTCCACTCAAGGTCCTCACTGTTTAGCTTCCAACCAGCAGTCTGGCCCATCTTAACCATCTTAACAAGGTTCACTCTACCCACTGGAGCAAGAGGAAGAGACCTCCAGGCCATACATTTCTGAGAGAGGGTTCTAAGCAATGGCAAGAAGTTCAGCTCAAATATGAGGACAAAGGGGCCTTTATCACTACACCCAATTATTTAAATTCAGTAGTCCAGGTCATTGCCTTACGCATTTGCTCTGGTGCTAAATAAAATCTATATAGAAATAAAACCAACGGGGTCTTAAATGACAACCAATCAATCCAATTTGTGCAAATTACTGCATCTGATTAGTGTGAATCATTTAAGGGCAACATAAAAGGAAGCAAGCTGTGTAACGGTAATAGGAGTGAATTTGCCCAGTTAACCTTAATGCCCGAAAAGGATCCAAAAATATCTATAATTTGAAGGGCCGTAGGGAGAGAGGAGATGTCTTTCAGGAACAGAAGAGTGTCATCAGCATACAGGAATAATTTGTCTACAATCGTCCCCACCTGAATGCCTTCAAACGAGGGAGCAGACCTAATGTGCACCACCAGGGGTTCCATTGCCAGCGTAAACAGGCCCGTGGAGAGCAGGCAGCCCTGTCTAGTAACCTGGATCAAGGGAAAGGGAGAGGACAACGAGTTATTAGTACGTATTCGGGCCGTAGGGTTGTGATAGAGCAATTGGGCCCACTTAATAAACCGAGGGCCGAATTAAAATTTACGTAGGACGGCCCAGAGGTAGCGGCACTCCACTGAGTCAAAGGCCTTTTCAGCATCCAAGGAGGCCACCACCCACGAACCGTCCCCATCCGCTCTAGAAAGATGCGTAAGCAGGCGTCGTATATTAA
Source organism: Aquarana catesbeiana (assembly GCF_042186555.1). Lineage (NCBI taxonomy): Eukaryota > Metazoa > Chordata > Amphibia > Anura > Ranidae > Aquarana > Aquarana catesbeiana. The sequence goes on along the minus strand of NC_133329.1, from coordinate 386,154,341 downwards.
TATCGGTTCCCCTACCTGGCATAAAGCCAGACTGATCCGCATGTACTAAAGCAGTGATCACAGTGTTCAATCGACCGGCCAGGACCTTAGCCAAAATTTTTGCATCCACATTAAGGACGGATATTAGCCGGCACGAGGAAAACTGCTTTGGAGCCTTGGAGGTTTGAGAAGAACCACAACAACCGCTTCAGACATGAAAGGAGGAAGAGACCCCTTCTCCATTGCCTTTTGAAGCAGAAGTCTAAATGTAGGGAGCAGTTCCTATGCATATGTACAAATCTGGGGACGGTAGGAATTCAAAAAAGACCAGGGACCTCTTTACGGAGGAGTTCAGACTCCTGGTGTTCCAAGACACTGTAGTACAGTCAGCCATAGGCACTAGGCACTACAGAACTAGGCAAAAATATCCAAAAAAGGGCTAGGAGCAGAACCCGGACCACCGCATAAAACAGTTCATACAAAACAGGGCACCCCAGGATATGGAGGGGCACATCGCTTGTAAAGTTAACATAAAAGAGAGAAATGCAACCAACCCCTCACCCCAACCCCTCCAACCCCAACCCCGGGGAGGCTTGTTACCCAAACCCAAAACAAAAGGCAAAAACGCCTTCAAGGGGGGAACGTGTGCAGAACGGCATCCACTGTCCGGCAGTCAATTAGCACACATTGAGCACACAGTTCGGGATCAGAAATGTGGGTGCAGTCTCCCAGCAGCCGCTGGGGGTGCAAACTTGAGCAGGTTAGCTGCAGAGGACAGTAGGCGTAATGACACAGGCCATAGGAGAAAGGGGGGACAGTGGGTAGTCTAATATCCAGGCAGGAGTAACAAAGGATATGTCAGGGGATGACAAAATAACATTTTCCCCCCATAGAGAACCATGGGACATGTCGTGAGCTGGCGATGGGAAGTGTAGAAGTTAGGGAGCCAGTCAGTAGCCAGTGTATCAGGAGCGTACGTCTAGGAGGCACTCAATATCCTCATCCTATATAGAAGATTGGTCGTTGGCAATAATCAGCATTGCTGCAGGGTATCAATCCAGGCTGAGGCCTCCTCAGGGGATGTAAAAAAAACACAGACTCGCCATCTTCCACCCCCAGCCTGGCTGGAAACAACATGCTGTATTTTATGCTCTTGGAGCGGAGTCTGGCTCTCACTGAATCAAAAGATTTGTGTTGCCTCTGTGTTTCCAGTGAATAGTTTGGGAAAATTAGACTATTGGCATTCTCAAAGCGCAGCTCACCTTGGGATCTGGCCTTCCTCATCACTAGGTCGATCATGGAAATGGAGCAGTTTAAAGATGAAAGTGCGAGGTGGTGCTCCTTGGGGCCCCCTAGTGGAGGGTATACGGTGAGCCCTCTCCACAGTAAAAAAATGGTGAGAAGCAAGCAGAAGGAAGCAGCTGTTGTAGTAGACGCTCAGCAAAGGTGGTGGGGTCAGCACATCAGCCCAGCTCAGGGAGGCCCAAAATGCGCAATTTTTTTTTTCCTCTTACATTTTTCAGCATCTTCAGCCCGAGCTTCCAACGCTTCAACCTTGGTCTTTAGGGTGTGCAAATCAGCCTCATGGTCACGTACCGTATCTTCGGTCTGGGAGACCCTCTGCTCAACCTCAGTCACCCTACCACATTAGCCTGTATGTGGTCCACCCTATCGGTCAGGGTAGTGATCGCCTGCATGACTGCTTTAAAGTCCACCCCTGTGGCAGGCAGCCGTTCGGGCCCCTAAGACTGGGTTGCCATGCGGGCAGAGGCTGTGCTGGGTGCTGTGGTCGTGTGACGGGTTTTTTCTTGCGATCTTCGCCCACACATACCCCGGAGGCAGGGGGGACACAGGCCTGTCGGTAAATGTAGGTCTGCACCCAATAAAAGCTGGGATGAACGCCGGTTCCCGGGAGCTCAGACACTACACGTCTGCTCCCAGCGCCATCCTGGACACGCCCCCCCCCAAAAATTAACTTTAATGCTACTCACAGCCGCATTCTAAAACTATTCTATCTAGCCCTGTAAAGAAGAAATCACTATACATACCTTTTCTGAAGGCCCTACGGTCCCAGGCTGAGCTGTCCACCGCCGCTTCTCTGTGTGGGAGTGTGCAGGAGAGGCAGCCGACAACGAAAGCTCGATTAGTAAGTCTATGGGTGATGTTGCTTCACAGCCATTCCTTTAAATCGCAGTCAAACCTCAGCGCTTACTAAGTCTCAAATCCGTCCCGACAGTGTGGAAATATAACAGGCAGCGCTGCTCTCCTTGAGTGGCGAGACTCCAAAACACTATAATAAAAAAAGGAAGCACAGACGCCTAAGCGTTGTGCATTATCTTCAGCACTAAATAAACTTACTAAAATGCAAAAAACATACTCTAAAACAAGAGAACAAATAAAAGCCCATCAAATCACAACTCCAGTATGGTGGATACCCAGTATCTTAGTTGGAAAGCTGATGCGTTTCAGTAGACAAGCCCCCTTCTTCATCTACTTGGGGTCTTGTCTCCCGAAATGTGTTCAGGGAAACGGATCAGCTTCAGAAAAGATATGTATAGAGATTTTTGCTTTACAGGGTTAGTTGGATTCATTTTAGAATGTGGCTGCAAGTAGATTTAGAGTTAGTTTTTGGCTGAACTTCTACTTTAAGGAAAATAAATAAGCCGAATATTTATTGGAGGTGCACCACAATCTACTATGCCAGAGCATATTCTGGTTTCCATGTATCCCATATTTTAACAAATAAATCTATTTTGTCTTTAAGAAGTGCTTTTAATTTTTAATTTACCGTGATCCAGGACAGTTTTGGTTTGACCAGATCTGAGAAGATGGAGGGCGATTTTCCAGGATCTGGCTAGGTTGAACTTTTTCATCTTTTTTTCTTCAAGTTTTTCACTAGCTGTTACGTGTTTTGTGGCTGGAAGACATCACCGGACACTTGCAGGGGTTGCTAGCATTTGAGGCAGTTTAAAATGGAGGTTCTGCCATCAGGAGGGTATTGCTGGCATGCTGTGCACATTGCCTTTTTTGGACCCCTTTGTGGCAATCATGAGGGGAATCTGGCAGCATCAGCAAATGCCAGTTTTGGGAGTAAGGTAAATCGGGCAGTAGTCAGAATGGCCTGTATCATTTTCTTTGAGGCAGTTTGCCTGGTTTTATTTATTTTTGCCTGCTTCGGTGCTGGTACTGCTTTGGATGATGATCTAAGGCTGCATTCACACTTCAGCATTTTGAATCGCGGGCACATTTGCCATGAATCTGCCTAGGATTTGAAATCGCTGATGTGTGAATGGCAAATCGCGGGACTCGCATTTGATATGCCACTCATTTGAATGACACCTTAAATCGCGGCGCGGGTCTGCCGTGATTGTCACGCGATAAATCGCGTGGCAATCGCGGCAACACGTATCGCATGTCGCCCAAATAAAGTTCAGGAGCTACTTTTGGGCGACATGCTTCCCGCGATGCGTGTTGCCGCAAATGCAGCACGATTTATCGCGCGACAATCGCGGCAGACCCGTGCCGTGATTTGAGGGCATCTCAAATGCGAGCCCCGCGATTTGCCATTCACACATCAGCGCTTTCAAATCCCAGGCAGATTCATGGCAAATGTGCCCGCGATTCAAACCGCTGATGTGTGAATGCAGTCTAAAGCAGAGCTGTGTCCTCCAAATAAGGCAGAGAAAGGAATTTTACATAGAGTACAAAATGAATCTTATTTAGTCAGTTATTGATCTAAAATAAATATTGTATTTCACACATAAAGAAACAGAATAATAATAATAATTTTGAAATCATTTTATTACCAGCAATTCACAAGATAACCAGCAAAAGTTGTGTATTTCAAACATAGGAGAGCATGAATATCAAAGCTTTGCAAACCACAGCATCAATACTTACAGATTATAAAATTGTTGGCAATTCTTGATAAATACTGAATTTTACACTTAAAGACGCAGGAAACTCAATAGCTGCAATATGGAAATTGTTCTTTTATCAGTACCAGCATTTTAGCAAATTGAGCATAGATTCCCTTTAAGAAACACAACAATGTTTTTTTTTTTTTTGTTGGGCTTTCTGTATTTATTAATTTGAAGTTAATTTTGAGTAATGACAATTTTGCAGACTTGCCGTTTTCAGGAACCTGCTGCCTAAACACTTTCCACGTTTCTAGCAGAGCAAGCATTCTGGGGAAAACAGGTGCTTTTTAATGAGTATTGGGAAAACGTGTTTTCATTATTAATTCAACGCTAACGCACTTGAGGCGTTCCTGGTTTTGACCATGCTTAAACTGCTGCTGAGGAACTACAAGCTCCAACAGTTTGACCCCCCCCCCCCCCGAGTTTTAGCGTTTACAGCATTTTCTCAAGATTTTACAGTTCCTTATTTTTTATTGTTACATCTGGATTAACTTGGATCTGATATTTGAATGTTGCAAGGTTGTTGAAAAGTTGAACAACTTGCTCTTTTGCTTTATTTCTTGAGGTTCGATGGGAACTCCCATTTCTGGCTAACTACAATAGCCGGCTACAAAGCCAATTGATGATGTCATAGTCCTGCAGTGCTGGCTCCCATATAATTTCTCCTATGCAAGTAAGAATAAGATTTAGGGAATCCCAACTGTGATCACAGCGAGGTAGCTGCTCAATGTATGAAACCCAGAACCAAGTCGTCTACGAATGATTTAGCACCGGTTTCCCAACGAACGTGTGATGCACTCCGGTCCCAAGGCGAGCAACGTTATGCGCCGAAGGAGCCATATCCCATATACAGTATCTCATACAATGAGTACACCCCTCTTATTTTTGTAACTATTTTATTATATCTTTTCATGTGACAAAAGAAATTACACTTTGCTACAATGTAAAGTAGTGAGTGTACAGCTTGTATAACAGTGTAAATTTGCTGTCCTCTCAAAATAACTCAAACTACAGCCATTAATGTCTAAACCGCTGGCAACAAAAGTGAGTACACCCCTAAGTGAAAATGTCCAAACTAGGCTCAAAGTGTCAATATTTTGTGTGGCCACCATTATTTTATTGTTTTTATTGAGCTTCACAGGTTGCCAATGGAATCCTCTTCCACTCCTCCATGACAACATCATGGAGCTGGTGGATGTTAGAGACCTTGCGCTCCTCCACCTTCCATTGGGGTGCCCCTCAGAGGCACAATAGGGGTTAGGTCTGGAGACATGCTTGGCCAGTCCATCACCTTTACCCTCAGCTTCTTTAGCAAGGCAGTGGTCATCTTGGAGGTGTGTTCTGTTACGACAGCCATGCAGGTCAATTTGATGCTATGTGCGGTGTATGGTCTGAGCACTGACAGGCTGACCCCCCACCCCTTCAACCTCTGCAGCAATGCTGGCAGCACTCATATGTCTATTTCCCAAAGACAACCTCTGGATATGATGCTGAGCACATGTACTCAACTTCTTTGGTCGACCATGGTGAGGCCTGTTCTGAGTGGAACCTGTCCTGTTAAACTGCTATATGGTCTTGGCCACTGTGCTGTAGCTCAGTTTCAGGGTCTTGGTAATCTTCTTATAGCCTAGGCCATCTTTATGTAGAGCAACAATTCTTTTTTTCAGATCCTCAGAGAGTTCTTTGCCATGAGTTGTCATGTTGAACTTCCAGTGACCAGTATGAGAGAGTGAGAGCGATAACACTAAATTTAACACACCTGCTCCCCATTCACACCTGAGACCTTGTAACACTAACGAGTCACATGACACTGGGGAGGGAAAATGGCTAATTGGGCCCAATTTTGACATTTTCATTTAGGGGTTTATTCACTTTTGTTGCCAGCAGTTTAGACATTAATGGCTGTGCGTTGAGTTATTTTGAGGGGACAGCAAATTTACACTGTTATAAAAGCTGTACACTCACTACTTTACATTGTAGCAAAGTGTCATTTCTTCAGTGTTGTCACATGAAAAGATATAATAAAATATTTGCAAAAATTTGAGGGGTGTACGCACTTTTGTGAGATACTGTACCTGGAACTATGGGGTTGATTTACTAAAACTGGACAGTGCAAAATCTTGTGCAGATGTGCAGGGTAGCCAATCAGCTGCTAAATTCAGCTTGTTCAGTTAAGCTTTGACAGAAAAAAACCTGGAAGCTGATTGGTTTCTTTGCAGAGCTGCACCAAATTTTGCACTCTCCAGTTTTAGTAAATCAACCCCTATGAGTATATTGCTCAGTTGTTTCTAATTTCTAAGGATTGTCCCTCTTTTGGAACCAGAACATCTGTTCCTCTTCAATTGTCCCTCTTTTTGGTTTGAAGTACAAATTGATTTATCTACCAAAATTGTTATGCTATACTAAACTTTTAATGCAACCTCAAAATTATTGCATTTGTTATTTTGAAAATCCAGTATAAAGGAAAATGAGGGGTGCAAAAAGGACTTGTGGGCTTTCAGAATCTTTTTTTTTTTTTTTTTTTTCATATTAATTCCTCATGGTCCATGTAACATGGGGCATGGAAAGAGGGTGTATTCTTTGCCTATTTACTTTAAGTGTATGTCTAGGCAAAACAATAATTACAAAATTTAGTACATTCTTGGGTTGCATTCATATTTCCCTGTGGTCTCTTTGAAATGCCACAATTTCCAAAAACACCTATTGATCCTTCCAGAAACCTTGTGATATCCCAAATTCCTGTTTGAGCTGACAATTCATTTCTCTTCTGCGTCGTTAGAGAATACTGCCCTTTTATGGTTATGGAGATGAGGAAAGGGGGATATATTCCGTAGTTTAGCAGAGAACTTGGCAGGGTTGACAACACTGGTTGGGATTTTGTTGCAGCAGAGGCACTGTGTTAAACAAGTTCATTAAATTTCTGGTACAGTCCACTTGTATTGTTCTGGTCTTAAAGTGTTTTTACATAGTTGGTAAGGTTGACTACAGTTCAACCTGTGGTGTGTTTGTCAATAATAAATCCCATATCCCTGTATGTTGCGATCGTTAAGATGCCCATCTGAAAGTTTTTTTTTTAAACTAGTGACACTCCCTGCTCATACCACTGCTTGTGGAATTAGTTCCAAATCCTCACTGCTTTGACCGTAAAGAGCCCTCTACACAGTTTAATGTTAAACTGCTTCTATTCCAGTTTCAGTAAATCGCCACGTGTCTTTTTTCAAACTCTCTCCCAGTGAAAAGTTTTTTCCCCATGCTAGATTCCCCAGTAAGGTATTTGTATACATCGCTATCAATCTCCTCTCAAGCATCTTTTCTCCAGAGAGAATAAGATTAATGCTTGTAGACGTTCCCCCATAACTGAGGTTCTCTAGTCCCTTTATTAACTTTGTTGCCCTTCTCTGGACTCTCTTCAGTTCCAGCACATCCTTCCTGAGGACTGGAGCCCAGAACTGGACAGCATACTCCAGGTGCGGCCGGACCAGAGTCTTGTAGAGCGGGAGAATTACCATTTGTTATCTTTGGATTTCAACCCCTTTTTAAAGAGGAAGTAAACCCTGGTGGGTTTTGCTTCTTCTTTATTTCCATTAAAGCATAATGGTCTACTATGCATCGCATAGTAGCCCATTATGTGTCACTTACTTGACACAGAAGCCCGCAATGTCTCCGTTGTCCCCACTAGCAGGGAGCGTCCATCTTCGCCCCTCTTCCTTCCGGGGCCGGGAACTCCAGCTCTGTGACTGGCCAGAGACACGTGACGTCACTCCAGCGCATGCAAACGGTAGCTACCAGTCACGATGTACCCTTCCTAAAGGGTGCATGCGCCGATGACATCAGCGCTCGGCTTTTTAGTACATATCTCCTAAACCGTGGAGGTTTAGGAGATATTTCAAGCACCTACAGGTAAGCCTTAATATAGGCTTACCTGTAGGTAAAAGTAGTTGTACAGGGTGTACAACCACTTTAATACATGCTAATATTCTCCTGGCTTTGCTTGCAGCAGCTTGGCATTGCATGCCATAGCTGAGCCTGTCATCTACTAGGACCCCCAGATCTTTTTGCATCCTGGATTCCCCCAGATGTTCTCTCCCTCGCGAGTAACTTGCAAACACCCAAATGCATTACTTGACATTTTTCAACATTAAACCTCATTTGCCATGTAGTTGCCCAACCCATTATTTTGTTGAGGTCCTCCTGTAAGGTTTCCACATCTTGCTGTGAAGTTGTTATTGCCCTGCTTGGCTTTCTATCATCAGCAAACCTTGAGATCGAGCTATTTATACCAACCTCTATATCATTTATGAATAAATTAAACAGAATGGGTCCCAGGACACTATTTATCACCACCCTTTGGGCACGCCCCATAACCAGTTTTCAATCCAGGTAACATGCCGACAGACCTCAGTTTGTAAAGTTAACATTTGTGGGGAACTGTATCAAATGTCTAAGCAAAATCTAGACATAGAATTAAGCAGGGGAAAATGTGTATGTTTTGCAGAGATGTACTGAATACGTTTTTTTTTTCATAATATAGATTCGCCTAGACCAGCCTTTTTCAAGGGGTGCCTTGAGGTTTCTTCAGGGGTGCCTTGGCATAATACCTAAAAATTGCCCAAAATTGTATACAAGCCAGCGGGTACATCAAGCCTGCCTTTTAGTTAGACAAAGCCACAGGTTTTTATTGTACACCATTTCATCCTTTCAGCCACCGGCGTCCTAACAACCAGTGATGTCATCAGTGTTGATAAGCAGGGTGTTGATCGCCTGCACAACATCCACGTTTGACCCTCCCCTGCCCTGGTCCATCACCACTGTAGTCACATTAGCTGAGTGATGAGGAGAAACACTGGAATACTGGTCAGTTCAAGTGTGCAAAAGCGTAATTGTCTTGGAAGAATAAATCACCTCTAACATTGGGTGTCCTACATGTGTGGATGCTGCTGCATTATGTAAAACTATTAGAATAGTTTTTTACATTTTAGAATGGGGTGCCTTGAGATTGTCCATACAGTTGAATGCAAAAGTTTAGGAACCCCTGACAATTGCCATGATTGTCATTTATAAATATTTTGGCGTTTGGATCAGCAATTTCATTTTGATCTATCAAATAACTGAAGGGCACAGTAATTTTTCAGTAGTGAAATGTGGTTTATTGGATTAACAGAAAATGTGCAATGTGCATCAAAAGGAAATTAGACAGGTGCATAAATTTGGGCACCCCAACAGGCTCTATTTCGTAGAGCCTGCTTTATCAGAAATAACAGCCTCTAGACGCTTCCTATAGCCTGTAATGAGTGTCTGGATTCTGGATGAATGTATTTTGGATCATTCCTCCTTAAAAAACATCTCCAGTTCAGTTAGATTTGATGGTTGCCGAGCATGGACAGCCCGCTTCAAATCACCCCACAGATGTTCAATGATATTCAGGTCTGGGGACTGGGATGGCCATTCCAGAACATTGTACTTGTTCCTTTGCATAAATGCCCAAGTAGATTTTGAGCAGTGTTTTGGGTTGTCTTGTTGAAATATCCAGCCCCAGTCAACTTTGTGACGGATTCCTCAACATTATCCTCAAGAATCTGCTGATTATTGAGTGGAATCCATGCGAACCTCAACTTTAACCAGATTCCCAGTATCGGCACTGGCCACACAGCCCCACAGCATGATGGAACCTCCACCAAATTTTACTGTGGGTAGCGAGTGTTTTTCTTGGAATGCTGTTCTTTTGCCGCCATGCAGAACACCCCTTGTTATGACCAAATGACTCAATCTTTGTTTCATCAGTCCACAGCACCTTATTCCAAAATTAAGCTGGCTTGTCCAAATGTGTGTTTGCAAACCTCAAGCGACTCAGTTTGTGGCTGTATGCAGAAAAGGCTTCTTTCACATCACTCTCCCATACACATCCTCCCTGTGCAAAGTGTGCTGAATTGTTGAAGGATGCACAGTGACACCATCTGCAGCAAGTAGATGTTGTAGGTCTTTGGAGGTGGTCCATGGGCTATTTTTGACCGTTCTCACCATCCTTCGCCTCTCCAATATTTTATGTGGCCTGCCACTTCTGGCCTTAACAAGAACTGTGCCTGTGGTCTTCCATTTCCTCACTATGTTCCTCGCAGTGGACACTGGCAGCTTATATCTCTACAATAACTTTTTGTAGCCTTCCCTTAAACCATAATGTAGAACAATCTTTGTTTTCAGGTAATTTGAGAGTTGTTTTGAGGCCCCCATGTTGCCACCCTTCAGAGGAGAGTCAAAGAACATCTTGCAATTGGCCACCTTAAATAGCTTTTCTCATGATTGGATGCACCTGTCTATGAAGTTCAAGGCTTAATGAGCTCACCAAACCAATTGTGTGTTCCAACGAATCAGTGCTAAGTAGTTACAGGTATTCAAATCGACAAAATGACAAGGGTGCCCAAATTTATGCACCTGTCTAATTTCGTTTTGATGCATATTGCGCATTTTCTGTTAATCCAATAAACTTCATTTCACTACTGAAATATTACTGTGTCCTTCAGTTATTTGATAGATCAAAATGAAATTGCTGACCCAACACCCAAATATTTATAAATGACAATCATGGAAATTGTCAGGGGTTCCTAAACTTTTGCATACAACTGTAATTTTAAAGGGTGCCTTGACTAAAAAAAAAAGGTTGAGAAACTCTGTCCCTCCTCTTTATCTTTTCTCATCATCCTCCTTAAGTTGGGAGATGAGAGTTGCAGGTTTTAGTCTACCCTGCTAGTTAGGCTGGAATGTAGAGTCTTCATGTCTGGAGGTCTGTAGGCCGCCTAGGCCTCAGCATAAGCAACACTTGTAGCATGCAACTGTGTGAGCCGAGTCTATTTCTGCTGCGATCTGAGTCATCCGATGAGCAGCTCACTCAAGCATCTGTGCTATGGTGGCAGGCATCCATTTAATTTTTTTTTTTTAACTTGTTTTAATTGACGACAGTAATTGCTGTACAGTTCAGAATAAAAGGAGGTTTTGTTGCACAGAAATTGTTGTAATCAGGGCTATAATTGTGCAATTTGTGCGGCATGGAACTGTTTTGCAAAGACATTATCGGCCTCTGAATTCTTGTTTTTTTTTTTTTAAAATACAGTAAGCATGTCTCCCTCCCATGAGGAGGTGGGGGGGAGTAACGTGATGCCTCACGCCTGATTTATAATAAAACCACTTATTTTTAAATGTTTTCATTACATAGTACGCCACAAAGACTATTAGCTTGGGATCTGCATGCTGAAGACTGTCTGCTCAACTCCACGCTCCTCACCAGTTTGAGACACTGAGCAATATTATCCAAAGATTAGATTGAAGAAAAGAGAGATATGTCATGAACGCAAATCTTTTTTGTCTGTGTTAATTTTTGTCCCTTGAGAATGAACAACCGTAGCCTATGAATTCTGTTGTACTTATTCTGTCATATTACTATAGGAGGAAAAAAAGTTTTAAAAATTAACTAGACAAGTTTGAAAAAGAGTAATGAAAGTCCTAATTAAATAAACAAAACATAAAAACCCTAAAATATAATACAAGCTTTGTCCTGCCATGAGGGCCAGTTCGTACCGGGATCGCATAGGAACACATGCCACGTTCCTGTGTGGTGAGATTCAAATGAATGGGCTGCAAATTGCACCAAAAACATGGAAAAAGCAGTGAAATTTATTGCGCTGTGATTGTGATCTGTGCTCGGGTACTGTTAACCAGTATTCATTTGGTTAACTAAACGAAAATCAATTCCAATTTTTGTCACCAAATGAAAACAGAACAAAAATGTGAGGGAGGGACGTTTACCTACGTGAACTTCAACTTTCCTCAGTGTTCAGCCTGTAAAGCCTGTGAGTGTTTCCCCTCCCAGCAAGCAAGCTAGCGACCATAGCATACTTGGTATGGCGTGCTAGCACTGTGCAGCATTTCAGACCGTCCAGAGAGCACTGTGTGCATTACAGGCCTCCTCAGATGACCATCCAGAGCACTGTGTGCATTACAGGCCTCCTCAGATGACCATCCAGAGCACTGTGTGCATTACAGGCCTCCTCAGATGACCATCCAGAGCACTGTGTGCTTTACAGGTTTCCTCAGACTGTCCAGAGCACTGTGTGCATTACAGGCCTTCTCAAACCATCCAGAGCACTGTGTGCATTACAAGCCTTCTCAGACCGTCCAGAGCACTGTGTGCATTACAGGCCTCCTCAGACCGTCCAGAGAACTGTGTGCATTACAGGCCTCCTCAGACCGTTCAGAGCACTGTGTGCATTACAGGCTTCCTCACACTGTCCAGAGCACTGTGCATTACAGGCCGCCTCAGGCCGTCCAGAGCACTGTGCATTACAGGCCTCCCCAGGCCGTCCAGAGCACCTGTGCCTAGACTGTGGACATTAACAGTTCTGTCACACTGAATGTGGCTTTGAAATTGTGCAAGTTCTTGGCCACAGGTCAGTGTGACTTGGAAGATTTTTGTGCGACTTGGAAGACTTTTGTGCGACTTCATGCACAGATGTCTATGCAAGTCGCACCTAAACTTGCAAAAAGTAGTGCAAGAACTACTTAAAATCAGTGTGACGCCGACGGAGTAGGAGTGGCACTGATTTGACTGCTTCCATTTGACTATCAAATTGCATGACAAGTCGCACCAGTGTGACCTGGAGCTTAACTACATATATATTTTTATAGTGGGAGTAAACTCCCATGCATGACTTTTACCTATAGGTAAGCCTATAGTAAGGCTTACCTATAGGTACAGTAAACCATTCCTAAATGCACCGTTTAGGAGATATTTACTTTTGATGCAGCCGGTGACATCCCTGATGCATGCGCTCTGAAGGAACGACATACTCTGCCATTCCTTCAGAGTCCTGTGTCGTGAATGGTGGTTCCCGTGTGCATGCGCCAGAGTAACGTCATTGCGGCTTCGGCATTTTGCACAACTCGGAAGGAAGACAGCGCACCGCTGGAGGACTTTGTTCTAAGGTAAATTTTACATTATGTGCAAGTATGCAGTGCATACTTGCACATTATGGCATTGCATTTCAGGATGTAAAAAAAACTGCTTCCTGGAACATGTGGCAGAAACTTCCCAGGATGCAGCTGAGACCAGGTTTACGCACCATTGCCACGCTCATCCAGGAATTGTGAGTATAGGCAAAAAATGTTTATCTAATGTTAGTTTCATATTGGCATGCAGAGCTTCATCCTAATAGGATTTTGTAGTGAAAGGGGGGAAAGGGACGTTTTTGTACTTTAATGTGCATGATCTGGGCACAGGTTCATTTTAACCTCTTTCCAAAGGCGTAACGCACATACACTTGACTGGCCTGCACAGAGTTCTGACCTCAACCCAATAGAACACTTTTGGGATGAATTAGAGCGGAGACTGAGCCAGGCCTTCTAGTCCAACATCAGTGCCTGACCTCACAAATGCACTTCTGGAAGAATGGTCAAATATTCCCCTAGACACACTCCTAAACCTTGTGGACAGCCTTCCCAGAAGAGTTGAAGCTGTTGTAGCTGCAAAGGGCAGATGGATTTGACATATTTGGTGTGGAGGACCTTAAGTGACCTATAAAGAGCACAATCACCTTACTAAACACCTTAGAAGTGAATTGGAAACCCCCCTTTTGCGAGCCAGGTCTTTTTATCCAATAGTAGTACCTAGAGGTGCACTGAATGGAAATTTTGGTGCCGAAACTGAAAATTCAGGATGCACGTAACCGTAACCAAAAATGAGTTAAAAAAATAAATAAATATTTTTTTATATATAATTGTATTATTTTTGACTTTTAAATTAATATCATGAATTAAATGAATATAAAATTGTCTGCCATTATTGGCACCTTTAGCGCAAGAAAAGCTCAAGAAAAATGCATCCCTCATTCTATGTAAGTCTTCACACTGGTCCGTTATGCTTCCGTTTTGGTGTTAGAAATCTTGCTTGCTGCATTTTTGGTCAGTTAAAAAAAAAAAACATACCAAAAGACACACCACCTCCCCGTTGAAATGCATTGAAAACGCAGCAAGAACTCATCAATAACGCTCCAGTGTTAGGTTTTTGATGCGGTTTTTTGGTCACCTGACCTATAAAAAACACACCGTAAGCACACTAAAATCGTGTGCATTTTCTCTATCTGCAAAATGCCAAAAACACCATTTTCTGCTGCCGAAATTTTGGTGCATTTCTAATAGTGACTAAGGCCTGTGTAAGAGGCTGAAACGTGTCAGTAATTAGAGGTATTGACTCCCTTTAATGGATGGATCTAATAAAATCATATGTTTTATTTTTGAGACATCGTGGTTGCCGGATTAATTTCTCTTTCATTGGGCATCTCTAGTAGTACCTGACCTCACTAATGCTCTTTTTGCCTGGGTGGGCACAAATTCCCCTCTGACACACACCAAAGTCTTGCAAGAATCTTTCCCAAAAGAGGAGGCGGTGGAATGGGATGTCCAAAAAAAATGCCTGTAATGTAGGTGCAATTGTCAGTTGTCCATAGACATTTGACCATATAGTTATCTTTTAAGTACATTTTCTTTCTTAAATATGAAATGAAAAGTAAAAGCACATATTTATTACTGTAGTTGTAACCTTTTATACAGGTAAATGTTATGACCCTAGACCAGTGTTTCTCAACCATTTGTTCAGTCAAGGCACCCTTTAAAATTATGGACAGTCTCGAGGCACCCCATTTTAAAATGTAAAAAAATATTTGTATATCTTTACACAATGCAGCAACATCCACACATAGGACACCCAAAGTTAGAGGTGATTTATTCTTCCAAAGCAAATACACTTTTGCACACTGGTACTGACTAGTAGTCTAATGTTTCTCTTCTCCCTCACTTTCTCTTCATCAGTCAGCTAATGTCACCCCATTGCTGAGAGAGAGGGGCACAGGAGGTTCAAACTAGGATGCTGTGGAGGCAACAGACACCCTCCTTCTTAACTCATGACGTCATTGGTCGTTAGGATGCCCGTGTCCAGAAAGTCGCAATGGTGCATAATAAAAACCCGTGGCTTTGTGTAACTAAAATGTAGGTTTGAATCGCCTGCTGGCTTGTATACAATTTTTTATTAATTTTTAGGCATTTTGCTAAGACACCCCTGAAGAAACCTCAAGGTGCCCTTGTTCAAAAAGGCTGCCCTAGACATAGGTTGGCCATTACCTGATATGGTTGGCTCCAGTCAGATCTGGTTAGAATCTGTACCAGAAAAAAAACAGTAAGTTGGTTAAATCATGCCTTTCCTGCAACCAAATGTCCACAGCCAGTTTTACTTCAATCATTCAACTCACCCTACAAGATAGGACCTCCAACACCTGCATATGTGTGGTAGATATAGCCCTTTGGAAGAGACGTTACAATAAGTACTGCTATTAACATGGATGAAAGTGAAGAGCTATTCTTGTGCTGAATGCCACGTCTTTATTTAGAACACGTTAAAATCACTGACCTGTGTATGGCGTTGCCAAGGAACGAAGTAATAGCGAAAGTCATGGAAACTGCTATGTGTGATGGGACGTCAAAATTAGATTTAATTTGCCATATGTATTTTTAAATGTTCTTCCATTTAAAGTAGATCTAAAGCCAACTTTTTTTTTTTAAATGATTTTGCATAGAGTATAGGGAATAGTTAAAACCATTCAGTTTTTTTTTTCTCTCTCTTATGTGTCACTTTGGGGAGATATCTCTTCCCTTGGGTTCTGCAGACACAAGAAAAAGGAAATCCAAATATCCATCTAAAGTGAAGGAGATTCCATCTTAGGCTAGGTTCATACCTTTGCAATTTGCGGTTGATGCATTTTCCCAATCCCGGTGGTTTTGTGTTTTTTTAAAACATGTTTTTGGCGTGTTTTTCATGTGTTTTTTGTCATACAGGTGAAACCAACAAAAATGCAGCAGAAATGCATAAAAAACTGCAAGCACTTCATTTTTCACGCATTCCTGCTTCATTTCCATTGAAGACTATGGAACTGTAAATGCAATCTGCATACAAAAAAGTCAGGCGACCATTTCCAAAAAACGCATTAGTTGAAAAAGCACAGATCTGAACGTGACCCATAGGAAATCATGTTAAATGGAACTGTAGTGTGCTTTTGCAAAACTGAAACCGCTTAGGTGTGAACCTAGCCTTAGACAGCTGTCACCAGAACGGTTGTCCCCATTGAATGGTTTCCTGCCTATTCTTGTTCTGGTGACTACTCAAAACCATTTTCTGTCTTTGTTACCAGCAGAAATAGAAAGGGCGAATATTCCCAGGGAGGTCATAGACGGCAATAAAAAAAAAAAAAGCTGACAAGGGTTCTAAAACCTCACACTATATCAAACAGTAAAATATTGACTTTAGAAGAAGCTGTAACTTAAATCAGGTCATGCAGATATGTACCAGTTCTGAATCCAGTTTATACCAATTACCCAATGGGTTTGATGACGTTATCTCAAGATCCCCTTGACATATGTGGTTTTTACATATAAAGCTTTTTTATTTTCTTAAAACCTTTATAATATTCAATTAAACTGAATTAATTCATCATTTATGTGCATTATTATTATTTGCTAAATTTCTTCAGTTTTCTGGGAAATGCAGATTGAGCATATGATGGAAAAAACGTAAGCAAGATGTACCTACTGTGAAAACTGCATGCCAATATGATCATTAGATTGAGAGATCTGGAAAGTTGAAGTTTTGTGTAGATCTTTACTTTTCCTGTAATAGGTGAGTTCGAACTTGCCCTCTGCTGCCTCCAAGTCACCCTTTTGGTCTCTGAGGCTGACTTTCACAGAAAAGGGAGGCTGTAGGGGGCACATTCAAGCTTGGTTTTTACAGAAAAAGTTGAGATTTTTGTGTAATTTCAGGTCTTTTTCTCTGGGTTAAGAGATTGAAGGGATAGATAGTGGTTGCTGCTGTCAATAACTTTTCTAAAATTTACTTTTTTCATTTTCTAAAGCTTACTTGTGGCTCTTGGAAGCACGAATGACATCGCCCTTGGCAGCATTTGGGGCCTGCCAGCTGACTCCCTGGGCTATTTTTCAAAGCAGAATCTGGTCCTCACCAGAGACATTTAAGTGCATGCGTGAATTGCTCAAGGACATTATGCCTTTGTAAGACGTGAACAGCTGTGGATCGAGGAGCTGCTGTTTTGAGTATAACTGACCATGCATGCTCACGGTGTTTGTGGTGAGAACACTGATCAAGAAGAAACCTCTTGCTAGGTATACTGTCCAGCCTCATACAGCTACCCCAGCTGTCAGCCTCTCATAGAGTTTGTCAGGATGATGGCCCAAGGACAGGGCTCCTGTACCCTCCACCAACAGCTTAACACCAGGAGCAAAATGGCCAGTGTGCATAGGGCCTCAGAGTTATGGCAATACCATTAATGGAAGAACCCCCCCCCCCCCACAAGCAAAATATTCAACTGCCTGTGGAACTTTAAACGAGGTATACCATCAACAACGAAATAAAATAGCCTTTTATTAATAAACAAAATTAGGATATCTTTTAACAAGCCCAGATTCTGGTATTAATATGCTGGACATACAAGGTAGTGTCATGGCAGGTTCATAATTACAGTTCCATATCCATCCCATTTCATTACTTATAAAAAATACTTTGTTATATGTAAGGAGACCTCTGCGTTTCTGAATAACCACAAACAAGCTGTCGGCACTAGGATTTGTGATACCAAATCTGCTCCAAATATACCAATAAAGTGCAGTGCTATATGCGCATATTAAATATAAACGTATCCTTGAGATTTAGTGCATAGATAAATAAAACACTATAACCAAAGAATAAAATACAAAATGAAAGGAATCCTCTTAAAGGTGTCTTCTCAAATATCCACAAAGCCACTAAATATATGCAGTGCAAACAGCGAAGAGAGAAATCGGCCATCTCAAATGTCCCCCCCCCAAAAAAAAAACATGAACCACTGTTGTATAAGGTGTGAAAAAAGCCAATAATCTTCCACCAAAGGAAAAGAAGACCACCAGGTAGTGTCCACCTCAATGTGCAGTAGATATATACATCTAAGGAAATTTAGTGCACATTGAGGTGGACACATTCTGTGGTGGCCATTTTTCCTCCACACTTTATACAACAGTGGTTCATGTTTTTTGGAGGACATTTGAGAGGACTGATTTCTTTCTTTACTGTTTGTACCACAATTTGTTTAGTGACTCGCGTGTCACTCTGTGGATATTTGAGACACGTTCAATAGGATGCCTTCATTTTAGGTTTGGTTATAGTATTTTATTTATGTATGCACCAAATCATAGGGATAGGTTTATATCTAATATGCATATATATTTATTTTTGCTAAATATTTTAACATAATTCCTGTGGCCATAAGGAAGCATCACAAATCTCAGTACATTTCGTGAATATTCATAGAAACACAGAATAGTGACAGCAGAAAAAAAAAGACCAAGTGGTCCATTAAGTGTGTTTTTTTTTTTTTTTTTTTCTTTTTTTATTCTGAGCATACTGTATATCTGTTTGTCCCTAGCATGTTTGAATCCACTTACTGTTGCCTGTCTCACTACCGCTGCTGGAAGTCTATTCCAAGCATTGATTAGTCTTTCAAAAAAATACCTGATCATGCCGCGTACACACAAACGGACTTCTCGTTGGACTGAACTCCGTAGGACTTTTCAACGGAGCTCTGACTAAACGGATTTGCCTACACACGATCCCACCAAAGTCCGATCATTTTGAACGTGATGACGTACGACCGGACTAGAAAAGGAAGTTCAATAGTTAGTAGCCTATAGCTGCCCTTGCGTCATTTTCGCTCCATTGGACTAGCATACAGACAAACGTGTTTTTCGATAGGAATCGTGTCCGTTGGCAAGATTTAAAACATGTTCTATTTCTAAGGTCCGTCAGATTTTTCGACAGAAAAGGTCCTATGAAGCCCACACACAATCGGAATGTCCGACGGATTCGTTCCGTCTGACCTTTTCTGCCGGAAAGTCCGGTCATGTGTACGCGGCATAAGATTAGTTTTGAATTTTCCTCTCGCTAGTTGTAGGTCATCTCCCCGTATTCTTGATCTTCGCGTCTTATTGAAAGTACTGCCCTCCTAAACTTTATTCACCCCCTTGGTGTATTCAAACGTCTCAATCGTGTCGTCCCTTTCCCTTCTTTCCTTTTAGACTGTCACTGTACATATTAAGTTGAAGTTTCTCCTGATATGTTTTATTCCTCGGACCTTTCACCATTTTGGTTGCCCATTTCTGGACTCGTTCTATTCTTTCACTTTATCAGGAGTGTATGCTATTGACAGAGTATCTATAAATAAAGAAAATCAATTGTAAGGAAGTAATGAGATTGCATATACAGTATGTTCACCAAAGGGGTAATATCAGCCCATCATGGCAACTATTAAAGAAAACATGTCAACCCGTAATGGCGACTGTTAGAGAAAGACACAGATCAGCGTAGAAATATAAAAGTTCTTCAGGGTGGAAGCCACCAAGGATATCTGTCTCAGGAGCTGTGTATCAAATTATTAAGGAATGGAGGTACATCACTGGATTTTTTTCTTAGTTATTGTGAGCAATGCCATATGGCTATTTACAAACAAATAATGCTCTGGGAAACTGTGAAGAAGATCTTTAAAGTGTATCGGTCTTATATATACACAAGGAAGATGGCCGCTTTGTGAGCAGAGGCCATCATTTAGGGTACATAGCTAATCCCAAGACTGGGAGTTTGTGATATGTCTCTGATGCAAGACATTCTGTAGATATTTTTGCAGGTTTCTTGGATTCCTGCTTTGAATTAAACATCGGCAACTAAAAGAATTGTGAGCTGTAATCAATGTGTGTATCAGGAACCCCAGCCATGCCTGAGGACCATCAATTCTGTCTTCCCAGTTATTTATTGTCTTAAGTTTTACGATTCGGAGAACGCCGTCTTCCCTTCGCATCCTTCCACAGTTTTTCTTGTCGAACAGTCAGATTTCAGATTCACTGTCAGTGGGGAGAAATATATTGCAATTCTGCAGTGATTTGCGAGAGGAATGTGGCTGTAAACATTAAAATCCATTTATCGGTTACGAAAAAAATTTAACACGATCAGACCATCCAAAGCTAATTTTTTTTTTCTTTACCAAGAAGGAAGTCTTTATTAAGACATATAAAAAAATAGATACAATTATCTAACAACAACCAGACTGGCATGGTCATGGTGTAGAACAATAGCAGTGCACCACAATACAAAATAGGGGCTACATAAGCTAAATTGGACAGTCCCACACACAATAACCCCCCCCCCCCCCCAAAAAAAAAGATGAAATAAAGACATGCTGGTAGGTTAATTGGATCCTGTCTAAATTGTCCCTAGTATGTATGAATGTGAGTTAGGGACCTTAGATTGTAAGCTCCTTGAGGGTAGGGACTGACGTGAATGTAAAATGTATATGTAAAGCGCTGCGTAAATTGACGGCGCTATATAAGTACCTGAAATAAATAAATAAATAAATAAATAAATAAAACAAAAGCAAAAAGAAAAAGTGGCGGAAGTGCCAAGAAATAAGACTTGGGAAAGAACAATCCTTCTGAGATCCGTCCTGGTGAGTCCTCCAAGGCTGCCAAACCTTGACGGACTTCTAAGGGCACTTCCTATTTACTTAGGGCACTTCCTATTTATTTATGACACAGTAGGAGAGATAAATGAGTTCCATTTACAAAGAATTTCTTAGCATAATAAAAAAGATAAGAAATCAACATTTTAGACTGATGAGGTCTCGGAGCATCATCGTGTTTTCCCAATAAAGCCAACTCACACTGGAAGGCTCAATTGTCGACGGATATTAATGAAGTAGAAAATCTCTGGAGACAATGTAAGACAGGTTAAAAAAATATGGATAAATCTACCAGGGGCTACTAGGTAGCGAGGGCAGAGAGGTGGCCGCTCAGGAATATTTGCCTTTTTAGTAAAGTCTAGGGCAGTGGTCTCCAAACTGTGGCCTGGGGGCCAGATGCGGCCCTTGGCTTGCCTTTATCCGGCCTTGGGGCACTTTTCCTTTCACTGATGCAAGACACTATCCCTCCCACTGACACCAACAATGGTGTAATAATTTCAGGCAATGACATCAACAGCAGGGCACTGTTTCCCACATTGATGTCAACAATGGAGCACTATTCCTTCCACTGACACCAACGATGGGGGCACTCCTCCTCCCACTGACACCAACGATGGGAAACTCCTCTCACTGACACCAACGATGGGGCACTCCTCTTCCCACTACACCAAGTATGGGGCACTCCTCCCACTGACACCAACGATTGGGCACTCCTCTTCCCACTACACCAAGTATGGGGCACTCCTCCTCCCACTGACACCAACGATGGGGCACTCCTCCTCCCACTGACGGCAACGATGGAGCACTCCTCCCACTGATGGCAATGATGGAGCACTCCTCCCACTGACGGCAACGATGGAGCACTATTCCTCCCACTGACGGCAATGATGGGGGGCACTATTCCTCCCACTGACGGCAACGATGTGGGGCACTATTCCTCCCACTGACGCCAAAGATGGGGGCACTATTCCTCCCAGTGACACCAATGATGGGGGCACTATTCCTCCCTGTGGCGGCAACAATGGGAGCACTGTTCCTCCCGCTAATACTAAAATTAGGGCCTTCTTTACTTCCACTGAAGCCAGGACATTTTCTATTTCCACTGGCCACAGTCTGGCCCCCCTAAAATCTAAAGGACTGAAAACTGGCCCTTTGTTTAGAATGTTTGGAGACCCCTATGGGCTATAGAGCAGTGCATATGACTACGACAAACGTGATCTGCTCGCTCCCAAGCAAGCAAATATGAGGGGTAAAAGGAGAGGTAAGGGAGCTCACAGAGGGCATTACAAGGAGACAGAGAAACACGGTAAGGAACAATTTCATGAAAAATAGATAAAAGGGCCACTACGTAGTGACTGTGTATGGATTACAGTATACTTGGAGAATAAGGATATCCATTAGTGACACTTCAGTGCTTTACTACAACCTTTCAGCATATTTTCCCTTATGCTTTTCTCATCTTTTACTGTGTTCTCCACATGCTTTCACATTATTTTCCTTCCCCATACCTACTGACTGACACAGGATGAGCACAGCAAGTGAATGAGTAAGCTGTTTCGGTGACACCGGGTGACCTTTACTGAAATTGATTAGAAGAAAATTCTTTTCAGCCGTTTCTGTGCAAAGTTAAATATCAAAGCATAGAGGTAATAACTTTTGTTTCTTCGATATTATGCATTGATTTCATTTATTAAAAATGTGATGTCATTTATTGACATTGAATAAGACGGCGGTTTTCTCTGCTTTAAAGCCAAATTCAGACGTTTTTATTGGATTTGATCTCAACCGTTTGTCCTCGAGTTGCATCATTCAGGCTGAACTATAAACACTGAACACTCGCTATTGATCGCCAATGTATAAAACTGTCACCAACGCCATTAATTACCTTATTCTGTAGTTTATCTTCACTTTTAGCTGGTGGATTGTTTATTTTGGGTTTTTTTTTTCGTGAAAAGTGTATTCTGGTGTGCTTGCAGAACAGTGAGAAGTGGCTTCGGGTATACACCGATCAGCCATAACTTTATGACCACTGACAGGTAAAATGAATAACATTGATCATCTCATTACAATGGCATCTGAAAGTCGGTGGGATATATTAGGCAGCAAGTGAACATGTTGGCCTTGAAGTTGATGTGTTAAAAGCAGAAAAATATGCTTGTTGTGTATGGGCATGCCAGCAGGAGACCATGCCAGCAGAGATCTGAGACTGAGGGCACCCAGGCCAGTGCAACACCACCCACATCACAGCACCTACACTGCTGCCGCAGGGAGCCTGGAGTGTCCACTTACCCTCTTGCTTCCCACCGCTGATCACCGGAGGCTTTCAGGATGAGACCAAGGGGGCCCGTCCCTTCTACAGCGAGAGGCCAATACAGCATCCCTGGGACTGGTGAGAGGGCTATTCGCCCATTACTGATACTGCTATCAGGGTCTGAGCCACTAGGAGCAGGACACTAAAGCAGCCCATAGATGATTCCATTTGATTTCCTTTCCACCACGGGTGGAAGGAAGGAAAATCGCTTGATTTCCCCATCAACACAATCAGGGGGGAATGCCTCCCACAGCAGTAGTGTTATACACAATGATTACTGCTAGCAGCTATAGCTACTGGAAGTAATCACATGTAAATATTCTGACAATCCATCGATCGACTTGGGTACAATTAGCCTTCCCAAAGATTGTTCGAATCTTGGCCGGGCCCTGCTGAACCAGCTAAATTTCGATCTATGTAAAAAACAATAGTGCAGTGCTAAAATAATAAAATCACATAAAATAAATCATCAGAATGAAAAACGTCCATATATTAATAATGAAGAGCAATCAGTGAGATCTATAGTAGTGAGCCGATAAATCATGCAAGTGACTTTGTGGGTAAAAACCTCCACCAATGGATGAAATGGCTGCTCACCTCACAGAATGGACCCTTTGATTATGGAGGGTCAGACACGCTTTCCCACACAGGGAGTATACCAGGTAACACATCCAAAGTAATCCTTCATTTGAGTGGTGGTAACCATCAGCATCACAAATCCCATAGCATTAGATCATGCGAATAAAAAGCAATACATAGTGCCCTCCGCAGAAACAATGTTTAATGATAGGATAAATAAATTAAAAAACTTACAAAACGGGCACTTAAAACCAAGTGCCAAGTGTGTAAAGCATATGAAACACAAGCGACGATCGCTGCGGGTGACGTCACGTAACTTCCGTCCGTCCGCGTTACATCCCTATGGGAGGGACTTCATCAGCAGATACGGAAGTGGCGTATTGGCCCCTTTAAATAATGTGTTAAGGATCACCATGGTGACGGCACATCCTATCATCCAGCCCACCGCGGCGTCACGCAACACGGAAACCGAGTCACATGACACCACGTAGCCAGCAGGAGTCTCATGGATTTGAAAGTTCATTTTCATTTTGATGTTTTATTTAATGTGATTTTATTGCTGCACTATTGTTTTTTACATTTTTGTTTCAGGGAATTAAAAGTTGACCCTTGGTGTTCAGCTGCTGTTATGTCAACAGGGGTTGTTTTATTGCGCTGATTTGTTCTCTGTCAAATTTCTATCTATGTATGACCAGCTTTAATGTACCCAAGCCATACCCCAGCCATACTGTGCTCTATACTGTACTTATTCCAAACCTAGAATGCACCTATACTAACCCTATATCTCATTATACTGAACCACATCTACCTTGCACCTGTGCTGTGTCTATACTGTACCTATGCAGCATGCAGATTAACTGGAACTATTGTTAAGTACACCAATGCTCTTAAAGGGCCCCAACGATAGCCGTCAGGTAAAGATCTTAAAGGATTGCCCCTCCCTTAATAAATATTTTGCAAGCCCCCTTTGTTCCCCTAGCATTGCCACCATAATTTCACTCTGGCAGTATAGTTTTAAGGAACTCAGTAGATTAAACTTTACTACTGCTCACTGTTGCACTTGGGGTGGCCTTGTTACTATTTGTTACTTGTTACTCCTGAAGGGCTGAATACTTGGGAGACTGCAGTGCTGAAACTGGGGAGGTTGGAGAAGCTGGCTGCTGGAGAGCCTTGTATAATGGCTTCTGCAAAGAACTTAAAGTATTACTAAACCCAGGAGCCTGCATTCACTATATCTGGTGTCCTAAACTACGCAGAACATGTAAATGCAATTATTTTAGTAAAAAAAAAAAAACCCTTTCTCATCATCAGTATAAAGCAGTCTTGTGACTTCTATCAGTGTCTGGTTAAAGCTTGTAGGAGGGGTTTTCATTCTACTCTGACTGTCCTTTGAGGCTGCAGGACCCCTGACCCTCTGTCTGGACAGTGCTGATTGGCCCTGTGCCGATCACACGCACCCTTTCAAGAACAAAAAAAAAAAACCTCTCTAGCAATACACACCAAACAGAGCATGTGCAGAGTGACTCCAAGGCTCTGTACACTCAGGAGATTGATTGGGGACTGTGGAAGAAGACCGGATCACACAGCCTTTTTTACACAATGCACAAGATTAACTCTTTTGGTTCCACAGTGAGTATAACAAGCATGCTTTACTGCATATACAGACTGATTTTAGCCACTTCTAGCCCAAGGACGTCATTGACTTTGAGTGGGGATATCTGAATGACTCATTCAGATATCTTCTTTTTCGGCCGGCGATTCTCTGCACCGTAAGAACAATCATAGCGGCACTTTAGCCGATTAATCGTTCTTACAGGCGGCGGAAGGGGACACCCCCCCTGCCGCCCTCCGATGCTTCTACCGGCTCGCCCGTGCGATCGACGAGCCAGAGAATGAATTGGTTCCGGACAGAAGTTGAGAATAGAGATTTCTCTTGACCAGATGGTGACTCAGTCACCTCTATGAACCTCGGAGACCCTTGCGCGACGTTAACGCGTCACGTCCGGGCTGGCCGAAGTAAACAATGCTGAGGACGTGGCTGGAAAGACTGAGACAGTTTATTTTTTATCTGTCTTTCCAGCCTGGAGGAGAGATCTGGGGGCTCCAAAAAGAGGACCTGTCATGCACTATTCCTATTACAGGGGATGTTTACATTCCTTGTAATAGGAATAAAAGTGATAAAAAAAAAAAAATAATTTAAAGATAAAGTGTAAAAATTTAAAAATGTAAGTAAAATGAACAATAAAAAAAATTAAAGCGCCCCCGTCCCCACATGTTCGTGCACAGAAGTGAATGCATACTTAAGTCACTCCCACATATGTAAACTGTGTTCAAATCACACATGTGAGGTACCGCTGTGTGCGATAGAGCAAGACCTCCTCTGTAACTCTAAACTGGTAACCTGTAAAAAATTTTTAAAGCATCGCCTATGGAGATTTTTAAGTACCGAAGTTTGGCGCCATTCCATGAGTACACAATTTTAAAGTGTGACCTCTATTTACTCGGCGTAACATTATACAAAAAAATTGGGCTACGTTTACTGTTTTTTTTCTTTCTTTTTTTTTTTTTTTAATAAATTCATGAAATTGTTTTCTTTTCCAAAAAAACACTTTTGAAAAATTGCTGCACAAATACTGTGTTTTGTAAAAAGTAGCAACGACCACTATTTTATTCCCTAGGATGTCTGCTAAAAAAAACACATGTAATGTTTGGGGTTTCTGAGTAATTTTCTACCAACAAAATACTAATTTAAACTTGTAAACAAAAAGTTCCAGAAAAGGATGGAAGTGGTTAGGGCCAGTTCACACCACATTCAACACACAGCACAGTCAAGTGCGTTTTTTGTTCTGCATCAATAGGTAGGTAGGTCATATGGTTTTCAATGGCATAGTTCACACCAGTGCTTGCAGTTTCAGTCCATTACAGAAAAAAAGTAGTACATGCTGCATTTTTACTGTACTGGAACACTGTAAAATGCATAAAAAACACACTGGAACACACACAAAAATGCGCTGGAATACACGTCTTTATTTAAGGTTAAGAAAAAAGAGGGGAGGGGGGAAATGCACTGGACTGCATCATAAATGTGTAAAAAATGCGCATGCAAAAAAGCATCTGGAACACATGCGTTCTGTGGTGTGAACTGGCCCTTACTGTTGTGGGTTTAGTAACACTTTTTAATGCATGATTTTTTTGAGATGGACAGGATCTCTTTGAGGGAATATTTCTGTGAAATTTATCTGTATTTCCTAACAATTCTTTCTTCTTGCTGCAAAAGAGAAGTTAAACCAAACAAAGCAATTGTTTCAAATACCTAATTGGTATAGAGCTGTACATTTATAATTCTTTGGGAGTTTATTTGGTGTAACGCTTAGGCATGCAGGATCATTTTATGTCATTAACAGCAGTTATGCAAGTTAATTTCTTCTCTTGGAGAATACAATATCTATCTTTATCAATATAAAACCCAGCATGTGGTTATAGATGATGTTAATTTTGATTGCTGATGATACGAGCTCCACTTATATATATATATAGCATTATTTTAGCTGGTTAGCTTTGAGTTTTTTTTTTTTTTTGGCACTCTTATTTTAAGACAGTTTGTCAGAGACCTTGTTTTTCTGTACTTTTGGGGGCAAAAAGTGTTGCTTAGTCAGGAGTGATATTATAAATGTGTGTCAGTTTATGTGTGAAAGGTATCAGTGGTAATACAGTAGACTTAATAGCCTTTAACATACCTCCTGCTGGCTTCCTTTACAGAGAAATAATTGTGTGAAAAGTGTGACAAATACAGTTTATTTTTTGCATGCGGTTTTATGGTAAGCGTTTTTTATAGCAAAACTATAAAGTTAGCAGCTTTTTCAAGCATGTGTTAGAATGTGATCAGCATAATGCGAATGAATGTTCAGTGGGTATTAATGTTTTAAATGTGGTATTTCTTACTCATCCATTGAGGGACACCGTAAGGGCCAGTTCACACCATAGAAACGCAGTCCGAATGAGTTCTAGATGCTTTTCTACATGCGCGTTTTGGACGCATTTTTGGTGCTTTTTTTTATGCAGTCCAGTGCATTTTCCCCCTCTTTTTTTCTTAACCTTCAATAAGGACATGTGTGTTCTGGTGCATTCCAGTGCATTTTTGATGCGTCTTACAGCGTTCCAGTACAGTCCAGTGCAGGAAAAATACAGCATGTTCTACTTTTTTTTTTTCTTGAACTGGAACGCACTGTAGCTGCAAGCACTGGTGTGAAGTATGCCATTGAAAACCATATCACCTACTTTCCATGCATTTTTGATGCAGAAAAAAACGCACTGAGCTGCATGTGGTGTGAACTGTCCCCACTGAACTTATTCTCCAATAATCCAAACAGGGACACAAGGCCCATTTTGGACCTAAGATCCCTGAACAAGTATCTACTGATACAGTCTTTTTGGATGGAGTCTGTCCGCTTAGTAATAGCCTCACTCCAGAGGGGAGACTTTCTAGCCTCCATTGATATAAAAGACGCGTATTTACACATACCTATCTTTCAGCCTCATCAGAGGTTCCTACGTTTTGCAGTAGAGGAACGTAATTTTCAGTTTGTGGCTCTACCCTTTGGGCTGGTTACAGGTCCCCAGGTGTTCACAAAGGTCCTAGCACCAGTATTGAGTCTTTTAAGGGCCCAAGGGATCCTAGTGCTCGGGTATCTGGACGACCTCCTACTCAAAGATCACTTATTACAGGCTTTAGAACAGAGCGTAATATGCACAGTGCGGTATTTGTAAAGCTTAGGCTGGTTCATAAATACCGAAAAGTCAGCCTTGAAACCATTTCAAAATCTAAAATATTTAGGTCTGATCCTAGATACGGTTCAAGCAAGAATATTCTTGCCCACCTGTAAGGATCTGTGCCCTGAAGGTTCAGGTGCGTCAGATAAGGGGCACCAGCCAACCCTCCATTCGGCTCTGTATGAGTCTTCTAGGGAGGATGGTATCCTCCTTCGAGGCAGTGCCCTATGCCCAGTTCCATTCCAGGCCTTTACAACATCTTGTTGGCCTGGATCAGAAGAGGAAAATCCCTGGATTATGCAATGTGCTTATCTCCTTGGACACGCTTAAGCCTAAACTGGTGGTTGCAGGATCAGAACCTGCGAAAGGGAAAATCCTTTCTCCCGGTAACTTGAAGAGTACTGACTACAGATGCCAGTCTCTCAGGCTGGGGAGCGACCCTAGAAGGGCTCACAGCTCAGGGGAAATGATCAGGGACAGAACAGATTCTGCCCAGCGACGTCCTAGAATTACGGGCAGTACGTCTTACCCTACAGTCCTGGACGGTTGAGCTTCAGGACTGCCCTATCAGGGTTCAGTCCGACAATGCCAATGGAGTGGCCTATATAAACCACAAAGGCGGTACCAGGAGTCGTTCAGCTGTGAAGGAGGTGAACCACATACTAGCCTGGGCAGAGGGACATGTCCTGATTTTGTCGGGAGTAGAGAACTGGAAGACAGATTATCTCAGCCACCAGCAGATTTCCCCGGGGGGAATGGTCCCTACACCCAGGGGTGTTCCAGGAAATTTGCCAGCATTGGGGATGGCCAGAGGTGGACCTATTGGCATCCAGGTTCAACAACAAGCTACAACAATTTGTGTCCTGAAAAAGAGATCCTCTGGCATTCAGAGCAGATACCCTGTTAGTTCCATGGAAACAGTACTCCCTGATTTATGATTTCCCTCCGATCCCTCTCCTTCCACATTTGTTGTGCAGGATTCGGTAAGTGGGCGTTCCAGTCATTCTGGTGGCACCAGCCTGGCCCAGAAGGCCCTGGTTCCCAGAGATTGTGAGACTAACAATAGACAGGCCATGGACGCTTCCATGTCGCCCCGATCTACTGTCTCAAGGTCCTATATTCCACCCCAATTTACAGTCTCTAAATTTGACGGCATGGCTATTGAAGGCAGGGTGTTAAAGGACCGTGGCATCTTGAGATCAGTGGTATCTACCCTAGTGAATGCTAGAAAAGCTGTCACTAGGAAAATTTATCATAAGGTCTGGAAGACTTCTATTGCTTGGTGTGAAGCCAGAAAATGCCATCCTCGGAAATACGTGATTGAGAGAATTATCTCTTTTCTACAGTCAGCTGTGGAAATCAAATTGGCTTTGAGTACAATCAGAGGTCAAGTTTTGGCCCTATCCGTATTCTTCCAAAGGTCTTTAGCCTCCCATTCACTGGTCTGAACCTTTATACAGGGGGTTATCTCGCTTGCTTCCCCCCATTAGGTCACCTATGTGTCCTTGGGACTTGAACTTGGTGCTGTCTGTGTTACAGAAAAACCATTTGAACCTATCAAGGTAACTCCATTAGACTTGCTGTCACGCAAGCTAGCCTTCCTGATGGCTATCACCTCGGCCAGAAGGGTGTCGGAAATGGCGGCCCTTTCATGCAGCAAACTGTACTTGATGCTTCATGACAGGGTCGTGTTATGACCTGTTCCATCTTTTTTGCCAAAAGTGGTGTCGGCTTTTCATTTAAATCAGGACATTATTTTGCCTTCTTTTTCTCTCAGCCTCGTTCGGCGGAAGAGAGACGACTGCACTCCTTGGACGTTGTCTGGGCAGTCAAGGTTTATTTGTCTAGATCTGCAGAGATACGAGCAAGAGACTCCTTTTTTGTTTTACTAAAAGGACCCAAGAAGGGGCAGGCAGCTTCCAAGGCTTCCATTGCCAATTGGGTCCATCAATTGATCATTCAGGCCTTATCAATTGGATGTTCGAGCAGCCGAGGATTGGATTCGGCTTTCGGCCGCAGTGTACTGCAGGCTGTTGTATAAGTTCTGATGGCTATTGTTTGGCAGGGTGTCTTCCTCACCTCAAGGCTATTGCTCTGCGACGTCCCAGTAGGTAATGAATATTAGCCTGACTCTGTGTCCCCTGATGTATGAAAAAGAAAATAGGATTTTTTTCATACTTACCTGTAAAATCCTTTTCTTTGAGTACATCATGGGACACAGAGATCCCTCCCCTCTTTTGTGAGGATTCAGTGCTTGCTACAAAACTAAAGTGCTTCCTGTGTGGGAGTGATTATATAAGGGATCACTTCCTGTCTGAAGACCCTTGGTCTACCAGTGTCCATTCACCAGGAGATGGAGTATAACCCAGTAGGTAATGAATATTAGCTTGACCCTGTGTCCCATGATGTGCTCAAAGAAAGGGATTTTACAGGTAAGTATGATGAAAAAATCCTATTTGTTTTACTTTTTGCTATAATAAATATCCAAAAAAATGTAAAAAAAAAAAAGAATTTCTTCCTCAGATTAGGCCAGTGTGTATTCTGCTTTTTTGGTAATAAAAATTGCAATAAGCGTATATTGATTGGTTTGCGCAAAAGTTATAGCATCAACAAACTATGAGATAGATTTATGGCATCTTTATTATTTCTTCTTTTTTTTTTTTTTACTTGTAATGGCGGTGAGCTGCGATTTTTAGCAGGACTGCGACATTGCAGCCAACAAATCGGACACTTTTGACACTTTTTTGGGACCAGTGACATTTATACATCGATCAGAGCTAAAAATAACCATTGGTTACTTTATAAATGTCACTGGCAGGGAAGGGGTTAACACTAGGGGGCGATCAAGGGGTTAAGTGTTCCCTGGGAGGTGTTGCTAACTGTATGGGGGATGGGCTGACTGAAGGAGGAGAGAGATTGCCGTGCCTGATCACTAGGAACAGATGATCTCGCTCTCCTCCCCTGACAGAACAGGGATCTGTTGGTTTACACTGACAGATCCCTGTTCTGCCTGTCTGGAGCGATGGCGGGTGGCCGGCAGACATCGAGTCCACCAGACCTGCTGGTTGGCTCTGTGCGCCCACAAATCGTTGTGTACACGCCCGATGTACAATCGCAAAAGGGGAGCCAACTTGCCGCAGTGCAACCGCGGCGGGCAGTCCGTAACTAGTTAAATTAGAATAAAGTTTATTAACAACTTTTAACAGTACAATAAACATTGCACATTCCTAAGTATTACATTTATACAATATCTTCACAGAATACAAAGTAGAATAATATTCTTGTACATAGCCAAAGCAGGTTTATAAAACAGATTGAATCTGCGATGTTATTAGTCGTTATATCTCAAAGTGTGTGCATCCCTAGATATATGGTTTAGGAAGACATTCTCATCACATCTCTTCCCCAGTACTTTAAATTAAACTCACTCCAAGGGTGAGGACACACTGATCTGTTGAGTTCCCATGTTAAGTCAATAGCCTATCAAGAATTGGATCTTGTGGAGCCAAGCCAGGGGTAGCTAGCCAGCATCCCCATATCTTATTATTTTTTTTTTTTAGTTTGGCTGTGTCCAATAATAAGTGGCAGTAAAACCCAAAGGTTAGACGTCCCCTGTCCCTTAGTGGACTCCGAGAAAAGGGTTTCGTGATAAGTAGAAAAATATTTTTTGTGCGTTGTTTCTATTATTATCTGTACTGTGCATAGAGGAATCCCAAAGTTTTTGTTGCATACAGTATGCAGGCTTCTGCCTAGCAGTGCTACACGTTTGCTTCACTGAGCTTTTCTTTTTTATTATTGGTTCCAGCCTGTGGGTCAGGTCTGAATAATTGTACTGTTGTCTACGAGACTAAAACCACCTTTAGATATTAGGTGGTGGTTGGATGTGTCCAGTTACTGCAAGACATTTTGGTCAAAAGATCTTTCCAAAAACATAAGAATGTGGATTTGCCACATATGTTAGAGTAGGACGTCCTCCGGACACCTCTAATACTATCTGTCCTGGAATATCCAACCTTGCTGATCATCTTGTCTCCTAAGAAATAACTCTTGTTAAGAAGTACTTATCGCCCTACAATTATTTACCAAACTGACACTTAAGTTAGTTTTTGGGCTAATGTTACCCTTACACGACTGGAGAAACAATTGTCCCATATTAATTAGGCTGTTGTTTTTTTTTTTCCCCTAATAGACTCTGAAGTAGCTAATTTTACTGTGCAGCTTATAGACTTATGTTGTGTCCTAATCTGATGATGGAGTAAACATTTCCAACTAGCCCAGTCAACCAGTGTGGCCAGTTAATATGCACACACATAGAGTAAGTTGTCTTGTACGTTTGGAAACACCGGTATAGACTGGTATATGTTGCCCATGTATGTATTTGCTAAAGAAAATTAGCAAATGCTTGTGTTTGACTCGTTGCTTGGATCCATGGCATAGGGAAATCCGACGTGGAGAGGTAGGCGTCTGTAAAAACAACAAAAACCTCCAGCTCAGTACTCCTGGTAAGGTAACAGGGGGCACAAGAGCCTGGAGTGGCACAAATGCCTGACAGTTCTTGCAAAGACAGATAAGGATGAGTTGTCTGTGTGCACCCAGATGCAGGCTGGACCGTGGATGCAGGGCAGCAGAGATGGCAGGCTTCAGGAGAATAGACGATAGCCACAGGTTCAGAGCATAAAGCAGAGTCAGGCAAGCCAGATCAGTAACTAGCGGGCAGGCCAGAAGCAAAGCAGCAGATAGAAGGGTAGTTAAACTCCAATCCAGAGTCAGCAATGGTGAGGCAGGTAGGCAGAGGGAGCAGGCAGAGATGTGGTCCAGAGGCAAGCCATGGGTTCAGGAGTGGTCAAGGTGGATCAGGTTGGCAACAGGAGATCAGATAAAGGAACAGGTAGCAGATATGAAGGAAATTCTGAAGAACTAAGGCATGGTCTTAGTGCATCAGTGAAGTTTAAATAGCCCACTTGGCGCGCCTTAGTGACAGGCATAAGCGAGTCTGACTAACATGAATTTTATGTTTGTGCATAACTAAGCTTCTGAACACATTCTGCCTTCCCTGACACCAAGGGATACATTTAGTTAGTGTTGCGACTACATGGTGGGTTATTGTTGGGCTTACAAGAAATGTTTGTGTTGGCCTAAGTTTACACTAGCGGCTGGGCTTGCTGCCCCTCTGAAATGTGTTCCACGAAGGTTTAGTTTTCACTGGCATTTGACAAGCCATAAGGAGGCGATATGTCACCTCACTGCTGGTTTTATCCCTGTAAATGCAGCACCACCATGCAGTAACCCTTTGCATTACTCACTGTTGCAGGATTGGTTGCGGTGCCCCCAACTGGCTTGAATGGATCACTTTTCAGGGTGGTGCTGCTCACCAAACGAGACAGGATGGCATTTGTTGTTGTTGCAGCATGTGTACCCCCCCGGCTGGCTGCCCTCGCAGCTTAAGGGAGAACATTAAAAATGTTGATTAACCACCTGTTTTTACTGTCCCCAACCACAAGTGTAAAGCAGCCCTTAGGGCTACAAGAATGGTTAATATGAGTAGAAGACTTAGTACCTGTTGTACACCAGCTTTTGTTTATCTATGAAAGTCAATGGCAATGCGATATGTCAATGCAGTGTAGAGGGAGGTCAACTGAGGGTTAAATGCACCTGTGAAGCTTTCAAGATGCAACTTAAAAGCATCCGATTCTGATATAAAAGCTTAATGCATCTGAAAGTGTGAATTTGCCCATCTATAGAAGTCCTTTGCGATACAGCGGGGTTAGTGTTAATAAGTAGGGTGTTGGTATAGGACGTCGCTCTCAGTTTCAGGAATTCTGCACTGATCTCCTGGCAATGGAATCTTTGTCTACATTAATGGTACCCCTTCAAATATGCATTAAAAATGCACATACCCTATTGCACTGACTGCCCGATTGAATTACACCATGTCAGAAATCAGACCGAGACAGAAGTACAGTTAAATCACACTTGTTTAATAATAAAAGTAAAAAGAACAAACGTAGTCAAAACATAGCCAGAGTTCAGTAACCGGAACGGATGGTCAGCCAGGCCAGAAGTCAGGGATCAATGTAGTGGAACAGCAAGCAGGATCTGGAGCCAGAAGGGATGTCAGCAAAGCAAGTCTTGAACAGGATCGCAGGAGATTTCTGTGATGTGACCAAGGCGAAGCCAGAGCTCCTCTGAACTGGATGGCTTAAGTAGGCAGGACTGACC
Source organism: Aquarana catesbeiana (assembly GCF_042186555.1). Taxonomy (NCBI): domain Eukaryota; kingdom Metazoa; phylum Chordata; class Amphibia; order Anura; family Ranidae; genus Aquarana; species Aquarana catesbeiana. Next base: position 386,119,977 of record NC_133329.1, on the reverse strand, counting down.
AGCAGGATATCATCAACAGCTGAGTAACTGTGGAGAGATAGGAGCTGGCAATTAGCCGACAGCTGAGCAGCCAGCTCAGAGAAGGAAGGGCTGAGTCCAGCCCTGACACACCGTTTATGGACTTCTGAATATGGTGTTCTCACTTATAAATTCCTAATTTTTAATTAATATTTTACCTTTGGTTCCCATCAACTGTTAGAGATCATCAGGGCAATGTTTTATTCGCGCTGGACATTGTGTGCAATAAGAATAAAGGCGTTGCTGACGCTCAATCAGATTCAGTTGCAAGTTTTCCTTTTTGGTAGGCACTGGAAGTTCTGATTTTTTTTCGATTACTCCCGAATGAAGTGTAAAGCCTGAAAGTTAATGTCGCTTAACTTTATTTTTAAGGGATTGTGGTCCTTGCTGACTTTATAGGCCATGGATGTAGGCCTCCTTAACTTTTCCTCTAAAATTCGTAGAAAGTTTGAAATTGACAATAAAAGTTTTAGGTTTTTCTTTTAGTGATTGGTATGTAGAAGTTCAAGCTATGATCATCAGTTGGGGAGTTTTTTTTTTTTTTACTCTGGTTTTCAGGCTATCCTCACTGTGAGAATTCTCTCCATGCGATGCAGTCAGTTAAACTCGCATAAAAAAGTTGACATCTTTTGTGGTTGAGACAACTGCTGGAGTCAGACACAGGTGCTTCCTCTCTCACTTTTTACTGATCGTTCTAGAACAGAAAACTTGTACATGGTTTGTAAACAATCTTTTTTTTTTTTTTTTTTTTAATCAGGAAACAGAAAAGATTTTATAGCTTTGAAAGATTTAACATTTTTGTGATTGTGAGATTTTAAAATATATAGGTGTAACAGTTAAGTAAGTGACTTTGCACACAGTATTTATCTTTACATTTTTTTTTTTTTTTGGAAGAATTCCATTGTTGACCTCCTTTTCAGAATGCTAGTTGCATGGCTTCATATACACTCACCGGCTACTTTATTAGGTACACCTTGCTAGTACCAGTTGGGGCCCCCCTTTTGCCTTCAGAACTGCCTTATTTCTGCAAAGATTCAACACGTTGTGGGAAAGATTCCTCAGCGATTTCGGTCCATATTGAGATGATAGCATCACGCAGTTGCTGCAGATTTGTCGGCTGCACATCCATGATGCCAATCACCTGTTCCACCACATCCCAAAGGTGCTTTATTGGATTGAGATCTGGTGACTGCAGAGGCCATTGGAGTACAGTGACTTCATTGTCATGTTTAACCACCTCAATACAGGGCACTTTCACCCCCTTCCTGCCCAAGCCATTTTTCAGTTTTCAGCGCTGTCGCACTTTGAATGACAATTGCGCGGTCATGTTACACTGTACCCTAATGAAATTTTTATCATTTTTTCCCCACAAATAGAGCTTTCTTTTGGTGGTATTTGATCACCTCTGCGGTTTTTATTTATTGCGCTATAAACAAAAGAAGAGGGACAATTTTGAAAAAACACAATATTTTTTACTTTTTGCTATAATAAATATCCAATTTTTTTTTTTTTTTTAACAAATTTTTTCCTCAGTTTAGGCCGATACGTATTCTTCTACATATTTTTGGTAAAAAAAAATTGCGCTAAGCGTATATTGATTGGTTTGCGCAAAAGTTATAGCGTCTACAAAATAGGGGATAGATTTATAGCATTTTTATTATTTATTTATTTTTTACTAGTAATGGCGGCGATCTGCAATTTTTATTGTGACTGCGATATTGCGGCGGACATATCGGACACTTTTGACACATTTTTGGGACCATTCACATTTATACAGCGATCAATGCTATAAAATTGCATTGATTACTGTGTAAATGTGACTGGCAGGGAAGGGGTTAACACTAGGGGGCGCTCGAGGGGTTAATGTATTACCTAAGGAGGTGATTCTAACTGTGGGGGGAGGGGACTGACTGGGGGAGGTGACCGATCGCTGTCCCTATGTACAAGGGACACGCCATCGGTCTCCTCTCCTCTCTGACAGGACGTGGATCTGTGTTTACATGCACAGATCCACGCTCCTGCTCTGTTACCCGGCAATCGCGGGTGCCCGGCGGACATCGCGGCCGCCGGGCACGCGCACCGGGTCCCGAGCGACGCAGCGGGCACGCGCGCGCGCCGCCGGCGGCGCGCGCGCGCCCCCTAGTGGCTCGGAAGGCGAGGACGTCATATGACGTCCTCCCAGAACAATAGAAGCCTCGTCCAGCCGTCATATGACGGTGGGCGGTGGCTTAGCGGTTAAGAAACCAGTGGTGAGATGATTGGAGCTTTGTGACATGGTGCATTATCCTGCTGGAAGGGATGGGGACACTGTAGTCATAAAGGGATGGACATGGTCAGCAACAATACTCAGGTAGGCCGTGGTGTTTAAAAGATGCTCAATTAGTGCTAAGAGACCCAAAGTGTGCCAAGAAAATAACCCCCCACACCATTACACCACCAGCCTGAACCGTTGATAGAAGGCAGGATGGATCCATGCTTTCATATTGTTTACGCCAAATTCAGACCCTACCATCTGATGTCGCAGCTGAAATCGAGACTCGCCAGACCAGGCAACGTTTTTCCAATCTCCTATTCAATTTTGGTGAGCCTGTGCAAATTGTAGCCTCAGTTTTCTGTTCTTAGCTGACAGCAATGGCACTGGTGTGGTCTTCTGCTGCTTTTGTAGCCCATCTGCCTCAAGGTTCAATGTGTTGTGCATTCAGAGATGGTATTCTGCATACCTTGGATGTAAAGAGTGGGTATTTGAGTTACTTTTGCCTTTCAGTCATCTCAAACCGGTCTGCCTATGCTCCTGTGGCCTCTGACATCAACAAGGCATTTTCCTCCACACAACTACCGCTCACTGGATATTTTCTCTTTTTTGGACCATTTTCTGTAAACCCAAGAGATGGTTGTCCGTGAAAATCTTAGTAGGTCAGCAGTTTTTGAAATACTCCGACCAGCCCATCTGGCATCAACAACCATGCTTTGTTCAAAGCCACTTAAATCCCCCTTTTCCCCCATTCTGATGCTCGGTTTGACCTTCAGCAAGTCGTCTTTACCACGTCTAGATGCCTAAATGCATTGAGTTGCTGCCATGTGATTGGCTGATTAGCAATTTGTGTTACCAAGCAATTGAACAAGTGTACCTAATAAAGTGGCCGGTGAGTGTATATTAAAATGGTTGTAAACCCTCGCCTATACCATTGAAGTGACTGGCCTCAGGGGATACACAGATGTGAAACAAGTCCTCCTACATAAGTTGCACCTGTTTATCTGCGGCCATTTGTCCTGCACATCCTTGTAAAACTTAGAGACAAATGAGATTCTTGACAGACTCACAAAGCAGGGGGTGGGGAGCTGTAGTTACACACTGTACAAGAGCTCTGAGAGCTGATTGGAGGGGAGAGACACATCCCCCCCTTCACACAGCACACAGGAACAGAGCTAAGGCTGTCAATCACAGCCTGTGTGCTGGAGCTCCTAACTCCTGTCACCTTTTTTACCTCTTGGTGTCAGAAAAACTTGTCAAGTCACTCATGCTGACAGAGTAACTAGAAAGCAGAGAGAAATTACTCTTAGTGTTTGGACAGAAGCATGTAAACTCTAAAATATGTATTTTGTTCAGATTTCATGTCTGAGATTTACAACCACTTTAAAGGATAGGTTGCATTACTCTGCCATGAACTATAACACACTGTGTAAGTGTAAAACAAAGCTTCTAAATTCCATTTTTGCAGATATCTTAGGAGCGGTCACGTAACTCCCGGCCGCTCTCCACCCCCATCTAAGAGCTGTAGCAGGAAAAGCAGAGCGCCAAGCACAGCGGTCAGGTGACCTCTTGGCTGACGTTAGCGGGAGATCTCAGCTCCTCCTGCTGTAGCCCTGGATCGGAGTAGAAGAGCGTCCGGGAGTCACGTGACCAGCCTGAAGATGTCTGTAAAAATGGTATTTAGAAGCTTTGTTTTCCATATACACTTACACAGAATGTTATAGCTCAATACAAGAGAGGAGCTGGCAGAGCAATAAAGCCCTAGGGTTGTAAACACTTTAAGATAAAAAAAACCTTTCGTGTGCAGCAGCCCCCTCTAATACTTACCTGAGCCCCCTCTCGATCTATCGATGTTGCATGAGAGACTCGGCTCTCTGGGACTCTATCTTCTCATTGGCCGAGACAGTAGCGGAGTGCCATTGCTTCCCTCTGCTGTCAAAGTTAGTGAGCCAATGAGGGGAGAGAGGGGGCAGGGCCCGAGCCACGACTTTGTGTCTGAATGGACACACAGAGCAGCGGCTTGGCTCGTGTCCCCCCATAGCAAGCTGCTTGCTGTGGGGGCACTCGGCTGGTGGGAGGAGCAAGGAGAGCTGGTGAGGGACCCAAGGAGGAGGAGGATCGGGGCTGCTCTGTGCAAAACCACTGCACAGAGTAGGTAATTTTTGTTATTTTTAATAAAAAAAAGCCAAGACTTTAATATCACTTTAAGCTTAAAAAACTTTGCATGCAGCTCTCCCCAGCAACTCCCAACCCCCCTCCCTCCCCCAATACTTCAGCCAGATGTCGATCCAGTGCTGTGCACAAGAGCAGAATTATTGTACCCTTGTAGGAGAGACCAAGCTGCTGGAGGGAATTATTACCATTGTGGGAGGGGAAAAGACATAGATGCTGCAAGGAAATTTCACCTTTTGTGGGAGGGGCAAAGACACAGGCACTCCATGGAAATCTCACCATTGTAGGGGTGTGGGGGAGGAGATAGTAGGGACACAGCTGCTGCCGGGAAATGTTACCATGGTGAGTTGGACAAAGACATAGATGTTCCTGAGAAATCTTACCTTTTGTGGGAGGGGCAGAGACACAAGCACTATTGTTGGGGTGGGGGGAATAGGTAGTAGGGACACAGCTGCTGCAAGGAAATTTTACTTTAATGAGATGGACAAAGACATAGATGCTGCAAGGAAACCTCACCATTATAGGTGCGCCACAGGAAATCTTACCATTGTGGGAGGGGGAAAAGATGTGCCGAAGGGATTTAGCAACATTGTGAGAGGTGTAGAAACTCAGCTGCTGCAGGAAAATCAATGTCACTATTGTGGGAGGGGCAGAGACATCTTCTGCAGGGGAAATGTCACCATTGTGGGAGGTTCATAGACCCGTGCTACAGGAAAATATCATCATTGTGGGAGAGGTTGAGATGTAACTGCTGCACGAAAATGTCAACATTGTAGGAGGGTCAGACACAACTGCTGCAGTGAATTGTCACCATTGTGGGAGGGGCAGAGACACGTGCTACAGGAAAATATCACCATTTTGGTAGAGGTAGATATATGGCTTCTCCAGGGAAATATTAGCTTTGTGGAAGGGACAGACACACACCTGCTGCAAAGAGAAAAATCACCATTGTTGGAGGGGCAAGGACAGATGCTGCAGGGAAGTATCACCATTGTAGGAGGGGCAGAGACACTGCTGCTGCACGGAAATGTCACCATTGTGGGAGAGGCAGAGATTCATCTGCTGCAGGAAAAGTCGCCATTGTGGGAGAGGCAGGGACTCATCTGCTGCAGGAAAAGTCGCCATTGTGGGAGAGGCAGAGATTCATCTGCTGCAGGAAAAGTTGCCATTGTGGGAGGGGCCAAAACGCTGCTGCTGCAGGGAGATGTCACCATTTTTGAAGAGGCAGAGATGCATCTGCTGCTGGGAAATGTCTCTATTGTAGGAGGGGCAGAGACGCTGCTGCAGGGAAATGTCGTCATTGTGGGAGAGGTAGAGATGGAGCTAGTGCACGGAAATGTCATTATTGTAGGAGGGACAGACACAGCTGCTGCAGGTAAATGTCATCATTGTGGGAGAGTCAGACACGCATCTGCTGCAGGAAAATTCACCATTGTAGGAGGGGCAGACACGAATCTGCTGCAGGGAAATGTCTCCATTGTAGGAGGGGCAGAGACGCAGCTGCTGCAGGGAAATGTCACCATTGGCAACTCAAAAAGATATGATGCCGCCATTTTTTTTTGCCTGCTAAAATCTGAAATGATATTTTTTTATGAGCAGTAATTCCTTTATCTTGCCTTGCAGCTTATCAAACTAGGGGGTAAAATCTTTTCACCAAATTATTATTTAGGTTAGCCCTAGTGAGCCAAGTTTCATGGTCTCTTTAAAGGAAATTAATGAGGCAGCAGTATGCGAAGGTAAGGGCTGCCGCTGTGCGTCTTGGCGACTTTTTTTTTTTTTTTTAACTCACCCTCCTGGTGCTGCATCTCTCTCATGCTGATTTTAAATGTGTTTCTATCACAGACTAGCGTAGAGCGATTCTGCAATGACCCATTTAAGCCCCCTTGGGGTGTCTTTGAACTCATAACACAAGTAGAAGATGGCACCTCTCTGGTCTCGCCTTACACTGCAGATAATCACTGAAACAAGACTGTCGTGTGCATCTAAAATCAAGGTCAAGGCTAGATAAAAAGCAATAAAAAAAAAAGGCTTAAATAAATCATATGCCTAGCACAAATATCATATCCTGTGTGACAAAACGCTTTAAAAGGAGACCGGACAAAAGAGGTTCTCTTAGCTATCATTAATGACGAGGAGACAATGGCTGCTGGAATTCACAGCCTACTTGTGATGTACAGATGTTGAGCCTCGTCTATACAGGTGCTGGAACCTTTGTCACACAGCTGCCTGTGGCTACCCTCATGTGAACCTGGCATATAAAAGCTTAGTTTGTGAAAAAGGAAGTCACTTAACATATTGCTGTACTTGGTTTCTCTGGCACAAATTTAAAATATAGGTAATCCCAATCATTGCGCTTATGTAGCACTACCTCTGCAGGAGCTGCTTGGTATGATGGGTCCTCTGTTCTTTGCCACAACTCTATAACCCACTCGATCCCCACCAACACACCTGGTTGTAGGTTACTTGCACCTGTGTAGCCTAAGTGTTAATATTTTACTGCTCTATGAAGGATCACAAGCAACTTGAGGATTGATGAGATGATTGTATTATTAAAATGTAAGCAAATGAAATACAGAAAACAAATTAACAGGATAACAGAATATGTTAGATGAACTGACGGGTAGGTTAGCCTCACCAAGGGCCATTAACTTGCACCACATTAAGGCTAACCTCCCCTCACACTAGTCTACACAGTATCAATGGAAAATGGCACCAACCATGAAAGCATGAATGACATAAAAGAAACCTCATTGTGTTTTTTAGCAATAGATACTGAAACAATGTTCCTGACTGTACTCTATACATAGAGCCCCAATAATGAGTGGATGTATGCGTTCATAGCAAAAGGGAACCCCTGGAGGTGACTGTAAAGTACCTGGCGCATAATTGCCAATGTTGGCTAGCTTTTGTTGAGGCCCTTCTGTCGGTGGTGCACATGTAGCTGTCCCTTTAGGGCTGTGCACAAAGAATGGTTGATGGGCTGGTAACTAGGGGCATTCTCAGTAAGCATTAACTGTGGGCAACAAGGGGTTAAGCTCAATAATTCTGTTTACCACTCCTGGTATGCAACAGATCAGGTCCAATTTGCTTAGTGATTCGTTGTCCCAGAAGTCTCAATCTACATAATGAACCCCTCAAGGTCAAATCTTCACGATTAGGTCCTCTCTGAGGTGATAGCACACAGCAACCGGTCTCCCCAGCTTGGGTCTCAAGGCACAGAAGCTGTCTCTGTGGCTTACTCTCTCTCTCATTTTTGTAGGCACTGTCCTCACAAATTCCAGGCTCAGACCCCAGGACAGGTTTGCATCTGTTCATTCCCCACACTGGTCTGTCCGAGCTCAGCTAATTTTCCCAAGGATGTATCTCTCTTCCTCTGTATGCAGGGAATTAGGGGCCTATAGTTTTGAAGCCATTCGTCTCTATTCACTGTATTGAGCAGTGCCCCTTTAAGGACTACATATCCCATTATCCACTGTTGGACAGCAAGTCATCTCTCTGATGCTCCAATTGGCTGAAGTTCCCCTGCTCTCTGATTGGGTGGGGGGGATCTCACACAGTGCTTGCTCTGCTCACACAGCAGGGAAGCTAAAGGGTGAGAGGCAGCTGCTGCAGCACAGTGACAATGAGGAGAAGGAAGTGAAAAGGAGAGGCACATGCAGCCAGCATACTCAGCTACACTTATTTTACCCCATAACACTGCCTCCTGGCTGCGCTTTCAGTGGGCTTTAATGGGAAGCAGTGCAGTTTCTGTATCATGTGACTGCTGTGATTGGCTCATCCTGCTGGCCCCCAATCAGAAGCCTTGACAGAGGACTGTAGGTGACAGCTTGATCAGTTTGCTGTGTGGTAGCTGAGCATTAAAGCCCACTTCTTGCCGCTGCATATATATGCATTAGAGCCGTTTCACACTGAGCTGGGGTCATCATTAGCGGCAAATCACCCCCATTGAGGGCACTGCTATGTTTCATGTGGCATTCAAAGCAAAATAGGCATTTTTCGGGATACTGCCTATAATACACTATTCATATTTGTATGACCCCAAAAGCACAGTTTTTAGCACTTCTGCCTAACAGCACTAGGTTTGTCGGTTTGAATCCCAACCACGACACTACCTGCCTGGTGTTTGCATGTTCTCCCTGTGCCTGTGCGGGTTTCTTCTGTGTACCCCGGTTTCCTCCAATACTGCAAAAACATGCTGGTAGGTTAATTGGCTCCTGTCTCTAAATTGGCCCTAGTATGTGTATGTATGAATGAATGTGAGTTACGGACCTTAGATTGTAATCTCCTTGAGGGTAGGGACTGGTGTAAGTGTAATATATATTATAAAGCGCTGTCTAAAGTGGGGGTGCTATAGAAGTACCTGTAACCATAATAATAATAATAAATGAATGCCCTCTAACTTATTGAGTCTTCCGATGACACCGGTGGTGGTCATCGGACTTTGCACTCATTTTGAAAGATTCCAGCAAATATACTGGAATTGCTTATATTTATAGCTATAAGTTAGAAAGCAGTCTAGTGCCCTTTAACTTCACTCGTCGCAGTTGGTTCGGGACATTGTTCTTTTTTTCTTCCTCTTCACCAAAACCTCTTTTTTACTCTTTCTCAGCGCAGTATCCCTGTCCCACAGGGGTTAATCTTGCCAGTAGCTTTGTATTAGGCTAATGCTGCACGCTCTGGCAATTTGTGTTAACTGCGGGAGTGCATTAAGATTACGGCTCTTGTTGCTTTAAGAACAATCCAGAGACAATCTTTGCAGCTGTGTTGCTGAATTGATCTCTTCCCCAGGGGTCGCCTTGCTGTTCGAAATGCTCATTGCGCTGTGATCTCGGTACGCAGGAGGGGCATGTTGTTGCTAAAAACAAATTGATTGATAAATGGAAAATTGTTTTATCGTCTATTTAATTGTTTTAACCTTCCTTTTTTTGCAGCAGCAGCAGTTCCATTGCCTGTGTTAAAGAGACCCTGTCACCATATCATTCATTTCATCAGTTCTCTGATCATATTATTATTTGTGCATTTAAACATATTTCTGACATTTTTTTTTACTTGTAAAAGCCTCCCTTGTGTCGACTTCTAAAAGCCCTGGAGGCCACCGTTTTGGATGTGATGTCAGCAGCTCCAGCAGACTCAGAGCTGTAACTTGACAATCTATAGTTATTTCCATTTTGTTCTGCCCAGGGTAGCTACATTAAAGCATTACTAAAGGGTACTTTTTTAAAGTTAACGCGTTTGTTACCCTAAAAAAAAAAAAATTCATCCTGTTCCCTTAAAGCATGTTATGCAACACAGTGCTTGTGCTGTGTAATTTGGCCCTTTGTAACACCTGAAATATCTGGCTGATCCTGCCTGGTTCTGCTCCCCCCCCTGTAAACTGACCACGGTCTATCATGGCTGCTGAGCCCTGGCTCTGTGGTCAGTTTACGGGCCTCCATCATCCGCAGTCCTTCTCTGTCCTCCCCCCCGCCTGTCAGCTGTGTCAGGGCCACTCTGCTCCCTGCCACTTTCATAACTGTAATATAATCATCAAATTCCCTGTGTTTAATAATGACGTGTCCTAGTGTATGTGTTTTATTAAAAAAAATGCTGATTTCTACTTTATATTGCAGCACCTCCTGGCGCTCATGTAACTGGTCGGCTCTCCCCTCCCCGGCTGACATCAGCAGGAGTTCTCAGCCCCTCCCGCTGTAGCTGTCAGCTCGAGAGAGGAGGAGCCGAGCAGTCACATACAGAGCAGCCCATGCACAGAGCAGCCCCAAACCTCTTCTGGAGTCCTCCTCTGGCGATCTTGGCTGCTCCTCTTCTTTGTGTGCCCCCATAGCAAACCGCTTGCTATGGGGGACACAGTGTGTGCTCGGTCCTGAGCTGCGTGTGTATATGGAGCTGTGCTCTATAGACACACACCGCAGGGCTTAGCCCCACCCCTCACACTGCATTTGATTGACAGCCATACGAGCCAGTGGCTCCTGCTGCTGCCCGAGTTTCTGTATGAAGAGGAAGAGAAGGGAGAATAGATCCAGCCATGCACAGCAGGGAAAGGGGAGGACAGAAAGTCATGAAAAGTTTTATTCATTAATGCAGGGAATGCATTAAGGTAAAAAACATTTTGGCTTTAGAACTACTTTCTTTTTCATAGATCATGGGACACGGAGTCATGATAATATTCATTACCTGCTGGGTTATACTCCATCTCCAAGTGAATGGACACTGGTAGACAAAAGGTCTTTAGACAGGAAGGGGTTATCCCCTGTATAACCCCTTCAAGAGGCCTATTGAAGGAGCAGTGGCTCCGAGCGCGTAGCCTTCTCTCAACCTCTCTGCTAGCCCTCCTCCCTGGACGATCCCTCCCCTGGATACCGAACTCGGAAGCAGACGGACGACCTGTGACGTCATGCACGCTTCACGTGCGCTCCACGCTGGCCCCTAGTCTCTTCCTGATGGCCACAGAAGGAGCTCCCGGCTGGTAATCCACCTTCTGCAGCCCAGCATCCCTGCAGCGTCACCACCACAGGATCAGAGGGAACACCGAGGACCACATACCTATACAGATGAGCCTTTTATATGTTTTTATCCTGTAAGTATGTTTTTACCTGGTGTCATTAAACATCATTTGTTAATACTACACTCAGGTGGCGCTTCCTTCTCTACCCCTCTCTCATCCATCACAGAGCCCGCTCTCTGAGGAAACAGCAGCCGCCTAGCCTACCAGCCTACTTTAACCATTACATTACCGGTTACCACTTAACCCTTGAACTTCCAGCCTGTCCCCTATGGACTAAGTTGCTCAGCCCTTTATATCTCCTGTTATATATGGACTTGTGTGTTTGCGCTTACAGTTACCAATACTCAGTTCACTTTTCAGCCAGCTGTTGCAGCAATTGGTATCTGCCAGTCTGTAAAGGATCAGGTCAAATGGCCTAATAGGCCTTACCAGGAGGATGATCTGCCTGAAATTAAGACAGATATTTCTCGAGCACCGTGTTTTGCTATTGACGCCCTAAAGGATACAATACAGCAGGTTTCTCCTTTGGCTCTCTTGTCTGTACATATGCGCAGACTCTTGTGGCTTAATAACTGGTCAGCTGAGCTTCCTTGTAAAAAGTTATCGGCAGGTTTCCCTTTTCATGGGGAACGTTTATTTGGTGATCATTTTGGACAAATATATCCAAAATATTTCTGGAGGGAAGAGTTCTCTACTTTCTGTGAAGAAAAGCACTAGACATCCCTCGTTTAAAACTTTAGGGACTGCTTCCTCCAATGTCTCGGTGTCAAGGCGTTTCAGCTGCCAACAGGGCGCTAGGGCCAGAGGCAAGCCACAGGGCCAGGCCCAGAAGAAGCCCTGGGTCCAAAATTCTTCTAAACCCAGCACCAAGCCCTCCTTTTGAGGGGACGCCCCCACTCTGTTGACTGGGGGAAGGCTGCTGCACTTTGCGGACATTTGGAGAAAAATAATTCAGAACGAGTGGGCCACCTCAATTATATCTCACGGTTACAAGCTGGAGTTGCGGGGGGTTTCCCCCTCAGAGGTTTTTAAGATCCAGCGTTACCTCGGATCCTCTAAAAAGAAACTTATTGCTTCAGGCAATACATAATCTAGTGCATCAAGGGGTGATTGTAGAGGTTCCTGTATCCGAAAGGGGCACAGGGTTTTACTCAAACCTGCTTATGGTTCAGAAACCAAATAGGGACACAAGGCCCATTTTGGACCCAAGATCCCTGAACAAGTATCTACTGATACAGTCCTTTCGGATGGAGTCTGTCCGCTCAGTAGTAGCCTTACTCCAGGGAAACTTTCTAGCCTCCATCGATATAACAGTAGCGTATTTACACATACCTATCTTTCACCCTCATCAGACATTCCTACATTTTGCAGTAGAGGAACATCATTTTCAGTTTGTGGCTCGACTCTTCGGGCCTGCTACAGCTCCCCGGGTGTTTACAAAGGTCCTACAACCGGGTCTTTTAAGGGCCCAAGGGATCCTAGTGCTTGGGTGGCCCAGTGCTGACTGGCCTGTACAGAGTCCTGACCTCAACCCAATTAGAGCAGAGACTGTGAGCCAGGCCTTCTCATCCAACATTTTTGAGCCTGACTAAACAAATGCGCTTCAGGTAGAATGGTCAAACATTCCCATAGACACACTCCTAAACCTTGTGGACAGCCTTCCCAGAAGAGTTGAAGCTGTTATAGCTGGGGGCCATCTCAATATTGAACCCTGCGGACTAAGTCTAAGTTCATGTGCGTGTAAAGGCAGGCGTCCCATATTTTTTGACAATATAGTTTATATATAAATCACGTTGGTCCAAGCTGGACTGATGTAACTGTGTATAAATATCCATAAACAAGTAATAGGATTGAGCCGGCAACTCTGTAGTCCATATAGCAATTTTAATGGTTGGTTACATGAAGTGACAAGCAAAACCACTTTTGTGGAATTCTTTTTAAATTTTTCAACAGTACACCATTTACATCTCTTGATATTATTGTTTAATAAAAGATTGAAAGGGCACATTTCCTTATGTTTTCATTGAAGTATATCACCTTCATCTGTAGGCATTGCTTGAATGTTGATGTTCACCTGTTCCAATATGTTGAAAAAGTCAGCAATTTCCATGGAAGTCACTTTTTTTACCTCATTGTTCGGGGGGGGGGGGGGTGGAATAATGATCTATCTATAGAACACTGAAGAACATTTTGTGCTGCTTTCTATATGTGAAAAATAACCCAAATAAGTCACACGTAAACAAGCAAATAATTCACTGAGCTCATAATTCCGTGCATGCCAAGATTAGGTTCTCTGTCCTTCAAGGGGTTAAATAACTAATTGGCTCCTAGTTTTGCACAAGATGCCAGGGCTGTAAGTTATGTGTTCACTGAGGTCTCCAGCACATTTGGTGCCCTTTTTCCCGAGTTGATGTAAGGTCAGAAGATAACAGCTGGATGTGCTGCCTGGTACCCAGGAAAATAGATTTACACTGGGAAAGTGACATAAAGCACAGCACTAATTGCCCCATTAAGCGGTGACTTTACCAAAGACGGCCCACGTTTATGCTTTGTTAGAAATAAAAAAAAAAGAAAGAAAGTGCGGAACGCAAATGCCAGTTGCAAGCGCAAATTGACATTTTATTTTATATATAATTTTTTATTTTTTGCTAGAACGGCTGCAAAAAAGCCAATGCATCATTTTCTATGGTCTATTGGAGAGACCTCAACTGCTTTCCCTCTCCTACTTGATTTCAATGAAAATATTAATTCACTAATTCTTTTTCGCATAAAAAGGTTGAAATTGGAAATTGAACCTTTTCACTGTAAATAGGAACATATGGAGCATTGGCAATAGCTTGAGGGAACTGCCTAATACACTCATCTTTAGAAAGGAACTCTAGAAATACGTTTTAATTTTTTTTTTTAATGCCTATTGCTTGCATGTATTTTTTTTTTCATTTTTTTCTTTTTTTCTTCAGCCAGTTTTGTCTTCATTTAGTGACCCTATATGCATTACCATGAAAATGTGACATTATCTGCGCTTGCAGGTTTTTCTCTAAGGGGTTTGTACTTGCCTGCCGACACCCTCCTGAAGTCTACAAGCTGCTTAACCACTTCAATACCAGGCGCTTCCCCCCCTTCCTGCCCAGGACAATTTTCAGCTTTCAGTGCTTTCGCACTTTGAATGACAATTGCGTGTCATGCAACACTGTACCCAAACTATATTTTATCATTTTATTCCCACAAATAGAGCTTTCTTTTGGTGGTTTTTGATCACCTCTGGGATTTTTATTTTTTGCCAAACAAAGTAAAAAAAGACCGAAATTTTGGAAAAAGAAAGTGTTTCTTTGTTTCTGTTATAAAATGTTGTTTTCTCCTTCACTGACGAGCACTGATGAGTTGGCACTGATATGTAGAATTGATGGGCACTGATATGCAGCACTGATGGGCACCGATAGGCAGCAATTATAGGGGGCACTGATAGATGCCACTGATTGGTACTGATTGGCACTGGCAGGTGGCACTGATGGACACTAATAGATGGTACTGATGGGCAGCACTAATGATTGGGTACTGACAGGTTTCCTTGATGGGCACTGATTGGCACTGTGGCGGGCACGTATTGGCAGCTGATGGGCACTGTTGGCACATCTGATAGGGCTGTGCTGTTAATCAATGTGCTGATTATCAGCACAGACCCCCCCTCCCCCTCTGACAGGGAGAGCCACAGATTGAGGAAAGACGTTTACCGGCACTTCCTAGTTCACGCTGTGATTGGTCACAGCTGATCACGTGGTAAGAAGCCTCCATCAGAAGCTCCTTGCTACAATCGGAGATGCAGTGTTTCAGAGTGACACACAGCACCACTAATTGCCGCGCTGCGTGCCCCCCGCGGGCACACGCCGGCATGTTATCCTGCTGGACATCATATGATGCCCAGTCAGGATAACTGATCCACTGCCCGGCCATCATTCTGCTATAGGCCGGGCGGGAAGTGGTTAAAGTGGTTGTAAACCTCCGACATGGAATACGAGCAAAGCATATCCTTCTGTTGTGTGTACTTGTCTGAAGAGCACTAAATGTAATTTGTCTGCTGCTTCGTTCCTCTATTAGCATGAGTCACTTGTGAAAAGTTTTCCTGACACCATGAGAAATAAGATGATGGGGGGGAGCTTTAGCGCACAGCCTGTGATTGACAGTCTTAGCTCTGTTTCTGTGTGCTGTGTAAAGGGGGCGGGGTGTGTCCCTTCCCTCCAATCGGCTCTCAAAGCTCTCCTTACTAAGCTCTGCAGTGTGTAATTATAGCTCCCCTACCCCTGTTTTCTGACAACTCAGACAAGCCTTATAAATCCTGTTCTTTGAATGGATGTAGAGAAGACTGCAGATAAACGGGTTCAACTTATGTAGGAGGATTTGTTTAATCTCTGTGTATCCCTTCACTGGGGCACTGAGGCAAGTCACTTCACTGGGTGTATAGAAGGGTTTACAACCACTTTAACTGCTTCAATACTGGACACTTTCACCCCCTCCCTGCCTAGGCCAGCTTTCAGGGCTGTCCCATTTTGAATGACAATTGCATGGTCCTGCAACATTGTACCCATATGACATTTTTATAAAACAATTTTCATACAAATAGACCTTTCTTGCTGCAGTATTTAACCCCCACAGTTTTTTTTTTAATTTGAACGTTTTTCTTTTTTTCTGTTATAAAATTTTGCAAATAGTTTTTCTTCATGAATTCATGCCAAAATATATTCTGCTACATTTGTTGGTGAAAATAACCTAGATAAATGTATATTATTTAGTCTGCGGGAAAGTTATACAGTCCAAAAACTATCGTATATATCTAAAAATCAAATCACTTGAGTCCCAAAAATGTCAGAACAGTACAAATACCCCCCAAATGACCCCTTTTTGGAAATTTGACAGTCCAAGGTTTTTAATAAGAGATTTGGAGGGTTTTTTAAGTTGTCATTTTTTCCTACCATTTTTTGGAAAATTAAGTAATTTTAAACAAGTTTTTTCACAATTTAAAATTTTTTTTTTAATATATTGTCACCAGTGCAGTACAGCGTCATCATATACAGTGGGGAAAAGAATTATTTGATCCCATACAGATTTTGTAAGTTTGCCCACTTACAAAGAAATGAAGGGTCTATCATTTTTATCCTAGGTGTATTTTAAATAATAGAGAAAACATATCAACCTAAATTCCAGAAAAAACACATGATACAAATATTATTAATTGAGTTGTAGTTCAGTGAGTAAAGTAAGTATTTGATTTCCAAGCAAAACACGACTTAGTACTTGGTGGAGAAACCCTTGTTGGCAAGCACAGAAGTCAGACGTTTCTTGTAGCTGGTCACCGGGTTTGCTCAAATCTCAGGAGGGATTTTGGTCCACTCTTCTTTACAGATCTTCTCTAAATCCTTAAAGAGGTACTCCACTTTTGTTGAGAAGAAAACATTCCCCTCTGGGTGATTTATGTACATTTCAAGGATCTTGACAAACTTTGTTGCAGATTCCTACCATTTGTGGTTCTGAAGAAATTCCTGTGTTTGTCTGTGCCCATGTGCAATAGAGAGTCTAATGGGAGTGGTTTCATAATTATCAACCAGCTGCTGCACTTGCAAAGCTCTAATGAGGATAACTGCACGGCGTGCATTCCTTTTAGATGTGATTTCCTATTGGGAGTATCTTACCAAAAATGACATTTTTGTTGCAGGGGATGCCTGCAATCTGACTTGTATCTTTTTTGCAGACAAATCAATGAGTCATTCATACAAGGAGGAAATTACATATCTGGAGGGCGCTCTGTTTACATAACACCTCCAGGTAGCCATATTGCATTTCACATTGGATTAAGGAGATGCGGATTGAAAAGGAAAGGTAATTTTTAATAACATTCAATTACAATATGACTTGTTTCACAATTGTATATGCGATATATATTTTTTTATTTGCTATTTTTTTCCACGAAAGTGGAGTTACCTTTTAAGGTTTCTTGGCTGTTGTATGGCAATTCAAAGTTTCAGTTCCCTCCCATATATTTGCTATGGGATTAAGGTCTAGAGACTGGCTAGGCCAACTTGTGATCTTAATGTTCTTCTTCTTGAGTCACTCCTTTTGTTGACCCATCCATGACCCATCCTCAGTGTTCTGGCTGAGGGAAGAAGGTTCCCATCCAAGATTTTGCAATACATGGCCCCTCAATGCAGCAAAGTCAGCCTGTACTTTGAGCAGAGAAACAGCCCCAAAGCATAATGCTTCCACCTCCGTGCTTGACTGTAGGGATGGTGTTCTTGGAGTCATAGTCACCATATTAATTCCTTCAAACACAGCGAGTCAAGTTAATGCCAAAGAGCTCAATATTGGTCTCATCTGACTACAGCACTTTCTCCCAATCCTTCTCTGAATCATTTAGATGTTCATTAGCTAACTTCAGAGGGACCTGTACATGTGCCTTCTTGAGGAAGGGGACCTTGCGGGCGCTGCAGGATTTCAATCCATGTCGGCGTATTGTGTTACCAATAGTTTGTTTGGTGACTGTGGTCCCAACTGCCTTGAGACCATTCACATGCTCCTCCTGTGTAGTTATGGGCTGATCCCTCACTTTTCTCATCATTATCCTTACCCCATGAGGCGAAATCTT
The DNA here is from genome assembly GCF_042186555.1 of Aquarana catesbeiana. Lineage (NCBI taxonomy): Eukaryota > Metazoa > Chordata > Amphibia > Anura > Ranidae > Aquarana > Aquarana catesbeiana. The sequence goes on along the minus strand of NC_133329.1, from coordinate 386,102,400 downwards.
ACATGGAGCTCCTAACTGAGGGCGATAGTGATTTTGTATTTCTTCCATTTGCGAATAATCGCTCCAACAGTTGTCTCCTCCTCACCAAGCTTCTTGCTGATGGTCTTGTAGCTTATTCCAGCCTTGTGCAGGTCTACAATCTTGTCCCTGACGTCCTTTGACAGCTTTTTGGTCTTGCCCATAATGGTGATGTTTGAATGGAAGAAAGATTCTGTGGACAGGTGTCTTTTATACACCTAATGAGTTGTCATTAGGAGCACCTTCTTACATTGACAGGACTAATCTGTGTACCACATGAGCACATACTGTAGCCAGTCTGTGAGAGCCTAAATTATTGATGGTTGGTAGGGGATCAAATACTTATTTTACTCACTGAACTGCAACTCAGTGTATAACATTCGTATCATGTGTTTTTTTTTTCTGGATTTTTGGTTGATATTTTGTTTCTATCATTTAAAATGCACCCATGATAAAAAATTATAGACCCTTCATTTCTTTGTAAGCTGGCAAACTTACAAAATCTGCAGGGGTTTAAATAATTATTTTCCCCACTGTATATGTAAAATGCTGTGTAAATCAATGGTGCTATATACACTAGATACCTGTTATAAAAATATAAAAAATAGAGATAAAGAACGCCCTTTTAAAGGTAAGCAACTCATCATATTGGAAACTTGACCAAACTAAGAACTGGCTGCACCCAAAATGAACATTTTTTTTTTTCACAATAGAGTGTGCACTTTATAACTTTATAACTACTTAATAGGGAGGGGGGGGGGGGGTGGTACCCTTTTTGGAATGGAAATTCCCCTCTTCTCTGGGTTTGTTGTTCTTACCCATAGTGATTTGCATGCAAGCTTTCCAACTTCTTTTCAGGTTGTTCTCTTCCCCGATTACTCTGTTTGCAAAGAGGTGACTGTTCATCCCCCCCCCCCCCCCCCCCCAGACATGAATATGAAATGAACAAGGGGCACCTCTGATTGGCCTTTTTCGCTGGAATTTTTTCTGCTGCATTCGCTATATTTGGATTCATCCTGTCACTTCAGATGGAAAGATAATTATTGGCGTGCGCTTGTTGCTGACACAATTTCCACCAGGTTTAGGTACTAAATGTGGGAATTTGAGTGACATAAGGAGGTTTTCTGCACAGCTTCTCGCAGGAGAAAAAAAAAAAACCAGTGCGTAGATCGCCGAAGTATAATTTAGCTGAATTATGCTAAACAGCAGAATATATTTGAAGCATTTTTTAAACAATTCCTACATTCTGATAAGCCATTCTATAATAAGCATCCCAGCGCGCCATCACTGGTATTGACATATTTAAAGTATATGCAAGATTGGACCTTTCTCATAACCTGCAGTACTGCATAGTGTTAGCTAAACAAATGTCACAAAGGTGATGGGAGCCATGGCAATATTATACTTGCAATACTTGCAGAGAATAAACTTTTCACACATTCATTTGCCTCCATATAGTTCAGTGGAAAGGACAGCCTTATGAAATTTAAGGACTTAATGGAGGACTATTTGCATAAACCCAACAGATGACGTAACACTGATTTTAAAAAATGCTCTGGGGTCTTCATGACTTTAAAAGTCAGACACATGTGGAATCTTGCGAATAGTTTAGACAGGTGTATGATTTGTCTTTATCTACTTTTTGTACTTCGCATGAAGCAGAATCAGAACAACCTAAAAGGAACATTGTTTTATGGACCAGGCATGATGATGCAAAGGCAGGGGTGGGTGCAGGCAAATAATGACCCCTTTGACTTCCAGTATTCTTGGAAACTAGTCTGGAATGGGGCTTCGTAGGAAGCTGACTCTTCACTTTTAAAGGAAAACTTCAACAACATTTTTTTTTGTTGGGCTTCTGCCGGTTGGAGAAACATTTTTTAAAACGAGAGAAGAAATTGCTGCGCTAGAACCACTCAAACTAAAGCTTCTAACACTAAAACCAACAAAGTCCAAGTGAAGAAAATATACAAAAGTGTAGAGCTAAGAAAAACACCATGTAGGTGTATAGAAATAAATAGTGATTAGAGGTTCTGTGAACACAAATGAACAAAGACCAATGACATGCTGGGAGGTTAATTGGCTTCTGTCCAAAATTGGCCCTAGTTTAGTAATGCGAGTTGGGGACCTTGGATTGTGGGCTCCTTGAGGGTAGGGGCCGATGTGAGTGTGCGATTTATGTGTGGAGCACTGCGTAAATTGATGGCGCTATATGGGTTCCTTAAATAATAATATAATAGATGAGCATCTTAATGAGGCACAATGTACAGGGATAGAGACAATTGTAGACACACACCCACACTCTCTCTGGTTGAACCGGATGGACTGGTGTCTTTATTCAACCTTACTAACTATGTAACAAAACAATGATATATAACTATGACGTATAAAAGTCCAGTCACTGAGTGAGGAAGTGTGCGAAAACTTCTTAGGACATGTGTCCGATGGGAAGACTGTTGTTAATTCCTCAATAACAAACAATGGAATGGTGCAAACAAAGAAGTGACTATAAGGCAGATCCAAAACGGGATAGGCATTCGTCTGATGGAAAATTGTAGATAAATACTTCTTACCAGACAAGGTGGACCCATACGACAGTGGGTCAATCAGGCTTGTATTGGCCAAGGGCCAGATGGTCATCGGAGGAACCAACTTTGATATGAATGAACCTGTAGAGGAATTGCTCTGAATGCAGACATTTGATTGATCAACAGGAGTGAATCACAGTGTGGCACAACCAGATATCCAGAGCTCAAAATCCTCATCGCAGATGTTCGTTGGATTCGGACAGATTACATCGCTGCTGAGTTTGCGTAGTCGCCCACTTGTTGTCCTTGTGACACTTGAAAAATCTTCTTTCCTGTTGTAAGTGCTGCCTGTCTGCTGGTCATCTCTTTCCACAACTTTCTGGACTCCCAGCAGGATTTCCAACAACATTTTTTAAGCATTCCTCTTCTTGATGCTCCATCACTATGCTCTGCGTGAGCCCACCTGGTCAATGATACAACTCAGACATTAACAGTCACATAGTCTAGGTGCAAAGTGCAATAATGAGGGAAGAGATGGGGGGCGTCAGCCTAGGTGTAGTAGTTACTAACAAGTTTATTACAAAAAGTGTGATGGCCCAGGATCAGTCGCAGATGGTATGCCACTCCCAGAATTGGCAATGTCTGTGGATGGAGCGGATGCTGTCAGCGAGATCTGAAGCGCAAGCTTGGAAATGGGTCACCTGACTAGTCTGAGGTCTCCTATTGGACGTTGCCCTCAGCACTGCCGGCTGTGCATTACACTCTGGTTGTAGCTCATCCGGCTCGCTCGGCTGACAGCGTCCAGTCCGGCTCGGGCAAACCATCTGCCACTGATCCTGGGGACTATTCCACCTGGCCCAGACACTTCTATTGATATATGCCCAATATACTACTACCTTTGTGAGTAATTATTACACTTCTTGTTATAAACATGTTTTTAACTACTACACCTAGGCTGGCGCCCCCGTCTCTACCCTCTCTTCTTGCAGAGATCGCTTGACTCTATAGGGAGCTCTTGCTTTTTAAATGTACTTTCAGTGAACTTTTATTGAATCAATTTATCTTATGGACTTTTTATAAGGACTTTAGCTTTTGAACCATCTAGTGGTTACTGTCATTTTCCTGCGCCATTCTCCTTTTTTTTGCAAAGTACAATAATGCACACAATGGCACTTACATCTCAACATTCTATGCACTATTCTTAACAGCACTGAGGACCACCTACTGTTAATGCAGGAAGGCACTGGTCGTTATTTCACCGGTTTAAAAGATACCTCATAATAAAGCAGAACCTCATTGTATTTAAGCACCACAAACTGAAAACAGGATTTGATTCACTTTTAATATTGAAAGCAAACGCCCCCCTCTATCCATGAATCCATGCTTTATTTTGTTGAGAAATCACGTTGCTAAACACCCCACTAGCATATAAAATTATGGACAAAGGAAGCTAAAGGGGGTACCTCATCCTAAACAACGTATAAACAAAGAAAAAGAGCGGCATGACGGATTATCACAGTACCACAGAAGGATATAGACGCATATTATTTGATACATTTTATTACAAAAATTCATAAATATAGACACTATAAAAACAATTTAAATACTGACTAAAGGTTCAATAATATAGGTTACAATATAAGTGAAAACAAGATGGTTGACGCGTTTCGCAAATAGCTTCTTCAGAACCAACTTGAACATGTAACCAAGGAGCCTTTAATTAAAGAAGAGGGAGAGTTGCCCTAATGATGTGTGTTGCTATTGGATTATCCTTTTGGTTATTTTTGGTTATTTATTTTTAACATACATAGGCCAATTCTGGAGCAAAATTGGATGCATGTCCAGCGTTTTCTTATCTCTACGTTCCCCCTCCCCCGCCCCTGTATGTAAACGGGGGGGGCACACCATCCTTGTTCCTCAGTTCTGACCGTCTGGGTTTTTTTAAATATGTAAGTTTGCATATTTTTTGATTATTAAGCAATGTGTCATGTTTATGTGCATGTGCTATATAGTAATGGACCTGCCTGTATTTTCTTGTATGTAACTCTCCCTCTTCTTTAATTAAAGGCTCCTTGGTTACATGTTCAAGTTGGTTCTGAAGAAGCTATTTGCGAAACGCGTCAACCATCTTGTTTTCAGTTACATTGTAACCTTTATTATTGAACCTTTAGTCAGTATTGAATTGTTTTTATAGTGTCTATATTTATGAATTTTTGTAATAAAATGTATCAAATAATATATGTCTATATCCTTCTGTGGTACTGTGATAATCCATCATGCTGCTCTTTTTTTTCGTTTACACCCCCCTAGCATTTCTGTGACCATCTTGAGTAAGGGCAGATGATTCATGTAGTATTTACTTCCTGGAATCCATCTGCCCTTAGGTCATGCATGCAGGCAGGAGGGTGTGCTTCTCTGAGAAGGCTACTTCTCGGGCCCCAGCGGTGTCAATACCGCCCCTTATCACATTAGGGCAGCTCCTGCTAACCGACATAACAAGCGCTAGAGTATTTACAAGAGAAAAGACAAACTGAATTCTGCTCAGGTTACCTAATTATGTATCCTGAGAAGAAAAAAAGAAAATACATCCGCAATAGAGCACACATCTTCATTACCGTTGCGATCACGGTGTGCAGGGAACATTGTGAATCATCATTGTATCTGTCAGCCTGGTCACCTGTTCTCATGCTGCTGTAATTTAACTCCAAGCAATAGATACCCATGAGATGTAACATAATTATACATGCACAGCTATGTAACTGAATTTGTTGTGATCTCTTCTGAATAATTAAAATATTTATTTATCACCTTTGCATGGACTTTGTTTCAGCTTCATGCAAGTGATTGTAAACAATCACCTTGTAAAACAACCAATTCAGTTTAAAATAGAAATGAAAGGCAAAACATTTTTGTGTAGATATTAAAAAAACATAAATACCCTTTCCCCCTTTTTTTTTATACCCTCTGTTCTCAGCTGCATAAGAGCTGGGGGAGAAGAAAGAGCAGTACACTGAGCTACCCAGTGAATGGCTGTGCAGCTGGACTGTGTCAAGGCAAGTCTGATCATTGTAGGAATACACGGAGTTCATAGTATAGCTATAGAACTGACCAGGGTATGCTCTGCTCCCTGGCGTGGTCAGTTTTTAATAGGAAAGCAGAGGTACCGGCAGAACACCAGAGATTTCACAAAAAGGAAGCAATACAAAGAGAACAGCAGACTTGTTTCATACAAGTACATGGTACAGAAGGCATATATCAGGAATATAAAGTGTTGGGGTAACAAATGCTTTAATTGATACAGAAGCTGTTCCAGAAAAAAGAAAAATTAGGTTGAAAGGAATTTAGTACAGTAGAAATTCTTAATTTAGAGAATTTAAAGGCCAAGTCAACCCAAAACTGACATTGTCCTTTCCATTCTTAAATCTGTATTGGTAGCTGCAGGTGGAACTATAGTGGCCAAGATTTCGCATTTAATTCCTGTGAATGTGTGGCATGGCAATAGTCTTTAATATGTTGTTACCATTGACTTAAAAGCAAAATTATTTTTTAAAACAAGCTCCTATTGACCCTTGTAACTACAGGCACTGTGCAGCAATTCATTTTCAAAGTTCACACCAGAAGCACTTAAAGTGAAACTTTACTCTCAATCAACTTTTCTCTTTTTTCTCCTTGTGTTGCTAGCATTCGTAAAAACACCATAGATAATATATATATATATAAAAAAAAAAAAAAATATATATATATATATATATATATATATATATATATATTATTATCTATCTATATAGATCCTATTTTTACTTTTTTTTTTTTACATTTCCCCAGTTGCTCTTTGGTTTCTGATCTAGGCTAAAATGATGTCAATAGGGATGCACAGATACCATTTTTTTTATGAGTACCGGTACTTGTTTTTAAAAAAACCTCGCTGATGCCAATTACCGATACCTACCGCAACTATTTTGTGTACACTACAGCTGTCAGCAATGGTACAAAGAATTAAAAATGTATTTACAATTGAAAGAAGTTCATTTATTTAAAATTGTGCGCTTTTTTTCAATGTGAAACATGTAAATATATGTTAAAGGTGTAAAAATATTAACTAACACGAACAAGCAATAAAAATAAGTTTCATTTATTTTATAGTTTATAAAATAGAAGTGAAAAAAAAAAAAAAAAAAAAAAATCATCAGGAAAATAATAATTAAATGGAGAAGGAGAATAGGGAGTTAATTAGGGCTGATTGGAGTCAATTAAGGGTTAATAAGGGGTTAAACAATGTAACATCTAATAAAAACAATTTATTTATTTACTTGACAGGTTGCTTTAAACTGACTTTATCTGCAGATTGAAGTTCATCCATTTGATCTGTAGATGTATAAACAATAAGAAACTATTTCTTTTTATCTTTCGGTTTTAGCAGCTGAGCAATGTTGTTGATAAACATTGCCTGGCTGCTTTAGATTTTATTTTTTGACTGCTCCAATTGCTGAGGCTTTGTACTTCAGCTGTCAACTGGGGAACCCTACTGACATCTGAATGAGTCGTCTGTTGTTAAGGAAATGGCCGTCCTGCTCCTTCACAACCAAAATTTGCCACCCTTTTTTTTTCTGTTTATGTATTTTTTATATTTCAGTTGTCAGTGGGGGAATGCTGCTGACAGCTAGAAGAACTGAGCCTAAAAGTATCAATTTCAGGTATCTGAGGATTTGCACGAGCACCGATACGTGTGCAAATGCTTAGTATCGGCACTGGTACCAGTATTGGTGCAACCCTAGATGTCATACATTCCAAAAGTCTTCATGGGCATTTTTTTTTTCTTTCATCTGAAGGAGAGGAGGAGGGCCTTTCTCAGTTAAGCACACTCTTCTGCCTGCATGCCTAACCTAAAAGCAGATAGGTTCCACAAAGTAAATGCTATGTGAATCATCTGCCCTTACTCAAGATGGCCATGGCAATTAATTCAAAGTGATTTCTCAATAAAATAAAGCATGGTGACATGGAAAGATGTGTGAGTTTGCTTTTGAATATTAAAATTCAATGAAGCATTTTGGTTTGTGGGAGTCAGATAGTTAGGTTTCAATTTAGGTTGCTCAAAGCAACTCACTCAGCAGCTCAGTTCCTCCTGCTTCTCTGGCTAGAAGTGACTCAGCAGCTCAGTTCCTCCTGCTTCTCTGGCTAGAAGTGACTCAGCAGCTCAGTTCCTCCTGCTTCTCTGGCTACAAGTGACTCGACAGCTCAGTTCCTCTTGCTTCTCTGGCTAGAAGTGACTCAGCAGCTCAGTTCCTCCTGCTTCTCTGGCTAGAAGTGACTGAGCAGCTCAGTTCCTCCTGCTTCTCTGGCTAGAAGTGACTCAGCAGCTCAGTTCCTCCTGCTTCTCTGGCTAGAAGTGACTCAGCAGCTCAGTTCCTCCTGCTTCTCTGGCTAGAAGTGACTGAGCAGCTCAGTTCCTCCTGCTTCTCTGGCTAGAAGTGACTGAGCAGCTCAGTTCCTCCTGCTTCTCTGGTTAGAAGTGACTCGGCAGCTCAGTTCCTCCTGCTTCTTTGGCTAGAAGTCACTGAGCAGCTCAACTTGCCCTACTCTGCATTTTAATCTGTGTCTATATTAGAAATTGGGAAGGTGTTGGGTGACTGCTGAGAAGAGGGAGCAGGGTGAGCTGAGCTGAGAGATCATCTCAAAAACTTGAATACTTCTGTTGTAAACATTAAAGAACATTTTCCCCCACAGAGCTTACTGTTGCAAAGGCCAGAAAGAACTCAATTTTAAAATAAAGCATATCTATGGTCAAAATGTAAAATCATATATTTATTTCCACTATGAATTTCAAATTTTTTGTATCCTAGCTCTGTTCATTTTGAATCCTCATCAATCAAGTTTGTAAAGTTACTTTTAGATTCCCACTCGTTTACTTCCTTGAATTCAGTGACACGTAGTCACTATGTCTTGTGCTGTGTCACACATTTCACAGAGGCTGCCTACAAAGGTACTGAGAGGAGTTTTAGGAGGTGGAGTCATAACAGGAATCACTGTTTGCAGGCAGCAAGTACTGTGGGATTGTAGTCCTTATAAATGGAAAGTAAACCGCAGAGGGGGAAGCTTCAAAGCATGCAGGAAATCCTGGGAGTTGTGGAAAGAGGAGGCCAGCAGGCCGGCAGTACCCAAAACATTAACCACTTAACCCCCCGGAAGAATTTACCCACTTCCTGACCAGGCCATTTTTTGCTATACGGCACTGCGTCGCTTTAATTGACAATTGCGTTGTTGTACGGCATTGTACCCAAACAAAATTGATGTCTTTTTTTTCCCACAAATAGAACTTTCTTTTGACTGTATTTGGTCACCTCTGCAGTTTTTATTTTTTGCGATGTAAACAAAAAAAGCGACAATTTTGAAAAAAACCCAATATTTTTTACTTTTTGCTATAATAAATATCCCAAAAAAAGTAAAAAAAAAAAAAAGTCTTCATCAGTTTAGGCCAATATGTATTCTACGTATTTTTGGTAAATAAAATCGCAGTACGCGTATATTGATTGGTTTGCGCAAAAGTTATAGTGTCTACAAAATAGGGGATAGATTTATGGCATTTTTATTATTATTATTTTTTTTTTAACTAGTAATGGCGGTGATCAGCAATTTTTAGCGGGACTGCGACATTGCATCGGACAGATAAGACACTTTTGACACTTTTTTGGGACCATTGACACACAGCGATCAGAGCTAAAAAATAGCCACTGATTACTGTATAAATGTCACTGGCAGGGAAGGGGTTAGCACTAGGGGCCGATCAAGGGGTTACGTGTTCCCTGGGAAGTGTTTCTAACTGTGGTGGGAGTGGACTGACTGGGAGTAGAGAGAGATCGCTATTCATGATCATTATGATCATGAATAGCTCTACTTCTCTACTTCCCTGACAGAACTGGAATCTGTCTGTTTACATTGACAGATCTCCGTTCTGGCTCTCTGAGGAGCGATCGCAGGTCACCGGCCGACATCGCGGCCACTGGCGACGCACCCCGGCGATGCGCAGCGGGCACGTGCGCCCCCCACTATAGCTTTTAAAGCGACCAACGTACACCTACGGCGATTCGTGCAGCTGTGCCAACCTGCTGCAGTATAATGACGGCGGCTAGTCAATAAACAGTTAAAGGAGATTTTTCCAGTAAGCTTGTATTGGATTGTCGAAAATAACTATTTTCTGTATCTTTTATTACAATACTGATGTTATAAAATGAAAGTGTAGGCTGTGACCATAGAACTTCTTTAATACTTGAATGCCCACAGCCATAGAGGTCACTTTAAAGTCTGTAATGCATACTGCTATGTCTGAACTGTTTTGTTCTGCAGCAGGATGAAGATGTACGCTGATAATTTTATTTGTACTTTTGTACAGTCAGACCTTCTACTGAGGGTTGCAGGTTCACAGAATGCTTTTTGTAAGCCATTGTAAGTAACCCCAAATAAAAGTAAATCCTCAGAACTCATCCTTTTTTGCCAAAGAAATCAAATTAATACCTGTTTGTAACATTTCTATAAAAAGAGAGGGCTCTGTGTAGTGCGGACACACTTGACATTTTATTATCTTGATTTCTTAAGGCTGTTAAGAGATGTTGGGGGGCCAAACTTCTAGCTGGTGATTACTACCATTTGATAATGATCACCTGCTAAGCAGTGCTGTAGTAGTCACTGTTAAAGCAGAACTACACATTTTCAACTAACATTAACTATTTTTAATCCTTATGCTACTAGCATTGGTAAATACAGAAGGGAAGAAGGTATATTACAGTGGTCTCCAAACTGAGGCCTGGTGGCCGGGTGTGGCCCATGGCTTGCCTTTATTTGGACCTTGGGGCACTATTCCACCAACTGACACCAGCGATGTGCAACTATTATTTCCATTGACAGTGGAGCACAATTCTTTCCATTCAAAGCAATGATGGCACATTGTTTATGCCCACTGATGCTGGGACACTTTGTGTTCCCACTGGTCACAGTCTGGTGGACTTGGCCCTTTGCTATGAAAGTTTGGAGACCCCTGGTATATTAATCTTTTTTTTTTTTTTTTCTTTTTTTACATTTAGTCAGTTGCTTTTTGGTTTGCTTTTTGGTTTCTGGCCTAGGCCAAAAAGAGGTCCTATATCCCATTAAGTCTTCATGGGAATTTTTTTTTCTTTCATTTGGAGGCACACTCTTTTGCTACATGAATCATCTGCCCTTATTCAAGATGACCATGGCTAGGGGGGGTGTTTTTCAAAGCATCTTCTCAACCAAAGAAAACATGGAGAACTAAAAAAGAAGAAACATTGAGAATTAAAAATGAATTAAATTTTTTTTTTCAGTTTTTGGTGCTCAGATACTGTTTAGTTCTGTGTTAAGGGCCAAATAGAACGTGTTTGCTACACTGTGGCTGGTGTATATGTTGCAGTCATCCAAAGAGAATAGTTAAAGGCTTTTGACCAGAATTAAGTCGGCATGGAAGGCACAAAATCCCACCCTTCATAAATGGGTTTAAAGCCAATCCAGTGGCCAAAATGAGATCTCTATTCATAGTACGAAAGCTGATAACCTCCCGTTGGGTTTCACCAAATGCTTCTACCTTTTGGGAACTGGAATGGTGAAATGGATAAATATGTAATGTTTGAAAATCACACTTATGCTCAACGGAACATCTCTCAGAAGTATGAAAAGATATGGAGAAAATGGATAGATGCATCACGTTCTAATTTTAATTTAAATCTATAATTAAGATTGGGTATATTTTTAGTGAAGGGGGAAGTCTGTCAAAGAAAATGAAATGAAAAGAACATTTTTTTTTTATATACTATTTGCTCTGGAGTATTTCTGTATCTCTGAATATCTGTGAATATGCTGGGAAAATTAGATGATGATGTATCAAATGTACTAATTATGATATTGTTTGGAATTATGATTTGACATTGATTTAAATGTGTTTATTTGTTTTGCTTATTTTTTTTATTGAAAAGATTTTCAAAAATAAAATCTGAATAAAAATATAAAAAAGCCAATCCAAACTAGTGTGTTTCCACTTTTTGCAGCCAAACTACTTTATATTTGTTACATGTTCTCGTTAACCTAGCATAAAAAATTAAAAAATGCCTGTTACCTTTCTAAGAGCATTTTACTTGCTTAAACCACTCATAGGCTTACACGTATTTACGCTGAAGCCCTGAAGAAGGGGGGATTTAAAAACATAGAAATCTGCTGGATACTAACCTTTAAACTCTTCCTGTCCTTGTGTCATATGTATACAGCCTCAGGGGCAAGTGGTTAGACAGAATCATATCTGCAGCCTTGATCCTGGTATTGTGCTTTTTTTTTTTTTTTTTTTTTTTTTAAGCGCCATCAGTCTGCTTTCAGGCAAAAATGATTGAGCGGCTCTATAGCCGCTCAATCACATTTACAGGGTTCAGATGGGTCTCCACCCCTCCCACTGGTGCTGTTCTCGTTCTCTTTCGTTCCTTTGGGAAGCCTGGAACTGCTGTACTGTATTGGTCATGTTTGCCCCTTGTGATAGCAATAAAGTTCAATGGGAATAAAAAAGTGTAAAATAAAATGAAGCATTTAAAAAAAAAAAAAAACGTAAGGCTCCCTTGCCCACCCCCCGTGCTCATGTGCAAATGCCAGCGTGCACCTAGATCCCGCACGTATATGCAAACGTTAATTGCACCACACGTATGGGATATTGCTGTGAATCTCAGAGGTGAATGCCATAATTCTAGCACCAGTGCTCACATTTAACTGTAAACTGGTAAAGTTTTTAAAGCTTTGCTTTTGGATGATTTTAGGTAGCGTAGTTTGTTTCCATTTCACTGGTGTATCCAATTTTACATTTTGGCATGTTTGGTATCTATTTAGTCGAAGCAACATAATCTTTTATATGTTACCAAAAATGTGGGTTATATATTGTCTGTGTGCAATAAAATAAAAATTTGAAACTTTTCCTAAAAATTTGTGTTAGATTAACGGCTGTACAAATATCATGTGGCATAAAAAAAAAAAAAAGTGCAACAGCCACTATTTTTTTTTTCTACAGGGCTTTTGCTTTCAGAAAATATATTAGAAAATTATTAGGGAATCTAATAAATTTTCTAGCAAAAAAATGTTTTCAACATGTATGTGAGAAATTATCAAAATTGCCTTGATGGCAAGTGGGTAATAAAAATCACCATCTAATCAATACATTTTTTTCACACCTCTCCCTCTTCTTGTTTTTTTAAAGTTTTATCCAAGGTAACCTCTGTGGATTGCAGGCACTGGTGGTTTTTAAGACTTGCTTACTTAATACACCAGCATTTTACAACCCATCCTCTGTTCGTTACACTTAGACACAAAAAAAAAATGAGTTGCTGGCTTCCAGTCTATTTAGAAAAGTTTTCTATGACCAATCTCCCAGATGTCCATCCTTTGGGCTGACTTTGTAAATAAATGATGTTATTTAATCACATAGAGGGAGAAACAATATTTTTTTTTTGCTATTTTTTTTATCTTTTGCAGTTTTTTTCTATGCAAACTCAATAACCATTTAATGCAGGATGCTTCTATGAAGCTTTGTTTGTGGAGCATACTGATTATTCTAACTAATCCCATCATTGGCTGCTCATTTGTTGAATGCCTTTGCTAAGCTGAAATCCATTTAGGGTCTGTCTGAGCTGTTAGTGGAAGGGCAATTTCTTACTATTCAGTTTATGCGTGTGTTGTGAGATTAAATTATAGACTATTCACAGCACAGCATTAAATAACTCAGCAAAAGTGATGTTGAACAACCTAGAGTGCTCCGCCTTATGTTGAATGTGAAATTTTCGTATGCTTAGCTGATTTGGAAAAAATTGCACATTTTTATTTGCAAATTTTTGAAATAAACAAAATGCAATTTTTAGAATTATTTTAAAACAAATAGACAAAAACTCTTCACATTTCTACAAAATGCCCATAGACATTTGGTTATTTGGGAAACGAATGTGTATAGAAACAATTTGGTTTTGCTGACTGATGCTTATTGGGTGAGAGAAGGGATTGGACAGGTTTCTAAAAACTGTCCATTTGCTTTTATTTTCCCCTGATAAGCCAGCAGTTCCCTCTATGTAGGCAAAAAATAAATTGTGAAAATCAAAACTTAACAATTTATTTCATCATATTTTACATCTCTTAGATTGTAAGCTCTAATGAGGAGGGCCCTCCAATTCTTCTTGTTACATAGTACATAATTACACAGTAGGTGAGGTCGAAAAAAGACACAAGTCCATCAAGTCCAACCTATGTGTGTGATTATGTGTCAGTATTACGTTGTATATCCCTGTATGTTGCGGTCGTTCAGGTGCTTATCTAATAGTTTCTTGAAACTAAGGATGCCCCCCTGCTGAGACCACCGCCTGTGGAAGGGAATTCCTTGGCGCTCTTACAGTAAAGAACCCTCTACGTAGTTTAAGGTTAAACCTCTTTTCTTCTAATTTTAATGAGTGGCCACGACTCTTGTTAAATTCCCTTCCGCGGAAACATTTTATCCCTATTGTGGGGTCACCCGTATAGTATTTGTATATTGAAATCCTATCCCCTCTCTAGCGTCTCTTCTCCAGAGAGAATTATTTCAGTGCTCGCAACCTTTCCTCATAACTAATATCCTCCAGACCCTTTATTAGCTTTGTTGCCCTTCTTTGTACTCGCTCCATTTCCAGTACATCCTCCCTGAGGAGTGGTGCCCAGAACTGGACAGCATATTCCAGGTGCGGCTGGACCAGAGTCTTGTAGAGCGGGAGAATTATCGTTTTATCTCTGGAGTTGATCCCCCTTTTAATGCATGCCAATATTCTGCTTTGTTAGCAGCAGCTTGGCACTGCATGCCATTGCTGAGCCTATCATCTACTAGGACCCCCAGGTCCTTTTCCATCCTAGATTCCCCCAGAGATTCTCCCCCCAGTGTATAGATTGCATTCATATGTTTTCCACCCAAATGCATCATTTTCCATTTTTCTATATTGAACCTCATTTGCCATGTAGTTGTCCACCACATTAATTTGTTCAGATCTTTTTGCAAGGTTTCCACATCCTGCGGAGACGTTATTGCCCTGCTTAGCTTAGTATCGTCCACAAATACAGAGAACCATCTGTATTATCTGCCTTCATTTTGTAAAGCGATGCGCAAACTGTTAGCGGTATATAAATCTTGTATAATAAAATTGTATATGTGGTTGCAAGTGCTCTTGAAAGAACACTCCGAGAATCTGACATAAACACAGTATGACCCTTACAATGGCCGGAAAGAAGTTGAGCCTGTCTCGAGGTCCTCTAAGTGCATGGCAGGTTGGAGCCAAGGCAGCAAACATGTTTTTGAGTCTTTGCCCCCCTCCGTCAGGGTGCTGGCATACCTGGAAAATCACAGTGTTAAAAATACAAGTTCATCTTTAAAGCGGTTTCCATTTGTGTTTAGGGACTGAGTTGCGGGAATTAATACCTTAAGACATTTGAACGTGAAAGTGTCTGTTATATCTATGGTGGCCTTTAGAAAGTTCATAGTATGATAACATCTCACTACCACTCCTGTCCCTGCCTTTCTATAGATCTGCCATGAAACCCCAAAGACTCAGTTGGTGTCAGGTGTCTGCATCTTCAATCAGAGACAAGCGGTGCAGTACTAGAAGAGAGGAAGGGAAATTTGGTCCTATTCCTTACAAAACCACAAAAAAAAAAAAAAAAACTGAAAATATTTCTGTGGTTTATTAAAAAAAAAAAATTTTGAAGGTGAGAATTTTTATTTTTTTTTGCAGGTGGAAAAAGGGCAGATAGAGAAATCTCATGGAAGTAGATGGCAGGTGAAAAGAAGAAAAAAAATGAAGATAGTATTTGTGAAAACTTCATATTTGACTCTTGACTTTGTAATTGCAGGCATAGAATTGGAGCAAAAGATATAAGGAGGGCACAGTATTGGAGCTTATGCCCACTCCAACCAATCGGCTTCCTCTTGGGACGGATGCAGGCACCTTATTATAGGTGTTTTTACATTCACATAGGAGCTTACAGGCTAAGGCCCCTATCTCACATAAATACATACACCTACAGTGGGTATAGAAAAGAGTCATCCTTCTTTAACCACTTCCCGCCCGGTCAATAGCATATTGACGTCCGGGAAGTGGTTCTGTTATCCTGACTGGGCGTCATATGACGTCCAGCAGGATAACATGCCGGCGTGCGCCCGCATTGCGGCAATCGCGAGTGCGGCGTGTCAGTCTGACACCCCGCATCTCCAATCGTGATAAGAAGCCTCTGTCAGAGGCTTCTTACCACGTGATCAGCTGTGACCAATCACAGCCGATCCTCGGCATTCCTCGGTTCGCGCTGACAGGGAGAGACGATCGGCAGGCTCTCCCTGTCAGAGGGGGGGTGGTTGTTCTGTGCTGATAATCAGCACAGACCCCTCAAATGTAACGATCACCTGCCAATCAGTGCCCAGAAGTGCCAATAAAGTGTGCCAGTGCCCACCACTGTGCCAATCACTGCCCACCACTGTACCAATCACTGCCCAGCAGTAACACCTGTCAGTACTTCTCAGTACCTAATCATCAGTGCCACCTATCAGTGCCCATCAGTGCTGCATATCAGTGCCGCCTATTGGTGCCCATCAGTGCTGCATATCAGTGCCCGTCAATTCTACATATCAGTGCCACTTTATCAGTGCCAACCCATCAGCGCCCATCAGCGCCCGTCAGTGAAGGGAAAAACAAAATTTTATGAAAGAAACTAAAAAAAAAACATTTTTTTTCAAAAATTTTGGTCTTTTTTAGTTTGTTTAGCAAAAAATAAATACTGCAGAGGTGATCAAATACCACCAAAAGAAAGCTCTATTTGTGGGAAGAAAATGATAAAAACTTAGTTTGGGTACAGTGTTGCATGACCGCCCAATTGTCCTGGGCAGGAAGGGGCAAAAGTACCTGGTACTGAAGTGGTTAAAATAATCACTTTTTGTTGCCTGAAATGAAGACAGACAGTTTTTTGTTTTATCCAGTTGTATTTACTCAGTGCAACTAATAACATCCAAGTGAAAGATAACACCAACATGTCAGAAAAAAATAAAACAAATTCAAAAACAGAATCGCTATGTTGGAAAAGGGATCACCCCCCTGTGTCAGTATTTTTGTTGAACTACGTTTTGCTTTCATTACAGCCTTTAGTCTGTTTGGATTTGTCTCTACTGACTTTGCACATCTAGACTTTTTAATATTTGTGTGCTCTTTGCAAAACTGCTCAAGTTCAGTTAAATTTGATGGTGACCATTTGTGTACTGCAGTCTTCAAGTCATTCCACAGATTTTCAATGGGGTTTAAGTCTTAGCTCTGACTAGGCCATGCGAGGACATTCACCTTTTTTCCTTCTTCAACTACTCTGGTCATTTTTGGACCGTACTTGGACCACTTTTGGCAGGAGCCGTTAAACCTACCAGCATATTTTTGGAGTATGGGAGGAAAGGTGAGTTTCCAGTGAAAACTTAGGCAAGCTCAGGGAGAACATGCAAACTCCATGCAGTTAGTGTCCTGGTTGAGTTTCACCGCCTGGTTGAGATGGAGGATCCCGGTGCCGCAAGGCATGGGTGGCAACCACTGAGGCACAGTCTTGCTGCATGGCGTCCTTATACAGCTCTTTGCTTCTTTTGTATCAGCAGTTGGATATCTATAGAAGACTTTCCTGCCTTTTCTTATGTTTTGGCATCTAACTCTATATTCCTGCATTGAACAAAGAACATTTCTGTTTACAGAGCTTACAGGTTTTCGTTTACAAAGCCCCCAAAGTGAAATTCCCAAAGCCAGAGGGTCAAATAACGTAAAAACAATTTGGCAGGCTAACCTTTACTAAATGAACCGGTGACATTTTGATAGAAGAAAGTGTAATCTGTCACTTGACCTCAGGTGCTCCTTTTATTGGATAGGTGTCCTTCCCGGATGATGACCAAATTGTCATGGGCAGTCTACATAGTATATCGTCTTCTCTTTTCAGTGATGCTTTGGCTTCTGAACAATATGAAGAGGAGCTGCATAAAAATATATTGTTCTGTGAGACGCACAGCTGGCTGGTTCAACACCATCTGACAAATAAGATGTCACTTATTTAAAAAAAAAAAAAAATTCTTAAAACCGTCAACCATGTTACAGCATGGCATAAACTTTTATAGAATACATTATACAACATTCTGGGTGGAAGATTTGTGTCCTAAACTTGTAACTTTTGTCATTCATCAACATTCCTTTAAGATTCTTGTATATTACATATTATATTCCAGGATGTCCTGTTGTAACACCGATAACATTTTTTTTAATGTATTTTGTTATTAGCCCTGATGAAGGGTGATTGGAGGAGCCCCCGAAATGCATTAGTGATGAATATAAATTACCTGGATTTTCTACTACATTTATGGTGCTCTCTGTTCTTCACTGTACTAGAATAGGCAATTCTCCCATCCTGTTCCACAAAGCAATGCCCAGAACCTGAGCAAATAGTTTACAGCCCCATTGTGGGGTGTGAAGTATGCAGTACAGACTATTAGAAGGTCAGTAGTTGCAGGAATGCTTAAAGCAGTAGTAAATCGGCTTGCTCACTTGTACCTACAGGTAAGCTTATAATTAAGCTTACCTTGTAGGTAACAAGAAATATAAAAATGTGCACCATTTAGGAGATAGTCACTACTTCTGCAGTAAGTGACGTCACCAGCGCATGCGCTCTGAATAGACAGCATTCCGTCCCTTCAGAGCGCAGTGCTGCGGACGAGGCTTCCGTGCATGTGTGTGGAAGTAAGGTTGTCGCGGCTTGGCCATTCAAAAGGCCGGAGCCCGTGAACTTGAAAGGGAGTTAACTTGCACTTAGTTTGCAGGGGGAAGATTTTTTTTTTTTTAAATCTGGAAGCCCAGGTTCACACTGGCGGCGGGAATGAAATCGTGCGATTTCAGCTGAACTCGCACATTTCATTCTAGCATTTCAGTCCCGACTTCGGGGGCGACTTTAGAGACATCTGTGCGGGTTTCTGCACAGATGTCTTTTGAAATTGCACCCCGAAGTCGCCAAAAGTAGTACAGAAACTATTTTTGGGAATCGGTGCGTCGCCACAAATGCGGCGTCTCACTGATTCGGACGGTGCCATTGCCGGCAATAGCCGCCGATTTGACATGTCAAATCGCATGCCAAATTGCTGCAATGTGAACCAGGGTTAAAGGAAACTTTTTTTTTTTTTTTCTTTTAAATACCAAACGTGTCCATACTTGCCTGCTCTACCCACAATTACTTTTCCCAGATCGGGCCCTATCCTCCTCATCACAGGTCCCCTGCCGGCGTTCCTGGCTCCTCATCTCTTGCTGGTGCCCCCAACAGGAAACCAATTCCCATGAGGGCACTCCTGCGGGCTCGCTTTTGAGCCCCCACTGCTGCGTCCATTGACACTGACAGCGGGACTCGGCCCAGCTCCCTCGTCACGAGTTGATTGACAGGATTGCTATCAATCTGCTCAATGTGGAGGGAGACGGCTGTGAGAGCCACTGCTCTGGTGCACGCTGCTGGATCGAATTGGGCTCAGGTACGAATAAGGGGGGGTGGGGGCATGGAGCATCCTGCAGCAGAGAGGCTTTTTTTACTTTAATGCATTAAGGTAAAAAACCTTGAGGCTTTAAAACAACTTTAACCACTTAAAGACCACCCACCGCATATATACTGCGGCAAGGCGGCTCTATTGCGAAAAACAACGCACCTGTATGTCGTTTCACGCAACAGAGTGTCCGCTGCACGGAGGAGGAGCCGATGTCCGCCGGCCATCTGCGATCGCGGTACAGAGAGGCAGAACGGGGATCTGCCTATGTAAACAAAGCAGATCCCCATTCTGACAGGGGACAACATGGAGATCTGCTGTTCCTAGTGATTAGGAACAGCTATCTCTGTGTTGTTCCCATCAGCACTTCCCCCACACAGTAAGAAGACACACAGAGGGAACACATTTAACTCTTTGATTGCCCCTGGTGTTAACCCCTTCCCTGCCAATGTAATTTATACAGTCACCAGTGCATTTTTGTAGCACTGATCACTGTATTGGTGTCAATGGTTCCCAAAAAGTGTGACTTAGGGTCAGATTTGTCCCCATGTCGCAGTCCCGTTAAAAATCGCTGCCCTTACTAGTAAAAATAAATAAAAAAAACAATCAATATACGCTTATTGCGATTTTTTTTTTTTTAACCAAAATTATGTAGAAGAATACATTTTGGCCTAAATTGATGATTTTTTTTTTTTTTTTTATGTTCTGGATATGTATTATAGCAGAAGTTAAACAATATATAGTTTTTTCTTCTAAATTGTTGGTCTTTTTTTGTTTATAGCGCAAAAAATAAAAAACGCAGAGGTGATCAAATACCACCAAAAGAAAGCTCTATTTGTGGGGAAAAAAAGGACATCAATTTTATTTGGGTACAGCGTTGTATCCCTGCGCAGTTGTCAGTTAAATTACCGCAGTGCCGTATTGAAAAAAATAGCCTGGTCATTAAGGGGGTAAATCCTTACAGGGCTGAAGTAGTTAAAGTGGATAAAAACCCAAAAAGCACACATTTAATACAGTATATTGCAGCTTACAAATTCTTAGATGGGATGTCTGCATTTATTTTTTTTAAATTTTATTTTCTCTTTTTCACCTGGCGATCCTGTCATTAAAGCTGGGTATACACGTATAAATTTTCGGACGACAACATTTGTACAAAGATTAATTTGAAAACTCTGTGTACGTTCATTGAATGGGCGAATGTCGTTCAAAAATATCACTTGCTTTTAACATTCAATTTTTAAATAAATGAAATAAAAAAAAAAAAAACGTATACAGTGTCTGAAATTCGTTCATTCGAGAAAAGTTTCTGCTCCTTACGAATGTTCCTGTCACTGTGGTCGAAAATGAACATTGATTTGACCCCACTAATGATTTGAAAATCTATTCGCTTATGGTCTGCACTATAGAAAGTTTTTCACCTTAATGCATAGAATGAGATGAAAAACCACGAGGGTTTACAACCCCTTTAAGTGCGAGGAGGAGGGGGAGAGAGAGCACACCCCACACCTCCTCTGCTTACTGCTTCCAGCGCTGGGCTGACAGAAGTAGTGATGCTGCTGTCACTACTCCTGTCAGACTTATAGTAGAAGGCACTTGCGGCACCCCCATCACTACAATACACGCTGCGCCCAGGGCAGCCACCCCTTGTCCTGGCCCGGCCCTGAGTACATCTAACACTACCCTCTTCCCAGTGTTGACAATGTTGCTGTCCAAAGGTGTCTCCATTGCTGCTCTATCCAGAGTGGAAACGCACAAAGACAGGAAGTGTTACTGGCAGGACCACCAGGTCAAAAAAAAAAAAAAAAAAACACCCTAAAAAAATAAAAATAAAAATAATGCAGCAGCCATATCCTAGAATTAATAAACTGCAGTATAGCAATTTTTTTTTTTTTTTTTGGGTTAAAATACACTTTAAGGTGGCCTCTAAGCAGCGCTGGAATGGCAGATGCCAAGGTAAGGAATAGGTACCTGAAAACACCCTGTTCTGCCCATAGCTCTAAAACAACAGTATGTGTTTTTTTTTTACTTGGTGATAAGCCTCCAGCCTCTACCAAGAACTGAAATATAACTTTTGGGAAGGCTAACCCTTAAATTGTCCCAATGTGCCTGCTAGCCGACTGGTACATGTAGTCCCCGAGCCGCTGTAGTATACATCACTTTTTATTTTTTTTATATGCCTTCCCTGGAAGTTATCTAATTACTTTATTCACTGAGCCACACAGCATTTTATCGATCGCAGCAGAGAGCGTTGGAGGGGTCTAATCTCTCCTCTCTGTTCCGATTATACACATTGCAGCATTTTACTGTATGAATTATTAATTATTCCATATATTAATAGTTTGTGTAGGAGGATAAAGTAATGTCAGTATCATTTTCTGTATATTTATTAGTTCTTGTTTTTTTCCCAGATTCCCCTCAGCTTCTGTGGTGTTAAAGAGCCACTATATTTAATTGATAAGTTCCTGCAGAAGTGGAAAGTGTTTTGAAATTTGAGTTATGGTGTTCTCGTTTTTATGTCTTTTAATGCTAGTCATTTGTTATGGCTTATTACACCTGTGTAAAACTGATAAGCAATGATGTGTTATAGCAGAAATTAAAGCTGAACTCTAGGCAGATGTAAGCCACAAATGAATGCAGCTCCATAACCATTAATACATCAAATGCAAGCAGGGTAAGTGCTCAAGTTTGACCTGTGTAATATGTGTGTAATATGGACGTTGTTAGCTCTTATGGTAGATGCGTTTTTAAGCATTTGCAAAGTGAGTTCACATCAGACAGGAATTATATTTAAAAGAGAAGCCTTGACTGTACTTCTCCTGTGGATCACAGGAGTGCAGTTTGTTCTGCACTCCTGTGACCTGGTTTCAGCAGGCAGTGGGTTCAAATCACAGAGTCAGTCCAGGCTCCACGAAGTCGGGATCCGCACACATGCCAGTGTTCTGCCGAGAAAGTTCCCTTCGGCGCATAAGGACCCCCCTCTACTGCGCAGGCGCAGCGCTTGCGCAGTAGGAGCCGGCGGAAATAGCCGAATACAATAGAAATCAGCTGTGCACGGCGCCTGTAAGAGGGCCCCTCGCGGGCTCGCTTCGCTCGCCATGCTTCGGGCACGGCCTCGCTTCGCTCGGCACTTTTTTTATTCTCCCTCTAGGTCCACTTGGTTGGTGGGGCTTCAACCTGGACCCAGGGCGCAGGCACAGCTGATTGAAGTTTTTCATCTTCGGGTATTTTCGGCGGCTCCTAGTCGTTCGTACTGCGCAAGCGCTGCGCCTGCGCAGTACAGGGGGGTCCTTATCCGCCAGGGGAACTTTCTCCGCAAGACACCGGACGCTCTTGCCCTCTCTACAGGCCAGCGCTCCTGTGAGCGATGAGGAGGCAGAGCAGAGAGCTGGTGACTGTCAGTCACCAGCTCTCTGCTCACGGAGCCCTGAGAACCGAGTGATCAGCAGTGTTTGATCACTTGATTCTTAGCGCTCATGCCAGCGGGGGGGACAGATGCAGCTTCGGACGGATGCTGCATTCACATAGGTATGATTCTGCAAAAAAAAGTCCATGCTTCTCTTTTAAGGGCTTAAAAAAGGAAAGAGCCTTGCTCTACCAGATTGCCTATGCAGGGGTTCTTCTTCAGCGAACTCAAATAACAGAAAAATACCAAGCTACCTGGCTCTTAAGGCACACTCAGCCTCGGTGGCAGTACCTCGCTGCACAGGCCCACTCCTGGCCTCCAAATTGGGCTCTCCAGCACCCGTCCCTCTGGCAGGTTTTATCTTACTCTTCCAGAGACTTCCTCCAGTCCCTTGGACCCACTAGCCGTCTCAGCTTTCTTGGCCTCCCAGACCTTCTTGGTAGCTCTCCTTACTTTCCCAGTTCTTTGGGCCAGAAGTCCTCCTCACAAGGGATGCAGTCTCTCATGGGAACAACCAGGTCTCCAAACTGGGCAGCAACTGCTCTGAGCTATGCTCAGATCTGACTTGTAATGATCCTTCATACCTGTTCCCTCACACAGGCTGCAGGCAACTAGCAAAGCCCAGACACAGGGTTGAAGATTCCTTCCTACCTAAGGTGCTTAGGAACCTTCAAGCTTCAGGTCGTGATCCGGAACTACCAAATCCTGGGAAAGCTTAAGACACGGTTTTCTCTGCTCAAAAAACACCTGCTGGAGCTTCTCCAACTGGATCTTTGAGAGTTTGGTGTCCTTTTTATTCCAATTTGCCAAACGCATACTGTGGCAGGGCCTCGCTCTGTCACGCCTGATATCTTCTTGCAAGTTTCTGAAAAGCAGTGTTAAAAGGGGGTGAGAAAAGCAGTGCTAGGAGCAGCTTTACTGCAATGCTTAATATGCTGAAAAAGTAGAAGAGAGATGTAGAAAACCCATCAAAAGAGCATGTTGAAGCGGTAGGCACTTTAATGTGCGAGGAAGTCGAAGCAAGTGTAAATTATCCCTAAAATAGAGATGAGCTCATCTGTCCGCTGCTTTGTCTTTCACTGTCCAGTCACAAACTGGGGGAGGTACAAGACCAGTTACTGTTATTTGAAGACGAAAATGTGGGCTCAGCCCTTGCCCTCCCTTTTCAACCGCCCATCTACCCCCTATATTAGAGGAGCTCCTTTTTTTCTGTTTACTTTCAGCCTGGTTACATGATCTTAGTAGATCTTCTAGCGGTGGCTGATTCCCCCATGCAAAAAGCGATGATGTTAAAGTAAAAATGTTAGCACCACGGTGCAATTTTGCATGGTTGTCACGCAACAAAATGCACGAAAATCGCATTAAAAAACGCAACTCTTTGGGAGCGAAGGGAGGCCCATTCAAAATAAATAGTGTCACTCCAACAACGCACCTCTGATGCCATTTAGATGTGAACAGGGCCTTAGTTCAAGTCCACTTTAGTGTCTGTACATCAGCATTAGTCCCCTCAGTGTATGCCTAGATTCTCAATTTGAATTTGTGCTTTTCTCTTATGGACATAATTCCTAGCTGTTATAATTATTTATAAGCACACCTTCACTTTAGTTAAGAAAAGGTCTACATTGCTTCCCTGATAGGTATCAGTTTCAATTTTCACTTCAGTATTCTTGTTTTTATTTTTTTGTAATGTGGGAGCACTGAACATTATGGAAATATTTATAACATGATGGGTGGTGTGTGGTCCCGGAGACTGCTCACCAGCAACTGTGGGATCCTGCTGGACCCCCAGAGAAGTTTGCTAAAGTTTTGCGAGGATAGCAGTGCCACACCAGCTTGTATGGTCCTTTTTGAATGATTTTATTTTGCAACATCTATGCGTTTCGGGAGCTTAGCACTCCATCTTCATCAATATACTTTTGGAATTGTTACTAAAATGACGATGTGATGTGATGACTGATTTTTCAACATTTTCTAATATTTTGTCTGATTTTAAGAGTGGGATTGGGCTAGTCTTGTGTATTTTTTTTTTTGTTTTGCATTTTATCTGGTGCCCTAGTGGAGCGTTTGATCCAGCAACAATTTTTAATTGTATATTTCAGTGAAAGCGGCCAGACTCCATATGTTTACCAGTAAGATTTAAGCCTGGTATACGATGCAATTATCAGACAAATTATGGTCCGTTGTTTTTTTAATGCTAGTATTGAAAATGAAGAGGTTACTTAAGTTACGAAAGTTCTCGTACAACGAAAAAAATTCAGACGTGATGTAATGTGTTGTATTCTTGGATGAAAGCCATACTGATTAAATAAAAATCCTATGATCTGGTGTCGTATGAGAAACATTTTCGTGTTTGTCCCTTCGGATAATTTTACTAACAGTCAGATTATCGTACGATCGCCTTGAAAGCGGTATTTTTCGTACGATTTTCTGATCGTGTGTACGAGCCTTTAGCCAGTCACCATAATCAGAACTGATGAGAATGTACAGTTTAAAGCATAGCGGCATGATGGATAAAAGCACGGGCAATCCCCAACATAGTAATAAAAAATTAAGACTTTACACAAATCCTAAACAGTCTTTGGTATTCTCAGTTAACCAAGATGCACGCGTTTATGTACATTTTATTGTAGGGCTTCTGGCTGAAAACCGGAATAAATTGTAAGAACATCTGTAACCACAAAAAATTATCTTAAACTCTAATAAAAAAAAAAATATTGGAAATTAAAGCTCCCCAGGAGTTCACTGCCCCTGCACCTACTTTGAGTCCTTGGTGCCTCCATTTTGGAACTAAACCAGGACCAGGGACAGGCAACCAACTACATGACTGGAATTTGCAAGAGAAGGCCTTTGAGCATCTGTTTGGAGTACCAATGATAAATATTAACCTGGAACTGCACTTATGGCAGTTTTTTTTTTTTAAACCGTTTGCCCTAAATAGGTTATTAACTTACTATAATCACTTCTGAAAATTATAGTTGCCTGGATACCTTGGGCCTCAGTACTTAAAGTGACTGAACCAGAACAAGCATGCAGCTAGTGAAATCAGAACTTATTAACTTCTGAATTGTTTGGGGTAAGTGACTCAAAGTATAGGGTCAAAATCTGACCATTACACCTCTGAGTTTGTTGGACATTTCATTTCAGAGCCATAGATGTTAATATGGAGTTGCCTCCATCCCCCTTCTGTTGCACCTGCAACAGCATCCACTTTAATGGGAAGGCTTTCCTCAAGATTGTGGATTGTGCCTGTGGGATTTTGTGGCCATTCAGGCAAAAGAACATTTGTGAGGTTACATGAATTGACCTGGTTCGCAATTAGTATTCCAATTCCCAAAGCGGTCTAGTAGGGTCGTACTGTGCAGGTCACCCACGTTCCTCCACACCAAACTGGTCAAACAAGGTCTTTATGGAGAGCTGTTTTTGTACAGGGCCTCAGTCATGCTGGAACAATAAAAGGTCTTCCCCCAAATTGTTACCACTTGGATTGAAGAGCACAATAATCTAAAATATCTTTCTATGCTGTAGCATTAACATTACCCTTCACTGGGAAACCCAAACTCGATAATTTGTGGATGGGGTGGGGGCATAAACTTTTGACCGTATAGTGTATCAACATCTAGCCAGGCACCTAACCATTTCATAGGAAGGGGTTAGCAATGGTAACTCACAGTACATGATTCTTTTACAATGGAAGTTTTTATATCTTCTGATAGGTGGGTGTGCATAACCAGTTTTTCTTTATTGCTTTGCCAGAATACTTTCTTCATTTAATGTAACCGAGCTTTCTTTTTGTTTGTTTGCAGATGGGCCTAGGAAAAACCATCCAGGCAATTGCGATATCTTATTTCTACAGAAATGAGTGGCCTCTTCTTATTGTTGTCCCATCCTCACTGAAATATCCATGGATTGAGGAACTGGAGAAGTGGATTCCAGAGCTAGGCCCGGAGGACATTACAGTCATTGAGAATAAGACTGATGTTGGGTAAGGGAAAGGGTCAAGTGTGGATTTGGACTGGGTGAGCAGTGCCTAGAATAGCATTATGAAAGCTTACTGCACAGCTTTAAACTGCTACAAAAATAGAAATAGGTTGTTAAAGCAGATCTCCAGCGTTAGTAAAAGAAATAGCACAAGTGTTTTAAAAATAGACAATGTAGTACTCACCTTGTCTCCAACACTTCCCCCTGCAGAAACTTCTCTTTCCCACCATCTGTCGGTCCTCTTTTGAGTTGAATGACGGCCAGCATCAGCAGAAACTTCTCTTCCCCACCATTTGTTGGTCCTCTCTTGCGCTGAATGACGGCCAGCATCATTAAACCCTTTAACTGTGAGCCCGGGCTGTCATGGAATATGCCCCCCCCCCCCCCCAATCCTTACATGGGCCTGTTCCCTAGACTTCTGGTGCAATGTTGCAAAAAGTGGTGCTGATGTAGCATCATCTTGGTTAGGTTTCTGTAGTTGGGGTAAATTTAGTTCTTGGTTTCCTTGTATTAGGGCAGCAGTACTCAATTGCTTTTGGCTGTAATGGGTTCTGCTGGTACAGGGTCAACTACTCACCCTGCTTTCCACTGAGTTCTGGAATATAGTGGATGGGAGAGGCAGACCCTAGCCTGAATATTCATACAGCCTTAGCCGATCCTTGATTAGTAGAGTTACCAGCAGGGGGCTGAGAGGTGTATAAATAATCTGGGACTTAGAACAGCAGTCTCTTGCTCCTGAGGAATGAAGACCCAGCCTAAGGGCTGAGGCCCTCTGTTCTGCTAGCTTCAGGGCAGAAATAATTATTTTTGGGGTCCCAGCTCCAGCTAAAGCTTGGTGACCCTTGTCCTGAGCACCCTGAAGCAGCACAGGAAGTGTTGCAGTGGATCCAGGCCGGAGGCATCCAGTACAAAGCCTGGCTGGTACTGCAGGAAGCAATAAAGTACACAGGGCACTGTGAGTACTATCCTCAAGTATCCTAGAGAATGTCCTTGCCACCTTTGGGAGAGCTCACTACAGTTTCTTGACCCAGGTCATACCTCTCTCATGGGGTCTCCTGCATTGTAGTTCTTCTGAATTCAAAAGAGTGATCGCATCCTGGGGTCTGTGCTACACTGATGTCATGTCAGAAATATTCTCTCTGTATTGATAATCATCCCACCGATGCTACATGAAAAGAGGAAGAGAAGCTTGCTAGGCTCCTTACAAAGCTTGTAATTCGTAGATTGAGCTTGAACTCTTCCATGAGTCTGGACCAACCAAAGGAATGAAAGGGCTCAACTGGTCACATAATAGGAGCCGGCTGAGGCTATGATTTGTGCATCAGAGGGTAAGGCCGCACAGTGGGGAACTTGGGAAGCCACGTGATGATTTCCTATAGGGTTTTCATCCTATATTACTAGTTTTGTTGGATTTACATATTTCACTAACAGCTTTACCCATGTGCCATGGTGGGGCTTGGTATCCAGTTAAATGCAGCGATTTTAACGGTAAAGAAAGAACAAGCCAAAACATTTTTTTTTCTACTGTTTTGAAGGAGAATCGCATCTTGCAAAGTGACAGTTTTGGGGTACGGCTTGCTGACTTCCGACGCCTCCACACTGATAAATGCTCTCTACAAACAGCACTTCAGAGTGGTTTTAGTGGACGAGTCTCACTACATGAAGTCTCGTAATGCGTCTCGCAGCAAACTTCTCCAGCCGATTGTTCAGAGAGCGACAAGAGCACTCCTGCTCACTGGGACGCCGGCGCTTGGAAGACCCGAAGAGGTAATTGAATTTATAGTTTAGCCTTTTTTTCTACTCTTAGATGGCTGCATGGGGTTTTCTTTACCCGAGCATCACAAAGCAACCCAGTTCTCAGAATTTAACGTTATAACGATTTTTAAATCAGTTTTTTTTTTCTTTCCCCTTCTAGCTTTACATGCAGATCGATGCACTTTTCCCAAGACTATTTGGAACTTGGACGGAATATGCAAAGAAATATTGTAATGCGCATGTCAGGTATTTATAGCCTTAAGCTTTTCTGCTTAGTATAATCTGGCATGTAGATGAGCTGCTAATGTTTAGGTTAAAGCGTTTGTTAACCCAAAAAAATAATATATAGATTCTGGTCCCTTAAAGCAGATTACACAGCACAATGCTTGTTCTATGTAATCTGCCCGCCTCTAAACTGTAAAAAAAAAAAAAAAAAAAAAAAAAAAAACCTGATTCTGCCACTTCCTGTATGCCCTCTCTAAACAGACCACGATAACCAGGGCTGCTCTGCCCTGATCACTGTGGTCAAAGTGCCTCCGTCTGTGATGGGCTGCCCTGCTCTCCTCTCCCCTATTCACCCCCCTCCTTCCTGCCTGCCATCTCCCTCTCTGTCTGTCTCCAGCCTGCTCCCCCCCGCCGCTATTATTGTAATAATAAAATCTTAAATTTGTCACTGCCAGCCCCTCTATTAGAGGCTGGCATAGCACTATGTGTAAGTTGTTTTTAAAAACGAGTGCTGTAAATTCCGAATTTCAGCTTTCTTCAGGCCGATCACGTGACTCAAGGGCGCTTTCCAGCTCCGATGGATGGATTCTGCGGCAGAGACGAGCGGCTGATCCTCCAACATCAGCCGGGGAGATCACGGCCCCTCCCGCAGAAGACATCCATCGGAGCTGGAAAGCTGCCGCGAGTAATGTGACCGGCCTGAAGAAAGCTGAAAGTATTAGTATTTACAGCGCTCATTTTTAAAAACAACATACACATTGTGCTATGCCAGCCTCTAATAGAGGGTCTGGCATAGACTTATATTATTGCTGTAAGAAACACTTTAAGGGCACTTTCACACTGCCAGTGCCCGGGCGTCGGTGTTAAAGCGCCGCTATTTTTAGTGGCTCTTTACCGTAGTTTTTGCAGCGCTTATCGGCCGCTAGCAGGGTGCTTTTAACCCCCGCTAGCGGACGAAAAAAGGGTTAAAACCACCCGCAAAGCGGTTTGGTGGTGCTGCTCATTGATTTCTACAATGGGTAGCTCCTACAGCAGTGCAAGGAAGCTGCTTGCAGGACTTTTTTTGACGTCCTGCCAGCGCAGCGCCCCAGTGTAAAAGCACTAGGGCATTCACACTGGGGTTGCAGCTGAGGCTTTTTTCAGGCCCTTTATAGTCGCTATTTTTAGCACTAAAGCGCTTGAAAAATGCCTCCATTGTGAAAGGGGTCTGTGGGTAATTTTTATGTTTATCCAAAAACAATCTATATCCCACAACTAAGGAAAAAATAAACTGCACTGCTTACCTTCAATCAGACGTTGACCCCCACAGAACCTTCTCTCATCTGCTAGATGGCATTCCTCTTCTGGGTTGCATGACAGCCAGTATCTTTCAACCCACTTCCTGTGAGCCCAGTCTGTCGTGGACACACCCCCTAGCTGTGTGTTTTCACACAGGTCTGGGGTCACAGTACTGCAGCACTGAATGGCACATTCAGGTCAGTGCAGCAGTAAGGACCACCTGCCACTGAAGAAGGACTGACAAAGCAAAGGACACCTGAAATTGAAAAGTACAGGGGGACTTATAGAAATCAGGGTAAAAAGGAAACAAGGTGCGCCAAACTAAGTGCAGTATATTGTAAAAAAACTACTTAAAACAAAACCAATTGGCTGCTCACACAGCATCGGTGAGAAACGAGCATATAAGTTAAGGATGTCCTTGGTCTCTATGGGGTCACTGTGAAATCCTTAGCTATATCCTGAGGAGCGTCCCAACAGGCTGCAACAGGTGAATCGGCAGGGCGATGTACAGGACCAACCTGGTTCATGCTTAGCGGCGTGCGCACCAGCGTGGAACGCACTCAGAGGAATCTCCCAGATCTGAAGAAAAAGTGGAGGCTTTGAAACGCGTCATCTGACATGCCCACACGTCACCTCCGGTTCACGGACTCCTCTGAGAGCGTTCCCCGCTGGTGCGCAGAGGCTGATCTTTAAAGTGGTCTTTGTTGTAAGGCTGTCTCTCAAATTTACTGCAGAGATATTTTCTGAATGTTAGCTGAAGTGGTCAGATGTGATTAGTAGCTCACTTAAGCCAGCCATAGATCAATCAAATCTTGGCCATTTCAGCAGGGACCGGCAAAGATTCAATCTGTCTATGGGCAGGCTGGTAGTGTCCAAGCCGATCCATCAATCAGATTTTTTACAGGCGATTACTGCCAGTGGCTATAGCCGCTAGCAGTAAATGTATTCTGCCAACAGGGAAGGTTCCCCACCGGCAGAACACAATAGCGCTGCGGGAGGGATTCCCCCATCAACACTTACTGTGTTGATGGGGGAATCAAGAGATTTTCTTTACTTGCACCCATGGTGGAAGGAAAGAAAATGGGATCCTCTCTGGCTTGCCTAACTAATATTGCTTTTTATCTTTAAGCATAGGGTAGTTTTTTTTTTTCTCCCAATAATTTATAGTTATTAATTTGTTTATTGTAAAGTTCTTTATTGGTTATTTTCTCATCCCTCCCAACACAGAGTTTTTTGTTCCCCTTCAACTTTATTCTCACTTTAGCGCTGCTGTAAAACAATTTAGGATAAGAACACCCTGCTGTTTACTTGTTTGGGTTTGATTAGATTAGATTTGTTACTTGGAGTACAAAGAGTTGAAGCATGAAAATAAAAAAGGATGGAACAAAGTATATGCCGCCAAGTACATTTCCATGCAAACAGCTCTAGTTTCCGTGCTGCCTCCTGCAGGAAATTATAATAGGGTCTTACTTGTATTTCTAAATTAGACCAAAATGGCTTCCGACGCGTTGCTGATAATGATGGTAATCCTATGTCTTGAATGCTGCTGTGTAGTGTAAAAAAAAAAAAAAAAAAAAATGACAGCTTCACTGATGCCGGATATTAGAGTCAGTGCTCTTCTTCTGGTGCTGCTGATGTTCGGGACAGTGCTGGGATCTTGTCTTTCACTCTTCCTTCCTCCATTAAAGCGGAACATTACCCATAACAACATGATAAAAATTAATGTACTTTAGCAAACATACATTCCACAATAATAATTATGCCACCAAAATTAGTGTGTGCTGTATGTTGCCTCCAGCATTGTTTCTGTTTCTTCTTGCTGGAGGCTGTCATTTTACTGATGTCCAGAGCCCTCTGAACAGCAGTAAATCTTTAGGCTATCAGCAGACCGGCCTCTCCTTTTTTAGCACAGTACTGAAAAATAGAGAACTACTGAGCATGTGCAGAGCAGGGTGAGACTGTGTATTATTGGATTTTAAACAGTATAAGCACTTGTATTTAATGTTTTACATAGCTATACCTGCAAAAGGGGCCGGCCTGAAATGATCTAGCAGGACATCATTTTCTGTCTAAAGTTCCACTTTAACAAAAAGCTTAGTGTTCTATAAATGGATGAGGGGAGATCCTGTTCTTTTTACATGCCTCTCTTCTCCCCTCGTCTATTCACAACGCCTGGTATTAACCACTTCAGCCCTGAGCCTCTTTTTGAGACTTATTGTTTACAAGTTAAAATCTTTTTTTTTTTTTTTCTAGAAAATTACTTGGAACCCCCAAACATTATTTTTTTTCAGACACCCTGGAGAATAAAATGGCCGTCATTGCAATACTTTGTCTCGCCGTATTTTCGCAGCGGTCTTACAAGCGCAATTTGTTTGGAAAAAATACAATTTTTTAAATTAAAAAATAAAACAACAGTAAAGTTAGCCCAATTTTTTTCTTTATTGTGAAAGATGATGTTACGCCGAGTAATTTGTTACCCAACATGTCACGATTCAAAATTGCGCCCGCTCGTAGAATGGCGTCAAACTTTGGCACTTAAAAATTTCTACAGGCTACCAGTTTTGAGCTACAGAAGAGGTCTAGTGCTTGAATTATTTCTCTTGCTCTAACAATTGTGGTGATACCTCATATGTGAACACCGTTTTCATATGCGGGCGCGGCTTACATATGCGTTCGCTTCTGCGTGCGAGCTCGGTGGGACGGGGCACTTTAAAAAACAAAAATCTTATTTATTTTACTTTTTATTATTTATTTTTTTCCCACTGTCTTGTTAAAAAAACATTTGGGTAACTTTTATTCCTATTACAAGGAATGTAAACATCCCCTGTAATAGAAAAAAGCATGACAGGACCTCTTAAATGTGAGATCTGGTGTTAAAAAGACCTCAGATCTCATATTTGACACTAAAATGCAATAAAAAAAATGTCTTATTTTTTATTTTTTATTTTTTTAAACAATAAATGTTTTTTTCCCCTTTTAAGAGCATTGGGCGGAAGTGACGTGTGACGGCACTTCCGCCCTCCAATGCTATGGAGCCGAGTAGGGGCCATCTTTCCCTCACTCTGCATCCAGGCTGTGAGGGGAGCAGACGCGAGCGTCTCCGCAGCTACCGACGGCTCTGGTAAGAGGCAGAGATGACTGGGGAGGAAGGGGGCCCTCTCCTGCCCCCGATAAAAGTGATTTGCGGAAAATCCACCGCAGAGACCACTTTTATCCTAAAGAGAACCGAACGTCGTTTCTGAAAATACCGGTGTTAGGGCAACTTGCTGCTGCCCTCACATCGGTATTTAGCGTCAAAGTACCAATGTACCGGTATGGCGATTTGCGTGAAGTGGATAAGAGAATAGAATACAAGGCTTTTTGTGAATGGCAGGGGGAGACTGCGCAAACACCACACTGTACCAGAGCTAGAATGACAGTCGCATTGCCGAAAGAAGTGCACTGACTGTAATATCGGCGTGGCCATTTTTACACTAAACAGCAGCATTCAAGACATGGTATTTACCATCGTTAGAGATAACGCCTCCTTACAGAGCGTAATATAAAAAAATATTTTTTCGTGGACTTCCAGTTTAAAATCTACAATTGTGCTCAAAGGTTTGCATCCTCGGGCAGAAATCGTGACATTTTGGCCTTGATATTGAAAATATGACTGATAATGCCACAAAACTATCTTTTTTTTAAGGATAGTGATCATATAAAGCCACTAATCACATAATTGTTTGGCTCCTTTTTAAATCTTAATGATAACAGAAACCATCTAAATAGCCCTGATCAAAAGTTTACATGCCCTGGAATGTTTGACTTTGGTACAGACACAGAAGGTGACACATAGGTTAAAATGGCCATTAAAGGTTAAATTCCCACATCTGTGGCTGTTTAAATTACAATTAGTGTCTGTGTATAAATAGCCAATGAAAATGTTAGCTCCCACGTGGATGCACTGCGCAGGCTAGATACTGAGCCATGGGGAACAGAAAAGAACTGTCAGAAGACCTGCGTAACAAGGTATGGGAACTTTTTTTTTCAATATCAATGATGCCAACATTTCATGATTTCTGCCAGGGTATGCAAGCTTTTGAGCACAACTATATATCTTTATCTGTTATTTTGCTATATTTAAAGCACAACTTCAATCCCAATCCCTCACTTGATAGGATGTGCAGGTAGGAGGAAGCATCCTCAGTGTCTGCTCCCCCCCCCCCCCACCAGTGCTCAGACATGAACATTGTAGAAAATGGCAAGGTACGAGGCTGAAGCTGGGTCTGATCTGTGTCAAACAGTTCCACTCACTACAGACTGCCTGCAAGGAAACTACAAAAGGGGGCGGAGAACAGAGCAGTGTCCGGTCTTTAATACAGGAAGCTCCTGTACAGAGAGAGTCTCGCAATGGATTACTGCACAGATCTGGAAGAAATACACAAAGCATACCATGATTCAAGAAAAATACTCTTGTATTTAAAAAAAAAAAAGTTTATCCCAGTCGTAAGCTTTAATGAATGCACAGCTCTCATTTATATATGTTTGCCTGGAGGTTCAGGTACTGTATCATTTTCCTGATGCCAATCCCCCTTTAAAAGCCTTTACAGGCATATCATGGCAATGGAGTTAATAAACTCTATTTACGAACTCAATTATTTTCATTGCTCTGAGTCAAATCGCTAAATTATTCTGAACTTTGAATAGATAACGGTAAACAAATAAAAGTGTTAGCTCTGGAAAAAAAATAAAATAAAAAGTTTTTCTGCCCCTACTTAAAGGTCTTCTCCTGAATTTATGTAAACTGGTGAAAACACCGCCTGAGGACAGGTCTCTGCGGCTCCCCTTAATGCATGTATCTAGGGCTCTGCATTAAACAGGCGGTAATGCCTTGCATTGGAGCATTCCAGCTCTTGCTCTCAATAGACCCTAATTTTGCTAAAAATGTTCTTTAACTAAATGTAATTGAATTCCATGGGCTGTTGATGACTCCAGTCTGCTCAGAGCTTTTTCAACAAGAGATCAAAGCGGTCTGCGGGAACTTAATCCTGCGTTCAACAAACACAGATATGTCTGGTGTTTAGGCAATGCATTATAACAGGTGCCCGGGCACTCTGAGATCAATTAATGCTTTCGATGTCACCGAGAGCTGCATCAATGGCTCTCTAGTACATTCCAGGGACCCTAAAGCTAGAGACAAATGTTTAACGTGTCTTTTCACGGTGGTGCAGGATTTTATGTGTTTTTTTTTTTTTCTTTTCTCAAATTTCCCAAAGGTACTTCGGCAACAGGACTCAATGGGATTACCGAGGAGCCTCCAATTTAGAGGACTTACACCAACGATTAAACAGCATCATGATCAGGCGATTAAAGAGCGAGGTTTTAACCCAGCTTCCACCTAAAATCAGACAGCGCATTCCGTTCGACCTACCGAAAGACGTAGCAAAGGTGGGTTATAAATGAAATGTGTTGAATCTCAGTAGGTGTCATAAAAAGTCGCTTTCTGTGTCATTCAGCTGTGTTTGCTGGTAGGTTTTAAAGTAGGGTTTTGGGCACCAAATAAGAAAGATGAAAGAAAATCCTCCATATCCTATTCCCTAACATCTAACGCCTGCCCCAAACTTTACTGTTCAAAACTGTACAACTTAAAGAGAATCTTCAGCTATGCAAAGACTTATTAAAGAGGAAATTCATTTTTTCTAAACAAATACTGTAACTGCTGTCCATCGCTGTCTTCCCAGAGCCGGTCGTTCCCTGGGGTCCATCGCTGTCTTCCCAGAGCCGGTCCATCCCTGGGGTCCATCGCTGTCTTCCCAGAGCTGGTCGATCCCTGGGGTCCATCGCTGTCTTCCCAGAGCCGGTCGTTCCCTGGGGTCCATCGCTGTCTTCCCAGAGCCGGTCGTTCCCTGGGGTCCATCGCTGTCTTCCCAGAGCCGGTCGTTCCCTGGGGTCCATCGCTGTCTTCCCAGAGCTGGTCGTTCCCTGGGGTCCATCGCTGTCTTCCCAGAGCCGGTCGTTCCCTGGGGTCCATCGCTGTCTTCCCAGAGCCGGCCGTTCCCTGGGGTCCATCGCTGTCTTCCCAGAGCCGGCCGTTCCCTGGGGTCCATCGTTGGCTTCCCAGAGCCGGTCGTTCCCTGGGGTCCATCGCTGTCTTCCCAGAGTCAGTCGTACCCTGAGGTCCAGCTCTGTCTTCCCACAGCCAGGCGATCTCTGGGGTCCAGCGCAGTCTGCCGGTGGTTCTTACTGCTGCGTTTTGCCAAAACCTTGGATGCTGAAGCCAGCTGTGTCTTTCTGAGGAACCACAACTGGCTTCCCCCTGCAAGTGAGCGAGATTATGCAGCCCTTTGTGAATGATCCTGCAGCCTCCTGGGACTTATGATGTGTCCCAGGAGGCTGTGGGAGGAGAGAGGGTTGGGGCAATGGACGTTATCTTAACCTAGGCGAGGATTGTGGAAGTGGGGGCAGGTAGTGATAAAAAAAAATCACCACACTCTCCCTCACTCACTCGCTAAACTCTGCAATACCTCTCCCTCAGTGATCCAATGTCCCTCACCAGCATCTTCTACAGGGCTTCTCCTGGGTGTCTGGCTGCAGCCGTCTTCATAAGCCAGTGTGTTATGAATTCACCACTGTGTATGCGCAGTCATCCCGACACACAGGTGCTGTGCCAAAATGCAAACTGATCTGCGCTTTCACAGTGCAGATGTGCTGTGAGCAGCAGGTAGGTTTATTTTATTGCAGAAGAGGCATTGCATGTTTCTTCTGCTTTTAAGAGCCTGCCTGCTTGCAATTTTTTAAAGCAGAACTTTAATTCCACTTTAAAAAAATCTTCTTTCTAATCCTTACTTCAGTCCCTATAGTCCCCCAGGTTATAAATTGCAAGTGTCAATTGGTCCTATTTTCTAGGTCATCTAGCTGGTGAGTTTGTGTGGTCAGCAGTCTACCCCAATCCCCTCCTCACCACTGTTTTGACCATACTGCTTTCTGTTTCAATATTTGTATTGGTTTTCTGTTCAATTCTTTTTATTAATGTGAAGGCAGGAAGTAACAACTGAATTGCCCATGTAGGGACAACAATGAATAATAATAATATAATAATGAACAAGTTTGAGGACATAAATTATGTCCAAAAGAAATGCCTTCAAGGACACTAAATTTTAGAAACATTTCATTGTGTAAAAACCGTGAGACTAAATGAATCGATATAAGGACTAAACAATGCTAAAAAGTTTAGTAGTGAAAGCACAATCAGAAATGAATGGCTAGGAGGAAAGGACGGGGAGAAAAGAAG
Source organism: Aquarana catesbeiana (assembly GCF_042186555.1). Lineage (NCBI taxonomy): Eukaryota > Metazoa > Chordata > Amphibia > Anura > Ranidae > Aquarana > Aquarana catesbeiana. The sequence continues at coordinate 386,065,375 of NC_133329.1, read as the reverse complement.
AGGAAGGGGAGAATAAGGAAATAGAAGACACTCCGGTTAATGAGGTTTAAGGAGGGCATAATTGTGCCATGGTTCCCAAACTTTGATAAGTTTTGACTGTGAATCATGAAGCATATACTGCACATTTTCTTGTTCACCAGTAGCATTAGGTTTATGTGGTCTTTAACCTCTTAAAAGGGGACACAGACTTTTTCCAAGCCCTATTATTATTATTATTGTTTGTTTTACTAAGAGGAGTAGATAGGTTGCTAGTTTCTGCTGGTAAGAGAAAAGACCCAAGATTGGGCGAAGGGCCATCCTTGCATACTTGGGAATGATTTGAGAAAATAGGGTTTGAAGCAACCCAAAAATCCTAGACCAGAAGGCCCTGATTTTAGAGCAGCACCACCATATCTGGATTATGTCTCCATGCAAACCACGACCTCTGAAACATTTATCAGGATGGTTAGGGTTGGCTTGAGCAATCCAAGCAGGGACCCAATACCACCAGTAGAGGCCTTTATAGGCATTTTCTAAGATGGAGGTGTTGAGCAAACATTTAGCTATGTTTAGCCAGATTTTGCTTCAGTAGTGAGGGGCTAAAAGTTCTCAAGTCCACGCAAGGGCCTTGTAACAACAGTAGTATGCCAGAAACAAGCAAGAGAGACACAGAGTGGGCTTTACAGGGTGATCCTTGATGTTCATAGCAGGGTATTCTCCTACAAAGGTGTCCAGAGAATGCAGGCTCTCAATTGCTAATACCAGTTAGGGATAGAAGGTGAGAAAGAAGGTTTATGGGAGGGGAACAGGAGATGTTAATAGCAAGTGGGGAAAAGGGGGGGGGGGTGGATGGGGGAGGGAGATGTGATGGGTAGTTCTTCCTCAGAGCTCAGAGTTAGGATAAATTCAGCTTTGGAACATGTTACATGTTCCACCTGTATTTAGGGTGGAACGTGTAACATGTTCTAGCATCTGCGTCCTCTCCCCTCTGATCCCCCCTCCCTGTAACAGCTGGTAGGGGATCTTCTCCCCGCACCCGCTGTCACAATTTGAAAATAGCGTGGCCGTGCGTAGTTCTCAAAGAACTACAAGGGCACTGGTGTGCATTCTCAAAGTCCATTGATCTTCCTGCTCTCAGGTAACTGCCAACTAACCTCTATCCTGAGGGTCTTCAGGAGCCTGAGGCTACACCTGCGATCCGCTGATCACGGGTGCAATGCTCTGCAGGCTCTTTAGAAAAAATAATAATAAATGCACATTTTTTTACAAGCGAAAAAGTGAATTTATTTATTTCAAAAGGTGAACTTATCCTTTAACTATGAAGGAAGGGGGGGTGTTTACAAATAGTTGAGGGTTTTGATTGCATCGTGACGACAAGTTTCCCAAACCTTAAAATATATGTGAACCCTTATCTTGTAATAAAATAGAAATGCAAGGCAAAAGGTTTGTGTGTGTATACACATTATAAATACCCTTTTCACTTTTTATATAAGTGAGCACATGACCCCTGTTCTTAGCTGCATGAGAAGCTTGGGGAGGTGGGGGTGGAGGCTTCGGGGGGGGGGGGATGTGTTAGCAGGAGGCAGAGAGAGCAAATACACTGATCTTACTAGTGAAGAGGTGTGTATAGGGGGTGAGTAAGCACAAGTCTTGGCTATTGGAGGACAGGCAGGCAGAAAACTGACCATACTGGGGAGGATGTACTTCTATGCCTAGCGACAATAGGAAATCAAAAGGGCTGGCAGGATCACCAGAGGTTTCAAGGAAACAATGTAAAGAGAATAGGACACATTTTAACACAAGTACATGGTACAAGAGATGCATATCAGGAATATGAATTGTTGGGGTAACATACACTTTAAGAAATCTGAGCTAGGAGTTGGTAAGAATTCATTCATGTACAACTTAACCTCTGCTATATCAGCTCTGGAATTTTCCCTGCTTTTGGCTTTCATTTATTTTGCCTTGATAAAAAAAAAGGCGGTAAGCTGCTTCTTGAACGGCTGTAAAATCCGGTACAAGGGGCCACACTGCATTCAAGGAGATGAATATCTAATTAGTTTGGATTGACAGCACAAACTGCTAGGATACAAGCGCTCTCACAGCAGCGGAATTGAAAGAATGCCGAACTCTGCCTGTGTACTGCGGGGAACTTGTCTGTGTACTCTTGTCAGTCACACATGAGAATATGGGCGTCCCTTTTCACACCAGCAACTCATAAAAGGATACTGTTCCAAACTCTCCGATTCTCTCTGAATGTAGTGCTGTCAAATGTAAGAACTCATGCATCTAAACCCGCACCTGCAGGTATCAAACACCAGTCTCATATGAGCATGCTCTCATTGCCTGCACAAGTGTGAGGGAGTTTTTATGTGTGACAGCACAGAACTGTATCCATTGCATAAGTTACTGGGAGTAAAGGACTACATGGTCACAGCATTAGGGATGGGAGTACTATAGCTCCCCTTAAACAAACGCCCATAAATCGGTCTGCTGGCAGGGAAGGAGCTGACAGGCAGTAATGGGAGAGAATGGATTTTCTGTAGAATCCCACAGCATTTCTTTATGCAATGAAAATTCTTCCACATTCACTATATCAGCTGGTTAAAGTGGAAATATACTCTTGTAAAATACTCACCTCCATCTTCCTGTGATGGTTACATCCTTCATCGGCCACTGTCACTTTCTCCTTAAGCTACTTCTGGGTTCCAGGTTTTCGGCCTCTTGATTGGCTGGCGGGGGAATGACGTCATTGTGTCTGGAATGCACACTGAGCTCCTCATGAGTAACACCGTGCACTTTCAATAGACTACTACTTCAATAAAGAACAGTCTGTTTTTTTGTTTGTTTTTTAATTAAAGGTTAAGTTCCACTTTTAAGATTTAATTGCTCATAAGACTACTTCATTAATGAGTAAGTTCACCTTTTCAAAGGAATAACTAATGTTTTTGAAGTGAAAAAAAAAAATGTGTGTTTTTTAATATTTTTTTTTTCTTGAGCCTGCAAAGCATTGCGCCCATGATCCGTGTGGATCGCATGTGTCCAATCACAGGCTCCTGCGAACTCTGCCTACAGTTTTTGTGCTCACACCTCTGTTCAGGCCATCAGTTTCAGAGCTGCAGAAAGAGTGAATAGATTACGATTGAGCTGATCAGCACACTTGTACTCCATTGAGAACTACAAGTCGTCTGCCACGGTGTCAGGTGGGACTTGTAGTTTTTCTATTCACAGATCCCTGATTTCAAATGTAACCGCAGCCTCAAGGTAGAGGAACCCCTCCTGTTGTCACGGGGGGCTGTCGGATGAAGGGGGGGGCCCTGCTGCATAGCAAGATGTTGCATGTTACACCCTACATAGCGGTGTAACAAGTTACTAAAGCTGAATCTATCCTTTAAAAGAGAAGTATGGCCAAAGCTATTTTGGCAATACTTTACCTATAGAACACAGCAGTGCAGTTGGTTCTGCAATCCATTTTTAGCTGCAAGCGTGCCGAAGTCACAGAGCTGGTCCAGGCTCTGAAAAGATCCCGACCATATATTCGCTCAGACGGCTGGTTTGGCACCTCGCTCAGCGATCTGCTGGGATCCTGAGCCAGCCGTTTTTACCCCCTTCACAGCCAGCCCCCCCCCCCCAGTGCTCCAGTGAGCGCTGGAGGGGAGAGCAGAGAGCCGCTGACTGACAGTCATTGCTCTCTGATCAGAGTGGAAGGTGAGAAGTGAGTGATCAGCGGTATTTGATCGCTCGGTTCTCACTGCAGAGTCAGCAGGGGACAGATGCATCAGTGGATGGATGCTGCATCTACCTAGCTTAGTATAAATATTTTTTTTTTTTTTTTTATCCTGAATTTCTCTTTTAAAATATAAAGGCATTTGTTTCTCAGTTTTGGATAGAGTAGAGGGGGATTATAACCCCTGTCTAGTTTTTATTGCAGTCTGTGCCCCCCATTAGGCAGCATAATCTTCCTATTTGTCCTGTTTATCATTAAAGTGGAAGAAAATCTCAAATGTTGGTTTGTCACCAGAACAGATATACATTCTGATGGGGACACTAATTCTAGTTGACAACCCGGCATTCCCTGACTTTGAAAGGATATCCTCTCACTTCCTGTTTGTTTTGGGTATGGGACAGGAAGGGAAGGAAAATCTCCCCAATAGGATACAGATGGCAAAAATAAAACCAAGCTTACAAACCTCTGCATATTCTATCAGAAATGGAAAAATAGTTTTGCTTTTAGTTCTACTTTACACTGACATATAAATGCTGAACTTATTTGGACTGCTGAATGTTACCAGTCTTGTGGCTATCTAATATGCCACAACTTCATTTTATTGAAAGGGTTGGACCACACACAGATATATTTTATGGTGCATTCTGTAATATCAATTAACCACAGCTTCCTGTTGGGGGACTGCAGCTGTAATCTTGTGGAAAGGTCTGTGTTGTGCCATGGAGCTTCATTCTGCTTCATTATGTTCTTAGTGTTTATGATCCATAATTTGTGTTGTAAAACAAAAACAAAAAAACCAAAAAAAAACAATGGACAGGACAGATTGATCTAATCAAAGGAATATGGTTGGCCATACACCAGATCATTTTTCAGAAGGCTTCAGCAAAGATTCAACAAAAATTATTTTAGAGAATGGTTGAAAACTATCTTGTATACATTTTTATAACAAAGTAACAAAATTGTTCTCACAATTCATCACCCATTAAAATAATGAAAAACATATCTCTCTCTTTCTCTCTCAAGAAGTGAGCATATATTTACAATTATTATTACGACATTTTCCAGACCGTAGAAAATTGATATAACTTTCACATTTTTACTTTATTTTGCTTCTGCATTTTTGCTTTTGCAATTACATATAGAGATTTGTAGATTACTATAAGAGAGAGCATAGATTAGGCAATAAAATGTCTTCACCGAACTGCTTAGAGAAGAGAAGTCTGGAGTAATAAAAAAAAACATACATACTCACCGAGGTAAATGCAGCATCGTTCTGATGCTGCATCTGTCCTCTGTTGCCTCCACACTGAGAACTGAGCGATCAAAGACCACTGATCGCTCGCTTCTCGGTCTTCAGTGAGTGGAGAGCCAGTGACTGTCAGTCTCCGGCTCTCTACTCTGCCCTTCCAGTGCTCACTGGAACGCTGGGCTGTGGAGTGGGCCGGCACAACTGGCTCAGTCTCCCAGCGATGTGCTGAGAGGCTCAGCGAGCTGCTGTTCCAGGCATCTGGTGATCCCAACATTAAAATCTGGATCTCTTCAGAGCCTGGACCGGCTGAGGGACATCAGCTAAAAGCAGACTTTAGCACCCTGTTGGCTGAATACAGGTCACAGGAGCGCAGAACAAAGTTGCACTCCTGTGATGCCCATTCCAAGCGGGGCCAAAAGAGCTTTGGTCCTACTTCTACTTTAACCATTTGCCAATTGTGCTATAGCTGAATGACGACAGCTACAGAGCAGCCGGCTAGTTCTGGGAGGCCATCATATGACAGCCCCCCGTGATCACGGCTCCTACAGGGCACAGGCAGCGCACTCTGTGTAGTGTCCTTCGGACACAGCTGATCACAGATTGAGGTGAATAGCCAATCTGCATCTCTTTAGCATTTGATCAGCTGCGTCTGTTCTCAGCTGATCACTGATAGAAACAGAAGCCACCAAGATCCTCGCCACTCGCCTGTCATCAGTTATATCGACATTAGTTCATGTTGATCAGACCGGCTTTATGCCGGGCAAGGGGACAGATATTAATATTAGACGCCTCTTCCTAAACCTGTCCATTGCCCATAAAAACTGTGGGGATAGGGTGATCGCCTCCTTGGATGCTGAAAAGGCGTTTGACTCTGTGGAGTGGGAATATCTTTGGGAAGTGTTAGGGCGTTTTGGGTTTGGCCCTGGCTTTCTCCGTTGGATCCAGTTGCTATACCGAGCGCCGAGAGCTAGGGTGCGTACCAATAATAGGGTCTCTGATCCCTTCCCACTCCACAGAGGCACTCGCCAGGGGTGCCCGTTGTCACCTAGCTTATTCGCTCTCGCCTTGGAGCCCTTAGCGATATTAGTTAGAGAATCTTCGGAGGTCAGAGGGTTGCAGATTGGTAGACTTGAAGAGAAAATATCCCTTTATGCGGACGACGCATTACTCTATTTGAATGATGCAGGGCCATCTCTGTTGGCTGCCCTGGCTATTTTTGACAGATTTGGTGCTGCATCAGGGATTCGAATAAACTGGTCTAAATCAGTCCTGTTCCCTTTGGATAGCGGGATCCCTGGTGCGGCGGGTGGTACACCTCTACAGTGGGTCTCAGAGTTTAAGTACCTCGGGGTTCGGGTATCCAGGGATACTGCCCAATATTATAATCTAAATATGCTTCCTCTGCTCCGTCTCCTTAAAGAAAGGTGTCGCGCATGGTCTGAACTGCTACTTAATCTACTAGGACGTATAAACATCCTAAAAATGATGCTTCTACCCAAGTTCACCTATCTTTTTAGAAATAGCCCGATTTCGCTTCCAGCGTCCTTTTTTCGGGAAATAGACAAATTATCTCCTTTATATGGAATGGAGCTACTCCAAGATTGGCCAAATCAACCCTACAACTATTGACTCAGATGGGGGGACTTGCCCTCCCTAATTTCAAACTGTATTATTGGGCGGCAATGCTGGTGACGGCGTACTGGTGGTTTGAGGGGAAACGCTCTTAACGCTGCGGTCTGTGTGGAGGCGGCACAGTTAGGGTCTATACAGGATCTGCAAAACCTGGTTTATAGGGGGGCAAAGGCATACGAGGAGCTTCCTGCTCCGTCCAGGGCAACACTTCAAGTATGGAGGATGGCTAGAAGGAGGTTTTCCCTTGTGGGGCGATGGGCGCCTGTCTAGCCTCTTTGGGGAAATCCTCGGTTGCCCTATTTCCAAACAATTCCTGATCCTCAGCTCTGGGCGGAATTTGGAATCAAAACCCTAAGAGACATTATGCCCAATGGGGAATTGATGTCCTTTGCACTTATGTCAAGGACGTATGGATTCCCGGGATGGATGTTCTTCCGATACGCACAATTGCGCCACGCGACTAGGGCACAATTTCCTATCCCTCCTCTCCTACAACTAGACCAGTTGGAAGACCTGCTTTCTAGCAGCGACCTAACAAAACCCCTGTCGGCCATATATACAACGCTGCTGCCTAGGGAGGTACCCAAGATGGACAGGCTATGGAATACCTGGAAATCAGATATCCCCACTCTAGAAAGGGAGGACTGGGAAGCCTGTTTGGAGCAGGGTCCCAAACTGGTAATATCAGCCGGAGACAAATTGACACAAACAAAATTTCTACACAGGGTTTACTTCACGCCGGCGAGATTATCTAAAATATACCCTGATAGGGATCCACATTGCCCTAGATGTCAAACTCAGATAGGCACGTATATACACATATTTTGGGACTGTCCTGCATTGTCAAAGTTCTGGCTAGGAGTATATGATCATTTAAATGTTAGAATGGATTTGTCTGTTCCAAAAACACCTGAGATAGCCCTATTGGAAATACACGAGGATGAGCACAGGTCACATCATAGTAAAATTCTAATTTCACTCCTCTTCTATTATGCTAAAAAGGAGATCCTTGCTGGATGGACCTCGACTAGCCCTCCGATTCTTTCCTCCTGGGAAAAGAGAGTAAACACTGCTCTACCCCTCTATAGGCTGACATATATCAGTAGAGGGTGCCCCTGGAAGTTCGACAAGGTCTGGCTGCCATGGATCTGTGGATAATATTGTCTTTTGTTTTTCTCAGCTGGGTGACGGGTCATTGGGTTGTGGGTGGGGGGGGATGGATTGCTCCGTGGTTAAGTTGCTATGAGGGTGTAACTAAACTGTTGCACGCTTCCCTCTCTGGTGTCGTGGACGCCTCTCCTGACTCCTTATCTTTTGATGTATTGACAAGCCTGATAGGAATACCGAGCATGATCAATAATTCAATATTAGAGCGAGTTTATTTAGCTACATCGGATACAGCAGAATACATTTTTTTGTGAGTAAGAGTTTACCTCTAGTCAAATGTATGATCCATTTCTCTATGTACTTGCCTACACATGTCTTGTTTTATTTCCTTTTTTTTGTACTGCATTTTCTACTTATCAATAAAGCACTCCTGATTGTTAAAAAAAAAAAAGAAACAGAAGCCGGTTACCGTTACTCCTTTCCTCACGCTGACAGTGTGAGGAGAAGAGAGCTGATAACTGTGTAAAAGGGACAGGGTTTTGATTGTCAGTGCAGTCCCAACTGTGCCCCCCAGTGCAGTCCCAACTGTGCCCCCCAGTGCAGTCCCAACTGTGCCCCCCAGCGCAGTCCCAACTGTGCCCCCCCCAGTGCAGCCAATCTGTCCCCCCCCCCCTCAGTGCAGCCAATCTGTCCCCCCCCCCAGTGCAGCCAATCTGTCCCCCCCCCCAGTGCAGCCAATCTGTCCCCCCCCCCCCAGTGCAGCCAATCTGTCCCCCCCCAGTGCATCCAATCTGTCCCCCCCCAGTGCAGCCAATCTGTCCCCCCCCCCCAGTGCAGCCAATCTGTCCCCCCCCCAGTGCAGCCAATCTGTCCCCCCCCCAGTGCAGCCAATCTGTCGTCCCCCCCCCCCCAGTGCAGCCAATCTGTCTCCCCCCCCAGTGCAGCCAATCTGTCCCCCCCCCCCAGTGCAGCCAATCTGTCCCCCCCCCCCAGTGCAGCCAATCTGTCCCCCCCCCCCCAGTGCAGCCAATCTGTCCCCCCCCCAGTGCAGCCAATCTGTCCCCCCCCCCCCCGTGCAGCCAATCTGTCCCCCCCCCCAGTGCAGCCAATCTGTCCCCCCCCAGTGCAGCCAATCTGTCCCCCCCCCCCAGTGCAGCCAATCTGTGTCCGTCCGTCCCCCCCAGTGCAGCCAATCTGTGCCCACCAGTGCAGCCAATCTGTGCCCACCAGTGCAGCCAATCTGTGCCCACCAGTGCTGTCAATCAGTGCCCCCTCATCAGTGTCAACTATTAGTGCCACCTACCAGTGCCCATCAGGGCAGCCTATCAGTGTCAATCAGTGATGGAGAAAAATTACCTGTTTTCAAAATTTTATAACAAACTATGAAAAAGTTTTGTTTTTTGTTTTTTTGTTTTTACTCCAAAAATGTAGGTCTTCATTTAGCAAAAAAATAAAAAACTCAGCGGTGATTAAATACCACCAAAAGAAAGCTCTATTTGTGTGAAAAAAATGATAAAAATTTTGTTTGGGTACAGTGTTGCATGACCGCGCAATTGACATTCAAAGTGTGACAGCACTGAAAGCTGAAAATTGGCCTGGGCAGGAAAGGGGTAAAAATGCCCAGTTAGGGGGATTTTCAACCTCAGCAATGAGAAAATTTGAAGCATCAAGATGGAATTTTTTTTTTATCAGATTTTTTTTCATTCAGGAAAGTCAATGCATTCCAGAATCAAATGTTAAAAGCAACCTTTTTTTTTTTTTTTTTTTTTTTATAGTACTTTCAAAACGATTTTCACCATTGTTGGTTTTGTCCTTTTTTTCAAACTGACTTTCTATGTAACATACACATTTATAAATCCTGTATTCTAATACTAATGTGAATTTTCATGTGACTAGTCTTCGTAATATTTGTTTGAACATCTATTAGTGTATGGCCAGCTTTAGCACCCGTAGGGTAAGAGATCAGCCACACAGGGAGTGCGTTGTTTTCAGTAAGTCAGCTATCTCATGTGCTTGCCATTTGAGAAGCAAAACCATTTTGTAGCACTGTGAAATAGTAGTTTCCACTTGTAGGAAGATGGATCTTCATATGTAATAAACAACCCTTTGCACATGTATAATTTAAAACTATAGATAGAAGGTTTTTAAAATAAAATGCGTTGATAACTTATAAGCTTATTTATGTAATGAAGTCTGTGAACTCATATAAGGGGATTGCCTTATGGACAAGTAGGGGGTCTCTTGCAGTGGTTGAAGGAAGGGCCCAGGTTCAAGTGCAATTCAAGCCTAGTGCCCCGTACACACGGTCGGACATTAATCAGACATTCCGACAACAAAATCCTAGGATTTTTTCAGACAGATGTTGGCTCAAACTTGTCTTGCATACACACGGTCACACAAAGTTGTCGGAAAATCCGATCGTTCTGAACGCGGTGACGTAAAACACGTACGTCGGGACTATAAACGGGGCAGTGGCCAATAGCTTTCATCTCTTTATTTATTCTGAGCACACGTGGCACTTTGTGCGTCGGATTTGTGTACACACGATCGGAAATTCCGACAACGAATTTTGTTGTCGGAAAATTTTATATCCTGCTCTCAAACTTTGTGTGTCGGAAAATCCGATGGAAAATGTGTGATGGAGCCGACACATCGTCGGAATTTCCGACAACAAGGTCCTATCACACATTTTCCGTCGGAAAATCCGACCGTGTGTACGGGGCATAACACTAACTATTCTTAAAAATGTTTCCTGCCCCCTGCTCCTACCTGTCTTGCCTACCGTAAAAAAAAAAAAAAAAAAAAAAAAAAAAAAAAGATCTTTATACTTACCATTTTTTTTTTTTAGCCCTTTCCGTCCGGTCATGTGATCCTGCACTCCTGCTTTCCTGTGTCAGTGAGCAGCTGCTGCAGGGGAGAGGAGGAAGTGCCAACAGTGGTTGTGCCCATGAAAGCCTATTGGTGATGTCACAGTTCCTGGAATTCCCACCTGTTGGGCTTGGCCCATGGAAACCTAGGGGCGATATCGAGGCTCCCAGAATTTCCAGGCATTGTTGAGTGCTCCATGACACAGGGGAGCCAGAGCTGCAGGATCATGTAACTGGATGGGCGTGGACTAAAGAAAAGGTAAATATACAGATTTTTTTTTTTTTCACAGGATAGGTAGAAGGAGGGGGAAGGGAACATTTGGACCCCTTTCACACTGAGGCGCTTTTCAGGCGTTTTAGCGCTAAAAATAGCACCTGTAAAGTGCCTCTCAAGCCACCCCAGTGTGAAAGCCCAAGTGCTTTCACACTGGGGTGGTGCGCTTGCAGGACTTTTGGGGTGTTGCTGCAGCGGTGTGTACACCGCTCTTCCACCGCCCCTGTCCATTAAAATGAATGATCACCGCTGCCGTAGCGCCTGAAAATCCATTTTTGGGCGCTATTAACCCTTTCCTCGGCCGCTTGTGGGGTTTAAAAGCTTCCATCTAGCGGCCGAATAATGCCACTATAACAGCGACAGGGTGGATAAAAATCGATGATTTAAAAAAAAAAAAAAAAAAAAAAAAACTAAAAAATCCGATTTTTTTTTTTTTTTTTTTTGGATTTAAATCGGATTTACTTTTTATCGGCGTATAACACGCACCCCAAGTTTCGGAGGGAATTTTAAGGAAAAAAACTTACATTTAAATGCCCATCAATGCAGCCTCATCAGTGTTCATCTGCAGCCTTGTTGTGTCATTTGCAGCCTTGCCCAGTGACACTGCAGCCTTGTAGTGTCACTGACGTTTTAAAAATATGGTGCCGCCAAGAGACACAGAGCCGGTCCCGTGTCTCTCGGCGGCTCTCGCCTGCTTTTCGGCTTCTCTCGTAGCCCTGTGGGCGGAGTCGAGAGCCGCCGACATTCATACATAGCCGAGTGTACTCGGCTAGCTCCGCTCCGCTCACAGTCACGCTCAGTCCCTGTGTTATGTCCATCATAGGGTGGGACTTGGTGTGACTGTGAGCGGAGCGGAGCTAGCAGAGTACACTCGGCTATGTATGAATGTCGGCGGCGATCGCTCCTCCGCTCACAGTCAGCGGGGGATCGGGGGGGATCGGCGTATAACACGCACCCACGATTTCCCCCTGATTTTAAGGGGAAAAAAGTGCGTGTTATACGCCGTTAAATACGGTATTTGACTTTATTTATTTTTATCAAATTTATTTGAAAAAATATTTTTGGAGTAGAAATTATCTAAAGATAGTTTATAAAATGTTTTTGGAGTAGAAATCTATCTAAAGATAGTTTTCTATATAAGATACATTAATAATTTAGTTTATTCAGCATGAAATGGAGCTTAGTTATGTAGCATGAGGCTGTATATTCTGCAATATTTACATTTTTGGTAAACTCATTCAATGAATCCAAGCTCTGCAAGCTGAGCTAACATGCACTGCATTGATGCATTCACACAATTTCACAGTAACCCTGAGATAAAAACAAAATTCAGGAATATCCCTTTATCCCATTGTTTTGCAAATCTATGTACACTACAAACTGTATGATTGAATCGGTTCTGATATCGATTTTTCACTAACCTGACAGCTTATTATTCTAACTAGGAAACCTTCATTTTATTTGCAAATATTAAAGATTCTAACTACCAGCAAGAATGAGTCTTTATGTTTAAAGAGCACCTGTCATTTCAGATCCATCATGGCAGCGCCTGTTAGCGGCATCCACTCACCTGCTGCCGCCATGTCCCTCCCCTTGTTGTGTCACTGCCGCATCACCAGCCGTCCCATTAAAGTGAATGGGACTGTCGGTGAGTCAATAGCGGGTCAGAGGAGGAGCTGCTGGGGGACAGAAATGACAGTTGCTCTTTAAAAATTAGGATTTGAATCGAGTTGATTTAAATCGATCCTTTTTGCTAGTGATTTAAATCATTATTTTAAATCGACTTGATTTAAATCAAATCCACCCTGGATAGCGGCAAAGCGCAGCTAAAACTAGCAGCGCTTTACCGCTAACGCCCGCACTGCCCCAGTGTGAAAGGGGTGTTATAGGAATAGTTAGAATTAGGCTTGAATTCCATGTTAACTTTTACAGGAAAAAAACAAGATTTGTATATCATTTAAGCTGTTTATATCTCTGATCCCAGTGATTAATACATGAGACCAAACAAGGAAACTGTTGAGAAGCTTCTGGTAGATTTATATCCAGAAAAAGGATCGTTCTGAGCTGTGGGTTTACATATTAAGCCAAGTCACATTGACATGTCCTCCACCTGTCGTTTCATTGCATCTTTATTTTCTTCCACCAGCCAATAATAGCAGCTCTGTCCAGCAAGACTCGCCGTTTTTATGGATCAATAAATAACTTATGTTAATGAGGTCTATGTCCTCTTGCACGGGAGGTCCTGGTAATCCTCTTCCTCTTTATTGCAAAATATGGTGCATACGTTGATGTCTCGGTAATGTCACACAATATAGAGAAAAAGAATTGCAGCACAAATGATAAAAAGGGCTGTCAGAATGATACATGGATGTATTTTTTACCAGCTCTTTGCCCCTTGGGTACAGAGCAAGTAAAGTAGAGAATCACAGCTTGTATCCCTATTTAGATTAAATTAAAATTCCCAGAAAACCCAGTGCAGACATTTAAAAATGAGCCTGCTTTAAATGTACTCTATACTGTATAATCCTTTAAGTAATAAGATTTGCAAAGAGACTCATTTTCTCCCAATTGATTTATTAGCTTGGTAGGATGGCATCCATTTATTTTTCTTTAACGCTCTTTCTTGTCAGATTTTGTATTTGGTTTGATTATGGGGGGCTACCGACATTTGTGATTTGATAGCTGTATGTTAAAGGTCCCAAATCTTTTACAGTGTGGGCCACATGCTAAAGACGACCAGTTCGAATCTTGGCCTGGATCATGTATGGGCAGGCTGAACGTATCAATCAATCGACTTGGGTACAACCAGCCTGTTAGATTCTACATGCGACTATTATAGCCTCTAGCGGTAATCACTGTTTTCTCCTGGTGGGGAGAGGGGGCGCAGGGGGAGCCAGGGAACGCAACATCTCAGTGGGAGGGATTCACCCATCAACACCGACAGGGAATCGAGTGGTTGCAGGATGGAAAATTGCTCCATCTATGGCCTGGCTAAGGCAGGATTTCTCAGTCAGGGTTCCATGTTACCCTAGGGCTCCTCCACAGGTTGCTAGGGGTTCCTTGAGCAAGTTCTGCCTTTCAAATAAGCTCCCATTGACACCATTGATCTTTGTAGCTATCTGTAGGGGGATAATTCTTCCCAATGACCACAAGTGTAAGGCACATTCTTCTCATTGACCATCACACTAATGTATCATGAGTTGTTGATGGAGTACTTTTTAGCAGGGGTTCCCTGAGCCTGGAAACTTATTTCAAGGGTTGCTCTGTGTTGAAAAGGTTTAGAAAAGCTGTGCTAAGGTATCGTGCTGGTGAGGCATGTTTGGTATGGGAAGCCAGTAGTGGAATAACTTTGGTTAATTCTAATCTTAAAAATGTTTTGGGTTTCTTCTGAGGTTGCTAAGGGTTCCTTGAGAAGACCATAGTGGCAAATGATGGTGGGTGCATAGTTCTGGTGCTCAGTAGAGCCAGCGGCATGGGACTAATGGCCTAGCAGACTTGCCTTATTTGCCTTCTCTTCCCCCCTCCCTTCTTCAGAGTTGGATTTTTTTTAACTTTAGAGTATTTTTGCGTCTATTGTGGCACAGGACTTTAGGTTCCTACCTCACTGTGTCTGCGCATGCACAGTTGTACCAAAGGACTCTGTCAGGAGCTGAAGGCCGGGAAGGGTCCTTCAGCACATATATGCAGATACAACCAGAATAATAAAGATGGTGATGGCGCATGGGAGGGGGATGGAGCCAAAGCTTAAGTTTCCTTTTAACCTCTGACAACCAGGGCCAAGGTTACCAAAATCTTGCCGTAGAAGGGAATAGATAAATGCTTCTTTGGGATTAGGGATTCTGTTAACAACGCTATACATTTTTTATTTTCTCTATTGCCAGTGGAAGGTGTATAATATAGGCATTCAGAAATTTAGTTGGCAAACAATTTCATTAGAAATAGCGTTCCATGGGCCCACCTAGAGTCTATCAGGAGGCACATTTATATGGGACTTCTGGGCCACTTGTTGGGATAAACTGCTGTAAATGTCTCGCCTTCTCACCTGCTGGAGCTTATTTTCTATGCAATGACCGGATGCTGCCTATCAGAAATACTTTTCTAAATCATCGGGTTAATCTCTCTCCGATCATGTTGCCTTTCATTACCGTTAACTTGGATAAAAAGAAAGGAGCGCCCGGTGTCCAGAGAAATGCAATATCTAAAGTATGGTTCATAGACTTATATAAAAAAATAGTAACCTGTACATCAAGCCAACGTGTTTCAGCAGAATCAACTCCCCCTTCCTCAGGGCTTTTGCTGCATACTATTTGATACAACTAAAGCCGGCATCCTGCCATCCTGGTTTCTGAAGCCTTGCGCCAACATATGGGGATTGTTCCCATCAAATAACACGCAGCAACAGCCCTAAAGAAGGGGGAGTCGATTCCCCCAAAATGCGTTGGCTTGATGTACATGTTGCTACTTTTTAATAAGCGTCTATGAACCTTACTTTAGAAGTTACATTTCTCTAGACACCGGCTCTCCTTTCTTATTATCCAAGTCTACCCACAGAAACGACCATAAAGTCATACAGAAAAGGCAGCAGCCCAATCCACAAGAGGGCCCATCGCCACCGTCCATCACTGGGCACTTATCCACCTGAAGGCATTCCTTCCATTTTGCCCGCATAAATACCCACTTAGGGCCAGTGGCCAATCCAGGAAGTCCAGCGCAGTCTCCAAGACAAGCTTCATTACCGTTGGGCTTCTTTCATGTGGGTGGCCAAGGCGCTGTAAAAACAGGTGGTGGAGCTGGGGTCTTACCTCCCCCTAACTGCCCACCTATATTCTAAAATACAGCTGGAGGTGGTTATACGCATGCTGTGCCCACACCAATATTAAAACGACATTTCAATATGATAGTCGACACCGCCTATTAAAGGAGTTGTAAAGGCTCTTGTTTTTTCACCTTAATGCATCCTATGCATTAAGGTGAAAAAACACCTTGCAGTGACCGGCCCCCCTGTTTTACTTACCTGAGCCCCGAATTTCTGTCGGCACTTCCCCGCCGTCCCGATCTCCATGGGTTCCCGGCTCTTGATTGGATAGATTGATAGCGCAGCCATTGGCTCCTGCTGCTGTCAATCAAATCCAATGAGGGGCGGGGCCAAGTCCTGCATTCGGCCTCTATGTACGCCGAATGCTGGACTCGGGAGCGCGCCCGCAAGGTAACCCCCTAGGGAGAACACTTCTCCCAGGGGGTTATCTGATGCGGGGAGGAGCCGAGCGAGCCGCTGAGGAACCGCAGAAATGGATGTTCGGGGCCACTCTGTGCAAAACGAGCTGCACAGTGGAGGTAAGTATGATATGTTTGTTATTTTTAAAAAAAAAGAAAACGATCCTTTAGTATCACTTTAAAGAGGAACTACAGTCTGCTCACATAATGTGTAATACAAACATCTTTGCCATTCTGAAGCTTCCCTCTGACCACTTTGCACATTATTTTATATATACTGTGAGTCTGTACTTGCTAAATATGCTGCAGAAATCTCCCTTCACTGGAGTCTTGCTGCATCCACTTTAAATGTGGGCAGCGGAAGCTGCTGCCTGTTCACTTCCTGGATTTACACAGACACACCTGCAGCTCTCATTGGGCCTCTTATGACTCCCCCCCCCAACACCTGGCAAACTCTCAGGAGAGAGAGCTGTACATGATGTCATAAGCCTAGGCTAATGACCAGACAAGAAACAGGAAGTGGGATGTATAAGGTATTTACTGGCAGAAAAAAAAATGTTTTACTATCCAAAGTTAAAATAACAAGGGCAGAAGATTTAATAGATGGAAAGATGAAAAAATTACTGAAGGTCGGCTTTAAACTCAGCCATTCTAGTCAATGGGATCGGTCTGCAACCGCAAGCTCAATGCTTAGCTCGCAGTTGCAGCGCATAAGTCCCGATGTAAATTGGGTCTGCAAAGAAAAAAAAAAGTTTTCAGGTGCTGGTTAGGATTGTCTCCTGAAAGCCTCATATTGGCTGCTTAGCTGCACTCTGAAAAGTGACCCACCACGGATCGCTTTTCAGAACATAGGCTGGGGTAAAGTTTGAAAGCAAACACATTGACATCTCTGGAGATAATCTACCTGGCCATGAACACAATGAAATTAAAAGCCTTTTTGCTGCCAATTTTGATTCCACCAAAGGCAGGTTATTAGGGTTGCCTCAATCCGCTGTATTATGGGCTAAGCCGACTTAGATTTGTCAGCATGATATCAGCATGTTGCCTGTTTGCTCAATGATTTCCTTTTACTTCCGGTAATTTGCACATAAAGATTTTCACTTTTGCTGAATAAGATTCTATATTTCAAGGAGCCTAAAAATGTTCTTCATGATATTACTGCTTTAGTCAAAAGCCCACCAGGGCAAAAATATGTTAATTCTGGTAATTCTATGCAATCAAAACAAAATTAAACCCAAAAGAAAACATTTATTATATTGAAGTTTACCAATTTCTAGAGGTGATGGCTGCATTAGTTTCCTTTTTTTTTTTTTTTTGGCTTGCCTTCTTCTATTTTCATTTGGTAATCCAGCCAGAAAATTTTGTTTTTCAACAGAAAAACTCTCTTGCAGTTACAGGGATAAAACAAAGCATTTAACACTGGCGGGGGGGGGGGTGTTGGTGCCTAAAATGATAAGTTTTTTTATTTATGTAAAACCCTTTATCCCAAAATGAAATGAAGAACATTTTTTACTGTAACTGATTATAATGTGTGAGTTGGAGTTTGGCTACAATTTGTTAGTGTATTTAAATCTGCTAGTCCATCTAACATTCCCCTCCTTTTGACAATGCTGCTTCCAAATCTGCTCCCTGTGCGCCTTCATTCGGAGGAGGTATACAGATTGCAGTGAATTAAAAATATCTGTAATTATCGTATATACTCGAGTATAAGCCGAGGCACCTAATTTTACCACAAAAAACTGAGAAAACTTATAAGCCTAGGGTGAGAAATGTGCAGCTACTGTAAGTGGAAAAGAGGGTCAACAATGCCCATTTGCAGCCATAGGTCCCCCGAACCTCAAACTCGGTAGTTACGGGTTCCTAGATGCCCCCTAGCTGCAGCCAGAATTTGGGGTCTCTGGACCCAAAGGGTCCCGAAATGACATTGCTCCAGATGGACACAGTTGACCAACTTTGGGGCCTTGTATCTCGGGGCCACTTGGTGCTAGGAACCCCAGTATCTGCAAACCCAGTGGAACTATCACTACAACATATCTAAAGATGGGGTTCCTAGCTCCAATTGGCCCCGAGATACGGGGCCCCAAAATCGGTTCCGAAAATGTCAAGCACTTTTCTGCAGCAGAGAATGACATTTTCCGAACTGACTTTGGGGCCCCATATCTCGGGGCCACTTGGTGCTAGGAACCCCAAATTTAGTATGCAAACACAGTGGAACTAACAGTACAACATATCCAAATTTGGGGTTCCTAGCACCAAGTGGCCCAATACGGGGCACCAAAGTAGGTTCAGAAAATGTCATTCTTTGCACCAGAAAAGTGCTTGACACGAGTATAAGCCGGGGGGGGGGGGCGACATTTTCAGCATAAAAAAATGTGCTGAAAATCTCGGCTTATACTCGAGTATATACGGTAGGTAAAATGCATATGGAAAACCAATGAACGCCAGATAAAGAGATATACCTAAAGGGGGGCAAATTAATAATCATGCTGACAAATGCAAGACATTGACCAATATGCACCCCATTTGATAAGCATAATGTTGAGGTGGGGAGTATTTATATATATATATTATATGTAAATATTACATGGCTGATGAGGAAGGAGAATTTGGGGAAGATACCTTCATGTACTGAAGTGACATGTCTGCCAAGTGGGGAATGTTTGATATGTATCCTCCAGTATACATATCAATCGGGATGTGGGTAAACTTTACTCTTTGTGGCCAAACCAGCACCACCCCCTATTTCTATCATATTTTATTTATAAATTCCTTGATTTCACATGCCCTTTCTTTACAATTTTGTCACAAACCATATAACACTGCTGAGGGTGCTTTCAATGGTAAGCTTGTACTCATGTTTAAAGTGATTGTAAAGTCGTGTTTTTTTTCCTATAAAAATAACAAACATGTTATACTTACCTCCTCTGTTGCAGTTGGGTTTGCACAGAGCCATACCGATCCTCCTCTTCTTGGCTCCCTCTTCTGGGATTCTGGCCCCTCCCTCCCTGTTGAGTGCCCCCCACAGCAAGCAGCTTGCTATGGGGACACCTGAGCCGAGTCACAGCTCTCTGTGTCCATTCAGACACGGAACCTCGCCCTGGCCCCACTTCCCCTCCCCTGATTGGCTAGCTGACTTTGACAGCAGCAGCCAATGGCGCCACTGCTGTGTCTCAGCCAGTCAGGAGGGAGAATCTCGGAAGGCTGAGACACTCGTGGACATCGCTGGGCAGAGATGGGCTCAGGTAAGTATTAGGGGGGCTAAGGGGGGGCTGCTGCACACAGAAGGCTTTTTAGCTTAATGCATAGAATGAAATAGGATAAAAAAAAGTTCTGCCTTTACAATCCCTTTAAACCTTTAACCACTTAAACACCGGGCACTTTTACCCCCTTCCTGCCCCGGCCAATTTTCAGCTTTCAGCTGTCACACTTTGACAATTGCGCGGTCATGCTACACTGTACCCAAACTAAATTTTTACCATTTTGTTCACACAACTGGGATTTTTTTTCTGTTTTAAAATGTTGCAAATAAATAATCTTTCTTCAAAAATTTAGACCAAAATGTAATTGCTACATTTCTTTGGTGAAAATACTCCAAATCAGTGTATATTATTTAGTCTGCAGGAAAATTATAGAGTTTACAAGCTATGGTATATATCTGATAATTAATGAATCCTGATGTACTAACAGCCTACCTCATTTCTTGAGGCCAAAAATGTCAGTACAGTACAGATAGAACCCTAAAAATACCCCTTTTTGGAAAGCTAATCCAAGGTATTTAGTAAAGAGGCATGCCGAGTTTTTATGAAGTTGTCAAAATTTTTGGGAAAATTAAGAATTTAAAAATACATACTGTCACCAGTGCGGTACAGCGTCATCATAAAACTGGTATGGAGGCAATCAGGGACACTGACTTACACTATATATATATATATATATATATATATATATATATATATATATATATATATATATTTATGTGTATATGTATATATAGTGTATATATATAATTATTTAATTTTTATTTATTTATTTTTTTTAAATTCCGATTTTTTTTTTTTTTTTTTAACACACTTTGACCAGAGCAATATAAAGTTCCAATAGTTACAATGTACTACTCTGGGGAATTGATTAGGATTTTTTTTTTTTTTTTTACACATTGTTTGCTTATAGCAATGAATTTCATTTTATTACGTAAAAAGCTTGCATATATAGCAATGAATTTCATTTTATTACATAAAAAGCTTGCATATATAGCAATGAATTTCATTGCTATATATGCAAGCTTTTTACGTAATAAAATTGATTCATTCAGTTTTGTTGTGATTAGCTGCAGCTGATAACATGGCACAGATGGGCTGTGATTTGCCCAGTCTGTACCATGTGATCACTGTGACCAATCACAGCTAGCAACACCATTGTACACAATGGATGGGTTGAAAGAAAGCCATCCATTGTTTGTAACTGTCATGTGACCTGCTGTGATTGATTAGAAAAATTAAAAGTCAGCAGCTACAAATACTGCAGCGGCTGACTTTTAAAATAAGGACACTTACCTGTCCAGGGCACCCGTGATGTCCACGCCTGAAGCTGACCCATCCCTCGGCTCTTGGGTGGAGGCATCTTCAATAAGGGAATCAGGAAGTGAAGCCTTGCGGTTTCACAGCCTGGTTCCCTACTGCGCATGTGCGAGTCGCACTGCGTGTTCTGAGTGGTCCCTGCTGTCTTCTGGGACCTGAGACTGCGGTGGGGGGAGGAACGATAACAGAGGAGGGGCCGGAAATGGCGTAGATCGCCACATATACTGCGGCGATCTTTTGCTGGAAGTGGGAGCAAATACCTGTATTAGACAGGTATCTGCTCCCCCCTCCCCCTTAAAGGTGCCAAATGTGACACCAGAGGGGGCGAGGAATCCGGACAGCGGAAGTTCCATTTTTTGGGTGGAACTCCGCTTTAAGCTTTGACGAAAAAAAAACCTGGAAGCTGATTGGTTTCTATGCACAGCTGTACTGGATTTTGCACTCTCCAGTTTTAGTAAATCAACCTCACTACTGGCTACTACTCCTTCCCTCTGTTTACAAGCTAGATAGTGCTAGCATCCGCTTGTAATTCAAATCCCGCTACACCTCTAATAGAGCCTTGTATTGATTACATTTATGGTAGTTGGTGTTAAAGTCAAGTAATATACCTGCTGCCGGAACAATTTCTTTTCTTTGTTTTTGTCTGTTTAATTTGAGACCTACAGAATTGGAATCAAGTTGTTCACCATAGCTTGAAATCTGTTTCATTTTCCCCTACACAGGAAATGAACACCAGCTTTGAAGAATGGGAGAAACTGATGAGATGTCCCCAATCGATGGCTTCAGATTCCACCAATCCGTTCATCCAAGTCATGGGGCTCATCACACGCATGTATAAGCAAACAGCACTCGCTAAGGTATAAAGCTTTCACTGATGCTGTTTGATTCTTGGTACTAATAATCTTGACTTGCCTAATCCTGGATGGAAATTTTCTATAGCTGGTTTTTGATTCTGGGTCAAGTAATGCTTTTTACTTTTTAGGTTTTTCTTTTTTTTTTTTTTTTTAAGTGTATGTAAACCTTTCTTTTTTTTTTTTTTGCTACCTTGTGTACTTTTAATTATATTGAATATAATTGAAAGTGTTTTATTATATCTGCTTGACAAGTGCACAAAAATACACATTTTTCCTGTCTGAAATCGAGTGCTGTCCTTTGTACTAAAGTCAAAGGGGTCGGTAAAACTCTGCCATATTTTTACCGCCTTTTAACTGCTCCCTTTTTTGCTGCTGATTCAGCGACCCCGGGGTGTACACATTCTGCGGCCACAATGCTTTGCTTCGCAGCCTGGGCAGGAATTATAATCCCTGTTGCGCTTCAAGTGAATGGGGCCAGGCAGAAACCGAGCACAATGTGCAGTTGTCCAGTATTTAGGGGGTTAATGCGATCCAAACACAGATCACTCTTCAAACCGCAAAGCAAGTGTAAGTGAGCTCTTCTTGCAAACAATGCTATGAGATCCTATATTAGGACTACAGAACATCCCCCACCTTTGGCATAGAGGAGAAGGGATAGCGTTCAGTAGCTTCAATGCACTTCTTGATTTAGGGCTCATGCACACTGCAGCTCAAAGAAGCGTCTCCTACAGGCTTTTGAGCACTTATTTTTTCTGTCTAGAAACTCCCCTTCATGTTAGCCAATGTGTCCATACACACTATGGCTTTTTCAGGCGGTTTCAGCCCTATGCTCCTGCAGAAAAAAACCCCACCAAACTCGCATTTTTGAGAGGAGCTAGTGCCCCACAGAGCTCAAAAAAGCTGAAAGAAAACTCGAAAACACGCAAAGAAGTTTGTTCCAGCTTTTTGTTTTGTTTATACAGTGGTTAAGAAAATACCGTCTAGGAGGGTTTGTGAAAAAAAAAACATGCCCATGCTCAAAGAAGCTGAATAAAAATGTGCACAAGAGCACAAAAAAAGCACAAGCTTCATCAAGCTGAAATAAAAGCTCAAATGCCTGTAAAAGCATTTTTTTTTTTTTGAGTTGCGGTGTGCATGAGCCCTATGGGTAATTACGGTGCTCCTCTATGTTTTGCCCTTAGGCCTCATGTACACTGCTGCTGGTAAACGGATGTTTAGGAGCAGTTGGGCATTTTTTTCAGCTGCCCCTGAACTTTCCCCTATGTTATCTTATCTGTCCATGTACATAGGATCGTTTATAGTCATTTCTAGGCAGTTGAGTTTAGAAGCATTTTTTGGAACGCAACAAAAATGGGTTCAGACGGATGTTCAGAGGCATTTGAAAGGCCTGTAACAGCTTATAAACACTGCTAAACGCAGTAACTCGCTTTTTCGCAGCGTTTCTTTACAGTCGTTTCTCATTTTAACAAAAAAAAGAAAAAAAAAAAAAAACGCTTCTAGACACAAACGCAGCTAAACGTGGCATGTAATCGCGGCTAAACGGACGTCTTTAGACGCCGGTTTCTAGCTGTCAAGTTAAATCGCTCAGGAGAGGTTAAACAATGTCCCGTGTACATGAAGCCTTAGTTACAGTGTGATGAGTGTCCTCTAGGAAAGGAAGTGTGTTGCTGGTAGGGTCACTGGATGAAAAGAAGCCTAAAATTAAAAAAAACAAAACACCTTACGATTAAAGCTCATTATCAGAATTTATTTGACCTATATACACTCTACTTGTAAACAATATGTATAGTAGGTATAAATCATTTAAATACCTACAAAAGTAACTAAGGAAATGATATATATCTTTAATTTAGGTTTACGTGAACCCAATGTTTAATATTTGAAATTTCATGATATTTACCTATATAAACCCTACTGTTAAACAATGAGCTTACTTTATAGATCCTTGTAAACTTACTTTATGTATCTTTATAACATTGTATACTCAATAAACTTCTTTTGACAAGGAAAAAAAAAAAAAAAAAAAAAAAAAACAAATGCAACCACCAAATCTATGGATTGATTAGATGCAATATGTGCAATTTTTGCTCTTGGATTTAGATAAAATTTAATTTTCTTGCACTCTAAAGCTGCATTCCAGTTGGATGGCATACTTTGGATATGAATGGCAGGACCTCTGTTCCAAGACCTGTGTTACAAAAAGGCCAAACGCAATACTTTTTCTACCAAACCTCACATAAGCACACAGCTAATACTTGATACAGAGAAAGTTTGACTCGAGCCCTCTAGAGATCTGGTACCGTGAGTTGTAAATAATAATTAATTTAAAAGATTTCACAAAAATATCCTTTTCTACACTGTTGTCAATAATATCTTCGCTTAGTTCATGTGTTTTAAGTAGAATACATATTATGCTGCCCTTTCGGTGGGTAGGACAGAGATGTCCCATATTTCAGCTGTTCTTGTTTCATACCGTGCAAAGTCAGCTCCAGCAATAAAAACCTTGACAGAGATCCTACGGGCCCCTTTAACACCACACAGCGCGTGTTATTGTGCACTTTACACATGTGCCAGTGTATTGCAGTGCTTGCTTTTTTCTTTTTTAACCTTTTTTAAACTTCTATATAATTGTGTTGGAACATGCTGCACAAAAATGCGACTTGTCCTTTTTGTTTTTTCTTTTCATTGACAAACCGTAGGACGTATTGCCTTGTTCTTGCAATGGACAACACTGCCCAATGCAGCCTAAAGCTGGCCATACACATTTTTCTTTTTCAGTTCAAACTGCAGGCTAAACAGATAAAAATCAAAGGGATTCCACCATCTGCACTACAGTGCAGGTGGCTGAATTTTCCGCTGTGGCTATTTTATTCTGACAGCCGGTGCTGCCAGCCTGGATGCAGGCTTTGTTCAGCTGATAATTTTCTGCCCTAATCCTTAGATTTTTTTTTTCAGTCCAGGGATGTTGGCTGGGAGGGGGCTGACAGCAAATTGTGGAGCAAATTTTGGACAGTTTATCACAAACCTGCCAAAAGTCACTAGTTATTGGCCAGCTTCCGGACCAAGATACAAGGGCCGTTGTAACCACCTTCTTGCAGTCAACTGAATAGCACAGAGCTAGACAGGAGATTAGGATCTCATCATTTAATAATTGCTGGCTCCCTATGGAATAAATTACACAAGTAGCATGTAGTAGCAGTCAAGCTCACATGATTGCACAATGCTCCTGTCATGTGCTGGACGTTTTAAGATGCAACTACATGCTTCCTATGTAGTGTTACGAGGATTGGTTATGTTCTTAACCAAGCTATGGTCTAGAACAGGGGTCAGCAACCTGTAGATCGTGATCTACCAGTAGATCGCAGACAGGCTGGTAGATCTCAGTCTGGGTTTGCTGACCTGCCAGTACAGAGCATCAAACAGAGTGCATTTCAGAGGGACTACTTGTAAAGTTGGAGCTGTAGTAGGGAGCAAAAGCTGCATAAGCCGATGCCTCCTCTGTTGTGCTGAGTCCTGTGCCATGCGGAGTAATACCAACTACACTTTACCTCTTATCCCAGATACCCGTCTCAAGAGTGGTGCCAGCAGCAGGAAAGAAGAGATCTTCAGGTCAGTGTGAATCAATACACTTGGGGGCAATTTCAGAGACGTCTGTGCGGGTTGCTGCACAGATGTCTTTACAAATCGCACCCCAAGGTCGCCAAAAGTAGTACAGAAACTAGTTTTGGGAATCAGTGTGGCACCACAAAGTCGGCGACACGCCAATTCGGACGGTTCCTTTGCTCGCAATAGCCGCCGATTTGGCATGCAATCTGACTTGTCAAATCAAATGCCAAATCGCTGCAATGTGGACCTAGGCTAAACCCATGATTGCTGTGCAATGCACGCATTTGCGACACGGTAGTTCTGCAATTAGAGGTTTATACAGGTGTGAGGAGGTGACACTGTGCCTGGTGATCTTTGACTTCTCCCGTATTGTTCAGGTAGATCTCCACCTCTGTAAGGTTGCCCACCCCTGGTCTAGAATCTGTTAAGGAAGTTGGAAAAATAGCGTTTGACCCATAGAATTATCTCACTGGTATTGATGTTATATATATAAATGATCTGGTTCCCTGGCAGGCAGCTTATACACTCCAGAGGATCTCCATGGTCTCCTTGGCTTGTAACAAAAATTTGAATTTGAAGCGCCACACCACTGTTAGGAGTTCCAGATGCAACTTTATTTCATTAAAAGTCAGGGAATGCCCCCCTTCATCAAGGCTAGAAAAAGCATAAGGACATTTCCATATCAGTCCTATATCAATGCAATGTATTGATATCGAATGTCCTTATGTTATTTCTAGCCCAGATGAAGGGGCTACTCTTGGAGCCCCAGAAACACGTCTACTTGGCAGCAAAAGAAATTTAATTTCCCCAGGGGTTTTAATGCAACAAAGAATAGGTCAAATGAGTACAGATATTCTTGTGAAATTCATTACTTTATTTGTACAAAAATTAAGACCAACGTTGATTTAAAATATGAGCTCTGGCAATATGATGACCCCAGTCTAACACAGAAATTACCATAATACAGGCAGGTATAAATACTATTGTAAGGAATTCCCACAGGATTGATCCCGCCAACAGTACCTCAGTGCGTTTCAATTATAAAACTCATAATCTCCCTTAGGTTGGATAGGTTGTCTTCCATCAATGGGGGATAGGGTTCTAACCAGAGCAATTAAAAAAGACAGGATTTTTTCTTTAGTCGTTCTGGCCACCCAGGCCATAGGGCTCGGCATTCAGGCTTACTAGAGATCATACATGTATGTGCCACGGGGGAAGGAAGGGGAAGAACACACCTTATGAGTGTGAGCAGTTTGCCTTTGTCATAAGAGATTACATATTAAAGACAGTGTAAGGTTGGCTGGTCTAAGGCTGATGCCAAAAAATGGCCTAACTACTTGCCTCCAACTCATTGTGCACAGGGCCAGTCAGAACTAACATGGCATTGGTTACTTTTGGCACTTGGTGGAGAAACCCTTGTTGGCAAGCACAGAGGTAAGACGTTCCTTGTAGTTGGTAACCAGGTTTGCACACATTTCAGGAGGAGGGATTTTGGTCCACTCTTCTTTACAGATCTTTTCTAAATCCTTAAAGCGGGATTCCGGGCACCTAATTTTTTTTTTAAAAGTCAGCAGCTACAAACACTGTAGCTGCTGACTTTAAATAAGTAGACTTACCTGTCCTAGGTGCCCGTGATGTTGGCCGCCCGAGGCCGACCCGTCCCTCGGTTCTTGGGTCCCGGCACCGCCATCCTAGGTAAGGGAAACAGGCAGTGGAGCCTTGCGGCTTCACTGCCAGTTTCCTACTGCGCGCGCACGAACGTCGCGGCGCTTTGTGAATGGGAAGCGATGTGTTGTGGGACACACGCAGTTCCCATAACACACCGCGCCCCATTCACCAGAAGTCAACGCAGGGAATAGAAGACTGAAGATCACTGCAGTGTAGGAAGAGGCAGATTAGGAAGACTGCCTAGCAACAGCCATTTCACGTAAGTAAAAAAAAAAATTTTTTCCCCTCCATTTTTTTAGGTATTTTTTGTGCCATTTTTTTTTTTCAGGGTGGACCTCCACTTTAAGGATTCTTGGCTGTTGCTTGGCAACTTGAAATTTCTATATCATTTAAGTTTGGAGACTGGCTAGGCCACTCCATGACCTTAATGTGCTCCTTCTTGAGCCACTCCTTTATGGCCTTGGTGGTATGTTTTGGGTCATTGTCATGCTGGAAGACCCATCTCCAGTGTTCTGGCTGAGCGAGGAAGGTTCTCATCCAAGATTTTACAATACATGGCCACGTCCATTGGTCCCTCAATGCGGCAAAATCAGCCTGTACCTTTAGCAGAGAAACAGCCCCAAAGCATGTTTCCACCTCTGTGCTTGACTGTAGGGATGGTGATGTTAGATTCATAGTCCGCATTTTTCTTCCTCCAAACACGGTGAGTCGAGTTACTGTCAAAGAGCTCAATTTTGGTCTCATCTAACCACAGCACTTTCTCCCAATCCTTTTCTGAATCATTTAGATGTTCATTGGTAAACTTCAGACGGGCCTGTTCATGTGCCTTCTTGAGGAGGGGGACAATGGGGACGCTGCAGAATTTCAATCCATGGCGGTGTATTGTTTTACCAATGGTTTGTTTGGTGACTGTGGTCCCAGCTGCCTTGAGACCATTCACAATTCCTCCTGTGTAGTTCTGGGCTGATCTCTCACTTTTCTCATGATCATCCTTGCCCCATGAGGCGTAATCGTGCATGGAGCTCCACATCGAGGGCGATTGACGGTTATTTTGTATTTCTTCCAATTGCGAACAATCGCTCCAACAGATGTCTCCTTCTTAGCAAGCATCTTGCTGATGGTCTTGTAGCTCATTCCAGGCTTGTGCAGATCTACAATCTTGTCCCTGACGTCCTTTGACAGCTCTTTGCTCTTGCCCATGATGATGAGGTTTGAATGGAAGAAAGAGGTTCTGTGGACAGGTGACTTTTGTACACATAACGAGTTGTCGTTAGGAGCACCTTCTTATATTGACAGGACTAATCTGTGTACCACATGAGCACCTACTGTAGCCAGTCTGTGGGAGCCAGAATTATTGTTGGTTGGTAGGGGATACTTATTTTACTCACTGAACTGCAACTCAATTTATAACATTGATATTGTGTTTTTTTTCTCCAGTTTTGGTTGATTTTCTGTCTCTATCATTTAAAATACACCTTTGATAAAAATTATAGACCCTTCATTTCTTTGTAAGTGGGCAACTTACAAAATCTGCAGGGGATCAAATAATTATTTTCTTCACTGTGTATGCTGTCAGGATGGCATGCCTAGTCTGAACAGAGCTGTAAATTATTTGTCAGGTAAAACAGTTTATGTAAGTGCATGGCATATGCTTGAAGTCTAAGACCCGGTGGCTTGGGGAATCGGCTTGACTTTTGTTCTAGTTCAGCGATTTGTGACTTCCTGGGGCTCAGCACGCATTAAAAGTTGGTGGCTCGGGGGCCTCAGCTCCGCTTTTTCTCTAGGGTTACCTAAAGCACCCCTACTCGGCGGCGTATCTCTACTCCCTTCTAAAAGCCCCCCTTCCCCCATGAAACTCATCCGCGTCTCTGAAAAATTCCGTTATCCGCAGAGGTAACATTTGCTGAAGACTTCAACTTTGATATCAAACTTTGAAATGGTATTTTTAACACATCCAGATAAAAATACATAAGCTTGCATATGTTCTACACTTGCTCCCATTTTTTTCTCTTTTTTTTTTTTTTTTCTCAAAACAACAGCTTTTTGCCAAGCCAGATGCTGTTTCTTGAGGCAAAAAGACCCAAACACCCACCAAAGGTTTATAACTCAAGCGTTGCCATGGAAACTGAGCTGCCTCTAATAACAGCCGAGTTTTTAGATTAGCAGACAACGTTGTATCTGTGTGAGGAGATGTCACCGCATTGGCACCATGGGGACCGTACCTCTCCACATTACCTGCAGACAAATCATTCTTAACGATCACATTTACTATTAATACACTTAGCACCGGAGAACATAAGTGTAAATTGATTAGATCAGTATCTGAAGCCCGCCATTATTGGCAGCCCACGTTAATGTGACTTCACACGCACACTGTGTATTAAAATGCTGCAATTTAGGAGATAGATAGCCGCCGAGCCTCCGTTATTTCTCAGCTTCGGCGATGTTTGTGTACGGCTTCGGCTATAATTGGAAAATTGAGAAGACGGGACTTAATTATTTTTTTTTTTATTCTGAGTTTCTTTTAAAGGGACGCCTATTGAAATAATGAAAATATATGAAATTTCATCTATATACAGTAGCTGTAAGCTTTTTTTTTTATTTGGATGTCTACTGTAGTCAGCGTTGTATTACACAGAGCAGCCATGACATTATGACCACTGACAGATAAAGTGAATAACGTTGATTATCTCGTGACAATGGCACCTGAAAGTGGGTGGAATATGTTGGGTACCAAGTGAAAATGTTGTCCCTGAATTAATGTGTTGAAAGAAAAAATGGTCACGTGTAAGGATTTGAGCAACTTTGACAAGGTTCAAATTGTAATGGCTACACGACTGGGTCAAAGCAACTCCAAAACTGCAACTCTTGTGAGATGTTCCCGTTCTGCAGTTGTCAGGACCTACCAGAGGTGGTCCAAGGAAGGCAAACCAGTGACAGGGTCATGGGCATTGAGGCACATGGGGAGCAAAGGTTAGCCCGTGTAGTCCCATCCAATAGAAGAGCTAATGTAGCTCATTTTGCTTAAAAAGGTAATGCTGGTTCCCTTAGAAAGTTGTCAGAACACACCATGCATTGCAGTTTGTTGCATATGAGGCTGCATAGCTACAGACTAGTCAGGATGTTCATGCTGACCCATGGTGTCCAGGGTGTCCATGCTGATGTTCACAGTCAAAATGCCAACAATGGGCAAGTGAGCTTTAGAACTGGACCACGGAGCAATGGAAGAAGGTTGCCTTTTACATCATGTGGATAGCTGAGTGGTGCGTGTGCGCCACCTCCCTGGGGAAGAGATGGCACAAGGATACACTATGGTAAGACGGCAAGCTTGTATAGGCAGAGTAATGCTTTGGGCAATGTTTTCCTGGGAAAACTTTGGTCCTGGCATTCATGTGGATGTTACTTTAGAGTCCATGCCTTAATGGGTCAGTGCTGTGTTGGTGGCAAAATTGGGAGCTATTCGAAAGGTTAGTCGTCATAATATTATGGATGGTGGTCATAATGTCTTGGTTGATCAGTGTAGATCCTAAACATGCAATAATACGCTGTAGCTCCCACCTAGTTTTTACTCCTTTACTATCCTGGAACATAATTTTTCATCCTTGCCGCTGTAAAACAGTATAGGGGGCCATGAGGAATGAGCATGTTCAGATCCTTGTCCAAACCCATGTGAGCAAGCCAGCCTGGAGCGGTCACCTGTACTGGGCCAATCATTTGCAGCTGAAGCATTCCCCACTCCACAGCCGCACATATACACAGCCCTTACTTTGGAGCGGGGAATGCCGCAGCTGCATACGATTGGCCCAGTACAGTTGACAGCTTCCTGGCTAGCTTACTCATGTGGATTCAGACAAGGATTCGAACACCCCCCCCGAGTTTATCCCTAGTTGGTCAGTTACAAAGCAATTTTTGATTGCACTAGGCACAAGCAGTCACAGACGATCGGTTCATTGTATACAGTACTGTGCAACAATTTTAGGCAGGTGTGAAAAAACGTGCACATTATGTACACTTGCACACAGTTTTTTGAATGAATTCAACAGGTAGATTGTTTCAAACATCTTGAAGAACTAACTACCTTCTGTGGATGTAGGCTGCCTCAAATCTTTCTGTGTCTCCATGTAATCCCAGACAGATCTGATGATGGTGAGATTCAGGGCTCTGCGGGGGCCAAACCATCACTTCCAGGTCTCCTTGTTTTTCTTAAGCTGTTTTTCTTAAGCTGAAAATAGTTTTTAATGACAATGGCTGTATGTTTGGGGTTGTTGTCCAGCTGCAGAATAAGTCTAGGGTCAATCATGCGCCTCCCTGGTGGTATGGCGTGATGGATAATTATCTGCCTGTATTCTCAGCATTGAGGACACCATTGATCCTGACCAACTCCATTTGCAGAAATGTAGCCCCAAACTGGCAAGGAACCTCCTCCATGCTTCATGGTTGCCTGCAGACAAGACACTCATTATTGTTCCTCTCCCCAGCCCTTCACCAACAAACTGCTTCCTGCTACATCCAAATATTTCACGTTTTGACTTATCAGTCCAGAGCACCTGCTGACATTTTCCTGCACCCTAGTTCCTATGTTTTTGTGCATAGTTTAGTTGCTTAGCCTTGTTTTCATGTCAGATGTATGGCTTTTAGGCTACAATTCTTCCATGAAGGCCACTTCTGGCCAGACTTCTCCAGACAGTAGATGGGTGTACCTGAGTCCCACTGGTGTCCCTCAGTTCTGTGCTAATGGCACTGCTGGACATCTTCCGATGTGGAAGGGAAGTGAGCATGATGTGTCTTTCATCTGCTGCATTAAGTTTCCTTGGCCGACCATTGCGTCTATGGTCCTCAACGTTGTCTGATCAATGGTGTCCTCAATGCTGAGAATTACAAGCAGATACTTATCCATCGTGCCATACCATCAGGGAGGTGTGTGATTGTAAAGGGTGGTCACGCCAAAAATGTATTTGATTTAGATTTTTCTTCTGTTCCCTCACTTTGCATTTTGTAAATTGTTAAAAAATAAACAATTCAAATATGTTTTTGAAAGCATTCTTACTTTAAAACATTTCTTCACACCTGCCTAAAACGTTGGCACAGTACTATGTTTAACTGCTTGCCGACCAGCCGCCGTCATTATACTGTGGCAGGTTGGCTTTCCTGTGCAAACCGCCGTAGGTGTACGTCGGTCTTTGCATAGGAGATAGCGAGGCGCGCTGGTCCGGCGGACTCTATGTCCTCCGACGATCCGCTATTGGGGTTTACAGAGACAAAATGGGGAACTGCCTATGTAAACAAGGTGTTTCCCCGTTCTGTCAGATGACATGTCAGAGATCTTCTGTTCCCAGTGATCGGGAACAGTGATCTCTGTCATGTCACTGGTAGCCCATCCCCCCTACTGTTAGAACACACCCAGGGAACACACTTGGCCTCTTGATTGCATCCTAGTGTTAACCCCTTCCCTGTCAGTGTAATTTATACATTGATCAGTGTATTTTTAATGCACTGATCAATGTAATAATGTCACTGGTCCCCAAAAAGTGACATTTGGGGTCAGATTTGTCCGCCGCAATGTCGCAGTCCCGCTACAAAAAGCAGATTGCCGCCATTACCAGTAAAAACAATAAAAAAAATAGAAAAGATAAAAGTCCCTAAATCTATCATATAGTTTGTAGACGCGATAACTTTTGCGCAATCCAATCAATATACGCCTATTGTGATTTTTTTTTTTTTTTTTAATCACAAATATGTGGAAGAATAAATATCGGCCTAAACTGATAAACACATTTGTTTTTTTATATTTATTTTTTGGGGGTATGTATTATAGCAGAAAGTAAAAAAAAATGTTTTTTTTTTTTTTCCAAAATTGTTGATCTTTTTTTGTTTATAGCACAAAAAAATAAAAAAAATGCAGAGGTGATCAAATACCACCAAAAGAAAGCTCTATTTGTGGGGAAAAAAAGGACGTCCATTTTGTTTGGGTACAGCGCTGCACGATCGAGCAATTGTCAGTTAAAGCGTTGCAGTGCCGTATCACAAAAATGGCCGGGTCATTAAGGGGGGCAAATCCTTCCGGGGCTGAAGTGGTTAAAGAGGAATTTTATTTTTCAATACATTTTATGTTATTAAAAATACATAACTTTTCTATTTCAATCTAAAGCTGCTGTAATTTTTTCAAACGGTCAAAGAATGCAATGCATTGTGGCAACCTGGAGACGTTCAGTTTAGGGTTGGTATACAGCATGCCCCCAGAAATGCTTTTCTGCTGATTGGCTGACTGATTTTCTCAGACGTTCACGTGTTTATTTTTCTCACGTGCTGCAGCCCTTGTTGCATCTCTGAAAAGTGATCAATGGTGGACTATCCAGAGGGTGCTTGACAGGCGGTGAAGAGGTGCCTGATTTACCCCTGTAAATAATATACCACTGTGCCATTGTGGCGGGCCCTATAGACTTGCATGGGTCGAGTTTTGCAAGAAGAACGCCTGCCAAATAGGATATGCTATTGAATTTTTACTGTTTCTACTAAAGCACAGCATTGCGTCCCCGGCGAGCTCTGAATGACTGCCTGCCCTAGTTCAGGTGGGCGGTTGGGGGGTGGCTTTTAACGAGTGGATGGTTTATCAACCATTGGCTGGGAACTGGTATAAACACAAGTTAAAGAATATATTGCCAGCACACCATGGATCTTCAAAATAGCAGCCAAAAGTTTATTAAAGCGATTGCAGCAAAGAGTTGCAACATTTCAGTGCCATGCAGAACCCCTTCATCAGGCTGCCTGATGAAGGGGTCCTGCATGGCACTAAAACGTCTCTTTTCTGTGAAGTGATTGCTTTACTAAACTTTTAGCTGCTATTTTGAAGATCCACAGTTTGCTGGTGATTTACTGTAAATAAACAAATCGAAAGGGATGCAGACCCTGACAGTGAGGACATTTATAATGATTGCAATGTACATAGATCATCCAGAGGGGATTGGTTTTAGCTCAGCCAAAGTGGGGTAATGCTTTAAATATCGAAGGACACACAAAGTATTGCTGATTTTCAACTGAATTAAAAGTAAAAAAAAGCTGATTATTCATAAATGTAAGCTATCAATTCTAAATGATCAAATTATCGTTTTATCTTCTGGCCCGTTCTTCATCACACACTCAGATTACTATGAGCGATCAGACGCAATTCACAAAATTCCATCACGGGCAATTAACAATGGTTACTTTTATTTGATAAATTTAGACGCATTGAATGACTGTTTGGATGTTTGTGTGGCCACCATAATGCTTAGACAAAAGCATGGGTTAGTGGTTAGTGGGTCCAGATAAAAAAATAAAATCTTTCTTGTGATTGTTCTATACATAAATATGTAAAATTGTTCAGGTTGAACGTGATTGTGTTTTCACTGTGTGGAAAGATATCGATCAGAGCAGGTTAGGTAGCCTGTCTAGTGGATAGTTCCCTCCAAGAACCAACAACGTTCTACCTGGACAATACAGCTCAATTCAGCTCAATAGGGCAACTGCCATATCATGACTCTCGGAAACTTGAGGGAGAAGCTGTGTTCTCCTTACATGATGTAAACTGAAGGTGGCCATTTAATGCATAGTTAACTATAGTCATATACCTTGTAAAGGTCTTTATTGGCCCCAAAGCCTTGGAACATCTAGATAAAGAGTTACTTTAGTTTCTGAAGCTGCCCCTCTAACATACCATGCCTCACTATTGGTCAAGGAGGCAGTCTATCAAAAGGATAATAGTGATGATTGGGAAGGATGGGGCCAAGTGCAGCGCATGATCATAAATATTTTGATGACCGAACAAAGCCCCCTTTGAAACGCGTTGATCTAAGCCACCTCTATCCTGCTGATGGATGGGCAAATATTCCGATACAGTCGAAAATGTTTTATTCTATTCTGTTATGTAATAGTGAACCTGTAATAGTAGCATGATAAGAGTAAGATTGGCTTACTAGTGGTTTTGGGATGATCTATATGAGTAGTGTCCAAACTGTGGCCATTGGCTTGCTTTTATCCAGCCCTTTGCTTGCTTTTACCAGTGAAGGGCACAATTCCGCCCAATGTCACCAAAGATGGGGCCAATTCCTACCAATTACATCAACGATGGGGCAAAATTCCTCCCAATGACACCAGTTGTTGGGGATTGTTTAATCCCATTGATTCTGGGACATTTTTACTCCTGATGGCCACAGTCTGATCCCCTAAAGTTTGAAGGACCGTAAACTGCCCCATTGTTTAGAAACCCCTGATCTATATTGTCGTGTGTGTATATATAATGTATTTGTGTTTAGTGTTGGTACAAGTGGCACCAGGAAAGTCTGTACGATGATGTTTGTTGAAGAGATTGGTAGGGATGTGGTACATCCCAGCGCAGCTGATTTTAAGTACTCAACCCTCCCATGTAAGATAATGAGCTGATGGATGTTGAACTGCCCCGCATATGTGCTGGAAAGTAATAGAATTCCTAAAAGACCGCTTGAAATTTCAGCTTTGACCAACTCTTTGCATGGTTATTTTTCTTGACATAAATTCAGATACCTGGTTCTGGTATTTTTCTTTTATATATACTGTATATACACAACACAAAAGCAGTTGAAGGGCAGAGGCAGGGTTGGAACAAGGTGTAGGAGAAGGCTTCCTTGGGCTCTTCAGCAGGAGGAGGGTACAAAAATGGCAGGACAGTAACCTATGCTATTGAAGTAGTTCACTGTGCAGTGTAAGGGGGGGGAATCAATTTTACCTCTCTGCCTTGGTGGTCAAGGACCTTATCCAGACACTGGGTTGGAAATATGAGCCTGGTGGGGTTTTTTTTTTTTTTTTTTTTCATTCTTCTTTCAAGAGAAAAAGAGTTATTTACTTTGCATTAACAGCCAAAATTCAGTAGAGGGATGAAAGAAAGTTAAATCTCCATTTGCAGGCAAGGCTGCATGGAATCCTGCCGAGTGTCTCAATGTTTTATTAAAAAGCCTCTTGCCAGTAAAGGACAATTATTTTGCATGTGTAACATGGAAAAAAGCATGTCCCCTTATTTTAAAAAAATGC
This sequence comes from Aquarana catesbeiana, assembly GCF_042186555.1. NCBI lineage: Eukaryota > Metazoa > Chordata > Amphibia > Anura > Ranidae > Aquarana > Aquarana catesbeiana. The sequence continues at coordinate 386,029,579 of NC_133329.1, read as the reverse complement.
CCTAACCACTTCAGCCCCAGAAGTATTTACCCCCTTACTGACCAGGCCATTTTTTTTGTGATACGGCACTGCGTTACTTTAACTGACAATTGCCTGGTCGTGTGATGCTGTACCCAAATAAAATTGATGTCCTTTTTTTTCCTCACAAATAAAGCTTTCTTTTGGTGGCATTCGACCTCTGCGGGTTTTATATTTTTGCGCTATAAACAGCGACAATTTTTTATTTTCTACTCTAAAACATACCCAATATAAACATTTAAAGAATCTTATTTCTTTATCGATTCAGGTCAATTTGTATTCTGCTTTTGTATTTTTTATTTCGCATTTTGTATTTTTGGTAAAAAAACAAAAAAAAAAAAAAACATAAGCGTATATTGATTGGTTTGCACAAAAGTTATCACGTCTACAAAATAGGGGATAGATTTATGGCATTTTTATTTATTTATTTTTACTAGTAATGACAGTGATCTGCGAATTTTAGCGGGACTGCGACATATCGGTCACCTAACTGACATTTTTGACACTTTTTTGGGAACCAGTGACATTATTAAAGTGATCAGTGCTAAAAATTTGCACTGACATTGTACTAATGGCACTGGCAGGGAAGGGGGTTCACATCAGGGGGCGATCAAGAGGTTAATTGTGTTCCCTGGGTGTGTTTACTAACTTTGTGGGGGATGGGCTACCTGGGATAAAACACAGATCTGTCTTCCTGCATAGCAGAAAGACATGCCCTCTGTGTCATCCCCTGACAGAACGGAGATTTGTCTCGTTTACTTTGGCAGATCCCCGTTCTTTCTCTGCGGGGAACGATCACGGGCGGCCGGTTGGCAAGTGCGCATGCGCCCACAGAAAGCCGTGTACGAACCCGACGTACACCTACGGCGATTTGCGCAGCTGAACCAACCTTCTGCAGTATAACTGTGGCGGCTGGTCAACAAGCGGTTAAAGTGTCATTAAACCCAGACTATGAAAAACTCTCATTACATGCTATATAAGAGTGTTCATACACACAAAGCCACTATAGCATTTAAAGCAATATACCTGGTTGGTCCTGCCTTCAACTGTCTGTCCCCATCTTCTCTGTGTCCCCACTGCAGGCTGAGATTCTGTAGACCAGTTGGTGTCCTCTACTGAGCATGCTCAGCCTAACCTCTTCTTTTCCTTCTTTTCTTATCTGTGCAGCCCATGTGACTATAGAGTCGCACATGGTTGTATACAGATTGGTAAGTTACTTTCTCCTCCCTCCCTCCTTTCCTCCTTTCCTCCCTCCTCCCCTCCTTTCCTCCCTCCTCCATGTCCTCCTATTGTTAAACACTATGGGGGCGGGATATAGTATGCTGATTGATTAAATTTACTCAGAAACTCACAAAAAAGCTTAGTTTTAATATAAAACAGTATTAAATATATCAAATGAAATTACTTCTATCTGTAAAGTAAAAAAAGATCCTTGGATGCAGATGCCCTCTGAACAAAGCGAGAGCTAGTGTCAATCATCTCTGACTTTACTCACGTCATATCAGTGCATTAAAACTACACATTTTCTATTCAATAAAGATTTACAGGGAGCTGTAAAACAGTTTTTTGATATTTATGGTTAAAGAGGAAGTAAACCCTGATGGGTTTTACTTCCTCTTTTGCTCCCTGCAAAGCCTGCAAATTAAAAGCATAATGGGCTAGTATGCATCTCATACTAGCCCATTATGTGACACTTACCTGCAAACGAATCCACCGCTGTCCCCTGTACAGGCTGCGTCCATCTTCACCCCTCTTCCTTCTGGGGGCCGTGGACCCCAGCTCTGTGACTGGCCGGAGCTGCGTGACGTCACTCCCGCGCATGCGGTCAGTAACAGCACACACTAGGGGAAGAAACAGCATTGAAGTCCGTTTCTTCACAGCGCATGGGCCGATTATTTTATTGGCGTACTACAAGTGAAAAATCTCCTAAACGGCGCACGTTTAGGAGATATTTCCACTACCTATAGTTAAGCCTTTTTCTAGGCTATAGTTAAAAGTCACTAGGGAGGGTTTACAACCACTTTAAGTGGTTGTAAACCTTTACATATACCCAGTGAAGTGATTGTCCTTAGTTGATGCACAGAGATACAACTTGTGTAGGAGGATTTGTTTTATTGTGTGTTCTAACTGAAGGGGGGAGGGGACTGTTTAGGGGAGATGACAGATCGCTGTTCATACTTTGTATTAACACATGATCAGTCTCTTCTCCCCTCAGAGAACCAAGATCTGTGTGTTTACACACAGATCCCGGTTCTTGGTTTGTCACGAGCGATCGCGTGAGCCCGGCGGTCATCGCGCCCGCCGAGCACTCGCATTGGATCCGGGGGACAAGCAGCAGGCGCCCCTAGTGGCCACAGGGCAAAGCGACGTAACATAGCGTTGTTTCGCCCAGCCGTGCCATTCTGCCGCAGTAAAACTGCGGCGGCTGGTCCGCAAGTGCTTAATCATCGTTTTTTTTATCCACCCTGCTAAAGGCAAATCCACTGTGCACTGCAAGTGCAGTTGTTGTAGATCTGAGGGGAAGCTCTGCTGATTTATTTCATCCAATCATCTGCAAGCAAAAATTCTTTTTTTTTTTTTTTAATTTCCCTTGCATGTCCCCCCTCCGATCTACAGCGACTGCACTTCCAAATGCACAGTGGAGTTGCCTTTAGACCCCTTTCACACTGGGGCGTTTTTCAGATGCTTTAGCGTTAAAAAAAGCACCTGTAAAGCGCCTGAAAGAAGCCTCATCTGCAATACCAATGTGAAAGCCTGGGTGCTTTCACACTGAGACCCCTTTCACACTGGGGCATTTTTCAGGCGCTTTAGCGTTAAAAAAAGTGCCTGTAAAGCGCCTGAAAGAAGCCTCATCTGCAATCCCAATGTGAAAGCCTGAGTGCTTTCACATTGGGGCGCTGCGCCGGCAGGGTGTCAAAAAAAGTCCTGCAAGCAGCATCTTTGCAGCACTTTGTGTTTTTGCCACCGGGCTGGGTGCGCCGATGACCCGAGCCCTTTCCCACTGCCAGCGCCCGAAAAACGTCTGAAAAATGACCCAGTGTGAAAGGGGTCTTAAGCGGCGCTTTACCAGCGTTTTTTCGGGCGCTGGCAGTGTGAAAGGGCTCGGGCTTTCACATTGGGATTGCAGATGAGGCTTCTTTCAGGCGCTTTACAGGCGCTTTTATTAACACTAAAGCGCCTGAAAAACGCCCCTGTGTGAAAGGGGTCTTATTAAATAAACCCCCCTGTGCTTTTAATTGAGACAAGTACACACTACAGAGGGATATGCTTTGTACATATCGTATGTATGAGGTTTACAACCACTTGACTGTGCCTTTACATTAGAGGGCCGAGCACTGTTCTAAAACCTATTTGCACAAAAGCAGATTATTTTACACCAGTTGTCCCTCAAAGGAGTTCTTCTTAAAGACTTCAAAGTAGACCAGCATATCGTTTTACGGCATTGCACTTTCTCTATTCTCCTCCGTTCTGACCAGCATTGTCTCAGAACTCAGTCTAAAGCTTTTGATTTGATTTTTTCACTTTGCACATAATTTCCACAGCCCATGAAAAATTCACAGATGTCTACCTCATTTAGAGATGAATAAGATATTCATAGGATCGCGCAACTTGGCTTAACCACCGAACGCCAGATCGGATAAATGTTACCCCCTTGAAAAAAAAAGCAAAGCATCAAGGCGCTAAAAAAAAAACCTGACACTGTGTTAGCGCATTAAAAGCCTTTTTACCTGTCCATGAAATATTCTGAAAGCGGTATGTAAATGAGAATATTATATAAACATGAGGTCCTACTATTTCTTCTCGAAGAGCTGCCTTAACAGCTAATCCCAGTCGCCCAGCCTGACCAGGTTCACCGAGATATTCTCCCTAAACTGTTATTTGATTGTTTCAAATGCTCCTCTTATAGACTTTAACATCATGAATAATAAATGAAAGACTTTTTTTTTTTTTTTTTTCAAATACTTTTCTATTATTAATAAGTGACACATTGTTATTGCCAGATAAAATTATCATTAGGAAGGGACGGAATTCATAAATAGTGTGAAAGAGTTGGAGAAGGGACAAGGACTGAATTATGGTATATTTCAAGCGCGCAGTTTAATGAGCGCATTACGCTGAATACTTTATTAATACATTTTTTTTTCTTTCTTTCTTTCGCTCCCTTTTGTGGAAGGTTTTTTTTTCGTAGACTTGCAGACTTAACCCCTCCGTAGCTTCAGGTGTAGCCACAGCATTAAGCTGGCCTCCTCCCTAAGGGGTTAATGCGCTAAGGAGCAGAAGGGGTTAATGCGCTAAGGAGCAGAAGGGGTTAATGCGCTAAGGAGCAGAAGGGGTTAATGCGCTTTACAAAGAGTCTCCTGTCAATTTAGAGCCTTTGCCGTCTCCAGGGTTGCGTGGGTTACAGCGGTAAGCGGTAAATTATTCATTACTAATTAAAATCCATGACATCATTGATACCTGTATTGCTCCGGCGTGTATGAGAATGTATAGACTGGCGAAACAGACAGCAGAATCTAATTATCTTCATGTTACATTAAGTGTGTGTTGAAATGACAAGGAAGAACGGAAGGCTTTCATCTGGATGTTTCCTTAAAATTCCAGATTTGCAACGTGTCACGCTTGGTATTTTTTTTGCTGGGTTTGAACACATTGATGTTTATTTGGGGAGGGCGGTGTTTTTTTTTTGGTTGGGGACAAAATGGCAGTTCGTTCTTTTTTTTTTTTTTTTTCATGTTGTGTAACTGGATGCTGTCTGTTTTGCAAAAGTGTTGCCCAAGCTCCCTGATTAGTTATCGAAGCCATCGCTATGTAAATGATAGAGCAGTTGACAATTAAAGGAACATGCTGAGCTGGTACCTTCTTAATGTTTAATAATAAATGGTACATAAGGCAAAAAAAAAATAATTTCCAACAGGAAAGTGAGACTCCTGTTTTGAAGATTTGTCCTTCTTTGTCTTCGAGATACTGTACTGTACTGTAATTTTTTTAATTTTTTTTTTTTTTTCTATTAGATTCAGTCCTTATTGTCTCGTTGGGAAAACCGGTACTTTGAAATGTAATATTTATTGGAAAGTGGCATTAAATGTGCAAAAACTTATTTATAGCCTAATTAAATAAACATGCTACAATTGGGTATTTTCTGCATAGTAAATTGAATTCTTATCTATTATTCTTTAATATACAATGAAGTGCAGCCAGTAAAATAGAAATGGTATCAATTTTCCAATTTAACAAAATTCTCCTAATTCTGAATATAGGGATGTGGTTTTCTTAGATGGTATTGAGCATGACAAGCTGCACAGATACACGTTGTTGTCCTTTGTCCTTTTTTTAATTAATTAATTTATTATTTTTTTTATGATGTTTGCAAATTTTTTGCTCAGTGTGTCTTGGTGTAGACTTTTCACACTATGAGCTGTGTATGTTTCCGGAAATATTTGTTCTTGCATGGTAATAGTGTCCATATTTGCACCTGTGAGTGGAGGTGGGAGGATATTCGAGCCTTGTGGAAACTGCAGGGATAGATTGGGGGATACTGTACAACAATTGCAGTCATTTGGGAAAATATTTTATGTTCTATTCATAAAAAGAGGGCGTATAGTGCACTTAAATATAACGTGTTATAATGTGAAATGAGGACTGCAGCGATTAACCAAAAGCAGAAAAAAATTGCGCTAGCCAATAGCTATAAGTGGGTACTAATAGTAGATAATTGAAAAAAATTTCTAACTGATGGACTTCGTAGGCATAACAAGGATAGACTTTTTTATAAAAATATTTCAATATTTATTACAAAAATACAATTAAAAAGCACATTAGACTTACATTCACAAATAATGCTTATGAGTATATCGACTACACCATCTACCTATTCAAATTATTAAAATGAATAAGGAATGGAAATATCGGAAAATCGAGCATGTCACTCTTATCAATAATAGCAAGCTTACGAAGAGACGGTGTGTCATATATAGCTCAGATCAGCTTGCTCTATATGTTACGCGTTCAATAACGCTTCATCAGGAGCTTTAGATGTATTCTATGAACAAAAAATAATATGTATAAGTTCATGACATTTTGTATATAAAAAAAATACATTAATACATAAAAGTATATAAAACTGTTGCCCCCGTGACGTTGACAGTTTGGATCATGTCCCCAGTCCAGACCATAACCCCTAATGATATATAAGAATCTAACCCAAAGATTGCAAAAAAAAAAAGGCTCAATTCCTACTTACATTTTCCAATACGGAGATGAAGTAAAATAGGGTGAGCGGGGAATAGTGTCCTTGGCCTTGGTGGGTGGTCAAATGGAAAACAGATCACCAAGTTAGCTTTGGAATGATCTGTATATATACACATGAATGATAAGGGATCAGTATTATGTATTTGATTTTATTTTAAATTTAATTTTTTTTGTTGTTGTACAACATAGTTAAAGAAACTGTACATATATGTCATGCCTATAATCTACTAATAGTGCTATGACACACTAATTAGGTGAAACATCGTAAAATGCATTGTACAAAAAAGCAAACCGATAATGAAAAACACTTCAAAATATAAATGTGAATGATTCCTTTAAGTATGATGAAAGTCCAAAAGTAATAAATAAATATCCACCACCAAGTGACTTGATGCAGAGTTTTCAGTTTTTCGGTAGTCAAGGACTCTTACCTGATAGTTGGGACCACTTATCTCTAGGATGGTCAAGCAGACTGCGGAGTAGCGAAAAACACCAAGCTCCTAGGGCAATGAGATTGTGGATGGATCCTTCACCGTAATCTCCCCTCACAGCGGGACATCCCAATCACCCAGGAACAGAAAATGATCATACAAATAAAGAAGCTCCAATAGTGTAATACTATTAAAGTAGGGTTTATTGAAATAAGAAAGCCAAATGGCTACTTTCAAAGTATAAAAAATCTGTATGCGCATATAAGATAAATATAAATTGCCGGCAAAGCAGAACACCCGAACTTCTGGTATCACGGATTCCAATTCCGCCATCGCTCCCCACGTGATCCCGGAAGTTCGGGTGTTCTGCTTTGCTGGCAATTGATTTTATGACGCATTCATTCATACCCTGGGGGTCGCTCTTTATACCTTTTCCCATGTTTCACAGTCACTAAAGGAGGCAATACATAAATCCTAATGACCAATGACAAGGTGCAGTAACTCTGTGGTGTTAACATGGGGGTAAGGGGAGGGGAGGGGGGGGGGGGGTTTGAGCCCTGGCTAAACTTTGGGGGGGGGGGGGGTGTAGTAATAATACAATCATTGCAAAAATGCAGACACAGGCTGAATTCCACCACTGAGTCAGCGCTCCACTGGCATACAGGCAGTAGTAAACTAAAATCGATTAGTGGCAACAAGTGACAACCCAAAGTCCATAAATGTAGTTGCATCCAAAAAGGTCCAATCAGTGTTGGTACACAGCATGTATGATATACGCTGTCTCCGGAAGCTTCTTACAGGTATGGGAATCCCTCAAGAACATGCAACAGAAAGAAGGGGCACCACATAAGTGACTCTATCACTTCTGGTGACCTGGCACCCTTTCTTTCTGTTGGATATACCGATTGCAGTCTGTTGGTAAAATCCTTTATGGACTAATTACCCACCTTTAGATTCCTTAGCCAGGGTGTCTATAGATTTGTAGTTTTCTTAATGGCTGGGCTATTAATGGCATATCCTTGGCACACCCTTTATACCTTAGGACACCCTTTTAACCTCTTCCTATGCTTCACATTCAGTAAATGAGGCAATGCATAAATCCCAGTGTCAAGGTGCAGGAACTGCATTGTATTGGGATGGGAATGGGGATATTCAAGCCCTGGCTAACCTTTGGGGGTGGAGTCGGTGACATAACGATTGCAGTCTGTTTGGGACACCCTTTATGCCTCTTTCTATGCTTCACATTCAGTAAACGAGGCAATGCATAAATCCCAGTGACTAGTGTTGAGGTGCAGGAATTGCGTGTTTTTTGGATGGGAGTGGTGATGTAGCCCTAGCTAACCTTTGGGGGTGGGGGTGTGGGATATAACAATTGCAGTCTGTAGGGAAAATCCTTCATGGACTACTCATTCGCCCCTAGATTGCTCATTAAGGGTGTCCATAGACTTGTGGCCATTCTCTTTTCCTAATGGCTGGGCTAGGAGGGCATCGTCTTTCAATAGCATATTTTTATACTGCAGGGCAGCACAGTGGTGTAGTGGGTAGCACTTTCGCCTAGCTGTAAGAAGGGTCACTGGTTCGAATCCCAACCACGACACTACCTGCTTGGAGTTTGCATGTTCTCCCTGTGCCTGCGTGGGTTTCCTCCAGGTACTCCGGTTTCCTCCCACACTCCAAAGACATGCTGGTAGGTTAATTGGATCTTGTCTAAATTGTCCCTAGTATGTATGAATGTAAGTTAGCGACCGTAGATTGTAAGCTCCTTGAGGGTAGGGATTGATGTGAATGTACAATGTATATGTAAAGCGCTGCGTAAATTGACGGCACTATACAAGTACCTGAAATAAATAAAAAAATAAAATACTGCACACATGAAATCACTTCAAGTATTGGGAGATGCCTGTACATACCATGAGGGCATCCGTTATGCCTCTTCCCATGCTTTACAGTTGGCAAAACAGGCAATACATAAATTCCAGTGACCAATGGCAAGGTGCAGGTAATGCGTGGTGTTGGCATGGTGGTGGTAAGATTCAAATGTCAGCTTTGTGGATTGAAGATCCTATCTGCATTATTGATTATCCCAGTGCTTACATAGCTATATAGTAGATATGGTTGAAAAAAAAAAAAAGACAAGTCCATCAAGTTGATCCTTATGTAAGGTTTAGGAGTGTTGTGTCTACAGAATGCTCTGGAGACGCATGAAGTTATGGCTCCTCTCTGTTACTCCTCTGTTAGGTTTTCTCGAGGTCCATTTCTCGAGGTTCATTAGGTGAAACATCATAAAGTGCATTGTGCAAAAAAGCAAACAGATAATAAAAAACACTTCAAAATATAAATGTGAAAGAGTCTTTTAAGTATGATGAAAGTCCAAAAGTAATAAATATCCACCACTAAGTGACTTGATGCAGAGTTTTCAATTTTTCGGTAGTCAAGGACTCTTACCTAATAGTCGGGACCACCTATCTCTAGGATGGTCAAACAGTCAAGCAGAACACAAAGCTCCTAGGGCAATGAGATTGTGGATGGATCCTTCACCGTAATGTCCCCTCACAGTGGGACATTCCAATCACCCAGTAACAGAAAATGATCTTACAAATAAAGAAGCTCCAATAGTGTAATACTATTAAAGTAGATAACTAAAGGGGGGGAAATTTTGGGACTTTAAATGAAGCACGTGTGTGGTTTTCCTCCATCTAGAATGAATTTTGACCATTCTGACAGTTTCAGTTGAATTTGGGGACAATCCTGTGTCTGCACTCACTCCCAACCTTTCTAGACATTTCTCAGCCAAGGCCCTCTTGGGTGAGGAATCTATCAGCTGGTATGGATTTTCCTGGAGAAACAACCACTACTTTGGTTGCCTGCTCTTGCAAAGATTTAAACATTTACTCTGGACCAATCTGAGCCTGCTTGTTTATAGAAAGTTCTTTAATCAGAAAGGATCATTTGACAGATTGATTATACCTGTGTGTCTGACACCTGCCCGATTTTCTCGATATCAATATGTAGGAAATTCTTTATGTGAAAGCCTTGTCCTTTTCCTGAAGAAAATAGAAACTTTCCCATTACATCAGGAGTTTGGGGGCTGAATGTACTGTATGTCTTATATTGTTCACAATGGGAATTATACCCCTCTATGGCAGTGTGCCATATTCAGCTGCTGCACCTGCAGGGCTCTAATGAGGAAAACTGCAGGGTCTGCATCCCTTTAGGTCTGGTTTACACCTATGCAGTTTGCTTTTGATTAACTAATGCAGTGCTTTTTGTGGTGCATTTTGCTAATTGTTTTTCTTTTTGTACATGCGTTTTCGACACTTTGCATTTTTATCCTTTATTTCTTTTTTTGAGGGGAGATGTAATTGCTAGGCAGATTAAAAAAGGCAAAACACCTCAAAAACGCATTAAAAAAAACGCGTTTCTGCATTTTTGTCTATTGAACCAAAAACGCACTGTGCTGCATTTAATTAAGTCCCTAACCCTTTCCAAAAATGCAGTGGCTGAAAAAAACACACATATGTGACCGTGTCCCATGGGAAACCATGTTAATTGGCCTGTAGTGCGTTTCTGCAAAATACACTAAAAAACGCATAGACGTGATTTCCTTTTGGGAGTATCTCATTAAAAATGGCATTGTTGTTGCAGGGAATGCCCAAAATCTGACTTGCATCTTTAGTGCAGACTTCTGAGAAAATCAGTGAGCCAATCACACAAGCAGGAAGTGACATATCTGGGGGGGGGGGGGGTGTTCTGTACACCATCAGAACGCCTCCAGGTAGCCATATTGCATTGCTTTTTTTGTAGAAAATGACAACACTGTAAATTAAAAAGTAAAGGTAATCTTTAATAACATTCCATTACAATATGACTTGTGTTTTATATGCTTGCTTTTTTTTATTTGCAATTTTATTTATTTATTTTTGGACAAAGGGAGTTACCTCTTAAAGTGGACCTTCCATGGCAAATGGGAGGTCTTCTTTTAGCCAAACCCCTATTCCCCTCCCCACCGCCCACCAAGAAAAAGCTTTTGTAAAGGAAATCTTTTTCGGGGGGGGGGGGGGGGGATGGGGACGACCTTGGCTCCAGCCGCCCATGTTTTTGGAAGGCACGGATGATGTCACCGTGCCCCCTGGCAGAACTTGGTGGTGAGTATACATTCTTGGAATTTCCAGCTTTCAAGCATGGGAGGCCATAGACAAGGTAAGTATTATTTTTTTTATTTTATTTTTTTTGGGGGGGGGGGGGGTTGTCTACGAATGTTTTTTGTGTTGGGGCAGTGGCTGGCAAAATAAAGAGGACCTTCCATTTGCCATGGAAGGTCTGCTATAATTAATGATCCTGCCTGGTGTTCATGTCAAGATTATATAACGCAGAGCACAGTCCCTGACATATTGCCTCCCGTACAGTAAAGCAAGCGACGTTTGACTTATCTTGAAGCTGTGGCAGATTACTAGACGCAGGCAGCCTTGCATCAGATGTATTGCACAGTATGACACTGAGAATTATTTGTTCATTTCCTAGGCTGGAGCCGTGAAGGATTACATTAAAATGATGTTGGAGAATGACAAGCTGAAGTTCTTGGTGTTTGCACACCATCTCTCCATGCTGCAGGCCTGCACGGAGGCTGCCATAGAGAACAAGGTAACCTAATCCATCTCTCCATTCAAATGCGTCAGTCATGTGATTTGTTATTTACAGAAGAGCTCCCAGCTACGCCTACCCACAGACGGGGCTTGCCAGACGTATGAGCGATGTTTCGTATGAACAATCTCTTGTATAAAAGATTTGTTCCTTAAATAGTAATAATTCTCCCTGCCAGAAAAATTGTACTTTTATGGAGAAAAAAAAAAAAAAACTACTAGTAACTGTAAAAGATAATATGTATATTATACGATCAATTAAATCTGAAGTCCAGGTATGGTCATTTTTACATTAGTGCAGCTTGGACCATACCATACCTGTGGGATCCTCATGAAAGCTGGAAGTCACTGTAGAAGGCATTGCTACTCCCAGTGGTCACCGCTAGATTCCAGATCCCATGCCAAGCGGCTGCCCTTCTGCATTGTGAACATAGAAGGTCGCTCGCTCTCTTGGCACGGGTGCCGTTCAGGGAACAACATGCATTTTCACAATGAATGCAAAGCATTCCGTAATTGAGCGAGGTGGGGAGGCAAGGTGGTGATGTCATGATCTCCACCTCGCCCAGTCAAAGAACATTTGGCATTTCTTTGACGCTCATTGGCACAAGCCACTCTACATGGTGCTCATGCCAAATGGGTGACCTTCTGTGTTGACAATACAATTAGGACAGCTGCTCAGCACCAGATGCTAGTGGAGATCACTGGAGAAGCGGTTCATACTGCAGTGATTTCCAGTCTTCACGGGGATCCCGCAGGTATGACACATATATATATATATATATATATACATACTTAGATGTAACTATTTTAGTTCAAAGCAGAACAAAAATCTCAGCATACAGTACTTATTTAGTTGTGTGCTTTAAAGTGGTTGTTGTAAACTCTTCCATATACCCAGTGAAGTGCCTCAGGTGATACACAGACATGAAACAATCCTCCTACATGTGTTCTATCTGTGTATCTGCAGTTTTCTCTATAGCCGTTTAAAGTTCAGACTTTATAAAGCTTCTGAGCTGTCAGAAAAAAGGGGGTGGAGCGCTGACGTTACACTCCAGCGAGGGAAAGGATTCACACCCCCCCCCCTCCCTACGCTTCATGCAACTCAGAGAAACAGAGCTGAGGCCGTCAATCAGCTGAAAATCCTTCTCATGTCACCTTTTTTTTCTTGGTGTCAGAAAAACTAGTCAGAAGTAATTGATGCTAATAGCAGAAGAATTAAGCAGCAGCCATGAATGTCACTCGGTGCTTTTAATTGAGAAAAGTACACACTGTAGAGGCATATGCTTTGTTCATATTTCATGTCTGAGGTTTACTGTGACTTTGCTGTGCTAAGACACGCTGACAGCGTGCGGAGAGAAGAAGAATGCCGATAACCGGCTTGTGTTAAAAGGACATCGGCACTGATTATCGGTGCAGTCCCACCAGTGCTGCCAATCAGTGCCCATCAGTACCACCTATCTGTGCCCATCAGTGCCTCCTCATCAATGTCACCTATCTGTGCCACCTCTCAGTCACTATCAGTGCAGTCTCATCAGTGTGTCCTCATCAGTGCCCACCAGTGCCACCTCATCAGTGCCACCTAACAGTACCCATTAGTGCCGCTACATTAGTGCAACCTATCAGTGCCACCTAACAGTGCCCATTAGTGCCGCCACATCAGTGCAGCCTGTCAGTGCCCATCAGTGCAGCCTCATCAGCGCACATCAGTGAAGAAGAAAAATTACCAGTTTGCAAAATTTTATAAGGGTCCTTTCACACTGAGGCGGTTTGCAGGTGCTATTGCGCTAATAATAGCGCCTGCAAACCGACCCGAAAGTGCCGCTGCTTTGATTCCAGTGTGAAAGCCCCGAGGGCTTTCACACTGGAGCGGTGCGCTGGCAGGACGGTAAAAAAAGTCCTGCTAGCAGCATCTTCGGAGCGGTGATGGAGCGGATTGTATACCGCTCCTTTACCGCTCCTGCCCATTGAAATCAATGGGACGGCGCGGCTATACCGCCGGCAAAGCGCCTCTGCAGAGGCGCTTTACGGTGGTTTTTAACCCTTTCTCGGCCGCTAGCGGGGGGTGCACCGCCCCACTAGCAGCCGCATACGGACGGTAAAGCGCCACTTAAAATATCGGCGCTTTACCGCCGACGCCGCTCCCGCCCAAGTGTGAAAGGGGCCTAACAAACTATGAAAAAAAAAATTTTTTTTTTTCCCCGTTTGTTTAGAAAACAATAAAAAACCCCTGCGGTGATTAAATACCACCAAAGGAAAGCTCTATTTGTGGGCATAAAATAACAATTTCATATGGGAACAGTGTTTATATGACTGTTCAATTGTCATTCAAAGTGTGACAGGGCTAAAAATTGGCCTGGGCAGGAAGTGGCTTGGCTTAAATGCCACTTTTACCAGCATTTGGCATTCTTTTTTTTTTTTTTTGTTTAGCCTGTAAAAGCACCTCTACGTTGGCCTATGTGACCATGCACACACAGGTGATTACAGGCGTATTAGGAGCTTTTACAGACGGCCTAAATTCACTTAAACACGTGTTCAATATGCAACTCTTTTGGGTGAATTTTTTTAAAGCGACTTTTCTCCTGCTTAGTTTTTTTTTATCACTTTTAAGGTGGCTGCCTCCATTGTCTGTAGTGAAATGCTTTGAATTAATTGGACAGGATTTTCCTCCTGACTTTAACTTCAGTGGAGCTTTTTCCTTCTTTCATATTTACTAAAACTGTGTTGGAAAGTCCCAGGAGAGACGCTGAAATCTTAATTGGGGGTGATTTCGGGCCATTAATAGCTCGGCAATGCGAATTGTCAAAGATCCGCCGCGGTCAATAAACCGCTACTGACAGTTTAATTAATAACCTGCTTTAATCGTAAGCTCTGCGAGGCAGTCCCTCTTTATTTTTCTATTACATGTCTTCAATGTGTAGCTTTCTTTGTGCTTAACCTCATTATATGTATCGATCGAATTCCTCTGTTAAAGGCTGTCTGTGTACTGCTGGAGCTTTAGTAAATCGCACATATAATGGCCATGCATAAGTAAGTAAACACACCTGTTCAATTTATATCTCCTGCCATATGCAAATAGGCATTTCAAAGTGTTTATTATATGCGCATTCTAATTACAAAGAGAGAGCTTGCAACAATATATGAATATTATTGGTAACATGCAATTTCAAAGTAGGTAGCAGCATCTGGGATTCATCGTGGAGATGAAAACCCTCGTATTGTAAAACAACCCATTCAGTTTAAAATTGAAATGAAAGACAAAACATTTGTGTATTGATATAAAAAATAATTATAAATATATTTTTTCCCCTTTTTTGTAAGTGATCAAATACACTCCGTTCTCAGCTGCATAGGGATTTTCACTGGGGGGAGGAGAAACAGCAGCACACTGATCTTTCCAGTAACTGGCTATGCAGGAGGGGTGTGTCAGGAAAAGTCTGATCATTGGAGAAGAGCAGGCTGCTGTGCTCTCATGCCTAGTGTGGTCAGTTTTTCATAGGAAAGCAGGGGGACTGGCAGGAACACCAGGAATTTTACACAAAGGAAGCAATGCAAAGAGAACAGGATACTTTTTCATACAATACATGGTACAGCCGCCACATATCAGGAATATGAAATGTTAGGTTTACATATTCTTTAGCCACTTGCGGACCGCCCCACGCACATATACCGTGGCAGGACGGCCGCTCTGTGCCAGATCACATACTTGGTACGCGATCTGACACTTCCGGGGCTGGGATGAGCGAGCGCGCCGTCGGCGATCTGCTTCTGCTGTGATTGGATACAGCAGGAGCCAATCAGCGGATCTGGCAGGCGCGATGTCCGCTAGGACCCGCCGATTGTTCGGGAGACTGGCAGAATGGTGGACTGCCTATGTAGACAAGGCAGACCGCTGTTCTGTGAGAGGGGAATGTACTGATCCTGTGTTTCTACTAAGCAGGAACACGAATCTTTACCTCCCCCCAGTCAAAGCACCTTCCCCACAGTTAGCAAGCACTCCCTAGGAACACATTTAACCCTTTAAATCGCCCCTGATGTTAACCCCTTCCCAGCCAGTGTCATTAGTACAGTGACAGTGCATGTTATTTTAGCACTGATCACTGTATTAGTGTCACTGGTCCCCAAAAAAGTGTTAGTGTCCGATCTGTCCACTGTAATATCGCATTCCCGCTATAAGTCGCTGATTGCCGCCATTACTAGTGAAAAAAAAAAAAGAGAAAAAATATCCCATAGTTTGTAGACGCTATAACTTTTGTGCAAACCAATCAATATACACTTATTGGGATTTGTTTTTACCAAAAATATGAAGCAGAATACATATTGGCCTAAATTGATTTAGAAATTTATTTACAATTATTTACATTTTTTTATTGGATGTGTTTTATAGCAGAAAGTAAAAAATATATTTTTTCAAAATTGTCGCTCTTTTTTTGTTTATAGCGCAAAAAATAAAAACCGCAGAGGTGATCAAATACCACCAAAAGAAAAAAAAGGACAAACCTTTTATTTTAGGTACAACGTTGCACGACTGCGCAGTTGTCAGTTAATGTAATGCAGTGCTGTAACGCAAAAAATTGCCTGGTCATGAAGGGGGGTAAATCTTCCGGAGCTGCAGTGGTTAAAGTAAAAATTTTAATTTTCACCCAGAAATTAAGGGAAAAAATATTCCTCATCCATTTTAAATTTGTTGTCGATTTTGAAATGTGTAATTCCCTGTGTAATTTCTTGTCGGCCGGTTATTCTGATTCTAGAACTATGGACATATGTAAACACAGGAAGCACTTTAAAATGTATCTAAGTCAATCTTTTATGCTTTCCTTTGGTTCTGAATACTATGTGGAAGGATTAGAACCCCTGGCAGGTTTGTATTCCTCTCTGCTTTCCTGCTGGGGAGATTCCCCCCACTTTTTTGGTCTTCGTGACCATTGCCACAGAAACAGAAAGTGATTAAAATTCCCAGATTTTGTAGTTATTGGAAAAGGAGATAAATAGAAATTTTCTAAGGCAGACGCTTGTTCCAGTGACAGCTGTTTACTTTTGCAAAGATTTCTTCTCACTTCCTGTTGTGCCCTAGGAAACGAGGAAAAATCTCCCAGCAGGACATTTCAGGTCAGTAAAAAAAAAAACAGATTTTAAACTGGGTTTAAAACTTTTTAAATTAATTTAGTAGCTTTATAATGTTATAAATCCAGAGGTGTGCTAAGTGAAATGTAAGGGTTCATCCCCTTTAGTTGTGATGTAATGGGTGTCTCTAAAAGCTACCAAAGGCAGTCAGGTCATTGGATTATGGGTTTGATTTGAAGGAGAGCGCTTTGTGTCAGGGTCCTAGCCAATTAGAAGGTTTCAGTTTGGGAATAGGAGATGGAGGGACCCAAAGGAGTTTTCCAGTGGGGTATGGGAGCGCTATACTGGGATACAGCCGCCTAGATGTACCAGCCATTTATAGTAAATTCTATAGTTCAGTTTTTAAACTCCATCAAATAAAATTACGTAAGACTTAATTTTTTTTTTTTTTTTTATCGGCTTAGATTAAAACTTGCTTGTCACTTTCCTCCATTATACAGATCAACACTAAGCGCTTACCGTATTTTCAAATCTTTATGTGAAACATAATAAAAACATGCCACAGTATACATGTAAAATTGACCTTAAAAAAGATTTCAGATAAATAGAACAATTACACTTCCAAATGCAACAAACAATACATTGTGGATAGCCTCAACTGTTCATAAATTGCAAAAAATAAACCCAGGATCTACCGTTGTCATCAATCACATCCAAAGACCTCACTGCAGCGGATCAATAACGTTATGGGATTATCCTGTTTATTATCCTGTGGCACACTTGAGGAAGGGAAGGTGAAGCTCACACTGTGTGTTAAGCCATGGAGCTGTAATAGCAATAGTTGCAGTAAAGGGGATAATCCACCAACAAGGCTCAGCAAAATGGAGTGATTTCCTTGCGTTTACTCACTTGAAGTGATCCTTTCCATTTTCTTTCATAATCTGCTCCAGAAACTCTTTTAAACACACTTCTTCTTTCCCAATAACATGTAGAGTTAACTGCTTTGTTACTAATATACAGTTTGACTTTTGTCTTAAGTGACTATCTTGTTCCACATCTCTATCTCGTTCTAGTTCCTCATCTCCATCTAGTTCCGCACCTTCGCTCCCTTCTAGTCCCTCACCTTCACCCCCTTCTAGTCCCTCGCCTTCACCCCTTCTAGTCCCCCCTCTCCTCCTAGTCCCCCTCTACTCCTTCTAGTCCCCCTCTACTCCTTCTAGTCCCCCCCCTCCTCCTCCTAGTCCCCCCCTTTCCTCCTTCTAGTACCTCACCTTCACCCCCTTCTAGTCCCCAACCTTCACCCCCTTCTAGTCCCCTACCTTCACCCCCTTCTAGTCCCCAACCTTCACCCCCTTCTAGTCCCCAACCTTCACCCCCTTCTAGTCCCCAACCTTCATCCCCTTCTAGCCCCCAACCTTCATCCCCTTCTAGTCTCCCATCTTTATTTCCTCCTAGACTGTAATCTCCTTCTAGACCCTCATCTCCATCTACTCCTTAGTCCCTCATCTCCATCTCCTCCTTAGTCCCTCATCTCCATCTCCTCCTTAGTCCCTCATCTCCATCTCCTCCTTAGTCCCTCATCTCCATCTCCTCCTTAGTCCCTCTTCTCCTTAGTCCCTCATCTCCATCTTCTCCTTAGTCCCTCATCTCCATCTTCTCCTTAGTCCCTCATCTCCATCTTCTCCTTAGTCTCTCATCTCCATCTTCTCCTTAGTCCCTCATCTCCATCTCCTCCTTAGTCCCTCATCTCCATCTCCTCCTTAGTCCCTCATCTCCATCTCCTTCTTAGTCCCTCAACTCCATCTCCTCCTCCTTAGTCCCTCAACTCCATCTCCTCCTCCTTAGTCCCTCATCTCCATCTCCTCCTTAGTCCCTCATCTCCATCTCCTCCTTAGTCCCTCATCTCCATCTCCTCCTTAGTCCCTCATCTCCATCTCCTCCTTAGTCCCTCATCTCCATCTCCTCCTTAGTCCCTCATCTCTATCTCCTCCTTAGTCCCTCATCTCCATCTTCTCCTTAGTCCCTCATCTCCATCTTCTCCTTAGTCCCTCATCTCCATCTTCTCCTTAGTCCCTCATCTCCATCTTCTCCTTAGTCCCTCATCTCCATCTCCTCCTTAGTCCCTCATCTCCATCTCCTCCTTAGTCCCTCATCTCCATCTCCTCCTTAGTCCCTCATCTCCTTCTTAGTCCCTCAACTCCATCTCCTCCTCCTTAGTCCCTCATCTCCATCTCCTCCTTAGTCCCTCATCTCCATCTCCTCCTTAGTCCCTCAACTCCATCTCCTCCTCCTTAGTCCCTCAACTCCATCTCCTCCTCCTTAGTCCCTCAACTCCATCTCCTCCTCCTTAGTCCCTCAACTCCATCTCCTCCTCCTTAGTCCCTCATCTCCATCTCCTCTTTAGTCCCTCATATCCATCTCCTCCTTAGTCCCTCATCTCCATCTCCTCCTTAGTCCCTCATCTCCATCTCCTCCTTAGTCCCTCATCTCCATCTCCTCCTTAGTCCCTCATCTCCATCTCCTCCTTAGTCCCTCATCTCCATCTCCTCCTTAGTCCCTCATCTCCATCTCCTCCTTAGTCCCTCATCTCCATCTCCTCCTTAGTCCCTCATCTCCATCTCCTCCTTAGTCCCTCATCTCCATCTCCTCTTTAGTCCCTCATCTCCATCTCCTTCTAGTTCCTCATCTACAACTATTTCTTGTGCTTCATTTTCATCTATTCCTCATTTCCATCTTCCCCTGGCCATTGATGTATACTTGCAATATGTGACTGCACACTTGATGTGGAAGGTTTGATTGCCAGCTTGGTTTCACCTTTTTATGTTGTTTAAGAAGTAAGTAGTTGAATTACTAGCTCCTTTTGTGGCAGGGTGTCTGATTATAAACTGGTGAGTCCTGAATAAGCTCAATAGTCTTTACATGGCAGCCATTTCTGTGAACATTGGCAAAGTAAAGAGTCGTTTGAAATGCACATCAGTGCCTTTGTCAGCGGGTTTTTGTTCTGTTCAAGCAGGTTTTGCAGTCCCATAGAAGTCTACCAAAATGCAAAACCCTCTTGAATCAGGTCAAGAGGAGGTAAACTGTGGGTGAAATGCACCTGTTAGTTCTGAATGACCTCTGAAACATCTCAAACTGATGACAAATTGATACAATCAAGAGAAGCCCAAAGGTTGTTGAGCCAGGCACTAGTTTCACTATAATGTAATACTGAGACAAAACAAGATCGGTGTTGTACTCCCTTACAGCTTTACCATACACACATGGGATAAAGTGTTACTAAACCCAGTAATATCAAAATAGTTCATCCGCCCGCACCCAAACCCCGCCCCCCGGTCCACTGCTTATAAATCTTCTTTTTACATGCCACTATATACCCTTTTGGCTGATCTGTATACCACGGTCACGTGATAAACTGCAGGGTCTGCCCGAGTGCTAAGTGTTCAGGTAGGAGGAGATTTTCACTATAGCCTGTGTCCTCATGCCGTTATGGGAGGCGGATCATCAAACAATCAATCAAGGTGTGACACCCCACCCACTGTGTTCTTTTTTAGTTACTGGGCATGGAGGAGGGAGGGACTGAGCTGTCATTTAGGATCTGTATTCACGCCCACGTGTGATGTCAATATTATGTGACCTAAAAATACTCAGCTCAAACAGGAAATATTCTCTCCAGCAATAGAGACCAAACTGAGCATGTGCAGCAGTACTACCCTCACTGTGTCTTTTCTGGCCTTGCTAAGAGAGACCCTACAGGAGGGGGAGGATCTGTCCATACAGGATCAAAGAGCCTTTTTACACAATACAGAGGATTAACCCATTAGGTTCCACAGTGAGTATCACAAGCATGCTATTCTGTATATACAGACCGATTTTACTGTTGTGGGTTTAGTAACACTTTAATATTTACAAAAAAATAACTTACATTAATGATTTATTTAAAGTTATCACATTTTTAATTCTCTCTAATCTAATAAAAAAAACTTCTTCAAAAGGCTGTGTTCCATTTTGGATTTTTTTTCCCCCCAGGCTCGTTATATCCGGATAGATGGCAGTGTTCCATCAGCAGAAAGAATACATCTTGTGCACCAGTTTCAGAATGACCCAGACACCAGAGTGGCTATTCTGAGTATCCAGGCTGCTGGGCAGGTGAGGAGCTCTTGATGAAGTTGATTCTGTCATGAAGGTCTTTGTTCAGCACCTTCCTGTTATAGGGTGATAACACTTTTTGTTTCAGTCTCCCAGTTGTGCACCTGCATTGTCATGAGTTCACATGGGCCTCTGGTGGAGACTAGAACTTGTAATTTAAACACATGGTCATGGTTCCCTGTTGTCACCATCCGGAAACCTGCCCTGAGAAATGTCACTCACTGAAGTCCATGTAGAGAGAAAGTAGCTGCGAAGAGACAGATCATAAGCAGAGAGATACAGAAAAAGATGAACACAGGTGAAAGGATAATTTGTTAAATGTCAACAAACAGCAGTTATGTATCAACTTTTATTTTTTAAGGCCTCATGCACACGCAGGACCGCTGATAAGGCAGTACAGTACAGCAGGGCCTCCTGTACTGGGCCCGGGCCCCAACAGTTCAAGAGGGGGGCCCGAGAACATGTTGAGCAAGAGGTCCAGCTGTACTGTCTTATAGCAGACACGATCCTCTTCTGCCTCCCCCTGCAGCACTGCCAGCTTTTCCTCTTCTTTCCCCCTCTGGCTGCACTGCAAGGGGGGAATGGTTCCAGCACATGCTATATAGATCGATGTCCTCAGTGACTTTCGGCCAGGGGAAGGGAGGCCCTGTCAGGCTGTATTGGGGGGCCCCCGTGATTCCCAATAGCAGCCCTATGCACACTGGACATTTTTGCATCTGCTCCTAGGGGATTCTGGCATTCCTTATTCTAAACTCCCTTGCATGTTAGCCTATGTGCCCATGCAGCCATAGAATTTTATCAGCGTTTAGAGCAGTGTTTCTCAACTCCAGTCATCAAGGAGTACCAACAGGTCATGTTTTCAGGATTTCACTCAGATGAAACAGCTGTGGTAATTAATAGGACAGTGAAACTGATCAAATCACCTGTGCAAAATAACGGAGAGTCTGAAAACATGACCTGTTGGGGCGCTTTGAGGACTAGAGTTGAGAAGCACTGATTTAGAGGCAGGAAGAAAAACCCTCTGCCAGTGCATGCAAAAGCAGCAGAGGTTGGGCAGAAAAAAAACGCTTCACGCTTGAAAACGCATCTAAACATGACTAAAGGCATTGCACATTTAGGGCTTAAGCGTTAATTTGAAAAGTGAAATGGCCACATAATATGTACAATGAAGACCATTACATCATAAGATTGGCAAACGATACTGAAAAGAACATCAAAAGTGAAAAAATTATAGTCCTCTATAGGTATGTGACTTCATACGTAGATCATATCAATATACACGTGAAATCTTGAAATAAGAAGAATACCACCACCAACAATAGGGAGGCTTACCGGAACGTTTGAACCCAAAGAAACATACGTTCGATTGGGTCAACCAAGCTTGTGTGGTAAACAGCCGATAGGATTCTGTAGAAGTTGAGGGAAGATCTTGTGATGATCTGTAAACCGGTGTGTCCCTCAGGGATGGCGCCCAGGTTGCATGGCAGTTAGATTGGATAGGAAGGAACAAAAGAAGGCCACATAGTGTAATTCCGTATAAAATATAACAAATTTATTAAAAAGAAAGAAATACACTCACATGGGAATGGATAAAACAGCGCTGTGTAAGTAAAAATGGCGGCAGTGGGGTCCTATCCGACGCGTTTCGTCTCCTTGGACATCGTCTGGGGGGTCCCCCCACTGCAGCCGGCAAGGTTTATATAGGCAGTGTGACCACCACATTAAGAATCAACTCCCCAACTCCTTTTGTCTTCTTATGTTTCTTTGGGTTCAAACGTTCCGGTAAGCCTCCCTATTATTGGTGGTGGTATTCTTCTTATTTCAACATTTCACGTGTATATTGATATGATCTACGTATGAAGTCACATAGCTATAGAGGACTATAATTTTTTCACTTTTGATGTTCTTTTCAGTTTTTTGATATTGTTTGCCAATCTTATGATGTAATGGTCTTCATTGTACATATTATGTGGCCATTTCACTTTTCATATTAGCGTTACACTTTTTGGTTTTCTTTTCATGCACATATCCTACTGGCCGTGTTAGCTGCTTATTCTTTTGGGCAGCGCAGAATTATTTGTTATATTAATCGTTAATTTCAAAGGCCAAAATACATTATTATTCTGGCCAATTAAATGAATGCCCAAGTGCTTGACACCTGTAAACGTGCATAAACGCTTTTAAAAGCGTTAGACACTTTTACAAGTGTCAGGCCTTTTTTCTGCAAAAATGCTGCTGGCTTCTAGGAGAGTTTAAAAATGACCTGTGTGCATGAGGCCTTATACTCTGTAGGGGGGATGTACTAGAACAGGAGCATGCAAAATCTGATGCAGCTTTGCGTAGAAATCAATCAGCTTCCAGGTTATATTGTCAAAGCTTAATTAAACAAACTAAAGTTAGAAGCTGATTGGCTACCATGCACAGCTGCACCAGATTCTGAGTGCTCCAGTTTTAGTAAATCCCCCTCCCCCTGTATGTTGGCCTTTGTATTTATGGGTTGCTATGAGATTTAGTGATCTTTGGCTTTAGATTTTCTAGAGGCTAGAGGGTAGGCGCATAGCCTGGCTTTATATGGTATGGCTTTTTTTTTTTTTTTTTTAATCTTGATTTTATTTAACATTGTATAAGCACAAATCAAGGGTAAAGCAACAAAAAGAAATATGATAAAATAAAAAGGAAACTGTAACAATATAGGTATACAAAATATAATAATTCCAGGAGCCATCACTCGTACTATAGGTAACCATTATTATAGAGAAGCAGAGAGCTACCTCAGCACTATTAAACACAAGGGAACTCTCCTATGTCACGGACTTTCGGTCCCAGTGGACATATCTCCACTCTCAACAGACAGAGGAGCGGAGAGACTCATTCTTTGGGAAGTAAAGGAAAATGTGCGTAAAGCTCACAGACAAGTATTCTCTATTAACTTGAGCTATCATGTGACTGGACTCCTGTTCATACTCCAAGAATATAGTCGTAGCCCCCACACCTTGTTCACAGCTACTTAGATGTGGTACCTGATTAGTCGACATTGGTCAGCCAAGGCCAGTTGTTTAAATGAGGGGTCCAGCACTGCCAATAGAGCTATATCCATGCTGGAAGAAATTGAGGCTGATCCAGATATATGTTTCCTCCAATTTGCCCATATGGAATCAAACCTCTCTTGCTTGTCTTTACAAGTGGCAAGCCACTCCTCCGTCCTCCATAATCTCCCTCACCTTCCCCATTCATTCCACTTAACTCTGGACTCAAGAGCTTTTCCAATGAACCGGTATGAGGCCCTTAGCACTGAGAAGGTGACGGGAGAGCATTGTGTTTGTAGTGAGAGAGAGGCATATGGGGAACTGGAAGGAGAAAGTATTTCGAGGAGTTAGGAGGTGTATCCCAAGGCCATCCAGCACATGTTTACGTACCATTAGTGTGGCTCTCAATAGTGATGCTACCCAGTCTGAGTTTTCAGCGATAATGTGTTGTTTGCACAATGTATTTCATAATCTCCAATCATTATCAATAGGAAGTGATATGAATTTCTTCATTTTCACCATTAGTTGTAGTTTGCTATTCCTTTTTTTTTCTTTCCATAATTTCGCTACTAAGTGCTCATTGACAGTGCAGGTTTGCTTCCTCACTTAAATAAGCATGGAGGCAGATGTTCATGGCCATCTAGGATTTGCATAGTCCTTTAAAGCGCTATAAGCTTCAATTCTGTGTAAAGAGGGATTTGCATTTTCATCATGTTAAAAACACATTATCCAATTTAAATGAAAGTGGACGTTTTTGTAATTATTTTAAGTTTCAGATAGAATGGAGAAGGGTTAAAACCTTGGTTGAGTTGTATTTTTTTCTCTCGGTGTCCCTGTTGATATTATTAAACCATTAAATCCTATAAACGGTTATTATTCTATATTTGAGGTTTCTAATAACGAATGTTGAGTGTCTTCAATTCAACATTTTACTAATTTGCATGTCTTACCCCATCAGAGGTATTTAAAATCCAACTTGTATTTATTATGAAATCATATTACTTTTGTGTGTTGTTTCTTCATTTACACTTTTTATTTAGGCAGAGATGCAATATTGAGGTCCCTTTTCTGTTTCTCTTTTTTTTGCCAGAACTTACTAAAACTTCACTGTCTCTTTTATTATTTCCTAATTCTTTCTCTACCTTGTGGGGAAAGGAAGCAATTTTCAATTAACAAGGGATACCAAGGAAGCTGAGTGTATTTAGGAGAATGGAACTGAAAAAAAAAGATAATAGCTGAAGAATTAATAAGAACAATTTTAAATAACTCTGATGGGTAGACATGCAAATTAGTGGTGTATGTCAAATTTATTACACTAGACATTAAATAAGCAATTGACGATAATATCTTTCTAATAAAACAGGAAGTCCCACAAGTGGGTTTCCAGAAAAAAGCCTTAGATGGGTTCATATTTAACCATGCTACTACTAAAAATTCTTTATTTGCAGTTTGTGCCTTCCATGGAGGGGTTCTCCTCACTTCATGTTACTTCTGGTCTCCTGATCTTCACTGCTTCCAGTAGTCCATTGGTCTGAAGACTGATCACATGATGGACATTTCAGAAACTGTCAACACTGGGATGTCTTATTTTGGTGTTTTACTGCAACATCAAAATTGATCATGGGCCAGAACATAACCTAGATACTTGTTTTTTTTTTTTTTTATCCATTTTATAAATCCTGGCCTTACACAGCCTGTGGGCTGATCGTAAAAAGTAGTGGTAAATGACTAACGGATTCCTCCTTACTCCATCCATGCTAACAGCACAGTTGGCTGAAACTATGACAATTTAATTCCCGGAATCAACTGGTAATGACCCTAACCTCTGCATTCTTAAAAAGATTGGATGAAATATGAAGATGACGTTCTTTAAGGTCTTCTGTCAAGATTAGATGCACCATCTTTTGTGGAAATTTTTCTCATTCCGAAATCCTCAGTGAAAAATGTTCAATTCTTCTGCCATCATGCGCTCACTGAGCAGCGTAGAAGGGTTCGCAGTCAGTCCACATTTGCATTTATACTTTGGCTGCCCGCTTGCGTCATTGTGGACTTCTTCCTGCCCCTCCTTAAAACGCCTACGCTATTCAAAAACACTTGATTTCTTCATGGAATGTTCACCAAAAGCCCGTTGTAACAGAGCTTAAGATTCACTTGCGGCAATTTTCATGCAAATGTTGATGGTAATCTGCTGCTCCAGACTCCTGCCACTCATTTGCCGCCAAAAGCACCCGACAAAACTGTTAACTCCTCTACCACTTTGTAAAGAGTCAACTGGTCTGTGACAAAGGCGAGTGCATGTTAGAACGTGTCTGAACACGCTCGAGTGCGAACGGCTGTGTGACTCACCATAGTGCTACGCCGCGGACATTCCGGGAATTCAATTGTCACACCTCATACTGCTGTGGCTGTTATGGTCTGACCATCGGCCCGACCGGGTATTAACATACCCAATCTGATTGGATGCAGCTGCTTTACGTCCGAAAATTTCCTCTCTTTGTCTTTAAATGTATTTCAATTGAGGTGCTGGGTGGGAGGTGGTCAGAAGGGCCACCAACTGTATGGATGTTGGTTGGTTCCTCAGGAATCGGCTGAAATTCATACAGTGTATAGCCAGGTTTACCCAGAAAAACTGTGGCCAATCTCTTAGGCTTCATGTACACTACAGCTGCTAAACTTAAGTTGAGCTCCTAAACTCAACTCCATAAAAGGCTTTTAGGACTGTTTAGGAGCTGCTGTGGTTAGGGGATGTTCTACCTCCCTCAACTTCCCTCTCCTGAATGTGGAAGAATCGCGTTCAGGATAGGAACGTTTTTACCACCGCCCCCAAAATGGTAAAATTGTGCGATTTTGCCACGTTTTGCATTTTCCTGAGGCCGGCGGTCAAAGTAGACTTATGTACATCAAGAAGAGAAGAAAAGATTGATCGCATACTTGAATCCAAAAGATGCTGTAGAAATTTCTTTATTGTCATGAGCCAGACAAAATTGCAATGATGATCAGTTGACACGTTTCACACGAAAAGAACTGTGCTTGTTCGTTGTGAACAAGCACTGTTCTTTTCGTGTGAAACGCGTCAACTGATCATCATTGCAATTTTGTCTGGCTCGTGAAAATAAAGAAATTTCTACAGCATCTTTTGGATTCAAGTGTGCGATCAATCTTTTCTTCTCTTCTTGATATTGCCTACCGTGATCAGCCGGGATTAGCACCTTGGATCGGGTGTATCCATTTTTTGCCTGAAGCGGTGTGTGCACCCTTTTTCTGTTTCCTGAAAACTTGTGTACATGATGCCTAAGACTATTTTTTCTTTATTTTTTCTTTACAAAGTCTTTTTTAAGTTGCCGTGTTGTCTAGTATAACAAACCAAATGAGAACATCAGTGCATAATTAGGTTGTTGGTTTTGTTGTTTCTGAATTCATTATTATTCCATTATGTCCTTTGGAGACCACTGTGTTTGTTTAATTTTCTTGGTTCAGGGACTGACGTTCACAGCTGCCACTCACGTTGTTTTTGCTGAGCTCTACTGGGACCCCGGCCACATAAAACAAGCTGAAGATCGAGCCCACCGGATTGGACAGAGTAACTCTGTACATATTCATTATTTGATCGCCAAAGGGACCATGGACACACTGATGTGGGGGATGCTGAACAGAAAGGTAACAAGCGTCTAAAACAGCACAAAGAGGGAAAAGTTTGCAAGCTGTCTGTTTAATTTATTACCAGCAAAAGTTTGACACAGGAGGGGCCAAGTCAACATAAGTGTTCAAAGTAATCTCACCAGTGCTGAGTTTTTCTGCAAAAGTGGCCAAATTTAAACCTGTTTAAAAATGGTAAAGGAAAGCTTTCAAGTAAGATTAAACTACTAAAAATGATGTTGCCGCAAAGAAATTAAAGTGTTTCTAAACTGAAGAGCAAACGTTTTAAACATTGTAGCTTACTAGCCTTTCAATGTGGTGGTTGCTTTAGTTTTCTTTTTTACATTAAATAAATTTTTGACCGTAAAGAAAAACGTGTTGATACTGTCCGACATAATCACATAGTGTCCCTGTAACTTACTGTGCACTGTCCTGGAATCTTAACTACTTCCCGCCCGGCCTATAGCAGATTGTTGGGCGGTGGTTCAGTTATCCTGACTGAGCGTCATATGACGTCCAGCAGGATAACATGCCACCGCGCGCCCGTGGGGGCACGCATCACGGTGATCAGTGGAGCGGTGTCAATCTGACACACCGCTCCACCAATCTTGGTAAAGAGCCTCTGGCGGAGGCTCTTTACCACGTGATCAGCCGTGTCCTATCACGGCTGATCACAATGTCAATAGGAAGAGCCTTTGATCGGGTTTTCCTCACTCGCGTCTGACAGACGCGAGTAGAGGAGAGCCAATCGGCGGCTCTCCTGACAGGGGGGGTCTGCACTGAATGTTTATCAGCGCAGCCCCCCTCAGATGACCACACTGGACCACCAGGGACGCCAGTAGGACCACCAGGGAAGCTGGCAACATGTGGATGGCCAGGTATGTACCCCACGGCCATCCACATGTGCCCAGTCTGTGCCAATCAGTGCCCACAAATGGGCACTGATTGGCAGCATTATATTTAAGTGATGCCCAGCAATGCCATCCATTAGTGTCATCAGTGCCACCAATCAGTGTCATCAGTGCCATCAATCAGTGTCATCAGTGCCACCCATCAGTGTCCATCGGTGACACCTGTCAGTGCCCATCCGTGCCCACCTATTAGTGCCCATCAGTGCCACCCATAAATACCCATCAATGCCTCCTATGAGTGCCCATCAGTGCCACCTATGAGTGCCCATCAGTGCCGCATACCAGTGCCACCTATCAGTGCCCATCAGTGCCACCTGTCAGTGCCCATCAGTGCCCGTCAGTGCCACCTCATTGGTGCCCATCAGTGCCGCCATATCAGTGCCCGTCAGTGCCGCCATATCAGTGCCCGTCAGTGCCGCCATATCAGTGCCCGTCAGTGCAGCCATATCAGTGTCCGTCAGTGCAGCCATATCAGTGTCCGTCATTGAAGAAGAAAACATACTTACAAAAATTTAGTAATTTTTCTTTTTTTATTTGTTACGCAAATAAAAACCACAGAGGTGATCAAATACCACCAAAAGAAAGCTTTATTTGTGGGAACAAAATGATAAAAAATTTGTTTGGGTACAGTGTTGCATGACCGCGCAATTGTCATTCAAATTGCGACAGCGCTGAAAGCTGAAAATTGGCCTGAGCGGGAAGGTGTCGAAGTGCCTGGTATTGAAGTGGTTAAAGAATGTAACCAGCCTTCCCAGTTATCTTCTATGAACTGCAGAACACATCCCCTCTATGTGACCTGTTGTCACCCTAGGACAAGAAGTGTGGAATTGGCAGAATTACTAGTTAAAAAGCTGGGAAAAGGTAATTAATGCAGCCCCCAAATTTTAGGACTGGTAGGCTTCAGAATACAGTTTTTTTTTTCAGTGTTTTCTTTTTTTTTTGTGTTTTAATACTTACCCGGCCCACTACCTGCACTGCTGATCTTCACTCTCTTTTCGAGCAATGGCTATAGAAGGATCTTCAGCATTATATACTTCTGTGTAAATCGGGTGCTTTGTTCTCTACTGACCTGTGGTTCCTTTTACTGGCCCCTAAATCACGGCTGTGTCTTGTACTGACAATGGGGCCAGCAGACAGAATCACAGAGAGGCCAGGCATCTGACACTCTAGAACATATTGGATGCAGATTTTTATTGAGAAAGCCTGACTCTTCGAGAGAATGAATATCCTGGGGTGGATGGCAAGATGGGTAACTATTAGTTAAAACCAGTAACAGATTGACTTTAAAGTGATATTAAACCCAAAAGCAGACATTAAGTTTAGTTTTCTTTTTTCAGGCTTTCTCTCCTTTATTTTCACTTGGTGATCAAACCAGTAAGTCTATTTTTTAAATGAACAAGCTTTCCTGCAATAGTAGGGGTCACAGGGTTAAGGCAAACCATTTATCACTGACAGGGGTGCTTACAATGGTCAGCTTTTATTTATGTAAAAACTTTAACCCAAAAGAAAAAGCTGTTGCTTAATTCTTGTGAGATCAATCCAGAGCACCACTACGATCAGAAAACATAAGTCTCTTGTTAGATGTTCTTACCCCCAAAAGTAAAGAAGTGTAATCGTGCTCAGCGACCAAAAGCCTCAACACGCCATCTAGGCTGCTTCTCCATCTTGCTCTACCAATGGCACTCACGAATATTGATGTGGGTAAATATCCAGTTAAAATGGGGAAAAAAAGAGGATGTTTTGAAAGCACATAGAAATCTCAATGCCCATTGTAGACGTCCTCTGTGACGAAACGTAGGAAGGAGTTAGCGTTGACGTCGTCATGCCCACCAGTCAAGAGCGGCGCAGCCATCTTTACATGCTTGCTTTCTGTTTTACTTTGTGAGTACCTCCTTGGTTTTGAGGGTTTTTACACTAATGAGCTTTTCTCCTTATTTTAATTGGATATTTACTCGCATGTCATCGGTGGGGCTAGCTGGAGGATCAGATGGCACATTGAGGCTTAACTTTTTAACTATTAGACCTCTTTTACTTTTGGGGGTCAGAACATCTGGTAAGAGGCGTATGTTTTCTGGTGGTGGTGATGCACTGCTTTGATTTCACAAGAAAGAATACACACAGTTGGACTCTGACTTTTATTCACATGTTTGTTGAATTAAGTGTATTGAATTTAAAGGGACAGAGCAACATTCTTTATTCACACTTCCTTTTTTTTTAAGCCTGTCAGTTGCAAGTATAGTGGGACTTTAAATAGCAGTAAAACTGGCGTTGCCATTGGACCCGCAAGTAGTGTGCACCTCGTCGAAGGCAATGCTCCCATGCAATGGAGGACTATGCACAAAGACAACATGGGGCCGATTTCTCTGCTGAAACAGAGTTGCTAGGCTGCTTATACATCTGTGATACAGCAACGCTGCTGGCGTTAGAGGGTGTGCTATTGCTGGATCATAGTACTTGATTAAAGTGCTACTTTCCTGATCGTACAGTAACTGGACACAGATTTCTTTAATCCCTTCAACTGGGTTATATGCAGCTACCTTCTGGGGATTTGACACAGTGAAAAAAAAAAAAAGCCGCAGGGACGTTCTTCTTTATGACTCCTTGCACTCTCAACAAGTCTCGTTTTGCTAATATCCCCAGGAGATAGGCCGCCTTTTTTTGCTGAGAGAGGCTTACCTTCTCACTAGGATTTTTAACTTTTTTCCTTTCTGCGCAGCCCAGATCTCCCTCTTTGGATGCTGGACAGTGACCAGGAAGCTCCTCCTGGAAGTGCAGGGCACAGTACAGTGGTGATGCACCTATCCTGGGTAGTGGCCTACAGGTGTGGTGCAGAGGCCTACCCCTTCCTACTCCACTACAGCAGTATTTCACAAGTACCACTCTTGGGGACAACTTTAAGCAGAGGTGGCAGATCAGAAATACAGGGATAAGCTTCCTCAGCCTTTTGCTCCCTGGGAGGTGTCAGCACTGTAGGGCCAGGGGCCAGTTACCCTATCCTCAGATAGTCACGCTTTTTGTGAT
This sequence comes from Aquarana catesbeiana, assembly GCF_042186555.1. Lineage (NCBI taxonomy): Eukaryota > Metazoa > Chordata > Amphibia > Anura > Ranidae > Aquarana > Aquarana catesbeiana. The sequence goes on along the minus strand of NC_133329.1, from coordinate 385,998,440 downwards.
TTAATGCTTTCCTCAGGTAATTCTGCTGGGCTGCAAGTTATGTCAGCTTCATCCTTTTTTAAGGAGAAATTTTCTGCCACAATGTGAGACTTCAAGGACTGGATTTCAGACTTGGGCAGCATGAGTCCCACATGCCACTTATGCCTCCACCTTAGTTCAGTCTTGGATTTTGGTGTTATTTTTTTCACCTGAGAGCATTTTCAGTGGTATATCCTGCCATTTTTTTTTTTTTTTTTGCCCTCATAGCTCCCGTGAAGGATAATCCTGTTTAAAGACTGGGTAGATTACAGCTTAGTGACACTTTTTTTTTTTTTAAGCCATTTTCCCCCTAGCAGGTAATGGAAAATTCTTATTAGGGATGCCAGTTTTGCGTGCTGGGGTGCAGGGTACAAAGTCTTCGGAAGAAGCTCATCTTCCTATCAACGTTTTTGAACTCGAGCAATTCAGTTGTCCATTCAACGCTGGACTTCTCTTCTGAGAGGACACCTGGTGAGCATCAACTCAGTCAATACCGCAGCCATGGCCCTCATCAGTCATCAAGGGGGCAGAAAGAGCTGGACTGCTCAAAAGGAAGCTTACTCGAAATTATGTGAACCCTTATCTTGTAAAACAACCCATTCAGCTTTATAAGTGATCATGTGACCTCTGTTCCTAGCTGCATTAGGAGCTTAGAGAGCTGGGGGTGGATAAACAGAAGGACACTGATCTGCCCAGTGAATATCTGTGCAAGGTGGCGTGTCAGCACGAGTCTGACTACTTAGAGAACAGGCAGGGTGTGCTCCCAGGACAGCCAGAAACTGACCACCCTGGTATGGATGTGCTTTCCTGCCTAGCATGGTCAATTTGAAATAGGAAAGCAGTGTACTGGCAGGTTTGCCAGGTATTGCACACAAAAGGGAGCAATGCAAAGAGAACAGGATACTTTTTAACACTAGTACATGGTACAACAGACACATATCAGGTATATGAAATGTCGGGGTAACATTCTTTCATCCTCTCATGGGCAGAATTTCATGTCCTGGCCAGAGTCCGATGTACACATACCAGGCGTAGGAAGCTGGCAGGTGGACTTTCTCAGTCATCAGCGTCTGGACCCTGAAGAATAGACCCTCCATCTGGGGGTTTCTCAAAACCTTTACCACAGGGAAAGTTGGGGACGCTGGACATGGATCTTTTGTTGTCCAGATTCAACAACAATCTGGAAAGGTTTTGCGACAGGTCCAGGAATCCTTGGTACCAAATTGATTCGGGAAGACCTGGTATTCTCAGACTCCGGGTGGATGCTTTGTGAGCTTCTCTGCATCGTTTGGATCTCCAGGCCCAAAGACCAGTGGTCCATCCTGCTTCTGGGCCACTGGTTTTGACGACATAGCTGTTTAAGCCACAATTCCGAGGAACAGGGTTTTCTCAGATTTTGTTATACTTATGGCCCGTACACACGATCCGAATATCGTACGACCGATCGTACGACCGTTTTCGCTTAATAGTCGCAAGTAGAAATTTAATAGCTAAAATAAAGTCACGAAAATTCTCGTACGACAGACAAAAAAAACGGAAGTGATGTCATGTGTTGTAATGTATTTGTATTGTATTTTTGGATGACAACTATACTGACTAAACGAAAATCGCACGATTTGGAATCATGCGACGAAAATTTTCGGGTATGTCCGATCGATTAATATTGGATGAACAGTCGTGATCGGCTCTCGAAAGTAGTGTACACACGATCCGAATATCGTACGATCCTTCCTCGGACGATCATTTTCGTACGATATTCGGATCGTGTGTACGGCCCATTAGCCTTTTTAAAGGCTAGGAAGTTAACTTCTCGCAAGGCCAACCATCATGCCTTACCTCTGTACTCTCTACTTTACACTTTCTAGTTAAGGACCCTCTTTTGTTATGACCTCCCTATTGCTTGCTAGAGTGGTTAGTATTATTGCCTGGCAGCACTGTAGTCCTCAGTTTGAGTCCTGGTCAATAAATAAGAAGTGCTTAAAATAAAGTCCAATGCCAAGTGCCATAAAAAGTGCCAAAACATGTGCTATAAGTCTTAAATACAAGTCAATATTACATCAACAAAATACTGCGCTTGTGTACAAGTGGTCAAAACATATGAAAAAGCTGCAACATAACAATTGTGAGATAAAAACAAAACAAAATAGTAGAAAAGGGACAAATATGTTGCGCTAAATAAATAACAAAAACAAAATTCCAAAAATAATTACTTGTTCAAAAAGTGAAAAAACATTTAAGTCTCTATAGTCCAGAACCACAATGGCTTATGAATAGTCAAGGATAGATGAAACAAACGATAAATACATCATGAGGTGCGTGATATAGATCCAGTAGACAATCCTCCACCATGTGACACGCCACCGACGCAAAGGTTAAGATGTACTCTTACCCCAGAGTGTGGACCCTCTGATTATGGAAGGTCACAAGAGCCTTGATGTACCCACCATTGAGGTTAACCAGGGGAGACAACAGCCGAAGAAAACCAACCCGCATACAGCTCCTATTACTTTGGTCTCAGGTCACCCGGATGTTCCATCTTGCTGAGACACACTGCCAGAATTTGATTACTTTTCTCGCAGTGTAGTTTTCATGTAATAAAAAGGCAAGGTAACAGTAATAACTTACTGTGCAGGTTGTGACCTCCTGACTGTGTAATACTAAATGTTTTTTCACTTTTTTAACCAGGAATTTTTTTTTTGAATTTTGTTTTTATTTATTTAGTGCAACATATTTGTCCCTTTTCCTCTTAAATACAAGTGACTAGTGCTTCGTGGCAATCCACTTCAATGCTTCAATCTGTGCTTAGTCACCCCCGTCCCCTTCTGGGACCCAACTCGCCAAAAGATGTCCTCCTGAGTTTACACTGAGGTAGGTCAATATGTGCTCTATCACAGCCTGGCTGTGTATGTCGATATCCCATTGATCACTGCTCACATATACTCGATGCTCATAAAGGAGGAAACCAGAGAGATGTATATCTCATAGCATATCACTTTTTATTAAAACCATAAATAAGCAAAATAATCACGCTCACATAGAATAGTGCCCTGAGCGGACACCCAGAATCATCTGCCAATCCTGGTACTAGGAGCGATGCTGCTCCGATTCACATAAGAGCCAGCGTGCGTTCCATAAGAGCAATGTGGCGTAAAACCAGAAGTCCCCGCCCCTAATCGTTTCGTCAAATATGGGACGTCATCAGGAGATGGCTGCTGCTTTACTATACACCTCAACATATAAAGTGTATTGAGTTCCCAAGGAGAAAAGTGGTATATCAATATGAATTAAATTAATTAGAAATTAACCTCTATAGAAACGATAGTACCCGCACAAGGAGTCAATCCACATGAAGCTTTATGAAAACGTTGTGAATGCTTGCTGTACATATTGCTCTACAGACTAACCTTTCCGTGCCACAGCCATATCTTAAAAATGTTTACAAAAAACTGCAAAGGAATAGAGGTTGTCGTGGAGCACATCGGCTTATAAAACGTAGAAAGGTGCTCATTGTACCTCCAGGACATGAATTGAATCAGTTCCCCTCCTCTGCTAACAAAAGGGATACAATTTGAAGCATGGTTATTAAATATTAACAAAACACTCTGTGTTGTGTTCCTCAGCTTTCACGTTGCATAAAAACCCTTTTTATATGTTTTTTCCTTCTTCTTTTTCAAGGTCAAAATCCAAAAAAAAAAAAAAAGGAAAAATCTTCATCTTCTTTCCTCCCAATAGATTCACTGATATTAAAAAAAAGAAAAAAAAAAAAAACAGGCTCAAAAAAGCCCTGAGTTTTAATGAAGACTGAGTCACACACAAGATGTCATCTTTTCATAGCCTTACACCCACTCCGGATCTTCTCACTGCTTCAATTAATTTGGTGGCTCTGTCATTCAATGTAGAGGAGACAATGGGATGGGTGGGGGGGTTGACTGGTGAATAGAAGAGCCCACTGTACCACAATCACATTCTTACACATTTTAAAAAAACCTACATATATATATATATATATATATATATATATATATATATATATATATATATATATATATATATATATAAAATTATATAATATATATATATATATAATTATATAATATATATGTAGTAGGTGTCAAGGTGGTTGTGTGTTTTACTCTAGAGGTTGAAATGATGACACCTGTTGTTATATAGCACCGGTGCACCAAGAACTGGTTCCACTTTGTCTACAACAAATGAATGCTTGGTCTATGCTAATTAGACCAAGTAACATATCTCATCCGAACCTGTCAGTTGACATTGTAAATGCGAAATTCAGTCTTGGATTGGCCATGTTTAATAATTCCGTGGTGCATCAAGACAGAGCAGTGTTGAGAGCTCTGTCTCCATGCCGCTCTTTGCAATAGCAACATTTTCCACTGCCATACAGTCAGCAGCAGGAGCACGATATTTTTTTTTTAAGGGAACTGCTGTATATTTTTTTCCTCTTTTTGCTTCTATGTATAGTAGAGCTGCACGATTAATCGTTAAAAAAAAAAAAAAAAATCATGATCTCGATTCAACACCCCCCCCTCACGATCTTAATGCGGCATTTCCACGATTCTATGTAACAAGTGTAGAGCCATTCTCTGCTCAGAGCTATCAAAAAAAAAAAAAAAAAAGCAGAAAATTGTTTATGAACATTTCTCAGGCTGAGAGAGCTATAAACATTGTAACATTTAGTTTTTTTTTTTCAAAGGTCTGTAAACAAGGATAGTTTAACCACTTAAAGACCAAGCCATTTTCTGACACTTGTTGCTTACAAGTTAAAATCAGTATTTTTTTTGCAAGAAAATGACTTAGAACCGCCAAACTATATATATATATATATATATATATATATATATATATATATATATATATTTTTTTTTTTTTAGCAGGGACCCTAGCGAATAAAATAGCAGTTGTTGCAATATTTTATGTCGCACTGTATTTGTGCAGAGGTCTCAAACGCAATTGTTTGGGAAAAACTACACTTTAGTGAATAAAAAAAAAAAAAAAAACCTAAACAGTAAAGTTAGCCCAATTTTTTTGTGTAATGTGAAAAATGATGTTATGCCGTGAGAATCGTGATCTTCTAAGCAAAAGAAAATCATGATTCTCATTTTAGCTAGAATTGTGCAGCTCTAATGTATAGCTTTGATTTACACTTGTGAGGACCACCGGGCACTCAGCTTTGGGTGCCTCCATCAAGATATAGCTTCCTCCACTCTGGAATCAGGTATTATATCGGAATATTGCACCCAAGATCTAGACAACACTAGCTTAAGTGCAAACTGGAACTGACTTTATTGAAAAACTCACCCAGAATATATAACACAGAAAATCAGGTAAGAGCCTGATCGCATTATGCAAGCTGTAAATAGCACGATTATCTTGGTTAAGGAACAGACAACATAAACAGAAATCTAATTAACAACTAATCACCTAAAAAAACGTAGGTGACTCAGTGCCCACAAAGAACATTCAGCACCTGTTCCCCAGTAAGAAGACCTAGGGCTATCCAAATCTCTAAAAGGATTTGCAGACAGACAGAAACAATAGGTGACTCAATTAACAATGTGAATTCACACCTAGGAGGCACACAATTGGGAAATGATACCTAGAGAGCAAGACCCCTTAATAAACAGACTATAGCAGGAGAATCTAGCATCAGGTTGTTTTGGGCTGATTATATTTACATCTGCTGTGAAAGTCACAGTCTAACAAGAAGTGAAGCTGGTTTGGGCAGAAATGCCCCAAATCTGTATCCAGGTCCTAGGTTCCCAGAGTCTGTGTTTCTGGGAGACATTTTATTTTTTTTTATTTCTATTTATTTCAGTTACTTATATAGCACCGTCAATTTACGCATTTACATATACATTGTACATTCACATCAGTCCCTACCATCAAGGAGCTTACAATCTAATGTCCCTAACTCACATTCATACATACTAGGGACAATTTAGACAGGATCCAATTAACCTACCAGCATGTCTTTGGAGTGTGGGAGGAAACCGGAGTACCCGGAGGAAACCCACACAGGCACAGGGAGAACATGCAAACTCCAGGCAGGTAGTGTCGTGGTTGGGATTCGAACCAGTGATCCTTCTTACTGCTAGGCGAAAGTGCTATCCACTACACCGAGACATGGACCCAAACCTGAAGCAAGACTGCTCCAAAGGGTCCATCGGGCACACCTCTCCCAAGAATAGAGCCCCCTCAAAAGCCCGGACCCATAGTCAGAAGCTACCCTGCAGTCCCCTCCAAAAGCCTCTGTCCCGGTTGCGTCTGCCACAACATCGATCAGCCATAACCTTATGATCACTTACAGGATAAGTGAATAACAATAAATTGGTTGTAAACCTCAGACATTAAATATGAACAAAGCATATCCCTCTCTAGTTTGTACTTGTCTCAATTAAGAGCACTACGTGTCATTTCTGTCTGCTGTCTTATCCCTCTGTTGTCAGAAGTAATTCATGCTGATAAGTTTTCCTGACACCAAGAGCAAAATGGTGACATAGGGACCTCCATGTGGTTGATAGCCTCAGCTCTGTTCCTGTGTGGAGGGGGGTGTATCCCTTCCCTCCAATCAGCTATCCGACCTCTACTCACTGAGTTCTGTGGAGTGTAACTTCAGCTATCTGCCCCCCTTTTCAGAATTCTCAGACAAGCTTTTTGAATGAATGTGGAGAAGAGAGGGCAACAGGTATAACTTATGTAATAGGATTTGTTTCATCTCTGTATATCACCTTAGACCAGTCACTTCACTGGGTGTATGTAAGGGTTTACAACCACTTTATCTCAATACAATGGCATCTGAAAGTCAGTGGAATATATTAGGCAGCAATAAAACATGTTCTTCCTGAAGTTGGTGTGCTGAAAACAGAAAAAATGGGTAATGCAGTTATAGCAATGCTATCTAGTATGTGCCCATACTGTCCACAGCCAAAAGCACCTACAATGGGCATGTGAACATCAGAATTGGATTATGTGGACAGCCAGGGGTGTGTCACTTACCTGGGGAAAAGATGGCACCAGGGTGCAGTATTGGAATAAGACAACCCGGCAGAGGCAGTGTGATGCTTTGGGAAATGTTCTGCTGAGAAACCGTGTATCCTGCCATTCGTGTGGATGTTACTTTGACACAAGCAGCCTACCTAAACATTGGTGACATCCCTTCATGACAGCAGCATTCCTTGATGGCAGTGGCCTCTTTCAGAAGGGCAATGTACCCTGCCACGCTGCAAAAATGGTTCAGGAATGGTTTGAGGAACAAAACAACGAGCTTTAGGTGTTGACTTGGCCTACAAATTCTCCAGATCTCAATCCAATCCAGCATCTGTGCTGGAAAAACAAGTCTGATCCATGGAGGCCCCCACCTTGCAACTTACAGGATCTGCTATTGACGACTTGGTGCCAGATACCACAGACGTCTAGTGGAGTCACAGCAATCTTTTTTTTTACCAATACATACAGTAAACCTACAGTAAATAAAAAGACCACAACCTCAATGTGTAAGGCTGCTTTCACACTGGGGCGGTAGGGGGCGTCGGCGGTAAAACAGCGCTATTTTTAGCGCTGTTTTACCGCGGTATTTGGCCGCTAGCGGTGCGGTTTTAACCCCTCGCTAGCGGCCGAAAAAGGGTTAAAACCACTCATATAGCGCGGCTATAGCCGCGGTATTGCCGCGGTATAGCCGCGCTGTCCCATTGATTTCAATGGGCAGGAGCGGTTTAGGAGCAGTGAATACACCGCTCCTTCACCGCTCCAAAGATGCGGCTTGCAGGAGATTTTTTCTTCTCCTGCCAGCGCACCGCTTCAGTGTGAAAGCCCTCGGGCTTTCACACTGAACAAACAGCAGCGGCTGTTTTGGGTCGATTTGCAGGCGGTATTTTTAGCGCAATAACGCCTGCAAACCGCCCCAGTGTGAAAGGGGTCTAAGAAATAGGACACTTCCAAAAATAAGTCTTTATTACAGAAACCATTGCGTATAAAGATGTCAACATTTAAATGAAATTAAGACTTGGAGAGCAGCAGGGTCTTGGGAGTCTCTGCACCCCGTGTGGCTTTTTTTTTTTTTTTCTTTTGTATTCCCGGTGGACACCGGTTATTAAGAATAAAGAAAGAACTGAAATGACCCAGGGGGCCTTGCTGAAGAAGTAGAGCAATAAGAGAAGAGAAGAAGAGGGGAAGGGAAAGGGAGAAAGTCGCATCAGTCTGATCTGCGGGAAAAGGGATGTTTGCTTTATTTGTGTTACCAAGAAACAAAAATGACTGAGCCACTTGTTCTGTATTACATTTATAAGTGGGTACCAGCAAGCGCTTCTTCTAGTTTCCATATATTATGCCCTTATTTACTGATAGAACTAAATGCTAACTGTGCATCCCTCTAATTGTAGCAATAAGAAATGACCCCATCTGCCCTGGACAAATTCAAAAAACACAATTAACAATTTCAAGTAGTCACTTTTTTTTCTTAAAGCTGAACTTTAGTCAAGCAGCTAAATACATACAGTGCCTTGCAAAAGTATTCACCCCCTTGACATTTTTCGGGTTTTGTTGCCTCACAACCTGGAATTAACATGGATTGTTTGAGGATTTGCATCATTTAATTTACAGAACATGCCCACAACTTTGAACATGTTTTTTTTTTTTATTGTGAAGCAAACAACAAATAGGACAAAATAACAGAAAAAGTCAATGTGCATAACTATTCACCCCTCTAAAGTCAATACTTTGTAGAGCCACCTTTTGCGGCTATCACAGCTCCAAGTCGCTTTGGATAAGTCTCTATGAGCTTGCCACATCTTACCACTGCGATTTTTGCCGATTCCTCCTTACAAATCTGCTCCAGCTCCTTCAAGTTGGATTGTTTGCGCTTGTGAACAGCAATCTTTAAGTCTGACCACAGATTTTCTATTGGATTGAGGTCTGGGCTTTGACTAGGCCATTCCATCACATTTACATGTTTCCCCATAAACCACTCAAGTGTTGTTTAGCAGTGTGTTTGGGGTCATTGTCCTGCTGGAAGGTGAACCTCCGTCCTAGCCTCAAATCACACACAGAGTGGTACAGGTTTTGCTCTACTATATCCCTGTATTTAGCACCATCCATCTTTCCCTCAACTCTGACCAGTTTCCCAGTCCTGACTGCTGAAAAACATCCCCACAGCATGATGCTGCCACCACCGTGTTTCACAGTGGGGATGGTGTTCTTTGGGTGATGTGATGTGTTGGGTTTGCCCCAGACATGGCGTTTTCTTTAATGGCCAAAAAGTTCAATTTTAGTCTCATCAGACCAGAGCACCTTCCTCCATACATTTGGGAGTCTCCCACTTGCCTTTTCACAAACTCAAAACTTGCCATTTTGTTTTTTGCTGAAAGTAATGGCTTTCTTCTGGCCCCTCTGCCACAAAGCCCAACAATATGGAGCGTACAGCTTATTGTCGTCCTATGTACAGATACTCCAGTCTCTGCAGTGGAACTCTGCAGCTCTTCCAGGGTTACCTAAGGGCCCTTTCTCACTGGGGCGGTTTGCAGGCACTATTGCGCTAATAATAGCACCTGCAAACTGACCCAAAAGTGCTGCTGCTTTGTCTCCAGTGTGAAAGCCGCGAGGGCTTTCACACTGGAGTCGTGCGCTGGCAGGACGGGAAAAAAAGTCCTGCCAGCAGCATCTTTGGAGCGGGGAAGGAGCGGTGTATACACCGCTCCTTCCCCGCTCCTGCCCATTGAAATCAATGGGACAGCGTGGCTATACCGCCGGCAAAGCGCCTCTGCAGAGGCGCTTCGCGGTGGTTTTTTAACCTCCCCGCTAGCGGTCGAATACTGACTGTAAAGCGTCGCTAACAATATCGGCGCTTTACCGCCGACCCCGCCCCAGTGTGAAAGGGGCCTCAGGTCTTTGTGCTGCCTCTCTGATTAATGCCCTCCTTGCCCGGTCCGTGAGTTTTGGTGTGCGGCCGTCTCTTGGCAGGTTTGCTGTTGTGCCATGTTCTTTCCATTTGGTTATGATAGATTTGATGGTGCTCCTAGGGATCATCAAAGATTTGGATATTTTTTATAACCTAACCCTGACTTGTACTTCTCAACAACATTGTCGCACATACGCACATGCCAATTATCAGTTTTTTTATTTCTGAAAAATAGTTTTATGTATATATTTTTCTAATTTTACTTCACCAACTTAGACTATTGTGTTCTGATCCATCACATATAATTCAGTTTAAAAAAACATTGAACTAAAGGCTGTAATGTAACAAAATAGGTAAAAAGCCAAGGGGGTGAATACTTTTGCAAGGCACTGTAAATGAAATGCATACTGACTAATGACATGCTGCTTGCACTGCGCAGAGCTGTATGCCTTCTTGTGCTACCTTTTGCCCCCCCTCAGTCTGAGCTCTGCTGTACATGGGGATTTTAGAAGGTTGGCACAAGATCAGATTCCGGTATTTATACTACTTGCCATTTTTAAAATAAACAGTTTTCTAATAATTACTCTGGAGTTTTGCCTTAGGCTGCTTTCACACTGTAGCACAGCTTATTTCATACTGCAATGCTTCTAAAATATACTATGTTTTAAACAGTGTTTTTTTATATGCGTTGCATTTCCGTGCATATTGGTAAATAGCCAGTTGTTAGGGACTTCGTCAGGTGCCAGATCCTTAACTGGCTATTCGTTGGTTGTTAAGGATGGTAGGTAGTTGCTAAAGTGATTGTAAAGTCTTGTTTTTTGTTTTTTTTTATTCTAATAAAAATAACAAACATGTTATACTTACCTGCCCTGTTGCAGTGGATTTGCGGGGTAAGGTCAGATTGGATACACAGGAGCTGCAAGACTTTCTAGTGCTGACCATCAAGGGGGCTGGAGGCTGTGCACATATTTTCCCCCTGCGACCCCAAAATTGCACCCAGTAACAAACCGTAGCTCCCTTTTTGGTGCGTTTTTCCCAGTGACTCCAATGGAAAGTGCATCTTTGGTGGTCTTTTTAAATGCGCACCAAACATGCAGCATGCAGGGCTTTTCAAACCACAGTGCAGCGATGTGAAACGTCTCATAAGCTTTAAAGGGATATAATTTTGATGAGCTCCTGTCCCGCTGGAAAGTTGCGTTACAGCATAACAAAAGCACGTTGGTGGGAAAGGAGTCTTAGTGTGAATCGTATGTTTTCTGCCTATTATGAGACTGGCAGGACCCAGCACTGTTAAACAAAAGTTAAAATAAATATACCGTATTTATCGGCATATAACACGCACAGGCGTATAATGCGCACATTCATTTTAAGAGGGAAATTTCAGGAAAAAAAAACTTAAATTTTAAATTAGGAACAAAGCAGAAGCAAAAGAAGGGTCAGTGCCCATCTGCAGCCTCACCATTGCCATCAATGCAGCCTGATCAATGCCCATCTGCAGCCTCACAAGTGCCATCAGTACAGCCTCGCCATTGCCATCAATGCAGCAGCCTTGCCATTGCCTTCAATGCAGCAGCCTCACCATTGCCTTCAATGCAGCAGCTTCACCATTGCCATCATTGCAGCCTGATCGATGCCCATCTACAGCAAGAGGGGACAGGGAGGGGGGCGGGATGAGTGCCGACAGATTACATGCAGTGAGAATCCTATGATAGACAGAACAGTGGTCCAATGGTGGCCCAGGAAACGGGACTTCCTATTACAGAGGCCACCAAGTAAACAGGAGATTCTCACTGCATGCAATCTTACGGCGCTCGTCCCGCCCCGCTCCCTGTGCCCTCCGAGGCAGCTAAAATATAAATATTGGCGTATAACACGCACATGCTATTTGCACCCGATTTTCATGGTGAAAAAGTGAGTGTTATACGCCAATAAATACAGTATATATACATACACACAGTCATGCCCAAAATATTGGCACCCCTGCGTTTCTGTCAGATAATGCACCAATTCACGCAAAAATTTGTTGCAATTATAAATGTTTAGGCATTCTAGTGTTTACTGTATTTCTTTTGTTTATATTGATATGACACAAAAAAAGTAAAGAAAAAATAAAGACATTCCACGCAAAACTCCAAAAAGTTAACTGGACAAAATTATTAGCACCTTCTCAAAATTGTAAGAAATAATTGCATTCCAAGTTTGTGACGCTTCTGTAGTTTGAAATTAAACTCACCTGTATCAATTAACAGGTGCCGACAATATAGAAATCACACCGGCAACCCGTTAAAATGGTGAACAATTGACTCTTTTCTGTTGTTTTTCTCTGTGTGCCACACGGAGTATAGAGAAGAGAAAGAGCAGCAAAGAACAAAAATAAAACAAAAGTTGTGGAAAAGCATGGACAATCTTAAGATTTCAAGTCCATCTCCAGAGATCTTAATGTTCCTATGTCCACTGCGCACAACCTTGTCAAGAAGTTTACAGCCCATGGCACTGTAGCTCATCTCCTTGGACGTGGACGAAAGAGAAAAATTGATCAAAGATAAAGAATCTCAATCAACTTCTAGACAAATTCAAGCTGACCTTCAGGCACCGGGTACAACTGTGTCAGCTTGCACTATACGTCGCAATCTGAATGAAAAGGAACGCTATGGTTGGAGACCCAGGAGGACCCCACTGCTGACACAGACATCAAAAAGCCAGAATGGCGTTTGCCAAAATTTACCTGAGGAAGTCCAAATCCTTTTGGGAGAATGTGCTGTGGACAGACGAAACAAAAGAAATGAGGCCTTTAAAGAAAGAACACAATCCCTACAGTGAAACGTGGTGGAGGTTCACTGATATTTTGGGGTTGCTTTGCTGCTTCAGGCACTGGATGTCTTGACTGTGTGCATGGCATTATGAAATCTGAAGACTACCAAAGAATTCTGGGAAACCAGGGACCAGTGTCAGAAAATTGGGTCTGCATCAGAGGTCATGGGTCTTACAGCAGGACAATGACCCAAAGCCCACGTCAAATAGCACCCAGCAGTGGAGAGTAATAAACTGGCCAGCATATGAGTCCAGATCTACTGTAAATTCTATAGAGCACCTTTGGAGAGATCTCAAAATAGCTGTTGGGAAAGGTAACCCAATCTGGAGCAGTAGGCGAAAGAGCTTTCCAAAATTCCAGTAAAGAGGTGTAAGAAACTCATTGACGGTTACAGGAAGCAATTGATTTCAGTTATTTTTTTTCCAAAGGGTGTGCTACTAAATTGAGGCTATTTTTGAAGTTTTGCATGGAATGTGTCAAATTTACCTTTTTGTTGGTGTGTCATACCGGTACAAACAAAAGAAAAAACATGAGAATCCCTAAACATTTGTAATTGCAACAATTTTCTGGGTGAATTGGTGCATAATCTGACATATGAAGGGGTGCCAATATTTTTGGTCATGACTGTGTGTATGTATCTGTATGTGTCACAGTTTTTTAGATGTCAACATGATTTATTATCCTGTTTATAGCTGTATACAGTAATACCTCGGATTGCGAGTAACGCGGTTTACGAGCGTTTCGCAATACAAGCTATTTTTTTTTTTTTTTTAATTCTGACTTGATTTGCGAGTCGCAAGCCAAGCAGGATTCAAGCCTCTGGGGTGTGCAGTACTACATGTGGTCAGAGGTACGGGGGTGCCGGTGATGCTTGGTGACACTCAGGAACTAAGTGTCTCCGAGCGGTCTCCCAGCATCAACGACACCCCCGCACCTCTGGCCACATGCGGTACTGCATACAACAGCAGTGGCACTGGGAAGCATTATCTGATTTTTCATTGATTCCTATGGGGAAACTCGCTTTGATATACGAGTGCTTTGGATTACAAGCATGCTTCTGGAACGATTAATGCTCGTAATCCAAGGTACTACTGTATAACGGATATTGTGTGTGCTGATCACATATGGCTGGTACTGCATTGCTTTTTTACCTTGTCTGGATGAGCACCCTGTTTATTAATATTTGAGATAGCAGTTCATGATTTATGTTAAAAAAAACAAGACTAAAAAAAATTGCTCTGTGTTGCCTTTCATTGTATGTGATCATTTATATCTGGTAAAAGAACAAAATGCCACAGTGAGGTAACAGCCAATAGCAAATTTGGGTAAAATTATAGGTGTTGATCCATTAAACATCTAGGTTCAGTAATTTCTTATCCCCCTTATATCTTTGTGATTCCGCTGGACAGGCATCAGTGCAGTATGTTCAGGTGTGGCCCTCTTTTCTCCTCCTGTAACATGCTAAAAATATAAGCTTTAAAAATCCAAAAGGAAGAGCGAGGCCTCCTCATCAAAGGTGTTGGCGGGCACATGAGACGGAGAGTTTAGATGCAGAGATTACACCGTTGTTTTTTTTGAGACATAGAATGCGCCAAGAAATGATCCAGGCTGTGCTAGTACATTCCAAACCTATTGATTTTGTTGACTTTGGTGAGGGAGTATCTTATGATGCTACATATATTTTTGCATCCCTTTGATAAATGTTTTTTTTACTTCTTCAGGCAAAAGTTACAGGTAGCACGCTAAATGGGAAGAAGGAAAACCTCCAGGCTGAAGAGGATGACAAGGAAAAGTGGGACTTCTTAAGTTTTGCCAAGTCGTGGACCCCGAATGAAGAACTGGATGACCTAAAAGATCAGATACTTTTTACGCATGTAAGAAACCAAGTTTAATCATTACAGGATGGATGTGGTTTTCTAGCTTTCATATTGGCTTCTTAAAGTAGGTGTCCTGGAGTATTGTGTGTGGCTTACAAAAACTTTGTTAGGGAGTATATTGTTTTCAGTTAGGTTACTTTACTTACCCTTTAGAGATAGAAACATGGCTTTGCTACAGTCGTAGCACAGTTAAGCAGGAAGCAGAATATGCATATTTGCTTAACAAATATGGCTGCCCCATGCGCATATACAGTATAGTAACAAGCAAAGAAATAAGATCAAAAGAACATAAAATTATTTAAAGCGGAGTTCCACACAAAAATGGAACTTCCGCTTTTCGGAACCCCACCCCCCCCCCCCCCTCCGGTGTCACATTTGGCAGGGGGGAGGGGGGTGCAGATACCCGTCTAAGACAGGTATTTGCACCCACTTCCGGCATAGACTCCCATGGGAGTCTATGCCTCTTCCCGTCCCCACCGCGCTGTCTGCTGGGAACACACAGCTCCCAGGAGAGAGCGGGGACCACTTGGGACGCGCAGGGCGACTCGCGCATGCGCAGTAGGGAACCGGGAAGTGAAGCCGCAACGCTTCACTTCCTGATTCCCTCACCTAGGATGGCAGCTGCCGAGAACCGAGCGGGTTCTCGGCGTCCATTGCCGACATCGCTGGACCCCGGGACAGGTAAGTGGCCATGTATTAAAAGTCAGCAGCTGCAGTATTTGTAGCTGCTGGCTTTTAATATTTTTTTTTTTTTGGCGGTGTGGGTGAACCCCCGCTTTAAGTAAAGATGTCCCCAGGCCAATCAAAGGATATGCAGTACCCTCTTTCTCACTGGATCTTCTTCCAGCACTGGGTGGTCCTTAATGCAGAGAGTTGTGGTGAGGTGATAATGTTGGTGCCTCTGTCTGCTCTGAATGTGAGTGCATGGTGCTGTGGTAATGCCCTATTAAGTGGCCCTTCCATGACACCCTGCACTCACAGGATGGCCTCAGAGGTTCTTCGCTCACCTCCCCCCCACCCCCTCGCTTACCTTATGGTCTGTTGCTTCTCCATTACTTACCCGCTCAGAGGATCCAGCATTGTCCCGCTGAGATCTTCTGGTTCTCTGCCACCTCTCGGTCCCAAGCCGCCATATTGCTTATGATGACATCAAGAGGCTTGCCGAATTCCTGATTCAGCCAGCACACCTCCTGATGATGCAGCCCTATGAATGAAGTGCTATGCCTCATGGGATATGTGACTGCCCTATTCAAGGG
Source organism: Aquarana catesbeiana (assembly GCF_042186555.1). Classification (NCBI taxonomy): domain Eukaryota; kingdom Metazoa; phylum Chordata; class Amphibia; order Anura; family Ranidae; genus Aquarana; species Aquarana catesbeiana. The sequence goes on along the minus strand of NC_133329.1, from coordinate 385,982,564 downwards.
GAGGAGGGGTCGATAGGACGACAGTGTTTGCTGAGGGTGAAGATCTGCTTTAGGGATAATAGACTAAGGGCTGAAAATAGGAAGGTTCTACATTAGTGCATATTCCTATCACAGAGAAAGGAACAGGGATAATGAGCTTTTTATGTACCAAGACACTACTACAAATATTGTTAAAAGTTTTGTTAATATCACTATTAAAAAAATAATAAATTATACAGTTAAAAAATTTACTGGTATACAGAGGGTAAAATAAATATTGAACACGTCACCATTTTTCTAGGTAAATATATTTATATAGGTGCTATTGAGATTAAATTTTCACCACATGTCCGTAACAACCCATGCAATCCATATATTCAAAGACACCAAAACAAATAAGTTCAGAAATTAAGTTTTGTGAAACTAGATGGACTAACACAAGGAAAAAGTATTGAACGCGCTAAGTGAAATTTTTTTAATGCTTCGTACAAAATTCTTTGTTGGTAATGAGAGCTTCAAGACGCCTCCTGTATGGAGAAATTAGTCGAATGTATTGCTCATGTGTGATTTTGGCCCATTCTTCTACACAGTCCTTAAAGTGGAGTTCCGCCGAAAAAAAAATTAGAAGTCTGCAGCTACAAAAATTGTAGCTGCTGACTTTTAATAATTGCACACTCACCTGTTCCACGGTCCAGCGATGCGGTCGTACGAAGCCCCGCCCCTCTCCCCCTCCCCTCCGAGGTACCGGCATTCTTACTGTGGGTGCCCGGCTGTGGCTTCACAGCTGGGCACGCACTGCGCATGCGCGAGCCGCGCTGCACGCTATGAATGGCCGGGCAATCTTCTGGGACCTGTGGCGTGTCCCAGAAGATTGCAGGGAGGCGTATTCCTTCCCGTGCCGCGGACCCCCGGGAGTTAGTGGGAGCTGGATGCCTCTAAAAAGAGGGTATCCGCTCCCCCCCCCCCCCCCCCCCCCCCCAAAAAAAAAAGATATGCCAAATGTGGCATGTCAGGGGGTCACCTGCACTTAAAGCGGAAGTTCCATTTTTGGGTGGCATTCCGCTTTAAATCTTGAAGGTTCTGTGGGCCTTTTAGATGAACTCTGATCTTTAGTTCTTTACATAGATTTTCTATTGGATTGAAGTCAGGTGATTGGCTGGGCCATTCTAGCAACTTTATTTTCTTTCTTTGATACCAATTTAGAGTTTCCTTGGCTTTGTGTTTGGGATCATTGCCTTGCTGAAATGTCCACCCTTGTTTCATCTTCATCACCCTGGTAGATGGCAGCAAATCTTTAACAAGAATGCCTTGGTGCATTTTTCTATTCATCCAGTCTACAGCTCTCTGCTCACGGAGCTCTGAAAACTGAGCGATCAGCGGTGTTCGATCGCTCAGTTCTCAGTGTAGAGGCGCCGGGGGACAGATGCAGCATCGGACCGATGCTGCATCCACCTAGGTAAGTATGATTCCTAAAAAAAAAAAAAAAAATTCTAGATTTCTTTTAAACAAGCTTCAACATGCTTTTTCTTCAGCAACGGCATCTTGTGTGGTGAGCGTGCATACACAGGCCATGGCAGTTCAGTGCATTACTTATTGTTTCCTTTTGAAAAAGGTCTTTCTGAAGCTCTTCACAAGTGGCCCTTGGCTCTTGGACAGCTCTGATTCTTTATATTCCTCTGTCAGAAATCTTTTAAGGGGTTTATGGTAAAATTATGTTCTTTCCACTTTTGAATGGTGGTGAGCCCCAACAGTGCTCACTGGAACATTCAGGCGTTTAGAAATCCTTCTGTAACCAATTCCATCAGTATGTTTTGCAACAATTAGGTTGCGAAGGTCTTGAGAGAGCTCCTTGCTCTTACCCATCTTGAGATGTTTCTTGTGTGACACCTTGGTAATGAGAGACACCTTTTTATAGGCATCAGATAAGCCTGAACCAGCTAATATTAATTTGCACTGACAAGGGGCAGGATTGCTGTCTAACTAATGATAGATTTCAGCTGGTAAATAAACAGTAAGTTAGAATCCTGCTAAACATTAAATATGAAGTCCATAGGTGTATGGATTATAATCATCTGTGCAAATATGTCCGCAAGCAATGTGATAATAGGTCAATCTCCTTAATGGCAGGGTCCATTATCCATCACCAAAAACCGCAGTGAATTCACCACCAGCTGTAGAAATTGCTTACCAGCTCCTGTAGACCCCTTTTTACAGGGGGTCGGTGTGCGCCTGTTGTTTAAAACCCTGTTTCTCCACACTTCTGATGGGTTCTTTTTTGTTTGGTCATGCTCCAGGCTACCTGTTGATTGAAGTTGGTCTCTTTTTGGTGCCAAGTCCCTTTCCTACTCATTGAGTGACATCGGCAATGTGGAGAAAGACCCCGGCTGGGTTTTAAACCACAGGTGCACACGACCCCCTTTGTCTGAAATCACATTGTCTGATTTTTGAAAGAATTTATTTGCAAATTATGGTGGAAAATAAGTATTTGGTCAATATCAAAAGTTCATCTCAATACTTTGTGATATAAATCCATTGTTGGCAATGACAGAGGTCAAACGTTTTCTGTAAGTATTCACAAGGTTGTCACACACTGTTGCTGGTATGTTGGTCCATTCCTCCATGCAGATCACCTCTAGAGCAGTGATGTTTTGGGGCTGTCGCTGGGCAACACAGACTTTCAACTCCCTCCAAAGGTTTTCTATGGGGTTGAGATCTGGAGACTGGCTAGGCCACTCCAGGACCTTGAAATGCTTCTTACGAAGCCACTCCTTCGTTGCCCGGGCGGTGTGTTTGGGATCATTGTCATGCTGAAAGACCCAGCCACATTTCATCTTCAATGCCCTTGCTGATGGGAGGAGGTTTGCACTCAAAATCTCATGATACATGGCCCCATTCATTCTTTCATGTACACGGATCAGTCGTCCTGTTCCCTTTGCAGAGAAACAGCCCCAAAGCATGATGTTGCCACCCCCATGCTTCACAGTAGGTATGGTGTTCTTTGATTGCAACTCAGCATTCTCTCTCCTCCAAACACGATGAGTTGTGTTTCTACCAAACAGTTCTACTTTGGTTTCATCTGACCATATGACATTCTCCCAATCCTCTTCTGGATCATCCAAAACATGTCTGGCACTGCAGGATCTGAGTCCCTGGCGGCATAGTGTGTTACTGATGGTAGACTTTGTTACGTTGGTCCCAGCTCTCTGCAGGTCATTCACTAGGTCCCCCCGTGTGGTTCTGGGATTTTTGCTTACCGTTCTTGTGATCATTTTGACCCCACAGGGTGAGATCTTGCGTGGAGCCCCAGATCGAGGGAGATTATCAGTGGTCTTGTATGTCTTCCATTTTCTAATTATTGCTCCCACAGTTGATTTCTTCACACCAAGCTGCTTGCCTATTGCAGATTCAGTCTTCCCAGCCTGGTGCAGTGCAATTTTTGTTTCTGGTGTCCTTCGACAGCTCTTTGGTCTTCACCATAGTGGAGTTTGGAGTGTAACTGTTTGAGGTTGTGGACAGGTGTCTTTTATACTGATAACAAGTTCAAACAGTTGCCATTAATACAGGTAATGAGTGGAGGACAGAGGAGCCTCTTAGAAGATACAGGTCTGTGAGAGCCAGAAATCTTGCTTGTTTGTAGGTGACCAAATGCTTATTTTCCACCATAATTTACAAATAAATTCTTTCAAAAATCAGACAATGTGATTGTCTGGATTTGTTTCCACATTTTGTCTCTCATAGTTGAGGTATACCTATGATGACAATTACAGGCCTCTCTCATCTTTTTAAGTGGGAGAACTTGCACAATTGGTGACTGACTAAATACTTTTTTGCCCCACTGTACCTATTTTACCTGCTGTATGCATCTATTCATAATTACTACTGTATGTTTCCTCAGTCATAAATATCCCATCCAGCACCTCCTAGCATCCTGTGCATTAGTATATTTAACCCTATTTTATGCCAGGGAGTTACAAATATTACCATACTCGATCTTGGATTCTAAGAAATTACTTATATACTGTTGACTAGTTAGGTGGAAGACTAGGTATCTGTAACTCTTGACGTTTTTTTTGGATGAACTCTGCTTCTTCAGAAGAGTAACTGAAGACAAAAATGAACTAGAGCTAGTAGGCCTGGTAAAAAATTGTATAAATATCATGCATAAGTAAATATAAAATGATATTGTATGTATATACCTATGTCATTTTTACATTTAAATATTCAAGATACTTATACAAAAGGGTATCATATACATAGCAGAGTCACTAGGTGTTCTTTAACCGCTTGCCGGCCAGCACACACCGATGTATGTCGGCAGAATGGCACTGGCAGGCAAAAGGGCGTACAGGTATGTCCCCTTTAAGAAGCAGTGTCGCGAGCGTGTCCGAGTCCGCCGCGGTCACCGTGACCACAGGTCCCGCGGACTTGATGTCCGCCGGGTGCCTGTGATCGTGTCATGGAGAGGAACAATGGGGAAATGCTTATGTAAACAAAGCATTCCCCGTTCTGTCTAGTGACAGGACAGTGATCTACTTCTCTGTGATCGAGAGCAGTGATCACTGACCTGTGTGTTCAAACCCAGCCCCCTCACAGTTAGAATCACTCCCTAGGACACACTTAACCACTTCACTGCCCCCTAGTGGTTAATCCCTTCACTGCCAGTGTCATTTACACAGTAATCAATGCATTTTTAATCGCACTGATCGCTGTATAAAGTGGTCCCAAAAATGTCCGATGTGTGCGCCATAATGTCGCTGTCCCGATAAAAATCGCAGATCGCCGCCTTTAATAATAAAAAAATCAAAATGCCATTAAACTATCCCCTATTTTGTAGATGCTATAAATTTTGCGCAAACCAATCAATATACGCTTATTGCAATTTTTTTTTACCAAAAATATGTAGAAAAATACATATCGGCTGAGGAAAAATTATTTTTTTTATATATGTTTTTGGGGGATATTTATTATAGCAAAAAGTAAAAAATACTGCGTTTTTTTTTCAAAATTGTCGCTTTTTTTTGTTTATAGCGTAAAAAATAAAAACCACAGAGGCGATCAAATACCATCAAAAGAAAGCTCTATTTGTGGGAAAAAAAGAATGTCAATTTTGTTTGGGTACAGCGTCGCACGACCGCGCAATTGCCAATTAAAGCGACGCAGTGCCGAATCGCAAAAAAAACCCCACTCTGGTCTTTTGGGCAGCCAAATGATCCAGGGCTGAAGTGGTTAAATGAGAGCTGCAGCTTCAAAAATATTGAAATCACGGTAAAGCTGGTATAAGATTTTTAGCAATTGGGTTTACATGCCCTTTTAAGGTGACCTTTGGCTCTTTGACACTCCAACTTAGTAAAGCTAAATGAAGGATAAACAGTTAAATATACATAAGCCAAGTTGAGACAGACTCTCTAAACTGCTGTATGTGATTGAATATTGCTATCAAAAAGATGTTTCTGCTGTGTAATATTCTGTTTATTAAGTTTAGGACTAAGGGAGGAAGAAAGGAAATTTGATAATATAACGATTACTGTGCCTGGAGACCTAATGAGATGCAAGATTGCTGAGAGCCCAATTGGTTACTACCAGAATTTTTTATGGTTTTGCTGTGTACATTGCGTTGTTGCGGTAATAAGTGCTTTTAAGTGAATGGGAGATTGTTATAACTTTTCACATAACTTTTGCATTCTATATTTGCTTTGTTTTTTTGGCTATAAACTTAGAATAGTGCGGCTTCCAGATATTCAGTACTCAATAACTCAGCCTTTGTTCGTTAGTGCACACAAGGAAATCACACTATTGTGAGAATGGAATTACTCCTGATCTCCCCCCCCCCATCCTTTTATGCCACCCTATAGTTTGTCAGACAATGACACCGCCTTAGCTTGCGAAGGTCGTTTTTCTCTCCTCATCATCTGGCATTGATTCATTCATCCTTTTCTTTCCCGTTATCGTGGGCTTGAAAGGTTTCTGACGATTCGCTTTGGTATGCAACGCACCTTTTTTTTTTATGTAGCTGGTAGGATGGGAAATGTATTTTCAGCTGACGGCCTGCTGAACACGAGGTGATCACCAGCTTGTAGACAAGCCATCAGTTTTGACATGAAAAGATGGGGGCCGGTCAGCTCGAGCTTCTGCCGTCTCCGTTTTTGCCTAATCCTTATTTGACATCTCTGCTTATTTGGAATTGTCAAATTAATGGCAGGATTTTCACATTATACATAACAAGGTCATAGATTACAAAATCAAAGGTGTTTGGGTGAAACCTTAAATTTGCAGGATTTGGAAATAGAAAATGTTTGTGGCAAGCTCAAGTAGTTAGATGGCATTATATGAAATAGCTGCAGACCTGAATTACTGTCATATGCAAATGCTACAGAATATTTTTCTCTTCATTCAATTTTTAATAGCCGATTCAAGTATGTTCTCTTATGTAATATGACAGGCCTACAATACACCATTATTCATTATTTGGCCGGGCCCCCCCAGTCCCCCCCAGTCCCCCCAACCTCCCCTCTTATCACTGCACATATGCGCCTAAATACGGGACGAAACCGGCGACGCATCTGTGCACACATGGGGGGAGGGGGGTTTCACCGCACATGCGCAGGCACCCCTGAGATCCAGGACCCTTGTACCTTTGTCATCTTTAGCCATGATAGAGAAAGTTCCTGTCTGCGTACAGGTATGCCACAAGTCTCTGGTGGTTTCTGAAGCCCTGCGGCACGTCCTGTGTGGGCAGGAAATCCAGTGGTGCGCTTGCCCTATCAGTGCGGGGGGGGGTGCAATACCATTCCCTGGGTAGGCGACAAAGACAGAAGTCGGAGAAGAAGCCAGATGCAAAGTAGTTGCCAAAATCTATGGAGGGTGATTATTCTGGTTTTCCATGTCCAATGCACAAAAGCAGGAATCGGGTGCAGAAAAATGTCAGCAGATGATCTGGACTGAGGAGTCCAATGTAAAAAATTTGGCTGTAGCAGGAGGCAGTTTGTTGGCCGACGGGCTGGAGAGTGGTACAATAATGAGTGGCTGCAGGCAACTGTGAAGCATGGTGGAGGCTCCTTACAAGTTTCAATCTGCATTTCTGTAATTGAAGTTGGATATTTGGTCAGGATCCATGGTGTCCTCAATGCTGAGAAAATACAGGCAGATATTTATCCATCAGGCCATACCATCAGGGAGGTGTGTTATTGGCCCTAAATTTATTCTGCAGCAGGACCACGACTCCAAACATGCAGCCAATGTCATTAAGAACTATCTTCAGTGTAAAGAAGAACAAGGAGTCCTGGATTTAGCCTCCACAGAGCCCTGATCTCACCATCATGGAGTCTGTCTGGTATTACATGAAGAGACAGAAGGATTTGAGGCATCTTGCATCCACAGAAGATCTGTTCTTAGTTCTCCAAGATGTTTGGAACAACCTACCTGCCAAGTTCCTTCAAAAACAGTGTGCAAGTGTACTATTAATATGTCCATTTATGAACGCATTCTTCATTTACAGCATTTTTTTCACACCTGCCTAAAACCTTTGCACAGTGCTGTGTGTGTTATACATACAGTGTCTTGAAAAAGTATTCATACTCCTTGACATTTTCCACATTTTGTCATGTCACAACCAAAAACATAAATGCATTTTATTGGGATTTTATGTGATAGACCAACACAAAGTGGCACATAATTGTGAAGTGGAAGTCTTTTTTGGGGATGTCTCTAACAGCTTTGCACATCTAGAGAGTGACATTTTTGCCCATTCTTCTTTACAAAATAGCTCAAGCTCTGTCAGATTGGATGGAGAGCGTCTGTGAACAGCATTTTTCAAGTCTTGCCACAGATTCTCAATTGGATTTAGGTCTGGACTTTGACTGGGCCATTCTAAAACATGAATATGCTTTGATCTAAACCAGGGGTCTTCAAACTGCGGCCCTCCAGGTGTTCAGGAACTACAATTCCCATCATGCCTAGTCATGTCTGTGAATGTCAGAGTTTTACAATGCCTCAGGGGATGTGTAGTTCTGCAACAGCTGGAGGGCCGTAGTTTGAGGATCCCTGATCTAAACCATTCCATTGTAGCTCTGGCTGTATGTTTAGGGTCATTGTCCTGCTGGAAGGTGAACCTCTCTGCCCCAGTCTCAAGTCTTTTGCAGACTCTTACAGGTTTTCTTCTAAGATTTCCCTGTATTTCGCTCCATCCATCTTCCCATCAACTCTGACCAGCTTCTCTGTCCCTGCTGAAGAAAAGCATCCCCACAACATGATGCTGCCGCCACCATGTTTCACAGTGGGGATGGTGTGTTCAGGGCGATGTGCAGTGCTAGTTTTCTGCCACACACAGCGTTTTGCTTTTAGGCCAAAAAGTTAAATTTTGATCTCATCTCACCAGAGCACCTTCTTCCACATGTTTGCTGTGTCCCCCACATGGCTTCTTGCAAACTGCAAACAGACTTCTTATGGCTTTCTTTCAACAATGGCTTTCTTCTTGCCACTCTTTCATAAAGACCGGATTTGTGGAGTGCACGACTAATAGTTGTCCTGTGGATCTCTGCATCTCCTCCAGATTTACCATGGGCCTCTTGGCTGCTTCTCTGATTAATACTCTCCCTGTCAGTTTAGTTGGACGGCCATGTCTTGGTAGGTTTGCAGTTGTGCCATACTGCATTTTCGGATGATGGATTGAACAGAGCTCTGTGAGATGTTCAAAGCTTGGGATATTTTTTTATAACCTAACCCTACTTTATTCTTCTCCACAACTTTATCCCTGTCCTGTCTGGTGTGTTCCTTGACCTTCATGATGCTGTTTGTTCACTAAGGTTCTCTAAAAAAAACTTCACAGAACAGCTGTATTTATACTGAGATTAAATTACACACAGGTGGACTCTATTGACTAATTAGGTGGCTTCTGAAGGTAGTTGGTTCCACTAGATTTTAGTTTTGGGTATCGAAGTAAAGGGGGCTGAATACAAATGCCCCCCACTCGTTTCACATATTTATTTGTAAAACATTTTGAAGACCATTTATCCTTTTCCTTCCACTTCACAATTATGTGCCACTTTGTGTTGGTCTATCATATAAAATCCCAATAAAATACCTTTATGTTTTTGGTTGTAACATGACAAAATGTGGAAAATTTCGAAGGGTTTGAATACTTTTTCAAGGCACTGTATATACACAGTGTTTGTATGTATATGTACAGTATCTCACAAAAGTGAGTACACCCCTCACATTTTTGTAAATATTTTATTATATCTATAAATGACACTTTGCTACAATGTAAAGTAGTGAGTGTACAGCTTGTATAACAGTGTACATTTGCTGTCCCCTCAAAATAACTCAACACACAGCCATTAATGTCTAAACCGCTGGGAACAGAAGTGAGTACACCAATAAGTGAAAATGTATACATTGGGCCCAATTAGCCATTTTCCCTCCCCAGTGTCATGTGACTCATTAGTGTTACAAGGTCTCAGGTGTGAATGGGGAGCAGGTGTGTTTAAATTTGGTGTTATCGCTCTCACTCTCTCATGCTCATCACTGGAAGTTTAATATTGCTCATGGCAAAGAACCCTCTGAGGATCTGAAAAAAAGAATTGTTGCTCTACATAAAGATGGCCTAGGCTATAAGAAGATTGCCAAGACCCTGAAACTGAGCTGCAGCACGGTGGCCAAGATCATACAGCGGTATAACAGGACAGGTTCCACTCAGAACAGGCCTCGCCATGGTCGACCAAAGAAGTTGAGTGCACGTGCTCAACGTCATATCCAGAGGTTGTCTTTGGGAAGTAGATGTATGAGTGCTGCCAGCATTGCTGCAGAGGTTTAAGGGGTGGGGGGTCAGCATGTCAGTGCTCAGACCATACGACGCACACTGCATCAAATTGGTCTGCATAACTGTCATCCCAGAAGGAAGCCTCTTCTAAAGATGATGCACAAGAAAGTCCACAAACAGTTTGCTGAAAACAAGCAGACTAAGGACATGGATTACTGGAACCATGTCCTGTGGTCTGATGAGACCAAGATAAACTTATCTGGTTCAGATTGTGTCAAGCGTGTGTGGTGACAACCAGGTGAGGAGTACAAAGACAAGTGTGTCTTGCTTACAGTCAAGCATGGTGGTGGGAGTGTCATGGTCTGGGGGTGCATGAGTGCTGCCGACACTGGGGAGCTACAGTTCATTGAGGGAACCATGAATGCCAACATGTACTGTGACATACTGAAGCAGAGCATGATCCCCTCCCTTCAGAGACTGGGCCACAGGGCAGTATTCCAACATGATAACGACCCCAAACACACCTCCAAGATGACCACTGCCTTGCTAAAAAAGCTGAGGATAAAGGGGATGGACTGGCCAAGCATGTCTCCAGACCTAAACCCTATTGAGCATCTGTGGGACATCCTCAAACGGAAGGTGGAGGAGCGCAAGGTCTCTAACATCCACCAGCTCCGTGAGGTCATCATGGAGGAGTGGAAGAGGACTCCAGTGGCAATCTGCGAAGCTCTGGTGAACTCCATGCTCAAGAGGGTTAAGGCAGTGCTGGAAAAATAATGGTGGCCACACAAAATATTGACACTTTGGGTCCAATTTGGACATTTTTTCTTAGGGGTGTACTCACTTTAGTTGCCAGCGGTTTAGACATTAATGGCTGTGTGTTGAGTTATTTTGAGGGGACAGCAAATTTACACTGTTATACAAGCTGTACACTCACTACTTTACATTGTAGCAAAGTGTCATTTCTTGTGTCAGTGTTGTCACATGTAAAGATATCATAAAATATTTGCAAAAATGTGAGGGATGTACTCACTTTTGTGATATACTGTGTGTGTGTGTGTGTGTGTGTATATATATATATATCTCTCACTCTCTCTCTCTCTCTCTCTCTCTCTCTCTATATATATATATACACACCGATATACACACATTTTCACGCAACTTTTATTAATAAACTGATCTGCCGGTTCTAGTGAGGTTGCTTTGCTCACTGTGAGATGACATCATCAGTCACTTGTAGGTGGGAGGAAGCATTTTCAATCCTCTCTTCCTGAATGATCAAACTGCAAGACTGTAACTAGCAAATCACAAGGTGAGTGGATGTAGCGGCTGCTGATCTGCGTTAGATATTTGTGAACACAAGTACTAGGTTTTACATGATTGTGTCAGCTGTGAGCTGGCATCTTAGTCCTGGAAGTAGCTGGTTGACCCCCCTGGATGATGGCTGAACATACTGTAGATGGCGCCATCTTTCTGGAGAGAAAAGCAGATGAAGGCATTGCCAGGGCAAGTATTATCTCAGTGGGAGGTAATAAATATCTGAAAGTGCTACATTTACTCCATATTTAGCATGCATGGACTTAACATGACAAACTATCAGATGGTAGGTCCACTTTGAGTTATTCATTGCAAACCAGCAATTATAATTCTATACTTTTCTGTAGAAATGTTGCTTGGCAAAGCCTAGCTAAGAGGCCAGAGTTTGAGGATGAATTTCAGGCATCCCCAGCAATGTCCTTCGCTGCGGGGAGCTTTTCATCTTCGGTGAGATGAGAGGGAGGGATGTGGAGAGAGTGCAGTGTTCCTTATTACAACATTGGAACTGATTATTTTATTATAGTAAAGACGGATCCTCCCAGTTAGAACTCCCTTCCAGAAAGTGCTCTGGCCTGACAAGTCTTAGTATGTATATAAGAAAACTAGGCTAGAACCTCCAATGATAACTTTTCCAAAAATCGAAAGTTTTCCAGTTGAAAATGTTTTTTTTTGTTTTTTTTGATTGAAATTTTTTTTTTTCTTTTAACCAATCCAACATTTCACTTTTAAAAGCCTTGCAACCACTCTGTACAGATCAATTCATATAAAATATTTGAGATCACTAAAGGTTCTTTTTTTTTTTTTTTCTTCTTTTTTCTATTTTCCTAAGACAAATGTGCATACTAGATTCTTTCAAAAATTATGTCGTTGCTCCACCCACTTTGCTAGTTCAAAATGTTTCCCACACTTATGTACTTATGCACACAGGATGTTTCAAAAACGCCAGCGCTAAAAAACGCCAGCGCTAAAAACGCCATTTTTTCGCGTTTAGCCACATTTTTACAATTAGCGGTATTGCACGTTTTTTGGCGTTATCGCTTTTGTGTGTTTTTTCATTAAAAACACTCTATAATGTAAAGACGCCTAAAAAAACGTCAAACGCGGCTTGACGCATTTAGCCCCGTTTTTTGGCTATTTTTCATTTTTACAGCTCGTTTTTACTGCTCCTGGAAGCACAGGCTGTTTTTTTTCTACTTGGCCCTCTTATGCCTCCAAACGCTTCTGACAGTTGGTGTGCATGGACACATAGGCTAACACAGAAAAAAAAAAACAAACGCACCGAACAGCAGCTGTAAAAACGTCCTGTGTGCATGAGCCCTTAAAGCGGACCTTCAGTCATCTTTCAGCTTTCCTTCTATTAAATCTTCTGCCCTTGTTGTTGTTTTAACTTTGGATCGTAAAACATTTTTTTCCTGCCAGTAAATACCTTATACAGCCAACTTCCTGTTTCTTGTCTGGTCATTAGCCTAGGTTTATGACATCATGTACAGCTCTCTCTCTCGTGAGAGTTTTCCAGGAAGGGAGGGGTGGTGGGTCATATGGGAGCTGCAGAGCTGGAGGTGTGCCTCTGTGTAAATCCAGGAAGTGAACAGGCAGCAGCTTCAGCTGCCCACAGTTAAAATGGCCTCTGCCAGACTTGGTGGAGGGAGATTTCTGCAGAATATTTGGCAAGTACATAATCACAGTATATGTGAAATAATATGCAAAGTGGTTGGAAGGAAGCTTCAGAATGGCAAAGATGTTTTTGTTTTTTTTTTTTTTTTTTTTTTTTACAAATTATGTGAGCAGACTGCAGTTCCTCTATAAGTGGGAGAAAAAAAGTTTTATTTTTTCCCCAATTGCTATTTCTTTTCACTGATTCATACCTACTTGGCTGTGACATTTTGAGTATGAGCAACAGTCACAAGCAAATGTTAAAATGAAATATTTTCAATCAATACTTGACAAGAGCTTTTCATGCAGTAGTCATCTAAATAATCTAGTAACATTAAAGTGGTTCGAAAGTTTAACAATTCTTTTTACCTTAGTTCAGGGGAATCTCCCCACTAACTGCCCCCCTAGACAATTATCTGAGTCCTGTCAGCGATCCAGTGCTCTCCGCCCTGCAGGATCCTGTGCCGTTCTTCCTGCAGGATCCAGTGCTCTCCAGCCTGCAGGATCCAGTGCCGTCCGCCCTGCAGGATCCTGTGCCGTCCTCCCTGCAGGATCCTGTACCGTCTGCCCTGCAGGATCCTGTGCTGTCCGCCCTGCACAATCCAGTGTCGTCCGCCCTGCACAATCCGGTGCCGTCCTTCCTGCAGGATCCGGTGCCGTCCTTCTTGCAGGATCCGGTGCCGTCCTCCCTGCAGGATCCTGTGCCGTCCTCCCTGCAGGATCCTGTGCCGTCCTCCCTGCAGGATCCTGTGCCGTCCTCCCTGCAGGATCCTGTGCCGTCCTCCCTGCAGGATCCTGTGCCGTCCACCCTTCAGGATCCGGTGCCGTCCTCCCTGCAGGATCCGGTGCCGTCCTCCGTGCAGGATCCGGTGCCGTCCTCCCTGCAGGATCCGGTGCCGTCCTCCCTGCAGGATCCGGTGCCGTCCTCCCTGCAGGATCCGGTGCCGTCCTCCCTTCAGGATCCGGTGCCGTCCTTTCTGCTGTCATTCAAACCGTGTGAGAAGGGAGTGGGGCGTGGCCAAGCTGCACTGTGTTTTCCATTGGTGCATCCACAGGAATAAGTAGAAGAGAACGCCGATAGGCGACACCAGTATTGGTGGAAGGAGACCACTTTGTGCAATACCATTGCACAGAGCAGGTAAGTTTAACATCTTGTAGTTTATTCATTCACAGATCTCTGAAAAAATATCATGGCTGTGCGGGTGGAATCCTGCACAGCTGTGCCGATTTAAATGTGGCTGCGGGGGAGAGGAGCCCCTGCCCACTGTCACAGGGAAGGGGAGACTAAGGGGAGAGGTGATTAGGCTCAGGTGATACACAGAGATGAAACAAATCCTCCTACATAAATTGTACCTGTTTATCTGCAGTCTTCTCTCCTATTTGCTCTTTCAAAGTCCAGAATTCATAAAGCTTGTCTGAGCTGTCAGAAAATAGGGGGCATGGAGCTGAAATTACATTCTGCAGAGCTCAGTGAGGAGAGCCAAGAGCTGATTTGAGGGAAGAGACCCCCCCCCCCTTCCCCCTTCACACAGTTTGCAGGATCAGACCTGAGGCTGTCCATCACAGGCTGTGTGCTGGAGCTTCCTCCCCTTTATCTTAATGTCAGGAAAACTTGTCAGAAGTGACTGATGCAAATAGCAAAGGAACGAGGCAGCAGAGAGAAATAACACTTGGTGCTCTGGATTGAGACAAGTACACACTATACAGGGATGTGCTTTGTTCATATTTCATGTCTTAAAGTTTACAGCCACTTTAAAGACAGGTTTTTGACATGTTTAAAAGGTGAACCAATCCTTTAAAGCAGGGGTCCCCAACCCCCGGACTGTGGACCTGTACCGGTTCGTGGCCTGTTGATGACTGGACCACACAGCAGGAGGAGCAGCAACCGTGGTCAGGGCAGGGCTATCACAGACTGTGGTCACCACTCATGTCCTGCTGTGTGGCCATGCCTGTGTCTCCTCTTTACCCTGCTGGTGATTTCATCCTGTTAGCAGAGTAGGGGGTGGGAGGAGCTGGAGATCTGCACAGAGAGATGGAGTCTTCTCCACATGTGGGTAATCACCTTTCTTGTTAATATAATATAAGTTAAGTTAATATAAGTTGGGCAGCTCCCACCCTCCATCCAGATCTTCAGCTTCTCCTGCCCCCTGTCCTGCTGGGGAGGGAGAGGACACACAGGCTGAATCCTGCCTCTGCCCTGCCCAAGGCAGGACTGCACATAGAAGGCAGAGAGTAAAAAGGGACTGTGATTAGAGAGAAAAAGGACTGCACTGTAATGTAAAGGGGGGCTGTGATGTGAAGGGACTGCACTGTGATATAAAGGGGACTGCACTGTAAAGGGGCACTATATAAAGGGGGGCTGTAGTGTGAAGGGGACTGCACTGTAAAGGTAGGCTGTGATGTGGAGGGAACTGCACTGTGATATAAAGGGGACTGCACTTGTAAAGGGGCACTATATAAAGGGGGGCTGTAATGTGAAGGGGACTGCACTGTAAAGGGGGGCTGTGATGTGAAGGGGACTGCACTGTAAAGGGGGGCAGTGATGTTAAGGGGACTGCACTGTAAAGGGGGGCTGTGATGTGAAGGGGATTGCACTGTAAAGGGGGGCTGTGCACACTGATATAAAGAGGGGTTGTGGTGTAAAGCGGACTGCACTGTAAAGGGCCACTATGTAAGGGGGGGCTGTGATGTCAAGGGGACTGCACTGTAATGTAAAAGGGGGCTGTGATATGAAGGGGACTGCATTGTAAAGGGGGGCTGTGATTTGAAGGGGACTGCACTGTAAAGGGGGGCTGTGATGTGGACTGCACTGTAAAGGGGGGCTGTGATTTGAAGGGGACTGCACTGTAAAGGGGGGGCTGTGATGTGGACTGCTCTGTAAAGGGGGGCTGTGATGTGGACTGCACTGTAAAGGGGGGCTGTGATTTGAAGGGAACTGCTCTGTAAAGGGGGGCTGTGATGTGGACTGCACTTAAAGGGGGGCTGTGATGTGAAGAGGACTGCACTGTGATATAAAGGGAACTGCACTGTAAAGGGGCACTAGGTAAGGGGGGACTGTGATGTCAAGGGGACTGCACTGTAATGTAAAGTGGGCTGTGATGTGAAGAGGATGGCACTGTAATGTAAAGGGGGACTGCACTGTAAAGGGGGGCTGTGATGTGGAGGGAACTGCACTGTGATATAAAGGGGACTGCACTTGTAAAGGGGCACTATATAAAGGGGGCTGTAATGTGAAGGGGACTGCACTGTGAAGGGGGGCTGTGATGTGAAGGGGACTGCACTGTAAAGGGGGGCTGTGATGTGAAGGAGATTGCACTGTAAAGGGGGGCTGTGCACACTGATATAAAGAGGGGTTGTGGTGTAAAGCGGACTGCACTGTAAAGGGCCACTATGTAAGGGGGGGCTGTGATGTCAAGGGAACTGTAATGTAAAAGGGGGCTGTGATGTGAAGGGGACTGCATTGTAAAGGGGGGCTGTGATTTGAAGGGGACTGCACTGTAAAGGGGGGCTGTGATGTGGACTGCACTGTAAAGGGGGGCTGTGATTTGAAGGGGACTGCACTGTAAAGGGGGGGCTGTGATGTGGACTTCTCTGTAAAGGGGGGCTGTGATGTGGACTGCACTGTAAAGGGGGGCTGTGATTTAAAGGGGACTGCTCTGTAAAGGGGGGCTGTGATGTGAAGAGGACTGCACTGTGATATAAAGGGAACTGCACTGTAAAGGGGCACTAGGTAAGGGGGGACTGTGATGTCAAGGGGACTGCACTGTAATTTAAAGTGGGCTGTGATGTGAACAGGATGGCACTGTAATGTAAAGGGGGACTGCTCTGTAAAGGGGAGCTGGGATGTGAAGAGGATGGCACTGTAATGTAAAGGGGGACCGCACTGTAAAGGGGGAGCTGTGATGTGAAGGGGAACTGAGTACACTGTAGGACTGCAGTAAAGGGGGGCTGTGGACACTGATATATAAAGGGGGGGGCTGTGCTGTAAGGAGGAGTTGCGATGTGAAGGGTGGTTGAGGACAGACTCCGTGAATATCTCGTCACCAACATATTTTCAGAAGTGTCCATCAGTGGCATCCCTCTAATTTTTCTTTCTTGTGTCCGGTCTCCTTTAAACGGAGCACCCATCCATGGTGAATACAGACCTTTTAAACGTGAATTCCATTTATTCCCTTTGTGAGAATAATGCCGTATTATAAAACGTATTAGTATGGAGTTGTGAGAATGTACTGTGACCGTAAGGCTGGCACAATGCAGCTCATGTTCATAAAAGTGGAGGGCTGGCAGGAACCGAGTCTGTCTATTAAAATGGATTATCATGTATTTATTCTCCACTTGCCATGGAGCTCCGTATAATTGTACTGTTATTTCGCCGAGAAGGAAGTAATAATTCACTCTTTTACTGAAAGAATGTACGGGGATTGTTACAGGGGCGAAGTATTATTTTTTTTACAATGTGATGGTTGTAAGTCAAGCACATAGAGAGTATTCATGGTATAGGTAGCAGTGTGTGTGTTGGTGTAATAGATTACTTCCATAGGCTTCCTGAGTGTTTCCCAGCATAGCAGATCCAGAGGGGCTGGCTTGATCTATGTAATTGCTCAGTATATCTTAGCATTAGTGGTGAATTGGAGCTCGTACCATGTTGTTTTCAAATAATACTAGTGTGCTGAAGCTGCCACAATAACTCATAATTGATATTTCAGCTTTGAGTAGGCAAAGCCTTGAATCAGCCGCTGGCTTGTGATATCTTGCTTAAAGCTGAACTCTAGGCAGATATTAAGAAAACCGCCAAATAATACGATTTATATATTAATACAAAATTTTGAACTACAGCATTAACCCTGAAGAAAACATTTCTTATATTGCAGCTTGCCAATTCTTAGATGTGTTGGCTGCATTTAGTTATTTTTCTTTTGTTTTCATCTGGTGATCCAGCCAGCAAGTCTGTTTTTTTTTTCTTCAAAAGAACAAGCTCTGCATCAAAATGCATTAGTTACAAGGATGAGACAAACCATTTACCACTGGCAGGGATGTTTACAATAATCATCTTTTTTTTTTTAAGCTTGTTAAACCTTCATCCCGAAAAGGAAAAAAAAAACTGTTGCTGTAACTTCTTCAAAAGCTGTAGTTAAAGTTTGACTTCAGTTTGATAGGGTATCTAGGCAAGGAACAAAAAAGGTGGGACTTTAAATGAAACATGCACTCCAGGAGACAACACCGCCACCATGAATATTTCATTTAAAGTCCCACCTTTTTTGTTCCTTGTCCAAATTATTGGGGATGGAGGCGCCTGGCCCTACACACCTCGCGCCTCATTCAAAGTCCCACCCTCCTGTCTAGGTCGTTTGATAGGGTATCTAGTCCATCTAACACTCCCCACAGGTTAACAATGATGCTGTGCAAAGGTGCTCCCTCCTTCATGCATGGTGGGTGTGCAGGAGGTGGGTTGCTGGTGAGGCTCGAGGTTTTTTTTGTTTTTTTTTTTTTTTTTTTTTTACCTTAATGCATTCAATGTAAAAAAAAAAAATTCTCACCTATCCAGGTCATGACACAAAAAAAAAAAACCCTTCTCAGAGCAGCTCGCTCCCCTTATAGTTACCTGAGCCCCACCTCGATCCAGCGATGTTCATGAAAGCAGTAGCGGCTCTCTCCTCACTGGCCATTGGCTCCTGCTGCTGTCAATCACAGCCAATGAGAAGAAAATGGGGAGCGGGGCCGAGCCGCACTCAGTTTGTAAATGGACACACAGAGTGTGGCTCAGAAGCGAGCCTGCTCGAGTGCCTTCATAGCAAGAGGCTTGCTATTGGGGGCACTTGGCAGGGGAGTATGGACCAGTACTGCTGGTGATGGGGCCAAACCATTGCACAGAGCAGGTAAGTATAACATGTATGTTATTTAAAAAAAAAAAAAAAAAAAAAAAAAAAAAAAAAAAAATATATATATATATATATATATATATATATATATATATATATATATATATATATATATATTATAGCTACGGAAATTAACGATTAATCGTTAATATGGTTAACGGTGAGGCTGCGATTATGGGCACGGTGAGACTGCATTATGGGCACGGCGAGGCTGCGATTATGGGCACGGCGAGGCTGCGATTATGGGCACAGTGAGGCTGCGTTTATGGGTTACGGTGAGACTGCATTATGGGCACGGTGAGACTGCATTATGGGCACAATGAGGCTGCCATTATAGGCACAGTGAGGCTGCGATTATGGGCACGGTGAGGCTGCGATTATGGGCATGGTGAGACTGCATTATGGGAACAGTGAGGCTGCGATTATGGGCACGGTAAGTCTGAGATTATTGGCATGGTGAGACTGCATTATGGGTACGGTAAGTCTGAGATTATGGGCATGGTCAGGCTGTGATTATGGGCACGGTGAGACTGCATTGTGGGCACAGCGAGGCTGCCATTATGGGCACGGCGAGGCTGCGATTATGGGCACGGCGAGGCTGCGATTATGGGCACGGCGAGGCTGCGATTATGGGCACGGCGAGGCTGCGATTATGGGCACGGCGAGGCTGCGATTATGGGCACGGTAAGACTGCATCATGGGAATGGTGAGGTTGCGATTATGGGCATGGTGAGACTGCATTATGGGAATGGTGAGGCTGCGATCATGGGCACGGTAAGTCTGAGATCATGGGCACGGTGAGACTGCATTATGGGCACGGTAAGTCTGAGATTATGGGCACGGTGAGACTGCATTATGGGCACGGTAAGGCTGAGATTATGGGCACGGTAAGGATGCGATTATGGGCACGGTGAGACTGCATTATGGGCACGGTATGGCTGAGATTATGAGCACGGAAAGGCTGCGATTATGGGCACGGTAAGGCTGCGATTATGGGCACGGTAAGGCTGCGATTATGGGCACGGTAAGACTGAGTTTATGACGTCCTAGCCATGCCCCGCTATGTCCAGCTTCGGCCGTTGCCATAACAATGGTGCTAAATCAGCTAAAAGTAGTTGGATCTGTATG
Organism: Aquarana catesbeiana; assembly: GCF_042186555.1. Taxonomy (NCBI): domain Eukaryota; kingdom Metazoa; phylum Chordata; class Amphibia; order Anura; family Ranidae; genus Aquarana; species Aquarana catesbeiana. The sequence goes on along the minus strand of NC_133329.1, from coordinate 385,962,851 downwards.
TGCATTATAATTAATCGAAATTAATCGATTAAAAAAAAAAACGATTAATTGAAAACGAAAATTTTAATCAGTAACAGCCCTAATATATATGTACGTGTGTGTGTACATATATATATATATATATATATATATATATATATATATATTTAGCAATGTTTTTGTTGCTTCTTCTTTACATTTATTCTTAAGTGCTGTGCTCCTGTGACTGCCTGTCTTTTTTTTTTGTTATGGCTTTCTGCTGCTTGCAACACCTTTTATTTTTACACTTTGATTTTATATTTTTACACTGCAGCCTAAAGCTGTAATTGTTCGATTATCACACCAGCTAAGTGTGTAGGAGGAAGGTGGATAGCTGCAGAAATTGCTTCAATAGGACGTTTAAAAAGCCCTTCACAATCAAAGGATACAGATGGTGTGTTTTTTGTTTGTGTGTTTTTTTTATACTTTTTTTCTTTTGGCAAATAAAAATAACATTTTTAGAGCCGATGCATATTTGTTTTTATTGCTGGATTTAAATTATGTTTGCAAGATAAGCATAAAGCACACACTTGTCCCCGCACTAACCTACATACAAGCATTTATTGTCGCCGCCTCCCCGCACGACTCTTGCAGTAGTGACTGACCCCCTGGTGCTTCCAGGGCATTGCATGATGGCTGGCTCTCATTAGCAGCTCAGCTGAAGTGCCCCGGGCTACGCTGGGTGAGAAAGGCACTATAGAAGACCCAATTAAATCAGTTGGCTATTTCTGTGCTTGAGAAGCATGGCACAACTGTAATATTTAAAGAGCATTGTATGCCTTTTGGAAAGGAAATAGTGTGTGTGGGGATGACTGCAGTGGGAGCGCATTTTGCTGCTGACATATTTAGTTTTTGGGCACCTGTCCTGGTCCCCCTGTTTCGTGCTGCTTACTGAAGTCTGTTCCCCCTGCAGAAACTGAAATTGAAAACCGAGAGCTCCTTAATGTACCAGACAGCTACCGTTGAGTGGGGATCTGCTGTCCATGGTCCTGAAGCCAAGTTATATAGCAACGTTGTCGCTTGTAGCAAAAAAAAAAAAAAAAAAAAAAGCAAAAAAAAAAAGCAACGCAAGCATTTGCCACCAGCATGAGCCCATAGAGTTCCTAAATAGCCAGCTCACTGGCAATTAAGAAAATGTATGTTACATGTTGTATTTAGACATGATGGTAATTGACTGAAACAACAAACACAGCAACAGGGTGTGCCAAGTGTGATAGTAATAAATGTAGTACTGCCGGCAGACTCTCGAATACCAGTCGCTGAGCTGGTTGAGACTACAAAGGATCCTCATTTTACGGAATGGCACAAGGGCTATATGCATCAAGGGGAGGGGGGGGGGTGTTGGGTAGGATGGGAAAGCAGCAGCAGATATCAATCTGGAATTAATGTAAATATTTAATGTTCTGTCAACAAGCCATTGTGTGATCTGCTTGGTGATACGACTTCATTAAGTTGGGACCTGTCACCATACGTGCGATTGTGCTGCTGCTTTTGTAGGTCAAGAAAGCTTTTGTCATCTTGGAGTAGAGAATTTTTATTTTATTTTTTCATTGGTTGTTTTGGCTTTTACCCTTTCTGTTTCAATAGTTTATTTGGTTTTAACAAATGGTTAACACGCAAAAGTTACGCCCACGCAGGGGCTAGCATTGAAGTGGTAACAAGGGTTGGCTCACAAGGAAGGCAAAAATAGAAGGGGATACATGAACAGAAGAAACGAGCTAACATAACAGCAATAAATAGGAGTGTTCGTGGAACCCATGAGGACCCAAGGGGTCCCGGAGAGGCTCCCCACAACTATGGGGTGTCCCCTGGGCCCACCATAATATTCAGAAGGTGGTGCATATATAGATATAGATATATATATATATATCTATATATATAGATATATATATCTATATATATAGTGGAACCTTGGATTACGAGCATAATCCGTTCCAGGAGAATGCTTCTAATCCAAAGCACTCGCATATCAAAGCGCGTTTCCCCATAGAAGTCAATGGAAACTAAGATAATTTGTTCCGCATTGACTTCTATTACATGCAATACCGCATGTGGCCAGACGTGGGGGGGGGGCCGGAGAGCCTCAGAAATACTCGGGGACAGCTCGGCTAAACTCGGAATCACTCGGGAACGAAGTGTTTCTGAGTCATTCCGAGTATTTCCAAATGGCTCCAAACCGTTCCGAGTGTGCCCAGTGCCCCTGCAACTCTGGCCAAATGCGGTACTGCACCGCCCATTAGCTTGAATGCTGCTCGTTTTGCGAGACAACACTCGCAAACCGAGTCAGAATTAAAAAAAAAAAGTTGCTTGTCTTTCAAAGCGCTCGTTAACCGTGTTACTCGTAAACCAAGGTTCCACTGTATAACCTAGACAGATCTGAAAGGGAACGGAAAACAGAAGAAAGGTAGGCGGAAAGGTGAGGCTAGAGGGAAGGAGCTTGCACGCCAAAAGAGTAGGGAGTTAGAGAAGGGAAAGAGGAGTCAGGCTAGAAGATTAGAGGCCTTTGTATGTAATAAAAGAAGAAAGAGAAAATGGCTACTTCCTTCATAAAAGCTTTACCCACCACTCTGGTTGGCAGCTTAGCATTGCTCTTCCGCTGTCCATCCGGCACATCATCTCTGAATCCAGGGTGCTGCCATTTTTGGGCCAACATCATGTTCAGGGCTCCCTGCAGAAATGAATTTTTCATAATCACACATTGCAGGACACAGGGCACATCATATTCATGATTACGTGGGTTATGCTGCCACCTTCAGGTCAATGGACACTGCCCAATAAGGCAGGTATCTCCTGCCCAGGCATAACTCCTCCCAACTCAACGAAACTCCAGTTTTAACTAGTGTGTTTAGGTGATGGCTATACCTACAGATGTCTCTCTGAAAATCTCCTTTCAGGGGCTTAGGGGTCAATTCATTACGAGTTAAATAACACTGAAAAAAATGCGGTAAAATAACTCATGCGGAAACAAATGTGTAAATGTTCAATTCACTAAGAATTGTGCGGTGATTAACTACTGCATTAAAGGTTCGATAATGCGGTAATTACCGCATATTTTCATGCGGTAATTTATCTCATTGAGATGGTTGCTAAGGAGCAGGCCAGGAAGCCGGCCATCGCATCCTTGTCAAAACTGATGACTTGGCTGTTGGGTCTGGCATGAATTTTAAGAGGAACCCCACGCAAAATGTAAAAAAAATAAATGGAGTGGAGTCACCCCCAAAATCCATACCAAACCCTTATCCAAGCATACAGCCCAGCAGGTAAAAAAAAGGGAGGGGATGAGCGAGCCCCCCCCCCCCCCCGAACCATACCAGGCCACATGGGGTGTGCTTTGGGGCAGAGGGGGGCTCTACTGACAGCTGAGTCATCGGTTGTTAAGGACGCGGCAGCTGGCCTCCATTCCTGCTCCTTGGCAACCAGCTATAGGGGTTGGGGAGACACCATGCTGTTTCTAACAAATACAGCATGTGATACCACCAGCAAAGCCCTGGTGATAAATATCTCATTTTTTAAACTCTGTTCCATTTGTGAATTGGAATTCAGAGCTTACCGCATGTTATTTTTGGTGATATTTACCAGCGCATTTTTTCATTTTGCATTAAAAACCACATAATCCTCTTCTTTTTTTTTTCTTTGTGAATTGGACTCTTTTTTTTTTTTTTTTTTTTTTTTTTTTTTTACTGTATGCGATAATTTATGCAAATAACTTGACCCTCCCTCCTAGATTGTAAGCGCTAACGAGCAGGGCTCGCTGATTCCTTCTGTACTGAATTGTATTGTAATTGTACTGTCTGCCCTAATGTTGTAAAGCGCTGCGTAAACTGTCTGCGCTATATAAATCCTGTATAATAATAATAATAATGCAAATAATTCACATGACCGTGTTATCACATGCAGTAAACGTTAGTGCATTGACCCCTTGGTTTTCTAGTATTGGCCTATTATGCTGAGGTAGGGAAAGATTTCATCTGGTCCAGGGCAGTGACCTCTTGGGAGGGTAAGGTTTCTAAAGACCCCTCAGGGCATGCCCACCTTGAGCAGTGAAGATTGAGCCTTCCGGGATTGCAGCATAGAATAGTGAGTGCCCCTTTATGTGGCTTGTGTGGCAGTATCCCCTAAAAGTGTTCCCTTTTCAGTTCAGGCTGATTTCCGCATCCGGAGCAATGACATCATCGTGCATGTCTACCATTTTCTCTGTTTCCCTGGATCGGTAACACATGCAACTGTAGGATCCCAGCTATTCCAGTCCAGGAGAAGGGACTCTTCAACCGAAACCGTTAGCAGAAATGTGTCTGCAGAGGGGGGTAGCAGATGTGGTATTTATGTCTTGGCATCTGGATACAACAACAAACTGGACAGGTTTGTGTCTGGACTAGGAATCTTAAAGCATTTGCGGTGGATGCCTTCCTTCTTCTTCCTTCTTCCTCTCCTGTTGCACAAGATAAAGGTGAAGGACATGCCAAAGAACATGTTATGCAGACATTGTAAATCCCTTGTCAGTTGAACCATGTGCTCTTGCAGATCAACCAGTTTTACTGTCTTAGGGTCACATCATCTATCTTGTATTGGTTGCTTTGACGGCATGGCTGTTGAAACCCCAGTCCTGAGAGATGTGGAAGATAGGGATGTTTCTGACTCTCTATAATCCCTACACTTCAAAAGTCAAGAAAATCAACCTCCAGGAAGGTGTACATAGAAGGCTTATTTCGACTAGTGTTAGGCTTATATGTTTCATCTCTGACAATATGTCAAGGGGGGAACATTTTGGCTTTTTTTTTTCCAGTTTGGTTTGGAGACCCCTCTGACTTTAGGTGTCATCAAAGGGCAGGTTGGCTGTTCTGTTTAAGAGACTAATTGCATCTCATTCCCTGGTGATAGCTTTTTTTTTTCAGGGATTGCATGGATTGCACCCTTTGTGAAGCCCTTCTTTGTCTCTGTGGGACCTTGGTCTTGCCTGTTGTTCAGATCTCTCCTTTTGAGCCTCTCTGAGAGATTCTCTTGTTGCTCCTTATGCCAAAGGTTGTCTTTTTGGTTGCAATTACTTCAGCTCGCAGGGTCTTGGAGTTGGCTGCTCTTTTCTTTCCCTATTCATTCAGTTCTGAGGCCTTGGTCCTTTTTCTTTTTAAACCTAGGGTGGTTTCTTCATTCTACCTACATCGGGGCATTGTGTTGCCTTCCCTTTGTGCTAATGCTAAGCATCCTAAAGAGAAGGTGCTTCACCATTTGGATCTTGTTCAAGCTGTTCAAACTTCCATTCCACTTCAAACAGTCCATGTTTGTTCTACCTAAACCTTCCAAGGGTAAAGCTGCTTCTCCAGGCACTATTTTTAGGTGGTTTTGTCAGCTTTCTTTCTCTCAGGCCTATGGCATTGAGGGCAAGATTCCTCCTTTCCTGGTCAAGACCCATTCCTTTAGGACAGTGTCAGTACTTCCTGGGTGATTCAGCATCAAGCTTCTGTTCAAGTTTATTTGTGAGTCTGCTACCTGGTCTTCTCTTATATTTTCTATGTTCAACAAGGTAGATGTTCATGCCTCTGAGGATGCCAGGTCTTGCAGGCAGCTTTGTAGTGGGGTTTCTCCTAATCTATTTTTTGAGTAGTCATGCATTTGACCTGTCCTGTGAAGATTAGGAAGGTAGGATGTTTGGTTTACCTGTAAAAACCCTTTTCTTGGAGTACATCACAGGACACAGGGATCCCTCTTTGTGTTACTCATTGCTTGCTATTGTACTGAGGGGTAGATGAGCTGGAAAGAGTTATACCTGGATGCTGGGAACTTCTGCTTTTTTCTATCCCCTATTTTATAGACGCTGTAACTTTTGCGCAAACCAATCAATATACACTTATTGCGATTAACCAAAAATCTGTAGAAGATAACATATCGGCCTAACCTGAGGAAAAAATTGGGGATATTTATTTTAGCAAAAAGTAGAAAATATTGTGTTTTCTTTTCAAAATTATCGCTCTTCTTTTGTTTATAGCGCAAAAAATAAAAAACGCAGAGGTGATCAAATACCACCAAAAGAAAACTCTATTTGTGGAAAAAAAAGGACGTCAATTTTGTTTGGGTACAGCGTCGCACGACCGTGCAATTGTCAGTTAAAAGAAAGGAATGCCATATCACAAAAAATGGCCGGGTCATTAAGGGGGTAAATTCTTCCGGGGCTGAAGTGGTTAAGCTATATCTTCTTGACGGTTGAATTGTTGTCATTCATTATCTGCTTACATGGAATGTGACGATCACTTCTGTTCAAATACAGAAATAGTGGGTGAAACCGTGCGACGGAAACAAGGCATGAATGCTCATTATATGCATCCCACCTAATTTGTAACAAGCTATAGTTGCCACTCGGTCTACTTAACTTATGTAAACCGAATAATTGAGATCTCAGAATAGCTTTAACATGTTACTCCAATTCCAAATGTAATTTTCTGTCTTTTTTAATGGTATATTAAACCTAAAACCAAAAATATCATATATTTTGCAGCTTATCAGTGATTAGATTGGTGGCTGCATTAGTTTTCTTTTCTCTCTCCCCCCCCCCCCCCCTCTGTTTTCACCTAGTGATCTGGCCAGTACCACACCTCCTGTATTCGTCAGACACAACTCTGGAGGAATGAGCATAGGAGGGACAGCAATATTGCCAGTCTGGGGGGAGCTTAGTGTTAAATGTAAAAGCAGATTTAGATACACTAACAAACCAAAGACAAACTCCAGCTCACACTTAGGTTACTTTCACACTGGGGAGGTGCCGGCGTTAGCAGTAAAGCGTTGCTAGTTTTAGCGGCGCTTTACTGCTGTTATTTTGGCGCTTTTCGGCCGCTAGCACTTTTAACCCCAGCTAGCGGCCGAAGAAAGGGTTAAAATTGCCCGTGTTGTGGCACTGCTGAACCGCTTTGCAGGCGCTTCCCATTCATTTCAATGGGCAGGGCATTTTGGAGCTCCCGCAGTGCCCCAAAGATGCTGCTTACAGGACTATTTTCCCGTCCTGCAATTGCACCGCTCCAGTGTGAAAGCACTCGGGCTTTCACACTGGGGAGGCTTGAGAAGTGCTTTTCAGGTGCTTTTTTTGGCACTAAAATGCCTGAAAAGCACCTCAGTGTGAAAGTACCCTTAGTGTTTGTTACCCCAACACTAACCTATTCCTGATATGTGTCTGCTGTACCATGTACTTGTATGAGAAAGTCTTCTGTTCTTTGTATTGCTTCCTTTATGGGAAATCCCTGGTGTTCCTGACCGTCCCCTTGTTTTCCTATTAAAAACTGACCACACTAAGCAGGAGAGCACAGCTTGGTCAGTTCTCTAGCTATTCTGGGAACTCAGCTTGCTCTCCAATGATCAGACTTGTCCTGACACATCCCCTCTGTACAGCCATTCACTGGGAAGCTCAGTGTACTGCTGCTGCTGCTTCTCCTCCTCCTCCCCCCAGCTCCTAAACAGCTGAGAACAGAGGGAATGTGATCATTTACAAAAAGGGAAACATTGATTTGTAATGTTTTTCTATAGCTATACGCAAATGTTTTGCGTTTGATTTATTTTTTAAACTAAATGGATTGTTTTACAAGGTGATGTCTTACAATCACTTTAATAATCAGTTCGGCAAACCGTTTTTTCCTTTTGGGAGAAAGGTTGTACATGAATGAATAAAAGCTGATCATTTAATCAACCCTACCAGTGTTGGGTGTTTTGTCTCATCCATGTAAACTGATCCATTTTGCTGGAGAGCTTGAGCTTCTGAAAAACAACAGACTTCCTGGCCCGAGCACCAAATGAAAATAGAAGTAAGAAAGGGTAAAAAAACAAACAAAAAACTAATGTAATCATCACATCTAAGAATTGGTAAGCTGCAATATATTGTTTGCTTTTGGGTTTGATACTGCTTTTAATCTGAAGCTTTTATTTAAAGACAAATTTAATATTTTGTAATCCTGCCATGAAGGTCCTTGTGCAGGCATTTCCTGTTGTGTGACAATCTTCTGACCGTCTCAAAATTTTGGTCCTGCGTTATCCTTCCCTTAGTCCCGATTCACACTGCTGCGACTACTCATGCGACTTGCTGTGATGTTGTGACAGAGAAAGTCGTATGGCAAGTGAAAAACACATACATGGGTGCCATCTTCATTGCTGCGACAAAAAAAAAATAGTTCCTGCACTACTTTTTTTTTTTGTGACATGAGTGCAAGGAAGTGTTTTTTCTTTTTCTTATCTTTGCGACTGTGACTTCTGTATTGTTATGATTTGGCAAAATTGCAAAACAACAAAGTCGCATTGCAAAGCCACATCTTTGCTTTGGGGTCGCAGTTCTGTAAACGGAGCCTAAGCCTCTTCCCAGACAAATTACCCCTCCCTAAGGCCCCTTTCACACTGGGGCGGTGGGGGCGTCGGCGGTACAACAGCGCTATTTTTAGCGCTGCTGTACCGTCGTTCTTGCAGCTGTATTCGGCCGCTAGCGGTGCGGTTTTAACCCCCGCTGGCGGGCGAAAAAGGGTTAAAATCACTCATACAGCGCGTGTATAGCCGCGCTGTCCCATTGATTTCAATGGGCAGGAGCGGTTTAGGAGCGGTGAATACACTGCTCCTTCACTGCTCCAAAGAAGCGGTTTGCAGGACTTTTTTCACCGTCCTGCCAGCGCACCGCTTCAGTGTGAAAGCCCTCGGGCTTTCACACTGAACAAACAGCGGAGGCTGTTTAGGGGCGGTTTGCAGGCGGTATTTTTAGCGCAATACCGCCTGCAAACCGCCCCAGTGTGAAAGGCGTCTAAGACATCACAAGTTGCCACAATTTGTGATGTGATGTCTTCAGGAGGATTGTTTTGTGTGGGAAGACAACGCTGTGATTTTTTTAGTTGGTGATGCATGTGAGGCTCACTTATAGTAACATTTTGATATAGCACTGTGATTATGCTTTTAATATATTTTTCAATAAAAATTTGTTTTGATATTCTGACCTAGTACAAGCCGCATAGTCTATGTAGGTAACCTCTATTCTAGGGGGAGGATACTTTTTGTCCACCTACCAAAACCCTTTTTACAGATTTTTATTTTTTTTGGTTACATGAGAACACACACTGTGTGGAGCTCAGACAACAGTTAATTAATTGCTTCCGCCATTTCTTTATTTATTGTGATACAATTATACCCTATAACAGGGGTCTCCAAAATTTCTAAACAAAGGGCCAGTTTACTGTCCTTTAAACTTTAGGGTGGCCAGATTGTGGCCAGTGGGAGTAAACCATGTCCCATCATTGGGGTCAGTGGGAGGAATAGTGGCCCATCATTGGGGTCAGTGGGAGGAATAGTGGCCCATCATTGGGGTCAGTGGGAGGAATAGTGGCCCATCATTGGGGTCAGTGGGAGGAATAGTGGCCCATCGTTGGGGTCAGTGGGAGGAATAGTGGCCCATTGTTGGGGTCAGTGGGAGGAATAGTGGCCCATCCTTGGGGTCAGTGGGAGGAATAGTGCCCCATCGTTGGGGTCAGTGGGAGGAATAGTGCCCCATCGTTTGTCATTTGGAGGAATAGTGCCCCATCCTTGGGGTCAGTGGGAGGAATAGTGTCCCGTCTTGAGTGTCAGTGGGAGGAATAGTGCCCCATCATTGGGGTCAGTGGGAGGAATAGTGCCCCATCGTTGGGGTCAGTGGGAGGAATAGTGCCCCACTGTTTGTCATTTGGAGGAATAGTGCCCTATCGTTGGTGTCAGTGGGAGGAAAAGTGCCCCATCGTTGGTGTCAGTGGGAGAAATGGTGCCCCACTTTTGGTGTCTGTGACAAGAATTATGCCCCGTTGGTGTCAGTGGGAGGAATAGTGCCCCATTGTTGGTGTCAGTGGGACTAATAGTGCCCTATTGGTGTCAGTAACTGGAATTATGCCCCATTGTTGGTGTCAGTAACTGGAATTATGCCCCATTGTTGGTGTCAGTGGGAGGAATAGTGCCCCATTGTTGGTGTCAGTGGGAGGAATAGTGCCCCATTGTTGGTGTCAGTGGGTGGAATAGTGCCCCAAGGGCTGGATAAGAGCAAGCAAAGGGCCCCATCCAGCCCCTTGGAGACAGCAGCCCTATAGTATCAAAGAAGAAAATGCACAAACCCCTGGTGGTTTTACTTGTTATTTGGGTAATGAAACAAAGTCTTTGATTGGTGACCATGGTCACATTTCCTAAAGTTTTCCTTCTCACTTTTCATAAATGGTACCAGAGACGAGTCTTGTCTAAACCGATGACACTTTCATAACAATAACTTTTTCTGATGTTTTGCAGCGTCCTCCCAAAGAAGACTTTTTTTTTTTTTATGCTAATAACCTCCCGTTGAACTTTCCTCCTGCTAGTCATTTACATGAAATGCCACTGACTGTAGGGAATGGCAACCAGTGATATGGGGGGGGGGGGGACAGATTGATCGGTAAATAACAACAATAAACATTTGTGGAGCAGATGGCGTGCGTGATATACAGGGCCTCTCTTATGATCAGCCAAATCCGGAAATGTCACCGGGAAGCAAGGGGTGCAGCTTCTACAAATACATTAACACATTTGTTTCAAAGATAAATCTAGCCGCGGGTAAAATTTATATGAAATTTTTATGAAAGATCTCCGCTCTGAACTAAGTGCTCTCTGCAGTTTCTAGCTGCCGAGGCGTTTAGATCTCTAAATATAACCTATTACCAATTTTTTTGGATTCTGAAGCCGGGGGAGCTTGTTACACGTAGATAAGATTATCTATTTAAGACGGGATAATTTGTTTTCTGTGCTTGCCCCTGTCATTGCTTCTACCGCACTATTGGAGCATTTTTGTGTGTGTGTGTTCTGGGTCATATCTGCCCACCTAAGGAGGGGGTGGGGGGGAAAGAGTGTTTGTGTTTTTTTTTTTTTTTTGCATATGCCTTACTTTTATGCCTTTATCACACTTAAAGCGGAGTTCCACCCTAAAAATTTTTTTTCCTTTAAACCTATAAACAAACATTTGGTGGAAAACATTTTTTATACTTACCCTATGTAGTCCTCGTAATCTGCCACTTCCTGGTCCACGGAGCTCCTCGAGACTTCCTCCCTCGCCTATGCTCCTGGGAAATGATGTGTCTGTGGGCAGTACAATCGGCGCTACGGTCGCCGTTGAATCGCGCATGCGCGAGATCGAGAGGTGCATGCTGGTTACCCAGCATGCACTTCTCCATGCATATTCCAGGAAGCGATCTCAATTGGGCAAACGGAGGAATGACATTTTACAGTAAGGAATTTACAGTGGGGACGGAAAGTATTCAGACCCCCTTACATTTTTCACTCTTTGTTATATTGCAGCCATTTGCTAAAATCATTTAAGCTCATTTTTTTTCCTCATTAATGTACACACAGCACCCCATATTGACAGAAAAACACAGAATTGTTGACATTTTTGCAGATTTATTAAAAAAGAAAAACTGAAATATCACATGGTCCTAAGTAGTCAGACCCTTTGCTGTGACACTCATATATATAACTCAGGTGCTGTCCATTTCTTCTGATCATCCTTGACATGGTTCTACACCAGGGATATGCAATTAGCGGACCTCCAGCTGCTGCAGAAATACAAGTCTCATGAGGCATAGCAAGATTCTGACAGCCACAAGCATGACACCCAGAGGCAGAAGCATGATGGGACTTGTAGTTTTGCAACAGCTGGAGGTCCACTAATTGCATATCCCTGTTCTACACCTTCATTTGAGTCCAGCTGTGTTTGATTATACTGATTGGACTTGATTGGGAAAGCCACACACCTGTCTATATTAGACCTTACAGCTCACAGTGCATGTCGGAGCAAATGATAATCATGAGGTCAAAGGAACTGCCTGAAGAGCTCAGAGACAGAATTGTGGCAAGGCACAGATCTGGCCAAGGTTACAAAAAAATTTCTGCTGCACTTAAGGTTCCTAAGAGCACAGTGGCCTCCATAAATGGAAGACGTTTGGGACGACCAAAACCCTTCCTAGAGCTGGCCGTCCGGCCAAACTGAGCTATCGGGGGAGAAGAGCCTTGGTGAGAGAGGTAAAGAAGAACCCAAAGATCACTGTGGCTGAGCTCCAGAGATGCAGTCGGGAGATGGGAGAAAGTTGTAGAAAGTCAACCATCACTGCAGCCCTCCACCAGTCGGGGCTTTATGGCAGAGTGGCCCGACAGAAGCCTCTCCTCAGTGCAAGACACATGAAAGCCTGCATGGAGTTTGCTAAAAAAAAGACCTGAAGGACTCCAAGATGGTGAGAAATAAGATTCTCTGGTCTGATGAGACAAAGATAGAACTTTTTGGTCTTAATTCTAAGCGGTATGTGTGGAGAAAACCAGGCACTGCTCATCACCTGTCCAATACAGTCCCAACAGTGAAGCATGGTGGTGGCAGCATCATGCTGTGGGGGTGTTTTTCAGCTGCAGGGACAGGACGACTGGTTGCAATCGAGGGAAAGATGAATGCGGCCAAGTACAGCGATATCCTGGACGAAAACCTTCTCCAGAGTGCTCAGGACCTCAGACTGGGCCGAAGGTTTACCTTCCAACAAGATAATGACCCTAAGCACACAGCTAAAATAACGAAGGAGTGGCTTCACAACAACTCCGTGACTGTTCTTGAATGGCCCAGCCAGAGCCCTGACTTAAACCCAATTGAGCATCTCTGGAGAGACCTAAAAATGGCCGTCCACCAACGTTTACCATCCAACCTGACAGAACTGGAGAGGATCTACAAGGAGGAATGGCAGAGGATCCCCAAATCCAGGTGTGAAAAACTTGTTGCTTCTTTCCCAAAAAGACTCATGGCTGTATTAGATCAAAAGGGGCTTCTACTAAATACTGAGCAAAGGGTCTGAATACTTAGGACCATGTGATATTTCAGTTTTTCTTTTTGAATAAATCTGCAAAAATGTCAACAATTCTGTGTTTTTCTGTCAATATGGGGTGCTGTGTGTACATTAATGAGGAAAAAAATGAACTTAAATTATTTTAGCAAATGGCTGCAATATAACAAAGAGTGAAAAATGTAAGGGGGTCTGAATACTTTCCGTCCCTACTGTATATCTTTGAATAATCTATCAAGATCATTGTATACTGTTATTTTAATTTCGTTAGCAATAATCCTAGGATCAAAAAAAAATCATTTTTCACCGGAACTCCACTTTAAAGACTAGCAGGAATATTTAACTTTAGTTGAACTTTAAACCTGACCTTGTACATTCCCTTCAGTTTTGGACAGTTGTACCAGTTCCTCTCCTGTACTGAAATCGCTTACGCAGAAATTGCTTTTCACTGCACATTGTTAGCGTCTCACAGTATGTCCTGGCTGGCGGACATCCAGCATTATCTATCAATTTCCTCCCCAACCTAACTGTTCATGGCCCGACACCAACAAACCGAAGCTGAACTCCAGCTCAGTGTTACCCCAACACCAACCTATTCCTGATATGTGTCTGCTGTACCATGTACTTGTATGAGAAAGACTCCTGTTCTCTTTGTTTTGCTTCCTTTATGTGAAATCCCTGGTGTTCCTGCCAGTCCCCTTGCTTTCCTATTAAAAACTGACCACGCTAAGCAGGAGAGCACAGCCTGGTCGCATACCTCCCAACTTTTTGAGATGGGAATGAGGGACACCTATCAGCAAAAGTATGCAGGCATAGGACACAGCCCTTGCCACGCCCCCTTAAAGGAGAATTGTACAAAAAAAACAGGATTGATTAAAATCACAAGTGCTTTTTTTTTACCACTACTATTCCTTTATATTGGCTTTTGGAATTTACAAATGCAGCAATTTAGAAATCAGATGAAAGGTTTAGCGCTGGGAAACACTTTTTGATAGATAAAAAGTGCATTTTATATACATCTATATAGATCAGACCAAAATGAGGGACAAATGGGGAGGAATGACAGACAGAGGGACATTTCTCCAAATCAGGGACAGTCCCTTGAAATCAGGGACAGTTGGGAGCTATGTGATCAGTTCTCTAGCTATTCTGGGAACTCGCTCTCCTCCAATGATCAGACTTGTCCTGACACGCCCCCTCTTTACAGCCATTCACTGGGAAGGTCAGTGTGCTGCTGCTTCTCCTCCTCCCCCCAGCTCTTACGTAGCTGAGAACAGAGGGAATGTGATCATTTATAAAAATGGGAAAAAAATTGATTTGTAAATTTTTATTTATATCTATACACAAATGTTTTGCATTTTTCTTTTTTTAAACGAAATGGATTGTTTTACAAGGTGATGGCTTATAATCACTTTAATAATCAGTTCAGCAAACCGTTTTTTATGGGATAAAGGTTGTACATGAATGAATAAAAGCTGATCATTTAATCCCCCCCATGTCAGTGTTGGGTGGTTTGTCTCATCCATGTAAATTGATCCATTTTGCTGGAGAGCTTGAGCTTCTGAAAAACAGACTTCCTGGCCAGAGCACCAAATGAAAAAAAGAAGAAAGGGTAAAAAAAAAAAAAAAAAAAAAGGAAACTAATGCAGCCATCACATCTAAGAATTGGTAAGCTGCAATATATTGTTTGCTTTTGGGTTTTGGCCGACCTTTTTAATTCATTGGATTTCAGTTCTTTCATTAACCACTTGCTGACTGCCCTGTAGCAGTTTTACTGCTACAGGGCGGCAGCTGTGCGCTGGATCATGTGTATACAGTTGTGCTCATAAGTTTACATACCCTGGCAGAATTTATGATTTCTTCACCATTTTTCAGAGAATAGAAATGATAGCACAAAAACTTTTCTTTCACTCATGGTTAGTGGTTGGCTGAAGCCATTTATTATCAATCAACTGTGTTTACTCTTTTTAAATCATAATTGCAACAGAAACTACCCAAATGACCCTGATTAAAAGTTTACATACCCCAGTTCTTAATGCCCCCTTTAACATCAATGACAGCTTGAAGTATTTTGTGGTATTTGTGGACGAGGCTCTTTATCTTCTCAGATGGTAAAGCTGTCCATTCCTCTTGGCAAAGAGCCTCCAGTTCCTGTAAATTCTTGGGCTGTCTTGCATGAACTGCACGTTTGAGATCTCCCCAGAGTGGCTCAATGATATTGAGGTCAGGAGACTGAGATGGCTACTCCAGAACCTTCACTTTATTCTGCTGTAGCCAACGACAGGTCGACTTGGCCTTGTGTTTTGGATCATTGTCATGTTGGAATGTCCAAGTACGTCCCATGCGCAGCTTCCTGGCTGATGAATGCAAATGTTCCTCCAGTATTTTTTAATAACATACTGCATTCATCTTGCCATCAATTTTGACCAAATTTCCTGTGCCTTTGTAGCTCACACATCCCCAAAACATCACCGATTCACCTCCGTGTTTCACAGTAGGAATGGTGTACCTTTCATTATAGGCCTTGTTGACTCCTCTCCAAATGTAGCATTTATGGTTGTGGCCAAAAAGCTAAATTTTGGTCTCATCACTCCAATTAACTTTGTGCCAGAAGGTTTGAGGCTTGTCTCTGTGCTGTTTGGCGTATTGTAAGCGGAATACTTTGTGGCATTTGCGTAGTGATGGCTTACTTCTGGCCACTCAACCATGCAGCCCATCTTTCTTCAAGTGCCTCCTTATTGTGCATCTTAAAACAGCCACACCACATGTTTTCAGAGAGTCCTGTATTTCACCTGAAGTTATTTGTGGGTTTTTCTTTGCATCCCAAACAATTTTCCTGGCAATTGTGGCTGAAATTTTAGTTGGTCTACCTGACCGTGGTTTGGTTTTTAACAGAACCCCTATTTTCCACTTCTTGATTAGAGTTGAACACTGCTGATTGGCATTCTCAATTCCTTGGATATCTTTTTTTATACCTTTCCTGTTTTATACAGTTCAATTACCTTTTTCCCGCCGATCCTTTGACAATTCTTTTGCTTTCCCCATGACTCAGAATCTAGAAACCTCAGTGCAGCACTGGATGAAAGATGCAAGGGTCTGTCAGGAGTCCAGAAACTCATTGACCTTTTATACACGCACACTGATTACAAGCAAACAGGTCACAGGTGAAGATGGTTACCTTTAATAGCCATTCAAACCCTTTTGTGTCAAATTGTGTGCATGTTATCAGGCCAAAATCACCAGGGTATGTAAACTTTTGATCAGGGTCATTTGGGTAGTTTCTGTTGTCATTATGATTTAAAAAGAGTAAACACAGTTGACTGATAATAAATGGCTTCAGCCAAACACTAACCATGAGTGAAAGAAAAGTTTATGTGTTATTCATATTCTCTGAAAAATGGCCACGAAATCATAAATTCTGCCAGGGTATGTAAACTTATGAGCACAACTGTATATACGTGATCCAGCTCTTCTGGGTAGGGGGTGCGAATGCACGCTGGCAGAGGCTCACTCCTGATGTGATTATACACAGCGGGAGGCGATCAACGGGTACAGCAGACTCGATGTCCGGCAGCACCCGCCGATCATTCGGTACAGAGGCAGAACGGCAGTCTATCTATGCTAACAAGGCAGATTGCTGTACTGTTAGTAGGGAAGGCATGGATCCTGTGTTCCTGCAATGCAGGGAAAAGGATCCATGTCTTCCCCTAGTAATAGCACCTCCCACACTGTATAAAAACACTGGCTAGGCACACAGTTAACCCTTTGATCGCCCCTGATGTTAACCTCTGTTTACCCACAGTGACAGTGCATATTTTTAGCACTGATCACTATTGGTGTCACTGGTTCCAAAAAAAGTTTCAGTTAGCGTCCGATTTGTCCGCCGCAATATTGCATTCCTGATATAAGTGGCTGAATGCTGCCATTACTAATAAAAAATAAAAAAATAAAAAATTCCAGTATATACACTTTTTAGATGCTATAACTTTTGCGCAAATCAGTATACGCTTATTGGGATTTGTTTTTATGAAAAATATGTAGCAGAATACATATTGACCTAAATTGATGAAGAAATTTTATTTTTTTACATATTTTTTATTGCATGTGTTTTTATAGCAGAAAGTAAACTTTTTTTTTTTTTTTTTTTTTTTTTTAGAATTCTTTTAGGAGTTGTTTTTTTTTTTGTTTATAACGCAAATAATAAAAAATGCAGAGGTGATCAACTACCACTTAAAGAAAGTTCTGTTTGTGGGAAGAAAAGGACATATATTTTATTTGGGTACAATGTTGCATGACCGCGTAATTGTCAGTTAAAGTAACTCCGTGCCATATCACAGAAGATGGCTTGGTCAGGAAGGGGGGTAAATCTTCCGGAGCTAAAGTGGTTAATGGAGGCTCATAATCACATGTGGGTGGTCTACATAAAACATGTCACTCCTCCAGACTGACATATAGATTGATACAAGGCATTTTGACTGTTGTTTAGCTCCTCCTAAAAGGCAGACCATTACTTGCATTAGGGCCAAGGGCTCTTGAGAGAGGAGTCCTGAGGTAGGGGGATGATTTTAGGAAGCTATATACAGCACTCTATCTTCCCTCCCACCAGTCATGATCTGTTTGCATTTCATAGAGGAGCACAGAGTCTCAGTGATGACATCACTGGGTCTAAAATAAGGTATTTTAATGAAAACAGGATCTATTTAAAAATGTAATTAGCATGTTGATGAGGTGGGGGAGGAAAACCTAAACTGGAAAAACTTTATCTACAAATGATTGTCTTTGACAGCATTGTAAGTTCAGGGCTCTGACCATAAGGACAATCATTGTGCCACACTGTCAACTAGGATGCAAAGCATTGGAGTGAAATATTGATCTCTAATTAAAAACTTTAGGTAGAAATTAGGTTATGAAAGTGTCTGTAAACCCACTTCGTCTAAAACTACCAATAAATGTTGTATTACAGACTATTCATACTCAGTCACTATGAGATTCATTTTCTGTATAATGCAAAAAAAAAAAAAACTGGTTGATACTGCTGCTCTCTGTCTCCCCCTTTTGTTTGTCTCCAATGCAGCTAGCAATTTTGTTGGTAAGTATGGTGGCAGCTTTGCACATACTCAGTGAGTTTCTATGCTGAGCATTTCCTCCCTATCACATCTGAGCATCCCATGTGACTATAGAGTCACACATGTGGGTGTATACACAGTGGTTAATGACAGCCCACTCCTTCCCTCCTCTTACATGCCCACTAACCAGCTAAACACAATGAGGGATTTTACATGTAGATTAACTGAGGCTTCACCTCCCTCTTATTCTAAGACACAGGCTGTAGGGGCATGACACAGCCTTTGACTGGCAGAAATTTGCCCACACCATGTTATTGCCAAAACAAAGTTTTGATTTTAAATATATATTTGTATGACAATTTAAAAGTTTATTGATATTTTTACTCTGTATTCCAAAGGCAGTTTTTCTTTTATGTTGAACATGTGAACAGCAGCAGAGGACTAGAAGCTCCTTCTGTGTATGTTTCTCTGCAGACAGGCTGGGAGAGCACTGGGTCATGTGACATCTGTATATAGATTAGGAAAAAGGTAATTAGATTTATATATTTATTTTAATTAAAAGAATTACAGTACCATCATCCACATACAGAAATAGAAAAGGCAATGTAAATTAAAAAGTGTGTGTTTAGTATCACTGTAGCCTCCCTGACGGTATTCCCGAGTGTGGCTCGGGGTTAAATTTTAGCACCATTAGCGGTAACCCCGAGCCACACTTGGGATTACATCTCAGGATCCTGGTGCAGGTTACTTACCTTGTCCCCAGGATCCTGCGATGTCCCCTTGCGCTGTCTGCGGGCTCTGTCCTCTGCCCGAAGCCTCTCCGTGCCAGGCTCCGTTCCCTGCGAGCGTCGCGACGCACGGGGGCGGAGCCCGGCAGCAAATTTAAAAAAATGTAAAAATCATAGCACATACAGTACTGTATGAAATCATTTCACATTCCTTTTGTCCCCAGTGCTTTTGCCCATGCCCTGCATGCAGTTTTATATGCTATATACTGTTCTTTCTGCCTGGAAACTTGAGATTGTCCATAGCAACCAAAAAGTGTCCCTTTACGTCAAAAGTGGCTTTAGACCAGCTAGAAAACAGCAATAGTAAATTAGAACACTTGCAGAATTGAGCGATAGTGAATCGTGGGCAATTTTTTTTAATTAATATTATATTATTATTTTTTAAAATTATTTATATTTATTATATTATAATTTATGATTTTGTGTTTCAAACTTCATCATACCCGGGATATCTACTAGACTCTTGGTGGACAGATATAAGTGTGTTATTTTTAAGAATTACAGACCTACAATATAAAACGCCAAATTTCTATGGAAAATAATTGTACCGCTTTGAGACGCAAAAATCTGAAATAATCATACCGCCAGGGAGGTTAAGCTGTGTGATAACGTGAGGCCCTGCCACTATGTGGGAGTAAGAAATGGGTATGGAGAGGACAGTGCATTCTCAAAGGTGCAGTTTGAGAGGCTGCAGTGTGTGTATTGTGAGTGGAGAGAGATGTGTTCTGAGCTTTCTAAACTGTTCTAAACTGATTTTTGTACATTTAACTTCATTCTAGACAAAGTTCTCCTATATCTTCACACCCCTAAAGAAGAATTAGACACATATATCGAAACGCGTTGGCTGTAAGGAGATTGTGTTATATGCTTCTTTACAATACTATACATGTTTTATATGGATTAATCAATGCCTAGTTGCAATTGCTTTTAAAGTTTTTTCAATAAAATTTATGTAACTTTTTATAAATACTTTTGTACATTGCCTTACTATTTTTGAGTGCCTTAAAAGTCCACTTAGGGGAACTTTTCTGCATTTTTGATACAATTACCGGATGTGGCACTCCCCCCTTTTTACATGGGCTGCCTGTCTACCCCTTCTTTTATCATCTGAGCTTTCTGTGGGTTTTGTAATCCTGGATTGGGACCTGGAGTTTGAAGATTCCAAAGAGTCTTGGGTGTTGCAGAACCTTCAATTCTGGGTCCCGATTTTGCTAGAAATGTGCAGCCTGTGTGAGTGCATGGATGTGTGGTGTTAATATAAAGCAGATCTTAGAGTAACTCAAGGCAGTTGCTGCCATTTGGAGAGACAGAGTCTCTGTGTGAGCTCCAGCCCAGAGGGGTGACCTTCTCGGGAGACAAGACCCTATGTTGGGGGTAATTCATGCCCATAGGACTGGAAAAGTCAGGACAGCAACATGGTTCTGGAGAGATCGAGAAAGCTGAAGTGACTAGTGAGTCCACAGAGGTGGCTGGAGGGATTCCTGTGTTCCTGAGAAGTGGGGAGGGCCTGGGCTGTTGGGAGAACCCTGTCCAGAGACCAAGAGTTGGTCCTTGAAGTGAGGTGCTGCAAGCATAGGCTGAGTAATCCTGAAGAGTCCATGGTCTGGGAGATCAGAGAGAGCAGCGATGCTGCTTACAGGAAAGCCAGTGACTGCATTTTCTGTTGATGCTGTTTGAGTGAAGTCGAAACCCCTGCATGGGAAGCCTTGTGTTGTAAAGACTTTGTTTTCCTTTCAATAAAATTGGACTGCCATGCCCTTAAACACAGTTCTGACTGACATGGACTTTAAAAACACTCTCCACCGCTGAGCTAACCAACCCCCATATCAGCCATTAAGCTGACACCTATTCATCACATCTTTTGGAACTTGTTGGACATCTCTATTCAAAAGCATAGACATTATTATGGGCACGAAGACCTGGATCACAATAAGCATTGGAACTGATCTCAAAGTTGTTCAGTAGGGTTGGGGTCAGGGCTCTATGCAGGACACTTGAGTTCCTCCACACCAAACTGGTTAACCCATGTCTTTATTGAACTGTGTTTGTGTACAGGGGGAAAGTCATGCTGGACCAAGAAAATGACTTTCCTTATCTTTTGTCACAAGGTTAGAAGCTCACAATTGTCTAATATGTCTTTGTGTGCTGTAGCATTACCCTTTACAGGAAACGCCTGAACTCTGTTTACTTTTGTTTTATATCGGTCTCAAACTTTTCAACACAGAGGAACCCTTGAAATAACTTTCCGGTCTCAGGGAACCCCTGCTAAACATGACTATATCTACAACTCATGATACATTAGTGTGATGGTCAGTGGGAAGAATGTTTCTTACAAGTGTGGTCATTGGGAAGAATTTCCCCCTTACAGATAGCTAAAAAGATCAGTGGTTTTATTAGCAAGTTATTGAATCATGAGTAGGAAGCTTGTTGTATGCAGAGGATAGCTTTACTTTCATGGAGGATGTCTTTATCGTAGAACAGCATTAGGAACATCACACAGGAACAAGGAGCATCCAAGTACATACACTGAACATAGACAGAACATCCTGTTACTACATTACCATTGAATAACGCACTATAAATAACACTGCAGTGCACATGCTGGTATAGATAGATATAATGCATATATATAGTTCACATTATAGAAAGCTACTTGCTGTTGCTTCTTTCAACACCCCTTCTCAACAGTATGTACTTTGTCAAATTACACTCAGCTTCTTCTGGAAATAGCTATGACTTGCCTTTAATAAAGGTTTGGTGAGTGCATCAGCAGTCGTCTCCTCTGATGGGCAGTATTGAATGTCAATAACACCTTGCTCTTGATTGTCGCTTAGTAGGTAATACTTGACATTGATGTGTTTGGTTCTAGGATTGACCCTTTCTGATTGTGTAAGCTTTATACATACCTGGTTGTCTTCAAAAATGGGAATTGGTTTTGACATGTCTATCCCAATGTCCACAAAATGTTGACGAATTCATATTGCTTTTCGAGATGCGTGTGCTGCTGCAATGTACTCTGCTTCAGTTGAAGATAGAGCGACAGTTGTCTGCTTTCGACTAGACCAACTTATGGTTCCTTCCCCATACTGTTAGATTAATCCGCTTGTGGATTTGCAGGCTGTGCAGTCTCAGGCCCAATCAGCATCCAGATATCCGACCAGTTTTGGATTTGATGTTGCTGGTAACCATAACTTCATCTGAATTGTTCCTTTGAGGTATTGCATCACTCTCTTCCATGCGTTCCAGTCACAGACAGGGAGCTTAGACTTTCCTGCATAGTATGCCCACTGCTGTGGCTATGTCTGGTCTTGTCACAGTGGCAACATATAGCAGTTTACCGATTGCTCTGCAATACATGTCATTGTTTGGTTTTCTGCTTCATTGCTCTTTAGATAGCCGGGTTCCATAGGAGTTTTCACTTGCTTTGCATCTTGCATATGGAATTGTTCCAAGATTTTGGACATTTTCTGAGATTGGTTGAGAAGATAACTTCCATCTTCTTCTCTCTCTATTTGGATTCCCAGATAGTAGCTAATGTTCCCTAGCTCTTTGATTTCAAAATTTTCTTTCAGCTTGTGAACTATGTGATTATAATCCCCTTCTTGTTCAAACAGGTTATAATGTCATCAACATAGATAAGGATGTATATCCATCAGTCGTCTTTATTCCTGGAGTAGAGACACGGGTCTCCTTTACTTCTTGAGAATCCCTCTCCGGTAAACATTTCATTCATTTTCTCATTCCACATCCTTGCAGATTGCTTAAGACCGTAGATGCACTTCTGAAGTTTACATACAATTTTGTCTCCTTGCTCATACCCTGGTGTTTGCTTCGTGTAGAGATCTTTGTCAATGTCTCCATATAGGAAAGCAGTTTTAACGTCTAGGTGTTTCACTTGCATGCCCTTCTCAGCTGCAACACTAAGAAACGCTCTGATGGTGGAGTATTTTACGACGGGAGTGATTGTTTCATCACAATCTTCACCGAATTTCTGGTTGTAACCCTTGGCTGGCAACTAGTCTGGCTTTGTATTTGTGGATATTCCCTTCTGTGTTTTACTTTACTTTGAAATTCCACTTACTTCCTATGGTTTTGTGGTTAAGAGGGAACTCTGTGACTGTCTAGGTTTTATTTTCTTGAAGTTATTTTAATTCTTCTTTTGCTACTTTTCTCCATTTATTGGCTTCACATTTTGGTAGTTTTTCAATGTCTTCCCAGGATGTTGGTTCAAGTATGCTGTGTGTTTTGACAGTGTATCATGGCTTGCGGGGTGGTATCCCCTTTGTGGTCTGAGTGTATCTTCTGATTTCTGGCAGTTCAGCAGGATCTGGTGGGGAACTTGATTTAGATAATGTGAGTTCCACCTCTTATTTTGACTCCGGCACAGGTTCGCTTTGATCGACTTTTTCTTCGGGTTTGTTTGGCAGACTCACTCCACAGCTTTCAGCGATCAGTGTTTCTGGTGAAGGGCTTTCATCAAAATAAACACTACTGGTTTTTGTCACTTTGTCAGTCTTTGGGTGTAGGATTTTGTAACCCTTAGTTTGGTCGCTGTAGCCTACTAGAATGCCCTCTATAGCTCTGTTCTCCAGCTTGGGTTGTTTTTCACTTGGAATATAGGCATATGCTTTACATACAAACACTCTGATGTGCCCTATGCTAGGCTTTGATTCATGCCACATTTCGAATGGAATACTTTTAATGGCTCTTGAGGGTGGTCTGTTCTGTAAGTAGGTTGCAGTCATGACTGCTTTTCCCCAGTACTTGTGAGGTAGGTTGGCATCTGACAACATGCACCTGGCCATATCTACAAGAGTGCGATTTCTCCCTTCTGCTACACTGTTTTGTTCAGGAGTGTAAGGTGCGGTTGTCTGGTGTACTATTCCTTCAAGTCTCTTCAGGTATGAGGCCACTTCTTTGCTTATGTATTCTCCACCATTGTCAGTGCGTATTATTCCTGGTTTGCGTTGGAATATGTTGCTAGACTTGGCAACAAACTCTTGAGGTTTCTCTGATTCATTCTTGTGTTTCATTAGATAAGTGGTTGTGTACCTGGAATAGTCATCAATCAAAGTCCGTAGATATCTGTTTCCGCCTGACGTGGAAGTTTTCATTGGACCGCATACGTCACTGTGTATGAACTGCAGGGGATGGGTAGTTTTTCTTTGAGATGCCCGTGGAAGGGTAACACGTGGCATTTACTTCAAGACAGCACTTAAATTTCATGGGCACTTTACAAGGCGCTATTGTCAAATCTTCTGATAAGCCTCTCTTTATAATGTCCTGTATAGCTTCTGGACTTCTGTGCCCCAGCCGCCAGTGCCATAAGTGAATACATTTGCTGTGTGGGTCATTAGAGACTATATTGGCTTCCTGGTCTGTGGTGATGAGCTTTTATAGGTAATCATCCAGGTTTCCCATTGCAAGGAATCACTTATTATTGTGAATTGTGCATTCATCACCCTGGAACTTAAATGTAAGACCATTGTTTGCAAGACTTTTCACTGATAGAAGGCTGACTTCTAGTTCTGGAACATACAGCGCTTTCTTTACCAGGATACTCTGCTCGCTTTGTGGTGTAATGCAGTTCAGGAAGCCCTGGCCTTTACCTTCTGATGTGATGCTTTTCCCGTTTGTTAGGAAAATGTTGTCTTTTGCACTGTAATCAATGTTTGTGAAGAAGGTCTCATCGCTAGTCATGTGGCTTGTCGCTCCCGAGTCTAAGCACGAGCCGTGTGGCTTGCTGCTGTGTCACTTTAAAGGTGCCAGGCAAGTGAGCGGCCCTTTTTACAGTGAAAACAGGCTCTGCTTTCTTTGTTTTGCTTTGTGCCTATGATGACAAAGCTCTTACATCTTAAGAGCTTTGTCATCATGGTGCATATTTTCTTTCCTTTTGTCATATTCATCGATTAATTTCCTTTTGACATATTTCAGCGTCAGCTCCTGCTCTGGTCTGGTTTCTAAAGCATTAATAAGAGCAGTATATGGCGCAGGAAGGCTGCGGAGGAGCAGGGCAACAATATGGTTATTTTTTGATGACCTCTCCAATGGCGCGTAGCTGCTCTAGGATCTCTAGTATAACTTTCACGTGGTTACACATATGCTAGTCGTCTTCTAGTCTCATCCTATATAGCTTTCGTAGCAGTTTGCTGTTTAGACTTGAACGCTCATGCAATTTTTGTGATGTAGTCTACATACCTTTGGCCGTTTTCTGTGTACTTATGTGGGTAAGCTGTTCATCTTCCACTAGCAAGTTTATAATCGCTTTTGCCTGCCTATGCTTTCTGTCCCAGTCCTTCCGTCTCTCCATTTGTGGGTCTGTCTGTATTCAGTACTTGCCACAAGTCATCCTTGCCTAGAAACATTTGTAGTTTATATTACCACAGCTGGTAATTGCCATTGTTCAGCTTTGCTATT
Organism: Aquarana catesbeiana; assembly: GCF_042186555.1. Classification (NCBI taxonomy): domain Eukaryota; kingdom Metazoa; phylum Chordata; class Amphibia; order Anura; family Ranidae; genus Aquarana; species Aquarana catesbeiana. The sequence goes on along the minus strand of NC_133329.1, from coordinate 385,937,747 downwards.
GCAAACTTTACATCTGAATCACTTGCCATATTTCAGCAGTCTGCATACAGTATTCACTGACTCACTGAGTATTCTTTCCAGTGGCTCTGGGTGCTGCTGGGTGCCTGGACCCATAACCTATTAGCAAGTTATTGAATCATGAGCAGGAAGCTTGTTGTATGCAGAGGATAGCTTTACTTTCATGGAGGATATCCTTATCATGGAACAGCATTAGGAACATGACACAGGAACAAGGAGCATCCAAGTACATACACTGAACATAGACAGAAGAGCCCATTACTACATTACCATAGAATAACACTGCAGTGGCACCTGCCGATACAGATAGGTATAATGCATATATATTTAGTTTACATTATAGAAAGCTACTTGCTGTTGCTTCTTTCAACAACTTATCTGAGAGGCAGAAATTGCTCAAGGAACTTCAAGCAACCTAAGGAGGAACCCTAGTTGTGAAATCCTGGTCTATATAGTGGATGTTAATAATTGCCCACATCACACATGTCTAAAATATATGCTTTATCTCATACCTTCGTGTCATGTTTCATAGTCATCCACATAAGGATTTGGTGTACATGTAGACATTCCACTCCAGGCTTTTGCACCACATGGGCTCATATTTATATCTTGTGTTTGCAGTCAGATTGGAAACAGGATGTTGCTGAACATTAGGCAGTACATGATGGCTCCTAATTATGGCTCTGAAGAAACTAAGCCTTCTCTCTTATTAATAGTTACATACGATAGAGAGAAGCAATCTGATCTGCTCAATTAATTACTTTTTCTTTGGCACAGTATCTGTGCTGGAGATTTCTTTTTCTTTTTTTTGTACTATCAATTGTGTTCCATTTGTGTGTTTTCTTAGCAACTTCTCCTAATGACAGCCTTATATCATACACTGTTGTAGTAAATTAGCTCAACAAAGGTCAGCATAAGGTATAATTCATGTGTAATGATGGTGGCCATCTGTCACACTGACTGGTGCACACACATTAGGAGCAGTGTATAGGTAAGGGGGTCACAGAGTGGTAGCATTAATTTATACCTAAAGAAATTAATTAGCAAGACCAGTGAAACCAGATACATCTAAAGTAGAATTCATATAGCACTAACATGTTCCGCAGTTTACAACGTACATGGAATCATGTATATCAGAGCTTATTCTTATCACAGGTACATTGGCACACCAACTAGGATAAAGTGATATGACTATGACCTTGTTGTTTCAGTTCTTGTACAGCCTAGGTCACATTTGTTGGATAGTGCAGCCAGTTTTTTATGCAATGTTCAGCTCAACTCAAGTGCAATATAGTGTCCAATGAATGCTGAAAGACTTCATTTGGCTCGATGCACGTGTTTAAATCTTGGGGTTCTGGCCAGGTTTTAAAATATAAATGTTAGAATTACAGTTATCCTTTAATTAAAGTGATTGTAAATGCATATATATTTTCTTTAAATAAGCAGAGCAGGTTATACTTACCTTCTCTATGTAAGACCCCTTTCACACTGGGGCCGCCCGTGCGTCCGCGGTAAAGCGCCACTCGTTTTAGCGGCGCTTTACCGGGGGTTAAAAAGTCCTGTGTTGTGGCACTTCGGAAGCGCTGCCCATTCATTGCATTGGGCAGGGGCGTTTTGGGAGCGCTGTATACAGCGCTCCCAAAACCGCCCACAAAAATGCTGCTTGCAGGACTTTTTCTAACGTCCCGCAAGTGCACCGCTCCGGGTGTGAAAGCACCCATTGCAATGAATGGGAGGCAGTTTTCAGGCAAATAGCACTAAAACGCCTGAAAACTGCCTCACGGTGAAAGGGGTCTAATGGTTTTGCACAGAGCAGACCTCCTCTTCTGGGATCCCCCGCTGACGCTCCAGGGTACCCCCACCGAGTGCCCACCATAGCAATCTGCTGGCTTTGGGGCACTCATGTGGGCTTTCTCCTGAGCCGGCTCTCATGCACAGTGCTGGATCGAGATCAGGTTCAGGCAAGTATAAGGGGGGATGGGGGGAGGAGCTGCACAGGAAAGGTTTTTCACCTTAATGCTGAGAATTTATTAAGGTAAAAAATCTTAAGCCTTTACAACCATTTTAACCCCCCTCCTTATCCTACAAATTACCTGTCCCTGCTTCATATAGAGCTTTACTGTGCTGTTGGCTGGAAGTCAAACAGCTTTCTTTTAATGCATGTGCGGTAATATCTCCATTCATTTATATTACTGCCTACACAACAAAATCTGGCATCCTGCCATTCATAAACATTGATTCAACCTAACCTTTGATGGGAATCGTTTCCACCTAATCGTACGGAGCAACACCACTGAAGAAGGGGGAGTTTCTTCCCCGAAACATGTTCGCTTGATGTACGTGTTGCTAATTTTCAATAGAGATCCATGAACCAGATTTTAGAAGTCTCATATTTCTCTGGACATCGAGCACTCCTCCCTTTTTATCTATGCTAGTCATTTCCATGGAAAGGCCATCCCCCATTGAGACTAATGCATACTAAAAGTACAGTTTCAGTTTCAGGTTCAGGATGGTTTAAAGCCAGTTATTCGGCCATGTAATCCAAAAAAAGTGAACCACACACACATGCAGAGCTAGACATTTAAAAAAAAAAAAAAAAAATATATATATATATATATATATATATATATATATATATATATATATATATATATATATATATATATATATATATATAATATAATATATATATTTTTTTTGGGGTTTTAATTATTTTAAGTTTTAGATAAGCAGTACAATAGGCATACAATGTCACTATAAACAAAATTGTTTCAGAACGGAAGTAGATCATACATGTTAGAAAACCCTGGCCTGTAAACCGTGTACAACTGGCAACAACTAAAGAGAAAAATGCACATTTGTGAAATGTATACAGTAAAACCTTGGTTTGAGAGTAACTTGGTTTGAGAGCATTTTGCAAGACCAGCAAATTTTTTCATAAAGATTGACTTGATAAACAAGCGATGTCTTGATATAAACGTACCGTCATGTCACAAATGTGTATAAAAGAAAAGAGAGGCACCTCTAAGTGTAGCAATATGATTACATTTAACCACTTCAGCCCCGGAAGGATTTACCTCCTTCCTGACCAGAGCATTTTTTGCGATTTGGTACACCGTCGCTTTAGCTGACAATATGCCCTAATAAAATTGACGTCCTTTTTTCCCCACAAATAGAGCTTTCTTTTGGTGGTATTTGATCACCTCTGCGGTTTTTATTTTTTTGCGCTATAAACAAAAAAAGACTTACAATTTTGAAAAAAAAAAAAAAAAAAGCAATATTTTTTACTTTTTGCTATAATAAATATTCTCCAAAAATATATAATATAACACATTTCTTCTACATATTTTTGGTCAAAAAAACCTTAATAAGTGTATATTGATTGGTTTGTGCAAAAGTTATAGCGTCTCCAAAATAGGGGATAGTTTTATGGCATTTTTATTATAATTTTTTTTTTTTTTTTTTTTTACTAGTAATGGCAGCGATCTGTGATTTTTATCGGGACTGCGACATGGCGGACAGATCGGACACTTTTGACACTATTTTGGGACCATTGACATTTATACAGCAATCAGAGCTACAAATAGCGATTACTGTATAAATTACACTGGCAGGGAAGGGGTTAAACACTAGGGGGCAATCAAGGGGTTAAGTGTGTTCCCTGGATATGTTCTGACTGTAGGGGGGGATGGGCTCACTACAACATGACAGAGATCACTGCTCCAGATGACAGGGAGCAGTAGATACCTGTTATGTTGTTAGGCAGAACAGGGAAATGCCTTGTTTACATAGGCATCTCCCCGTTCTACCTCTCCTCACCACAATAGCGGGCCACTGGTGAACATAGAGATTGCGGGATCCATGGGCATGCCCCCGTGGAAGGCGCGCAGGCGCTAGGCGGCAAATTTAGGAGGACGTACGGGCACACCCTTTTGCCTGCCTGTGCCATTCTGCTGACGTAAATCGTCGTGCGGCGGTCGGCAAGTGGTTAATGAAGGTACAACATTTAGCAACTCACATGGTTGATAATTAAAACGGGCAGATCTAAGTATGCAGGCATCCAGGATAAAGCTGTCCACATAGACCATCCTCCATACCGCCATCGACGTCATCCCTTCCACGCTGCGCTCCACGAGCCGTTCAAGCCTCCCTTTCAGATTGCTCTATTGCAGGGTAGTCTTCCTGGTCACGATTGCAGACTGACAATGATGAGAGCTGGCGGTGCAGAGGATGGTCTATGAGGACAGCTTTACCTCGGATGCCTGCATACTTAGATGTGCCTCTTTTAATCATCAACCATATGAGTTGCTAAATGTTGGACCTTCATTAAATGTAACCATATTGCTACACTTAGAGGCGCCTCTCTTCTCTTTTATACCCTGTAGCTCGTGCTGAATTTTGCTTCTAATCCCCTTGTGGAGGCTGAAGATTCAAACGAAGAAGACGCCGCTCCAGGTGGGCATTCACTACAGTCCGGATGCGCTGGGTGCAAGCCACGACTCACCACCAATGATCAATAGGAAGAAAAGAACGCTTGCAGACCACAGGAACACTCCAACGATTTTATTCCAAAAAATAGCAAATGACAGCAAACAAAGACCTCCTGGGTTCGGACACTCTATCTTTGTTTGCTGTCATTTGCTATTTTTGGATTAAAATCGTTGGAACGTTCCTGTGGTGTGCAGCCGTTCTTTTCTTCCCCTTGTGGAGGCTTCCATTTGTGGATGGACATCTTAAGGTTACACAACCTGGTCACATTGCTATCATCTTTTTATATGGACTATAAACTGAAGGACCTATCAATAAATGGTTGTGGAACGAATCATCTGAGTTTGCATTATTTCTTATGGGGAAATTCGCTTTGAAATAAGAGTGCTTTGGATTACAAGCATGTTTCCGGAATGAATTAGGCTCACAATCCAAGGTTTTATTGTATTACTTTTTTATAAAGGTTATTACTTTGTCACCTTAGTGTCTTTGGTGTTATTAATGGATATCACTGATGTTCTAGAAGAATCCAAACCATGTATAATAGTGCAGTTTATATTGCATAACTGTTTTTCTTTAGGAAAAATAAGGAGCTGAAAGGATATCTACGAAGGTTGTATTACAGAGGGTAGAGCTAGCCACACTTAGGGCCCTTTCACACTGGGGCGGTTTGCAGGCGCTATTGCGCTAATAATAGCGCCTGCAAACCGACCCGAAAGTGCCGCTGGTTTGATTCCAGTGTGAAAGCCCCGAGGGCTTTCACACTGGAGCGGTGCGCTGGCAGGACGGGAAAAAAGTGCTGCCAGCAGCATCTTTGGAGTGGTGAAGGAGCGGAGTGTATACCGCTCCTTCACCGCTCCTGCCCATTGAAATCAATGGGACAGTGCGGCTATACCGCCGGCAAAGCGCCTCTGCATAGGCGCTTTGCAGTGGTTTTTAACCCTTTCTCGCCCGCTAGCGGGGGGGGGTAAAACCGCTAGCGGCCGAATACCAACGGTAAATCGCCGCTAATAATAGCGGCGCTTTACCGCCGACGCCGCCCCGGCCCCAGTGTGAAAGGGCCCTAACCATCTTATCAAATTTCGTTGGGCACAGTAGTGGTGCACTGTTCATTGTTTTATTTATTGTTTTGTAATTTTAAGCAAAATTTTAAATGTTTTATTTTATATATAAATTTACTTTTTTTTCAGTTACCCCATAGCTAAATGTGAACTTAGAAAGGAATGGCATGATCAATTCACTTTAACCATCTGGATATACTGGGTTAGGGTTCTTTCAATTCAGCGTTGTTGTTGTTGTTTTTTCTTTTATGAAAAAAAAAAAGGACAAAGTAAGATCTTTTGTACTTCCACCACATCATCTTTTTTGGGGTTCTCCAACAAGACCTGAGGATTTATTAAGTAAGCTTCAGGTGCGTGTTATACCAGTTAATCTATGATTATTTATTTTTTTTTAAAGGACAAATGCATTTAGAAATAGAAAGGTGAGAGTTTGAACTTCGTTTTTTTATCACTCTTTGGCTGCTTTGTGAATATTTCTCCTGCGCTTTTTTGTGTTACGCCTGGATGAGATATGAGGGGCGTGGGGGTAACCAGTACAGGAAGGCACAAACATCAGCAAGAACTTTACAGAGGTTTTTATCCTTTCTTGCTCTTCTTAAAAATAACAAAAGTAATTTTGTTGCTGTATCTGTCCCCATTGATATTTGCCATGCTTGTCCCCTGTGCTTCCTTGTCGGCTGCTGTCCATTTGACCTCAGATTAGGGAGTAAGAGGGGATCTCTCCAATGGAAACACAAGTGAAAAAGCTTTCTAACTTCCCTAACCTGTACCCACCCTAGCCACCAACCCACAACAGTATGAAGCGGAAAGGAAAACGGAAGTCCTGGTGTGCAGACTTTTGGCTGGTTAATTTTAAAGTAAGCCTAATGGGCTCCAGAGCTTGCACCCCCAACTACACGTAAATGGCAGCTCCGATATTTTCAACCCTAGCTAACGAGAATCAGTACTCCACGACTACCTTGCAAGGAATCTGCCATTGTACAGCTGCAGCAGCAAGGTATTCTTATATTCATTAAGAAAAATCACTAAATCCTGATGTGCTATGTATAAATGTAATAAAAAATAATAAAACTCCACTTCTTTATCCGAGGTTTTCCCAATCACACAATTTTCAGCCTACAATTCTATGAAAAAAATGTGTAAATTAAATACGTCTGGTTTTATTTGGGGATTTTCAAATATTTTTTTCTTTTGAAGGATAAGTTCTCCCTTGGGAACATGTTACATGTTCCACCCATTTTTAGGGTGGAACATATAACATGTTCCTAAGGGTGAACTTATCCTTTAAAGAAAAAAATATTTTAAAATCCTCAAATAAAACCAGACGTATTTATTTACATTTGTACATTTTTTTTTAAATAATTGTAGGCTGAAAATTTTGTGGAACATATAACATGTTCCCAATCCTGCAGCCGCACCGCAAACTGTTGCCTCTAGTGACAGCAAGCCGGAGATCTTTTCCCCAAACTTGCTGTCATAATTTAAAAAAAAAATTCATACAGCCGCGTCATTCATTTACAGAGATCTGTGAATGAATGAACTACAAGTACCAACAGCCTTTGCGGCTGTCAGCTTGTACTTCTCAATGAACTACCAGAGCGTTGTTTGAGCGCTCTAGCTAGTTCATTGATCCTTCCTGTCGTGTAACAGCAGACAGCTACACTGACATTCTGCAGGAGTCCTGCATTGCACCTGCGATCTGCTGTTTGCAGGTGCAATGCTTTGCCAGGCTCCTAGGGAAAAGTAATTAATGCAAATTTTTTTTTTTACCTGTAAAAAGATGTGCATTTATTATTATATTTATGAAGGTGAACTTATCCTTTAAAAAATATTTTTTTTAGAGGGCTTTGGGGAGTTTTTAACCAGTCTCAGAACATTTTAAATGACATCTGTGGAACACATTTAAACAATACACCATTCATAGTTATAGAATTTTATGCTACAAAATATGATTGGGTAGGTAGTGAAGTTTTTTTTTTTTCTTTCTTTCTTGATAGGATTTCATTGTAGTGTGATTGCTATATGAATTATAACTTAACTGTACAATTCACTTTGAATTTGTTTTTCAAATTCTGAATTGTTCTGGGAATATTTAAAGAAGCAATTTAGCCACGTATACAGTTTTTTTTTTATGTAGATGAGAGAAAATTTGCCATAATGTTTTATAATTGTAAAATTGTAAAGAATTTTCTCAGGGATAGTCGTCACTAGTCAGTCCTTAAGTTTAAATCATAATGTCTGTTGGACACAATCCTTGAACATATTTTAAGGATAATACAGTTGTCGCATGTAGTGCATATTGTCTGAATCATACAACTGTTTTAAATAGTAAAAGGTTGCGTCTTAAGTGCTGGATTATACATCCAGAGTATACGATGGAATGGTGAAGGCTGTACAATTAGAGAACGGGGTGGGATTGTGCAATTGTACAGTAAGAGTGTAGAATTGGGCAGTTTGAAGTTAAACACCAAAAAAAAAACTAACTGAATTTTGTTTCTTTGCACAGTTTGAAAAAGAGAAGCAACATGACATCAGGACGTTCTTCTCACCTAACCCTGCTTCTGAGAAAAAACGCAAGAGAACAGAGGAAGACGCAGTTACTATGGAGCTACAAGAGGAACAAGAAGAAGAACCTGCTGTGCAGGAAGTGTCTGATGTGGGTACAGAAGTCTCAGTAGACAGCAGTGAAGTGATAGACGTTGATGCAATCTTTACCGATGACGATTTTGAACAACAAGCCAAGCGTTTTCGGCCCACGGGTACACAGACTCTCAAATCCACCCCAAAAACCCCACGCATTGGGAAAAGAAAGTCCTGGAGTGGCAAACCTTCTGCTTTGTTCTCCTCGCCTAAAACACGTGGTCTTTCCGAAGGTACTGTGTCCACTCCTCCGAGGCCTCCACTCTCTGAGAAACACTGGAACTGTGAGATTTGTACCTACACCAATAATGCCTTGCTGCCTTACTGTGAGATCTGTGAAAGTCCCAAAAGCAAAAAATGTGAGTATGAGAGGCTAATAGGACTGTTTAGCTATGAGTTTTTAAAGAACATGTCCAGGTATTGCTCAGATTTAACCCCAAGCCTCCATTTCCCTCTCCTATAATCATGTTCCAGCACGTATAGCAAGAAACTGCTTTTATTATTCCTTCGTCACAAGGCTTGGTGAAGGTTAGTTCTCAGGCACGCCCTTAGAACTACATCTCCCAAGAGCCCTTTTGCGACGCATGGTGTGGGCAGGTGTTCCGTCAGATAAGGCAACCCGTCAAAACTTGTAACAGAAGTGACGTTCCGTCACGGCCATCTTGGTACACCCCACACACAGCTGCAGTAAGCCTACAGTCTGAAGTCGCCAAGCGGACTTGTTTTTACACCCACCGAAGTCTTGCATTTCACACTTATTTTTACCACTATATATTGTGAAATGCAGTATTTAGAAGTCCATGACACTGTTTTAATGTTGAATTTTAAAAGAAGCAGTGTTCTGTCACATTAGCAAACATGTGAGATCAGCAGGCTTGCCGCTGCTTTTTAAATTCAACATCAAAACAGTGTCACGGACTTCTAGATACTGTATTTCATGATATAAGCTCAGTTTAGTGGTAAAAATAATTGTGAAATGCAAGAGTTCGGTGGGTGTAAAAAGAAGTCCACTTGGCGACTTCAGACTGTAGGCTTAGTGTGGGCCAGTGCGGGGTGTACAAAAATGGCCGTTACGGAATGTCACTTTTTTACGAAATCTGATGGGTCGCCTAATCTGACGAAACACAGTCAAAGGGTTTTGTTTGAAAAGAAATCAATGTATGATACGTGTGGAGGGAAACAAAAAGGGACAGGACATAGATGGAGTTCTGTAGTCCAACAGACAGGACTGACAATGCTGGTTGAGATTTCAATGCAGGAAAGGTATTGGGCTTGATTTACTAAAACTGGAGAGTGCAAAATCTGGTGCAGCTCTGCATACAAACCAATCAGCTTCCATTATTATTATTATTATTTTTTTTTTTTTTTTTTGTCAAAGCTTAATTGAACAAGCTGCCTGCTGGCCTACAGAACTCCGTCAATGTCCTGTCCCTTTTTGTCTCACTGCCATTGACCTGTTTGCCGGTTTCCTTATCTATTGTCCTGGGAGATTAGTCTGAAAAGCGCTAATGTTGACCAGCATATTTGCCGGAGCTCTTTGTAAGATTTTAATTTAGCTTTTTATGGAACACATTATAGCCAGGTTAAGCAGGCTTCTCACTTTTCTTCTGGTTGGAACTGCAGCCTCTTTCCACTTATCCTGTGCTATATTAATCATGTGCACAGATATTGTGGTGGGAACGGATTGTAGGTTGGTTTGCATCTTAAATTGGCCTATTGTGCAGGTAGGAAATGCCAAGCCAGTTGTATAGGAAGCGGTTTCACTTAATGCTTGGAATGGCTTCTTAGTATTTTTTTTCCCTGAACCCAATCAGGAACGGGAGCAGACTTTTCTGTTTTTCTCCTAATATTTACCCAATTAAACCCTAAAGATCACTTCATCTCTATAGGGCCATTTTTTTTTTTTTTTTGCACTTTCAAAGCACTGATGAAGGTGGTCCTTCAGAACCTCTGAAACGTCTATGCTTTTTACCAAAAAACATATTTTTCTTTTATTACATGTTTCACTTTTTGCTTGGTATTGCTTTTTAATTTTTTTTTTGCCTAAACTTTAGGTACACTTTATTGTCAAAAGTATTAGGGCACCTGCATTTACACACATATGAACTTTAATGGTGTCTTAGTCTGTGGGGTTCTTACTTTTCTGGGGACAAGACAACATTTTGGATTTTCTTTTACTTTTAATAATGGTAATCAGGACACAAAGAGGGAGCATCTCTCTAACGGCAGAGGTAGCAATAAAAGCCTAATACTGTAGGTGTTCTAATTCCTCTCCACTATACCCATAACTACAAAGAAAAAATTCCTTTATTTATACAATATATTGTCAAAAGTATTGAGGGATCTGCAATTAGCGGACCTCCAGCTGTTGCAAAACTACAAGTCCCATCATGACTCTGCCTCTGGGTGTCATGCTTGTGGCTGTCAGAGTCTTGCTATGCTTCATGGGATTTGTAGTTCTGCAACAGCTGGAGGTCCGCTAATTGCATATCCCTGCTTTACATGCACATTAACTTTAATGGCATCCCAGTCTTAGTCTGTAGGGTTCAATATTGAGTTGGCCCACCCTTTGCAGCTATAAAACAGCTTCAACTCTTCTGGGAAGGCCGTCCACAAGGTTTAGGAGTGTGTCTATGGGAATGTTTGACCATTCTTCCAGAAGTACATTTGTGATGTCAGGCACTGATGTTGGATGCGAAGGCCTGGCTCACAGTCTCTGCTCTAATTCATCCCAAAGGTCTTCTATTGGGTTGAGGTCAGGCCAGTCAAGTTCCTCCACCCCAAACTCACCCCTCCATGTCTTTATAGACCTTGCTTTGTGCACTGTTCCAAATCATTTGGTGGAAGGGGGATTATGGTGTGGGGTTGTTTTTTCAGGGGTTGGGCTTGGCCCCTTAGTTTCAGTGAAGGGAACTCTTAAGTTATCAACATACCAAGACATTTTAGACAATTTCATGCTCCCAAGTGTGGGAACAGTTTGGGGATGGTGCCTTCCTGCCTTCCAACATGACTGCGCACCAGTGCACAAAGCAAGGTCCATAAAGACATGGATGATTGAGTTTGGGGTGGAGGAACTTGACTGGCCTCAACCCGATGGAACACCTTTGGGATGATTTAGAGCAGAGGTTGTGAGCCAGGCCTTCTCGTCCAACTTCAATGCCTGACCTCACAAATGCGCTTCTGGAAGAATGGTCAAACGTTCCCATAGACTCACTCCTAAACCTTGTGGACAGCCTTCCCAGAAGAGTTGAAGCTGTTATAGCTGCAAAGGGTGGGCCAACTCAATATTGAACCCTACAGACTAAGACTGGGATGCCATTAAAGTTAATGTGCATGTAAAGGCAGGTGTCTTAATACGTTTGACAATATAGTGTATAACTAAAGGAATTTTTTTTGTAGTTATGGGTATAGAGTGATTAGAACACCTACAGTATTAGTCTTTTATTGCTACTTCTGCCGTTAGAGAAATGCTCCCTCTCTGTGTCCTGATTACCATTATTAAAAGTAAAAAAAAATCCAAAATTTTGTCTTGTCCCCAGAAAAGTAGCAGGAGGGAAATCTTTCAATGGGAACACTAGGTCTAGTGACCTGGGGGGGCCCCAATGGATTCCCTTATTTTGCAGGAATTTCCTCTCACTTACATTTTGGCTATGAAGGTACATCTCCCCAATAGGACACAGAAGGAAAAAAACACTTGACGGGATATAACCCTCCCATACTGCATCTAAAAAAATTGCCTATAAATTTGACTTTAACAAAGGATTGAAGCAAACTTTTCATTTTTTTTATATAGTTACCCAGTTTAACCCAAAGGATCACTTTGTTTACTTTGGTCCAGAATATGTTTTCTTCACGGCTTTCCAAGCTCTGATAAAGTAGGACCTTCAGAACTTCAGAAACATTATTATTTCACTTGTTGTTTGAAAATCCTTTCTAATTATTTTTTTTCCCCTGAACTTAACCAAGGACTGGAGCAGACTTTTCTTTTTTCTCTTGATCGTTACCCAATCACTAAGTCTTTATTGGTCCAGAATATGTTTTCTTCCACACTCTTCAAGCCCTGATGAAGGCGGACCATCAAAACTTAAATGCATCCGCTTTTTACTAAACAATGTTTTTTCTTTATTTGTTTCACTTTAATTACTTTTTTACTTTATATACGTGTTTCACTTGTTAATTTTCTTTATTTACTAGTTTATTTGTATTCACTTGTTTGCCTTGTTGCTTGGAGTTGCCTTAATTTCTTTTCCTGAACCCAACCAGGGACTGGAGCAGACATTACTGTTTTGTCCTGATTACCCAAATTAACTGTAGGAAACAGTCTATCTCCACTGTTCCAGAGTGTGTTTTTTTTCAGCACTCTCCAATCTCTGATGAAGGCAGAACCTCAGACACATGTATGATTTTTACAGAACAACTTACACTCCCGGCCACTTTATAAGGTACACCTGTTCAATTTCTTGGTAACACTTATTGCTAATCAGCCAATCACATGGCAGCAACTTGAATGCATTTTGGTTTCTAGATATGGTGAAGGTGACTTGCTGAAGTTCAAAACGAGGATCAGAATGGGAAAGAAAGAGAACTTGAGTAACTTTGAATGTGGCATGGTTGTTGGTACCAGACGGTCTGGTCTAAGTATTTCAAAAACTGTTGATTTACTGGGATTTTCACGCACAACAATCTCTCGGGTTTACAGAGAATGGTCCGAAAAGAGAAAATAACCAGTGAGTGGCAGTTGTGTGGACAAAAATGCCTTGCTGATGTCAGAGGATGTCACAGGAGAATGGGCAGACTGGTTCAAGATGATAGAAAGGCAACAGTAACACAAATAACCACTCATTACAACCAAGGTATGTAGAATACCATCTCTGAACACACAACACATCGAACCTTGAAGGCTACAATTGGCACAGGATCACCAAAATTGGACGACAGAAGAATGGAAAAACTTTTCCTGGTATGATGAGTCTCGATTTTAGCTGCAACATTCAGAGGGTACGGCCAGAATTTGGCTTAAACATGAAAGCATGGATCCATCCTGCCTTATATTACCGGTTCAGGATGGTGGTGGTGGTGTAATGGTGTGGGGGATATTTTCTTGGCATACTTTGGGCCACTTAGTACCAATTGAGCATCGTTTAAACACCACGGCCTACCTGAGTATTGTTGCTGACCATGTCCATCCCTTTATGACTACAGTGTACCCATCTTCTGATGGCTCCTTCCAGCAGGATAATGCACCATGTCACAAAGCTCCAATCATCTCACCACTGGACAATGAGGTCACTATACTCCAATGGCCTCCACACTCACCAGATCTTAATCCAATAGAGCACATCACCTTGATGAATCTATGCCAGCAAGAATTAAGGCAAAAGGAGGTCCAACCTGGTACTAGCAAGGTGTACCTAACAAAGTGGCCGGTGAGTGTATTTTCTTTTGTTAGAAGATTAGACTCCACCAGTGAGTTAAATTTCTTTAGCAATAAAATGCCAGCAGTATAACAGTTTTGCAGGAAGGGAAGCGCCACTAAGTGCAGTATCTCAGAGGGATTTTAATATTTAACCACTTCAATACCCAGCCATAGTAAAATGGCGTCCTTGACTTTTAGGGGGGATATCTGAATGATGCCTGCAGCTAAATGTATCATTCAGATATCATACTTTGCACCTAGCGATTCTGTGCACGATAAGAATGATCATAGTGGCAGTTCCCCAGCTTGATCATTCTTATAGGTGACGGGAGGGGATGTCCCCCCCCTCCCGCCACCATCCGGTGCTTCTCTGGGCTCTCCCGTGCCATCGGGGGGCCCGGAGAAAGAATCGTCCGGCGCCGAAGGAGGACGATAGAGATGACTGGTGACCAGATGGTGACCATCTCTATGACCGTCGGTACCCGAAAATTAACCCGGAATAGACAAAGGCATGATGAGCTAGTATGCATAGCATACTAGCTCATTATGAATTACTTACCTGAGATCGAAGCGACCCTCGTTAACGTCCTTCGTCGTCGCCATGATACCTGAAGTGACTTCCGGGTATCGCTTTTCCGGTGCTGTGAGTGGCCGAAGCAGCGATGACGTCACTCCGGCGCATGTGAGCAGGAGCCGTCGGTGACGGCATGCCTGCCTTCACTAATGGCATGCTCAGTGCACCTACGCCGTAGGCATCGGTACAGCCTTTTTTGCAAATATCTCCTAAACCGTGTAGGTTAAGGAGATATTGCAAGCACCTACAGGTAAGCCTTAATCTAGGCTTACCTGTAGGTGAAAGTTGTCCCAAAGGGTTTACAACCACTTTAAGGCCTCATGTACACTACTGCTGGTAAACGGATGTTTAGAGCAGTTGAGCATTTTTTTTCTGCCCTTGAACTCATCCAATGTTATCTTCTCAGTACACGTACACGGGTTCGTTTATCGTCATTTCTAGGCAGTTGTGTTTAGAGGCTTTTTTTGGAGCCCAAAAAAATGCGTTCGGAAGCTGTGTTTAGAGGCATTTCAAATGCCAAATGCGGCTAAACGCGGTAATTTGCGTTTAGCCGCGTTTAGTTTACAGGCGTTTTTCATTTTTGGCTATTTAAAAAAAAAAAAACTTTTTTCCAAACGCGGCTAAACGGACCTTTACTCCAGTTTCTAGCTGTCAAGTTAAATCGTTCAGGAGAGGTTGAACAATGTCCCGTGTACAATGAAGCCTTATAGGGCGTACACACGGTCGGACTTTGTTCGGACATTCCGACAACAAAATCCTAGGATTTTTTCCGACGGATGTTGGCTCAAACTTGTCTTGCGTACACATGATCACACAAAGTTGTCGGAAAATCCGATCGTTCTGAACGCGATGACGTAAAACACGTACGTCGGGACTATAAACGGGGCAGTGACCAATAGCTTTCATCTCTTTATTTATTCTGAGCATGCGTGGCACTTTGTCCGTCGGATTTGTGTACACATGATCGGAATTTCCGACAACGGATTTTGTTGTCGGAAAATTTTATAGCCTGCTCTCAAACTTTGTGTGTCGGAAAATCCGATGGAAAATGTGTGATGGAGCCCACA
The DNA here is from genome assembly GCF_042186555.1 of Aquarana catesbeiana. Lineage (NCBI taxonomy): Eukaryota > Metazoa > Chordata > Amphibia > Anura > Ranidae > Aquarana > Aquarana catesbeiana. Next base: position 385,922,483 of record NC_133329.1, on the reverse strand, counting down.
CACGGTCGGAATTTCCGACATCAAGGTCCTATCACACATTTTCCGTTGGAAAATCCGACCGTGTGTACGGGGCATTAGTGTTTCAGGGCTGAGCAATGTTGTTAATAAACATTGGCGGCTGCTTTATTTTTTATTTTTTGACAGCTCCAATTACTGGACTTCTTTAACACTGGGGAGACCCACTGACAGCTCAAAGAACCGAGCCTGAAAGTATCGGTTTCAGGTATCGGTGCATTTACATGAGTACCGATACTTCTGCAAATACTCGGTACCGCTACTAGTATCGGTGCAACCCTAACAAATACCAGTTGGACTCTGGAATAGTTGTGTGGCATTTATTATTTTTTCTGCAGTCCTTTTTATGAAGACCCCCGTAGATACTTCTTTACTTATCATCTAACTTTCGAACCCGAACCACAAAGGTGCACGCTATGCAGTGAGATCCACCTCTCTTCACCAATGTTTGCAATGGCTGTATAACAGTCGGTAATTTGTATAAAATATTGAAAAACAGCCTCCTCATACAGAAGCTTGACATTCAAGCCCTTCTACAGAAGCTGCCTAACATGTTTCAGTCCTTTTGTTGACATTTATGTCGGCTTTGGGCATTGCAGCAGTTGTTTTCTCGGCTCCGCGCTTTCCAAAGGCATTTTTTTTTTCTGCAAACCACCATTTAGCTTTGACGGCAAATTTTTTTTCCCCCTGGTATTTAGGGGATTAATTCCACCAATAAGAGACCCGGTAAGCGACACAATTAGATGCTACAGCGGTGGGTAATTTGTATACAACCTTCTAAATGTTATAATACGCTTAACAGCAAATTTCACCGCATAGCCTCAGCGTCTAAAAGAGGCAAATGAGGTTATGCAGATTTGAAAAGTCAGCTTGGGGGGGGGGGGACCCGAGATCCCACCTGAGCATCAATCTGTGAACGCGTCTCCTCACAAAGTGAAAGGTGCCAATTTCTGTCAAGAACGTATGTTGAGAACTGCGATGGCATGGCATTATGCTGGCACAAATGGACATTTCTGATTAATGTCAGCAGGATGCGAATTCAATGGGCAGGAGCGGAGGTCCTGTTGCCATGGCAGCAAATAAGCCTAACATTCATTGCCCTGCTGTTTTCTTTCACTCGTCTGGAGATTTATGATGAAAAGGGCAATGAAATTATAGATTTTTAGTTCTTTCACTGACTAATGACGCTGCGTTTGCATTACATTGTAACTAGCTGCAGTTTGCCAGATCCTGCGAGGTAAAGTTTGACGCATTCCAGGAAAGTTTCTTTAAAGTCGGCGTCGCGGGATAAGATCTGTTGGTTCCCAATTACATAAAAAAAAATTATTATACCTATAGTCAGGGATTAGCAAATGTTGTCCGTATACAAAAGTCCTCCTGTGTATTCTTCTTGAATCTTGGTGTGCTTTGTGTATTTCTTCCAGATCCAGAGTGAGACTTTTCCTTCCTGTTATAAAGACCTCTCACTGCTGCTCTCTCTCCTTGTACAGGGTGACTGGTCTTGTCTCCACCCCCTCCTGTAGTTTTCTGCAAGTAGAGTGTTGTGGGTGGAGCTTGCTGGGTCCCTCCCACAGCTCTGCTAGCTGCACAAGCTATGTACGTGACAGTGATGATGTCATTGCTACTATTTCAAGGTTACAGTCGTAATAATTTATTGTTTTTGAGGAATATACTTAAACGATTTCTAAAAGTAAAAAAAAAACATGTTATACTTACCTGCTCTGTGCAGTTGGTTTTGCACAGAGTGGCCCCCAGTCCTCCTCTTCAGGGGTCCCACCAGTGGCGCTCCTGGCTCCTTCTCTTTTCAAGTGCCCTGTCGGAGAAGGGCTCTTTCTCAGGGGAACCCGTGCGGGCGCGCTCCCGTGTCCTGCTGTTGCGTCTATTGACACAGACAGCAGGACTCAGCCCTGCCCCCGACTCCCGCATCATTAGATTTGATTGACAGCAATGGGAGCCAATGCCTTTGCTGCTATCAATCTTTCCAATCAGGACACTAGACACCAGTTGGTGTGCTCGTTCCCGGCGTGGGAAAGACAGGGTTCAGGTAAGGAAAAGGGGGGCTCTGGGGGGCTGCTACACTAAAGGAGGTTTTTAACCTTAATGCATTAGGGTGAAAAGCCTTGAGGGTTTACAACCCCTTTAAATGTTTTTGTGCCTGGGGTTCAGCAATAATCCTACAACCTATTTGCTGTAGTTTCTTTATTATAGTTTCTTTATTATAGTTTCTTTATTATAGTTTCTTTATTATAGTTTTTTATTATAGTTTCTTTATTATAATTTCTTTATTATAGTTTCTTTTTTGTAGTTATTTACCTATACCTTCTTCCTTTATATTTCTGCAAAGTTCGCCACACTGTGTTTTTCTTGCCCCACCTTTTTTTTTTTTTTTTTTTTTTTTCACAGTAGATCAGTGCTTCATAACCTCCAACAGGTCATAATTTCAGGATCTCCTTCACCTTGCACAGTTGCTTTAAAGAAGAAGTACAGGCAAAGCTTGTTTGGCTGTACTTCTCATGTAGATCTCAGGAGTGCAGGCTGTTCTGCACTCCTGTGACCCGTTTTCAAGCTGGACTAGGCTTGGGAAAGATTGTGACCATATTTTTGGGATCCGCCCACACGCCTGGACCGACACCCGGTTCAGCCTCTAAGCGAACCGCTGTGAGCCTAAGCCTCCCACTCCCTCCACAGCCCAGCACTCCAGTGAGTGCTGGATTGGCAGAGCAGAGAGCTGTGACTGACAGTCACTAGATCTCTGAGAACTGAGCGATCAGCGGTGGTCGCTCGGTTCTCAGCCTTAGAGCCGGTAGAGGACAGATGCAGCATCCACCTAGGTAAGTTGGATTGCAGATAGAAAACAATTTTAAAAGATGGATCTCAGACTACTGTTATTTTTTTTTTGGGGGGGGGGGGGGACCAACTTGTCTAGTGTAGACGGGGTACCTCCACAACTTTGGTAATTAGTTCAAAAAGATTAGGAACAGAAACGGGAAAAGGGCAAGTGGTTAAATGGAGGACCAAACCAATGGTATTCATATGCCAAATAAACTTTATTGGAACAAAAAAAATAAAGATAGAAAAAAGTTGGATTGTACAATAAAACAAATTCCCATACTTCCCTTTTAAAGTGCAGGTGCTGTCTATTTAGCCCACTGTAGGTGGTGCTCGACTGCAGCGGCATTGCAGTTGGAGGTGAAGTCAAGAGGAAGATGGTTCCTTTATGGTTTCTCTTTTCGGGCACAGACCAGCCAGGCTGCATTCCTCCCCTTCATGGCAGACACTTTCGGCGCATCGGAGACCTTCTCCACTGCACATCGTATTCCTGGTCGGGCACCTGCCTGCTTGGTTTGTTGTGAATTTTTGAACTTGATCATTAATACAAGTTCTATTCTCTGCAAGTGTTTACTGGCGTTGCACCTCCCCACAAGCCTAACTATGCTTAAAAACTTTCCCTTCCCCCATCCCCCTACATATCCTGCCTAGTTGTCTATTTTTTATCCGGTCTGGTCATGTGATCCTGCAGCTCCAGCTCTTCTGTGTCAGTGGGCTGCTGCTGCAGGGGAGAGGAGGGAGCACCGGCAACAGCTGTACCATGGAAGCCTATGGGTGACATCACGGCTCCCGCACCTCAGAGCCATTGTTGAGTGCACCCTTATACAGAGCTGAAAAGATCAAATGACTGGATGAGAGCCTACCTATCTACCTGTCTACCCTGTATAAAAAAAAAAAAAAAAATCTGTGTGCTTACCTATTTTTATTCCAGTTCAGTCATATGATCCTGTAGCTCTGGCCTTTTTGTGTCAAAGAGCGGCTGCTGCAGGGAAGATGAGGAAACGTTGACATCGGCTGGGCCATGGGATCTTATGGGTGACGTCACGGCTCCCAGAACTCACAGCCAGTGTCAAGCTCTCCCTTACACAGAGCTGCAGGATCACATGACTGGAGCAGTCTAAAAATGGCTAAATACACAGGTCTTAGGATAGGTAGGAGGAGGGGGTAAGGAAATCTTTTTAAGAATAAGTATAGTTAGGCTTTTTCTTACATTTTATCCACTTGCTGACTGCCCTATAGCAGTTTTACTGCTGCAGGGCGGCAGCTGTGCACTGGATCACGTATATATATGTAATCCTGCATTTCCGCCAGCAGGGGGCACGCCGCTTCTGCTGTGAATATTCACAGTAGAAGCCGATTTGCGGATGTCGGGCACTCGATACCAGGCAGAGACTCAGAACGGAGCTCTGCCTATGTAAACAAGGCAGAATTCTATTCTGACAGGGGGGAAGGGATGGATTCTGTGTTCTTGCAAAGCTGCGACTCAAATCCAGCTCTTCCGCTAGTAAAAGTAGCACACATAGTAAACACAAACACTGGCTAGGCACACAGTTAACCTTTTGATCACCCTAGATTTTTAACCCCTTCCCAGCCAATGCCATTAGTACAGTGACAGTGCATATTTTTAGCACTGATCACTGTATTAGTGTCACTGGTTCCCACAAAGTGTCAGTTAGTATCTGGTTGTCGGATGCAATATCGCAATCCCTCTTCAATGTCAATGGCTTGGTATTTATGACGGCTATTTTTATCTAAGGGGAAATTCCACAAACACTACCCTTTTGGGTAGTTGAGGAAAGGGGTTGGGAAACACCCCTCCCCAGTACTCGAGTCCTCTGTCCTGATACAAAGAGGAGTGGATGTCAGTCTGGAGGAATGGGCATTCCTAGGAAGTATCAGTTTGCATGCAGGGTGCCCTAACTAATGCACACATGTGATACTGAGCTTCTATAATTTAAAGAACTGATATCCAAAAAAAAAAAAAGAAAGGGGATGCCGGAGATAGTATAGTTGAAGAGATATGGGCTAGATAATGATAGGCGTCCTCCAGCCAGGAAATGAGGCGGCTGTTTCTGACTTGCTGCAGCTTCTAATGCACATCGTGAGAAGCTCACAGTGTGCGGAGAGATCAGAGTAATTAATTTCAGTCCAGGAGAGGAGCCGATACAACTGTGCAAGACTGAAGGGAAGGCTGGAGGTCAGATTCAAAGTGACCTTGTCAGTAAATTCAGAAGAACACCCTGCAGACACCTTGAATGATTTTCTCTCTGTCCACACTGACTAGACACTGCTATTGTAAAAATAAATCATCAGCTGAAGTCTAAAGCAGAAACTGAGTGTACATATCCTGGTCCTCCAGAGCGTTCATTGGCTCCTCTCAATGGATCTTTGCATTGCTACTAGACATTGGAGATGGACGCTCCCGGAAAGTGTCAGTTTGCAGAGTGTAGCTGCAAAGAAGACGATGTCCTTTTACTCTCATTGGAGACTGCAGAGATGTATTCAATGTAATGGTGTCCACAGAACATTCTGTTATTTCAAATATTACTAAACCCAGGACTCTGCATTCACTATATCTGGTTTTCCACAGTACACAGAACATGGAAATGCAATTATTTTAGTAAATATAAACTGCTAAATACCTTTTCTCATCAGCGGTATATAGCAGTCTTGTGACTTCTATCAGTGTCTGGTTAAAGCTTGTAGGAGTGTACATTCCCCTCTGACTGTCCTATGAGGCTGCATGACACCTGACTCTCTGGACAGTGCTGATTGGCCCTGTGCTGATCACATGCACCCTCCCGAGGGGGAAAAAAAAACTCTCTAGCATTACACACCCAACTGAGCATGTGTAGAGTGCCCCCAAGCGTGCTGACCCCCCCGCCTTCTCTCTCTACCCTCAGCCTCCCTTGCGGCGCCTTCGGTCCCCCTCCCCCCTTTGCCTCTTCCTCTGCCACTGTCATCAGTGAACAGCGGGGAGTGAGAACCAGCACAGCTCAGGACGGAGGGCGGGGGGAGGAGCTGGCCAAGTTAACCTGCAGGTGATTGGTTGCTAGGTCCTAAGCAACCAATCACCATCTTGTTAATATAAAAAGCCACTCTGCCAGCTCCTGCTCCCGCCCCCTTTCCAGAACTGTGCTGCCTCTCAGTCTCCTGTGTGCACAGGTAGGATGCAATGGGAAGGAAGGTGAGGGGGGAGAGGACACTACTGTGCTTGTGTATGTGGTGGGAGGGGGTTGTGGTGGTGTGAGGGGGGCAGTGGACACTGCTATGGACAGGGCCACCCCCATAGCAGTTCCCACCGTTATAGCGCGGTCCTCTACCTCCCTTCACATCCCCCCCTCCCCCCAAATCCCTGCATTCTGAGCGCAACACACTCCTCATCACTGCATTCTGAGCGCAACACACTCCTGATCCCTGCATTCTGAGCGCAACCCACTCCTGATCCCTGCATTCTGAGCGCAACGCACTCCAGATCCATGCATTCTGAGCGCAACACACTTCTGATCCCTGCATTCTGAGCGCAATGCACTCCTGATCCCTGCATTCTGAGCGCAACACACTCCTGGATCCCTGCATTCTGAGCGCAACAAGCTCCTGATCCCTGTATTCTGAGCGCAACGAGCTCCTAAACCCTGCATTCTGAGCGCAACGCGCTCCTGATCCCTGCATTCTGAGCGCAACGCGCTCCTGATCCCTGTATTCTGAGCGCAACGTGCTCCTGATCCCTGCATTCTGAGCGCAACGCGCTCCTGATCCCTGCATTCTGAGCGCAATGCGCTCCTGATCCCTGCATTCTGAGCGCAACGCACTCCTGATCCCTGCATTCTGAGCGCAACGCGCTCCTGATCCCTGCATTCTGAGCGCAACGCGCTCCTGATCCCTGCATTCTGAGCACATCACACTTCTGATCCCTGCATTCTGAGTGCAACACGCACTCCTGACCCCTGCATTCTGAGCGCAACGCTCTCCTGAACCCTGCATTCTGAGCGCAACACGCTCCTGACCACTGCATTCTAAGCGCAACTAGCTCCTGACCCCTGCATTCTGAGCGCAACTAGCTCCTGACCCCTGCATTCTGAGCGCAACGCACTCCTGACCCCTGCATTCTGAGCGCAACGCACTCCTGACCCCTGCATTCTGAGCGCAACGCTCTCCTGAACCCTGCATTCTGAGCGCAACACGCTCCTGACCACTGCATTCTAAGCGCAACTAGCTCCTGACCCCTGCATTCTGAGCGCAACTAGCTCCTGACCCCTGCATTCTGAGCGCAACTAGCTCCTGACCCCTGCATTCTGAGCGCAACGCACTCCTGACCCCTGCATTCTGAGCGCAACGCACTCCTGATCCCTGCATTCTGAGCGCAACGCACTCCTGATCCCTGTATTCTGAGCGCAATGCGCTCCTGATCCCTGCATTCTGAGCGCAACGCACTCCTGATCCCTGCATTCTGAGCGCAACGCGCTCCTGATCCCTGCATTCTGAGCGCAACGCGCTCCTGATCCCTGCATTCTGAGCACATCACACTTCTGATCCCTGCATTCTGAGTGCAACACGCACTCCTGACCCCTGCATTCTGAGCGCAACGCTCTCCTGAACCCTGCATTCTGAGCGCAACACGCTCCTGACCACTGCATTCTAAGCGCAACTAGCTCCTGACCCCTGCATTCTGAGCGCAACTAGCTCCTGACCCCTGCATTCTGAGTGCAACGCGCTCCTGATCCCTGCATTCTGAGTGCAACGCGCTCCTGATCCCTGCATTCTGAGCACATCACACTTCTGATCCCTGCATTCTGAGTGCAACACGCACTCCTGACCCCTGCATTCTGAGCGCAACGCTCTCCTGAACCCTGCATTCTGAGCGCAACACGCTCCTGACCACTGCATTCTAAGCGCAACTAGCTCCTGACCCCTGCATTCTGAGCGCAACTAGCTCCTGACCCCTGCATTCTGAGCGCAACGCACTCCTGACCCCTGCATTCTGAGCGCAACGCACTCCTGACCCCTGCATTCTGAGCGCAACGCACTCCTGACCCCTGCATTCTGAGCGCAACGCGCTCCTGATCCCTGCATTCTGAGCACATCACACTTCTGATCCCTGCATTCTGAGTGCAACACGCACTCCTGACCCCTGCATTCTGAGCGCAACGCTCTCCTGAACCCTGCATTCTGAGCGCAACGCACTCCTGACCCCTGCATTCTGAGCGCAACGCACTCCTGACCCCTGCATTCTGAGCGCAACACGCTTCTGAACCCTGCATTCTGAGCGCAACGCATTCCCAAACCCTGCGCTCTCTTTAATCCTTTTTTTTGTGTCCACTGCATTTGCCATTTACATTTGGGGTTAAAAATGTATCATCACATGCAGTACATCACAAAGGCAGTGCGTTTTTAACACACATCGTATTCTAGTGTGAACCCTAACCCAGAACCCTAACAACAGGACACTGTGCCTGGTGATCTTTGACTTCATCAGTGTTGTTCAAGTAGATCTCCATCTCTCTAAGGTTGCCTACCCCTGCTTTACTGCATATACAGACTGATTTTACTGTTGTGGGTTTAGTAACACTTTAACTCTGACATGAATCCAGACACTGACAGAGCGGGAACTCGGTTCTTTCATCCAATTTCTGAATGGCGGAAAGTCAAAGCATTTTTTGCAAGCGATAAAACCATGTCAATAAAAGCAACTCTGCCCAAAATGTGTTACCTCTGTTGGGATGTAGGCTTGTAGGGCAGAAAATGAAACCAAACCTTACCCTACTCTGACTGTAATGGAGGATCAGCTTTGGGCTGAGTGAGGCTTTAAAGCGGAACTCAATTGTATCTGAGCACCACAAACCGAGAACGCTGTTTAATCTGTGCTGTAACACCGATAACCAGCACAGTGCACAGAGCCAATTGGAGTGGCTCTGTGCATTTTGTTCAATGTGACAAATCTGACAGCACTCCCGTTTTCTCACAGCTGAGGAAAGGGAGGAAGGTGGAATTCATGAATGAGGTGTAGGAAGCTGAAGATTTGATTAAATTAATTCATTTGATTGTGGAATCATTTTTTTAACCCTTTCACACACCTCTCCACTCCTATACATCTTATTCCAAACCTGCTTCTATGTGACCTGTATACATTAACCCCTCACCTCCCTTATCTTATTTATTTAACCCCTTCATCTCCATTATCCTACTGTATGTGACCTGTACTTTAACCCCCTCACTACTTCTTCCCTCTGTGTCTGACCTGTACATTATTGATGGGCTATATCTAGTGCAGTATTACCAAGCTTCCAACTCTCTCAATACCAGCATGTTTCTTAATTTCCAAAAGGACATTGACTTGGGGTGTCCAGTTTCCAAAAGGGGACATTTGGGGGTGTTTTTACTTTCCTGTCGTAAGTTTTGTAACAGAAAGTAAGGGAAATTAGTTTTATTAGTTTTTTGGTCTTTTTTCCTTAACAAAAAATAAATGTATATCTATACAGTGCCTTGAAAAAGTATTCACACCCCTTGACATTTTCTACATACAACGCAAATGTATTTTATTGGGATTTTATGTGATGGACCAACACAAAGTGGCACATAATTGTGAAGTGGAAGGAAAATAATACATGCTTTTCCAAATTTTTTACAAATATGTGAAAAGTGTGCTATGCATTTGTATTCAGTCCCCTTTACTCTAATACCCCTAACTAAAATCTAGTGGAACCAACAACCTTCAAGTCCCCTAATTAGTAAATAGAGTCCACCTGTGTGTAATTTAATCTCAATATAAATACAGCTGTTCTGTGAAGCCCTCAGGGGTTTGTTAGAGAGCCTTAGTGAACAAAGAGCATCATGAAGGCCAAGCAACACACCAGACAGGTCAGGGATAAAGTTGTGGAAAAGTTTAAAGCAGGGTTAGGTTATAAAAAATATTCCAAGCTTTGAACATCTCACGGAGCTCTGTTCAATCCATCATCTGAAAATGGAAAGAGTATGGCACAACTGCAAACCTACCAAGACATGGCCGTCCACCTAAACTGACAGGCCGGGCAAGGAGAGCATTCATCAGAGAAGCAGCCAAGAGGTCCATGGTAACTCTGGAGGAGCTGCAGAGATCCACAGCTCAGGTGGGAGAATCTGTCCACAGGACAACTATTAGTTGTGCACTCCACAAATCTGATCTTTATGGAAGACTGGAAAAAAGAAAGCCATTGTTGAAAGAAAGCCATAAGAAGTCCGTTTGCAGTTTGTGAGAAGCCATGTGGGGGACACAGCAAACATGTGGAAGAAGGTGCTCTCAGATGAGACCAAAATTTAACTTTTTGGCCTAAAAGCAAAACGCTATGTGTGGCGGAAAACTAACACTGCACATCACTCATAACACACCATCCCCACTGTAAAACATGGTGGTGGCAACATCATGTTGTGGGGATGCTTTTCTTTAGCAGGGACAGGGAAGCTGATCAGAGTTGATGGGAAGATGGATGGAGCCAAATACAGGGCAATCTTAGAAGAAAACCTGTTAGTCTGCAAAAGACTTGAGACTGGGGCGGAGGTTCACCTTCCAGCAGGACAACAACCCTAAACATACAGCCAGAGCTACAATGGAATGGTTTAGATGAAAGCATATTCATGTGTTAGAATGGCCCAGTCAAAGTCCAGACTTAAATCCAATTTAGATTCTGTGGCAAGACTTGAAAATTGCTGTTCATAGACGCTCTCCAACCAATATGACAGAGCTTGAGCTATTTTGCAAAGAAGAATGGACAAAAATGTCACTCTCTAGATGTGCAAAGCTGGTAGAGACATACCCAAAAAAACTTGCAGCTGTAATTGCAGTGAAAGGTGGTTCTGCAAAGTATTGACTCAGGGGTACTCAGAGAATACTTTTTCAAGGCACTGTATACTTGCTGTATTACCAAAAGTATTGGGACGATTGCCTTTACACACACATGAACTTTAATGGCATCCCATTCTTAGTCGGTAGGGTTCAATATTGAGTTGCCCACCCTTTGCAGCTATAACAGCTTCAACTCTTTTGGGAAGGCTGTCCACAAGGTTTAGGAGTGTGTCTATGGGAATGTTTGACCATTCTTCCAGAAGTGCACTGATTTTGGCCGAGAAGGCTTGGCTCGCAGTCTCCGCCCAAATTCACCCCAAAGGTGTTCTATTGGGTTGAGGCCAGGCAAGTTCCTCCACCCGATACTCGCTCATGCATGTCTTTATGGACCTGTAAAGCATTGCAGTCTTGATCAGCAGATTGCTGGTGCCATGCAGGTCTCCTGCAGATCTGTCAGTGTATTGGCTTGCTCGTACCTCGTATGAGGAAGCTGACACATTATGACAGGAAGACTCGATGAACTACCAAATCACTCACAGTGCCACGGTAGCTCATTGAAAACTACATGACAACAGCCGCAAAAGCTGCCGAACCTTGTAGTTTTCCATTCACGGGACACTGTAAGTGAGTGACGGGGCCAGGCAGGCACAGCAGGAATTGGGAAGATGCGGGGGCCAGTCCATTCGTAACATGTTACTTGTTCCACCCTGAATATGGATGTAACATGTAAACGTTATGAAAGGTGAACTTATCCTTTTAAAGTGTATTTTTTTTCCCAAAAAATTGCATTTGAAAAATTGCTGTGTAAATACCGTGCTACATAAAAAATTGCAACAGCCACCATTTTATTCTCTAGGGTCTTTGCTGGCGCTGGGGAGCTACAGTTAAATGAGGGAACCATAAATGTCAACATGTACTGTGACATACTGAAGCAGAGCATGATCCCCTCCCTTCGGAGACTGGGCTGCAGGGCAGTATTCCAACATAACGACCCCAAACACCCCTCCAAGATGACCACTGCCTTGGTAAAGAAGCTGAGGGTAAAGGTGATGGACTGGCCAAGCATGTCTCCAGACCTAAACCCTATTGAGCATCTGTGGGGCATCCTCAAAAGGAAGGTGGAGGAGTGCAAGGTCTCTAACATCCACCAACTACGTGATGTCATCATGGAGGAGTGGAAGAGGACTCCAGTGACAACCTGTGAAGCTCTGGTGACCTCCATGCCCAAGAGGGTTAAGGCAGTGCTGGAAAATAATGGTGGCCACACAAAATATTGACACTTTGGGCCCAATTTGGACATTTTCACTTAGGGGTGTTCTCACTTTTGTTGCCAGCGGTTTAGACATTAATGGCTGTGTGTTGAGTTCTTTTGAGGGGACAGAAAATTTACACTGTTATACAAGCTGTACACTCACTACTTTACATTGTAGCAAAGTGTAATTTCTTCAGTGTTGTCACATGAAAAGATAGAATAAAATATTTACAAAAATGTGAGGGGTGCACTCACTTCTGTGTGATACTGTGTGTCTGTGTATATTTAGATAAAATAAAAAAGGTAAAAAAATGATGATGATGATTCATGTGGGTACAGTGTTGCATGATAGAGTAATTGTCAGTAAAACTATCACAGCACTGAAAAGTGGCCTGGTATGGAAGGGGTATTACTGGTACCCAAGTGGTTAAGGGTTACTGAACTGCAACAAAGAAAAACCAGATCTCCTGCCCTTCACTGGTCTGTGTGTTATTTCTCTGTAAACCACAGTTGTGGGTGGACAGAAACACAAATCCTTCAGCAGGTAGAATAACTCCGGTGTATGTGTTTCATTGGTGCCTTTAGCAGTTTGATTGGAATATCGCTTTAATATGTGCTGTTTCATATGTGGAAATTAAAATGAAAAAAAAAAAAAAATACAGCAGAGTGGCCTAGTGGTTAGCACTTCTGCCTTGCAGCACTGGGATCCTCCGTTCAAATCCTGACCAAAACAGTAACTGCATTGAGTTTGCTTGTGCCTGTGTGAGTTTCCTCCAAAGACCTGTTGGTAGGTTAACTGTCTTCTTTGTGTGTGTCTGGATGTGAGATAGGATATTAGATTGTACGCTCCTTGAAGGCAGGGACTGGTGTAAATGTACAATATGTAAAGTGCTGTAAAAATAGATGTAAAAACAAAAATTAAAAATACACTTTTCCATTTTTTAAGGCCTATTGGTGCTTCACAACCCCTAAAGAAAAATCTCAATCAACTTTTGTTTTTTTTTTCTTGCCCATTTGTGACAATAGAAAAACTTGTCAATTTATTGTAACATAAAATCAAAACAAAAGCACCGCACATCTGAGACACAAAGAAAGCCTAGGTCCGTATATTGCTAAAACCAGAAAAGCCGCCCTGCCGTGTAAGTAATGTGTACTGTGTACATAGGTAGCGGCCCGGTCACGGAGGGCCACTCAGGTGTTCAGGAGCCACGCTGCAGCTATCACATCCCTTAATGCGTTTTTTCAGCAGGACCCTAATACGTTGCTTTGCAGAAGACTGACAGCTTATTGTTTCCTTTTACCCAACGACAGGCTCCAAAAATGAGGCAGCCGTTGTTCCCGGCATTGAGGAGGAGAAGGAAAATCAAATCCGGAGTGATGGGGATAATGAGCCTGTCGACTGTGCTCAGCGGGAGTCGCCCCCCGCTCAGCCGAGCGACTTACAAGGGGATCGTTTACCAAACATTCAAAACAAGAACTTGGAAGGCCACCCCGGGGAGAACTCAACAGCCACTGAACCAGGTAATGTTCATCGAACGCTCCCCTCCATGACCAGCGCCGCTGACTGTTTAATCGACACAGAGACTTGCTATTGGATGAAGAGGGAGTTGGCTCAGGCTGGGGAGTTAGTTTTCAATGTTCTTCTGTTTGTTTAATTAACCTTTTTATAATGTCTTTTTATCACCACTTGGCGCCTGGGTTTTTTTTTTTTTTGCATCAGGTAAGCCATTCCAGGATGACTCTAGACTTTATTATTGTGCCAGGAGAGGTTCAGCTAATCCAGTCCTTGGACTAAGCGGGAGTATTGCGGCTGTTTATGGACCTACTCTATATAGCGGTGGATTTATTTCTTAACTCTTGTTAGTCCTGGCAATTCCTGTTGCTGCTTCTTTCCTGCGGCTTTGTCTATCTATATTCTGATAGTATTGCCTCAGTCTTCTCTCTGCGCTCTCATCACTTTCTCTATAAGCTCTATTCTGTCGCCCGCTGTGGTCTTCATGTCTCCATTCACTTTGTTGAGTTCCTACTGTGTTTCAATGTTACTGCTTTTCCAGTGTGTTGCCATATTGTTCATGGTGTAGTCTTAGGAGCCTCTCTTTCCAAACACTTCCATGTTTAGCTTTTGTGTAGCAAGGTCCCGGGTCCCCTTTGGTCTAATGAAAAAACCTCCAGAGTTAGGGACTGCTGTCATCCTGTGGAGAGCAGGTTACAAGGCATGGTGTGTGTAATTCATGGGCGCCAGACACTTCTTGAATGCAAAGAGGTTTATTTTCTCTTGAACAGAACTGTTGGAGAGAGGGTTTAGGGCCAGGACACCCTTAAGTAGTTGCAATGGTAATTAGCAGGCTCTGAGTCTTCTATAGGAAGACAGCCATGCAGGGAAAGGCACCCAGCAAGACACCATGTCTGCATATATAGGATTGCTGTCTCCTATGGCAACAGTCTTATAACAGTTTCTAACACAAGTTGTAATGAACTTCTGTACTTCCTCTACAATTACTTCTTGTAGATCTTCACTCCACCGAGCTCCCAGTCTCTCTCACTCGATTTCCTGATCCACCACCACTGGATCTCCTGAACGCTTCCAACCTTCTCACTGAGTATCTTCCCCATCACCCCCGCTTCCTTGCTGGGTCCCTAGCTTGGCACTCACAGATACTCCTCAAGCTTCACCCCGCTGGCCTGCTCGGTCCCTGGCCTGGCACACAAGGCTGCTCTTCAAGTGTCACCTTGGCTGGCTGGTGAGAATACTGCTCCGGTACTTGGTTCAGCTACTCGCTGTGGTCCCTGGTAATAAGATGATTGGTCCCTTAGTGGTGACAACTTCCCCTCTACCTCCGACCACGACAGGTTCTCCGGCCGGCAGAACCGTTACTTATGGTTACACTGCAAGCCCGGAGTCCCAACCCTGCGCTGCTCTCTCTTGCTTATGGATAGGCCCTTAAACAGCCAAGCAGCCAGATGTCCCCGGGATTGCCTCAGGCACTGGCCTAGCAGCCCAGGGCAGCACAACACACGTCCTTCCAGACAGCTGTCCAGGTGGCACAGAACCCAGATCACCTGACCTCACCCAAATAAATGGACTCTCCCAGCAGGCCAAGGGACCCAAGAAGATCCCTGCCCATTGGCTGAGATACCCCATCTATTCCTAATCTGTCCTTGCAATGCCCTTGTCTTAACTAATGCCACCAGATACCCGGCCATCTAATGACAGAAAGGAGAAGTGCAGCAATTCCAGAATTGGGGTGGGATCAATTGATCTCCTATCAGTTGGCCAAGGCAACTATACCTGTCAGATAAATTTACTAGCAACCCTGCCTAAACATCAGGGTGCTACATTTGTAAAAGTCTTTCAAGGAAGGACAGTACTTGTTCCTGTAAACAGGATGGTAACCGCTCACCTACGTGGTTTTTACTTCACCCTGACTTCCCAATACTCAGCAGTCCTTCCAGGGGCACAATTAGGAGACTTCAAGTGTTATACTTGAACAGGAATGGCCTGGACAAGGATGTTTGGGGCAGGATCACCAGGTTTTTTTTTTTTTTTTTTTATAAAAGCTGCAGATTTAAAAAGATTGAATATGACTTTTATGAATAAAAGGATTGTGTTAAAGCTTATCTACAATTTGAGTGATTTGGTTTACATAACCTATAGGGCTTGTTTACACTTGTGTTGATTAGTAACATGCATTAACCACCTCAATGTCAGGCACTTTCACCCCCTTCCTGCCCAGGCCATTTTTCACATTTTTCAACTTTCAGCTCTGTTGCACTTTGAATGACAATTGCGCGGTCATGCAACACTAGGAAATTTTTATCATTTTCTTCACACAAATAGAGCTTTCTTTTGGCGGTATTTAATCACTGCTGGGTTGTTTATTTTTTGCTAAAAAAAAAAAAGAAGAAAAAGAACTGATAAGTTTGAAAAAATAAAAATGTTTCTTAGTTTGTAAAGAAGTAATTTTTCTCCTTCACCGATGGGCGCTGATGAGGCTGCACTGATGGGCGCTGATGAGGTTGCACTGATGGGCGCTGATGGGGTTGTGCTGATGGGGTTGCACTGATGGGCACTGATGAGGAGGCACTGATGGGCGCTGATGAGGTTGCACTGATGGGCACTGATGGGGTTGTGCTGATGGGGTTGCACTGATGGGCACTGATGAGGAGGCACTGATGAGGAGGCACTGATAGGCGGCACTGGTGGGCACTGATAGGCGGCACTGGTGGGCACTGATAGGCGGCACTGGTGGGCACTGATAGGCGGCACTGGTGGGCACTGATAGGCGGCACTGGTGGGCACTCAGAGGCGGCACTGATAGGAGGCATTGATGGGCAGCACTGATGACCAGGCACTGAAAGGCAGCACAGACTGACATCATTAATGGGCACTGATTGTTGTCACTGATGGGCACCAATTGGTGACACTGATGGGCACCGATTGGTTGCACTGATGGGCACCGATTGGTTGCACTGATGGGCACCGATTGTTGCACTGATGGGCACTGATTAGTGGCGCTGGGGGGCTTTACTGTATTCAATGCCCTGATTACCTGTCCGGGAGTCCCTTGCGAGGAGTTGCTGCTGATCGGCTCTCCTTGCCACACACTGTCAATGTGAGGCGATGAGAGCCAATTACCAGTACTTCCGCATTTACATGTGACCGGCTGTGATTGGACACAGCCGATCACATGGTTAAAGAGCCATGTCATCGGCTCTTTTCAGAGATCAGGGTCGTGTTGTGGCCTAGTATCACGGCTTGACCACGATCGATCGCCACGCTGCATGCCCGTTTTGGGGCGACGTCATATGACATCCACCCAGAACGAGAGCCGCACTGCTCCTTCATTTGATGGTGGGCAGGCTGCAAGTGGTTAAACTATAATGCCGCGTACACACGGGCGGACTTTTCGACCGGACTGGTCCGACAGACTTTCCAGCGGACTTTCGACGGATTTTCGACTGACTTTCTAACTAACGGACTTGCCTACACACGATCACACCAAAGTCAGACGGATTCGTACATGATGACGTACACCGGACTAAAATAAGGACGTTGATAGCAAGTAGCCAATAGCTGCCCTAGCGTCGGTTTTTGTCTGTCGGACTAGCATACAGACGAGCGGATTTCTGGGTCCAGCGGAGTTATGACGTAAAGATTTGAAGCCTGTTCCAAATCTAAAGTCCGTCAGATTTGCGACTGGAAAAGTCAGCTGAAGGTCCGGTGAAGCCCACACATGAACGGATTGTCCGCCAGATTTTGTCCGTCGGCGTCCGTCAGACCAGTCCGGTCGAAAAGTCCGACCTTGTGTATGCCCTATAACGTGCATTTTTTATGTGTTTTTGATTCTTTTAAAAAGCTTAAAGAGATTGTAACCCTAAAAAAAACAAAAAACAGACCCTGTTTCTTTAAAGCGGTGGTCTCCAAACTGCGGCCCTTTGCTTGGCTGTATTCTACCCTTGGGACAATATTCCTCCCACTGATACCAACAATGAGGCATAATTCTTGCTACTACTGTCAATGATTAGGACACTATTTCTCCCAATGAAATTAATGATGGAGCACTATTATTCCCACAGACACAAATGATGGGGCACTATTCCTCACACTGACCGTAACGAAAGGGGCAGTATTCTATAAAATTACATCAACAACAGGGTGCTATTGCTCTCCCTAATACCAAAGATGTGTTGTTTACTTTCACCGATACCAGGACAGTTTTTACTCCCAATGGTCCCCCTAGGTGTGCTGACCACGATGATCATGGCTGCTGATCCATGATACCGTGGTCACTTTACATGCCTCCATCATCCCACAGCTCTCCCCCCTCTGCCTGTCAGCTCCTGTGTGTGAGACGATCTCCAAACCTGCTCCTCCCCTCCTGCCTCTATTCCGACTGGCAGTAAAGTCAGTGCTCACAACTACTGCATGCCCCTCTGTTATAGTACAATCTACCACACAGTGTATGTATTTTTTCTAAATTCCTCTGCTAAGTACCTTTTTCACATCACCCAGCTGATGTCAAAAGGAGATCTGAGCCCCTCCCTTTGTAGTCCTTAGATCGGGAAAGGAGAGCCACGGGCGGTCACGTGACGGCACATCTGGGATGTGAAAGCAGGTATTTAGCAGGAGAATTGAAAAAAAAAACCAAAAAGCACATACGCTGTGTGTTTTAACAGAGGGGCTTGCAAAAGTTGTGAGCACTGACTTTACAGCGACTTTAAGGCCTTGTTTAGAATTGCAGTTTTTTTTGGGGGGGGGGGGGATTTGCAGTTGAGCAGCATTTTTGCTGCCCTTAAAATGGTTGTAAACCCTTAATATACTCATTGAAGGGACTATGCTTGGTTTATACAGAGATGAAACCAATCCTCTTACATAAGTTGTACCTGTTTATCTGTAATTCTCTCTTCTCTACATCCATTCAAAGTGCTGAATTTATAAGCTTGTCTGAGAGTTCAGGAAAAAGGGGGCAGGGAGTTGAAATTACACTCTGCAGAGCTCAGTGAGGAGAGCTCTGAGAGCTGATTGGAGAGAAGGGACACCCCCCCCCCCTTCACACAGCACACAGGAGCAGAGTTGAGGCTGTCAATCAGCTGGAGGTCCCACACCATCACCTTTTTTCTCTTGGTGTCAGGAAAACCTGTCAGAAGTAATTCATCCTGATAGCAGAGGAATGGGGCAGCAGACAGAAATGACGCTTAGGGGTTAAAATGACACACACACACACACACACACACACACACACACACACACACACACACACACACACACACACACACACACACACACACACACACACACACACACACACACACACACACACACACACACACACACACAGAACTGAGGCTGTCAATCGCAGGCTGTGTGCTGGAGCTCCCTTCCCTGCCACCATTCTTTTGGTTTCAGGAAAAATTGTCAGAATTGATTCATGCAAATAGCAGAGGAACAAAGCAGCAGAAACTTGCCAAATGCCCTGTGGCCTGTTTCACATGGGCCTCAGCTTGTATAATTGTTAACACAAGCTTTTATAAAGCATTTGCAGAGCTTTCAGCAAGCTTTGTTGAAGCTTTTAATGTACCATTTAGCTCCAGTTTGTAAATGTTGAATACAGATCCCTTATGGGGGTGTTGATTGCCACTTTAAACAAGCTACTAGCAGGCTATTGAAGCCTGTTGAAAGCCTTCTGAAGCCTGCTAGCAGCTTTTTAAAAGTGACAATCAGCATTCTCACAAAGATCTACATATAACATTTCCAAACAGAAGCTGAAAGGCGCTTTAAGACTTAGAGAAAGCTGCTCAAAGCTTGCCGAAAGTTTAATAAAAGCTTGCTTTTCACACTGCTCTAAGGATATTTGTTTAGTTCCCCTTTTTCTTTGACTTAAAAAAAAAAAAAAAAGAATTTGCCAGGGCTTCAGTTTGTGTGTGCGGGTGTGGTCTAAAGGTTCAGTGGTCTCTCTGCAGAGGTCCAACACACCCCTTGTTGAGTCAGACCTATAGCCCCGTAAAACTTATTGTCCTTCATGATTTAAGTACAGTAGCTCTGACTTGACAGGGGGTGTTGAACCTCTGCAAAGAGACCACTGTTTCCACACAAGGGCCATCTGCAACATACCGGCTTGGAATACGTTTTTCTAATTAAACTGTGGCTGCTTTATGAAGAAAATGAACTGTAAGACTTTTGCACACTTTTTGTTGATGGACCTGAAATGATTTTAGCTAATTTAAACTTCGAGTTTATTTGGGCTTTAAAGCTTATGTATGAATTTTATAGAATCATTACATTGGTTCACCTTGAACCATTGTAAGTTTGCATAGCTCATAACTGAGTGATCCCTGTGGAAGCAGCGGTCATCTGGGTCCTGTGCCAAGCGGTTGCCCTTCTGCATAGAACCCCCATAGTAGGTCGCTCGCAGGGCACTGACAACATTCACAAATTGTCTTATAATTTTTTTTTTCAATCAATACAAGGCCTTCTCTGACTGGACAAGGTGAATATGATGGCACCACCCTTTCCACCGTGTCCAATCGGAGAACGCACTGAACTTTGAAAGCCGCTGCTGTTGCTCTAGTAGCGGCGACTACTGCAGTGATTTGTAACTTCTACAGGGATTGCTCAAATATGAGATACACATGCTCACTTTGGTCCAAGCTGGACCAATTTAACTATGCAAAAAAAGTTCATATTTAAAGTGGTTGTAAACCCTTGCAAATACCCAGTGAAGTGACTGGCCTCAGGTGATGCACAGAAATGAAACCAATCCTCCTACACAAGTTGTACCTGTTTATCTGCAGTCTTCTCTTCTCTACATCTGTTCAAAGTCCAGAATTTTTATAAAGCTTGCTGAGCAGTCAGGAAAAAGGGGGGGGGGGAGCTGAAATTACTCTCTGCAGAGCTCAGTGATCAGATCTCTGAGAGCTGATTGGAGGACAGCCATGTGGGGGACACAGGAAACATGTGGAACAAGGGGCTCT
Organism: Aquarana catesbeiana; assembly: GCF_042186555.1. Classification (NCBI taxonomy): domain Eukaryota; kingdom Metazoa; phylum Chordata; class Amphibia; order Anura; family Ranidae; genus Aquarana; species Aquarana catesbeiana. The sequence goes on along the minus strand of NC_133329.1, from coordinate 385,902,096 downwards.
GGTCAGATGAGACCAAAATTGAACTTTTTGGCCTAAAAAGAAAAAAAAACGCTATGTGTGGTGGAAAACTAACACTGCACATTACCCTGAACACACCATCCCCACTGTGGAACATGGTGGTGGCAGCATTATGTTGTGGGGATGCTTTTCTTCAACAGGGTCAGAGTTGATGGGAAGATGGATGGAGCCAAATACAGGGCAATCTTAGAAGAAAACCTGTTAGAGTCTTCAAAAGACTTGAGACTGGGGTGGAGGTTCACCTTCCAGGAGGACAACGACCCTAAACATACAGCCAGAGCTACAATGGAATGGTTTAGATCAAAGCATATTCATGTGTTAGAATGGCCCAGTCAAAGTCCAGACCTAAATCCAATTGAGAATCTGTGGCAAGACTTGAAAATTGCTGTTCACAGACTCTCTCCATCCAATCTAAAAGAGCTTGAGCTATTTTGTAAAGAAGAATGGGCAAAAATGTCCCTCTCTAGATGTGCAAAGCTGGTAGAGACATCCCCAAAAAGACTTGCAGATGTAATTGCAGTGAAAGGGGGTTCTACAAAGTATTGACTCAGGGGGGTCTGAATACAAATGTACCCCATACTTTTCACATATTTATTTGTAAAAACTTTTGAAAACCGTTTATCATTTTTCTCCCACTTCACAATTATGTGCCACTTTGAGCCCTTTCACACTGCCAGCGCCCGGGTGTCAGCGGTAATGCGCCGCTAGTTTTATGTACTTTTTTAATACGTAAGTTTTAAATACTTTTGTTTTTTGCTGCTTTTTTCGGGCGCTAGCGGGGCGCTTTTAACCCCCACTAGCGGCCGAATAAAGGGTTAAAAGTGGCGCTGCTGAGGTGCTGTGCAGGCGCTTCAGCGGCCCTGCCCATTGATCTCAATGAACAGGGGCACTTTAGGAGTGGTGTATTCACTGCTCCTAAAGCACCTCAAAGAAGCTGCTTGCAGGACTTTTTTTGACGTCCTGCCAGCTGTCCAGCAAGAAAAACACCTCCAGTGTGAAAGGGTTCTTTGTGTTGGTCTAACACACAAAATCCTAATAAAATACATTTACGTTTTTGGTTGTAACATAACAAAAGGTGGAAAATTTCAAGGGGTTTGAATACTTTTTCAAGGCACTGTATGTTTCTTTTTTTTTTCTTTTTGATCCCAATACTGTCTCCTTGTTCTACCTATTTCACTTTTTTATGGCTTTCTTACCCTCTCATATCCTTATTCTCTCCTCCTTTTTTTTCCTCTTTACATCCACTCCACCTGAGTATTTTATCTCCTTTGCCCACTTTTCCCCAACCACTTTTACATTTATAATATGTTCCTTGTTTTTTTTTTCTTCCTGATCCCAATAATCTTTCCTTGTTCTACCTATTTCACTTTCTTTATGGATTTCTTAATATCTCATATGTCATTCTCTCCTACTTCTTTCTCTCCTTTACGGAGCATTGCATCTTCTGTCCCCCCATTTTTTTTTGTTTCTTTTGCTTTTCCCCAACCACTTTTGCTTTTTTTATATGTTCCTTCTTTTTTCTTCCTGATCCCAATAATTTTTCTTTCTTCTACTTGTTTCACTCTCTTTATGGCACTTTCACCATCTCATATCTCATTCATTCTCTCCTACTTCCTTCTATCTTCTTTAGATCTATCTGACCATTTCATCTCCTTATCCCTGTCACTTTCCTTCAACCCTTAAGCATTTACTATGTGGTCCTTCTTTTGTCGTCTTGATCCCAATAGTGTTTCCTTGTTCTACCTATTTAATTTTCTTTATGACTCTCTTATCATCTCATATCTTATTCTCTACTCCATTTTTTTTTCCTATTTACTTCCACCTGAGCATTTCATCTCCCATTCCCTTTTTTTTTCCCCCTCTTGGTTTTCCCCAACCACTTTTGCATTTTTTATATGTTTTTTCTTTTTCTTCTTGATCCCAGTAATCTTTCCTTGTTCTTCTTGTTTCGCTCTTTATGTCTCTGTTGACAGTTCATCTCATTCTTTCCTAATTCTTTCTCTCTTCTTTACACCTCTCTCTTTCCATCTCACTTTTCCCCAACCCTTTGGAATTTACTGTATGTTCCTTCTTTTTTTTCCTTGATCCCAATAGTCTCTCCTTGTTCTACCTATTTCACATTCTTTATGGCTTTCTTACAATCTCATACTCTCAACTCTTTACATCCACTTGAGCATTTTATCTTCTGTCCCCCTTTTTTCCCTCACAACCACTTTTACATTTATTCTATGTTCCTTCTTTTCTCTTCCTGATCCCAATAATCTTTCCTTGTTCAATTTGTTTCACTCTCTTTTTTACCCTCTCATATCCTTATTCTCTCCTCCTCTTTTTTCCTCTTTACATCCACTGCACCTGAGCATTTTACCTCCTTTGCCCACTTTTCCCCAACCACTTTTACATTTATAATATGTTCCTTCTTTTTTTTCTTCCTGATCCCAATAATCTTTCCTTGTTTTACCTCTTTCACTTTCTTTATGGATTTGTTAACATCTCATACGTCATTCTCTCCTTCTTTCTCTCCTCTTTACATCCATCGGAGCATTTCATCTTCTGTCCCCCCATTTTTTTTGTTTCTTTTGCTTTTCCCCAACCACTTTTGCTTTTTTTATATGTTCCTTCTTTTTTCTTCCTGATCCCAATAATCTTTCTTTCTGTCACTTTCCTGCAACCCTTTAGCATTTACTGTGTGGTCCTTCTTTTGTCGTCTTGATCCCAATAGTGTTTCCTTGTTCTACCTATTTAATTTTCTTTATGGCTCTCTTATCATCTCATATCTTATTCTCTACTCCATTTTTTCCCTCTTTACTTCCACCTGAATATTCCATCTCCCTTTCCCTTTTTTTTTTCCCCCTCTTGGTTTTCCCCAACCACTTTTGCATTTTTTATGTTTCTTCTTTTTCTTCCTGATCCCAGTAATCTTTCCTTGTTCTTCTTGTTTCGCTCTTTATGGCTCTGTTGACAGTTATCTCATTCTTTCCTACTTCTTTCTCTCTTCTTTTTCCCTGTCACTTTTCCCCAATCCTTTGGAATTTACTGTATGTTCCCTTTTTTTTCTTCTTGATCCCAATAGTCTCTCCTTGTTCTACCTATTTCACTTTCTTACAATCTCATACTCTCTCCTCTTTACATCCACCTGAGCATTTTATCTTCTGTTCCCCTTTTTTCCCTCCTGCTTTTCTCCAACCACTTTTTCGTTTATTCTATGTTCCTTCTTTTCTCTTCCTGATCCCAATAATTTTTCCTTGTTCAATTTGTTTCACTCTCTTTATGGCTCTCTCATATCTCATTCTCTCCTACTTTTTTTTTTTTTTTTTTACCTCCTTTACACCCACCTGAGCATTTCACCTCCTTTCCCCTCTCCTTCCTCTCTTCCCCCAAAGACTCTCCTCACCTCACTCATATATCTCCTATTAAACTCTTCTTTTCCCTGGTGGCTGCCTGCCTTATAAACAACATCCCAAATACATACTCACTGTCCTACATATTGTGCTTCATTGCAGAGCATTGTCACAGCTCCACTGCCTTCCCAGCGTATGATGGATTAATGTTCTGTGCCAGTAGGCACACGGACCGCATCTATTTATATAGCAAGGTATGTACACATGGAAGAGGCTTGCAGATTAGAAGGAAATAAAATAAGACGTCCATGGGAGAGCTGCTTATTGTCTCACTGATATTTGAGCAGCTCCGGTGCCAGCTGGGATTGCAGTTTATTGAATTAAAAAGCCATATTGTCTTCTCTGCCAGAGAGGAGATTAACGGCAAGCTCTCAGCGGTCTGTCCGCAACACTTTGATTGCGAGCTCTCAATTCTACCCAGACCCTCCGAACACATCTGGGGCTCCGCATTCACTCTCTGTAACCTTATATCAACCCCGGGCAGCGTTTCATGAGGGGGGGGCGATGTTTCTAAATAAAGCTTGCTTATACTTGTACATACTGGGGTGGAGAAAATAAATCTCTCTGTATTGCTGATAGCTACTGGTCAGGCTATTGCTTTCAATCCCGTTTTTCAGTATAACAGTGATATCTTTAATTTGATTTCTTGCTCAAGAATGGCTAAATTTAAGGGCAGCATATGTTAAATCACTGTTGCCTGTTTTGCTACACTCCACCCAAATTGACTCCCTGTTTTGCATGGAGCTTTCTCTCCTGTTGAGTGTTAGCCAATGATCAGGAACCTGGCAATACGATTATTGCACATCCTGGCATGGATTTTAAATAAAAACGAAAAAGAACTCCTTTAAAGTGAGGTTCTAGTGAAATAACACCTCCCTTCCAGTCTATACTGCTTTATGGATTTTAAAAGTAACCCTGGAGTTCTTAAAGTGGAACTCCAGTCATAACTAACACTAAATCCTACTCCCATTCTAACCCTGTAGGTATACTTATCTATGCTTAAGCCACTCTGATCCCAGGCTGAGCTGTCAGCGGTGGCAGGAGAGGCAGCCGACAACAGATGCACCATAATAAGTCTATGGGTAATGTCATCTCCTAGGCATTTTCCAGCACACTGAAGCCACCGCTGGAGACCAGACCAGAGTGGCTTCAAAATAGGTTGGCATAGCGATCTTTTCTTTACAGGTTTAGATAGAATAGTCTTAGAATGGCGTGGGAGTAGGTTTAGAATTAGTTATTAGGTTATGACTGGAATGCCACTTTGGCTGTTCTTTATAAAAAATTCTCATAGGACTGCCCTGGCAGATGGTCCCTCTCCAAGATACCTAGGCATAGGTCACATGATCCTAGCTGACGTGTGTAGAGGTTTGTGAGACTGGCTCTGCTTGAACTCTGACCCTTATCTTCAAAGCTGAGATTATGTGACTAGTGCCTGGGCATTTTGTCATGTGGAGAAATTGCAGTTCCTCCACATGATAAATGGGTATAGGATGAAAAATGACAGTTCATAGATCAAGAAATTGGAGTACTGAATCTCACCAACACAGCATGTAACATTTGGCATCTTTTGCATTTCTACGTCCCTCTTGGCTGTCTCATACTTTTGTCATGTGACTGTAAAGCATACATCCTTAATCCTGCTCCCCTATACTTCATGATCAGCTGGCATTCTATACCCTTCAGATCAGGACTGTGTGCAGGCCATTTGAGTTCCTCCATACCAAATTCATCAGACTGTCTTAATGAAGCTGGCTTTGTGCACATGGTCAAAGTTGTGCTGGAGCAGAAACTGTTGCCGTGAGGTTGGAAGCACTCAATTGTATGAAAGGTTGTAGCATTGACGGTACCCTTCACTGAAAACACCTCAACTCAGTTTGGATGGTTGTCCACATAAATTTGCAGATGTAGGTAGGTGTGATGGGCAGGGGTCCTCAAACCTACCTATTTAGTATATCTACATCCTGAAGATAAACAGTCTTTTGTATTATGTAATGAAAAAATATCAGAAACACAAAGTATTGCTGATCCCAGCGTTCAAATGGAAAAAAAAAGTGTGATGCACTCTAGCAGCTATTATAACATAAAATCAATACATAAAAGATGCCGTAATAAACAAATGAATCACAACATTAACAGCGCTACGAAAAAAAAATCACCAAAAGTATTTTAGTGCAAATAAATGTTCAGCACACAAATATATGCCAACAAGTCCCAAGCAAAGTCTATAGGATAAAAAAGGTGCTCCGTGACCCCTCAATAGTATGAAGAAGCCTCAAAAGCCAGACGCCAACACCGAAAAGGAACCTCGTGCTCAAAAAGGTGATCCCGGTTGGTAATGCACTTACCAAAAACAGGGTAATATATAGCCTTATTATCTTCAAGAACACATAAGTGGGAACCTTTTCTGATGAACAATTCTTCATGAGGCGCCAGTTGAGTTGTAACCAAATTTCTCCTTATAATATGGAACACAATCCAACTGCTAAGCATTTCATAATGATATCTTATGGTCGCTCACCAATGTAATCCAATTAAAACAACAGTTCACAGCAATAACATCTATAGTAAGTCCACTCTGCATGTCAGTCTCACTGCTTCCTGATGTTGATGAACGCGGTGAGTCCCGGGATGACACGTCCAATGCTGACAGACAGGGGAGCTGCGTGGCCACTCCCTACAATACCTTGTATTATGTAGCATTGATTGTATCCTTCTTTGGAAACACAAGAACTCATTTTGGAGCATTGTCCAAATACATTTTGAGATGTAGATAGGTGTGATGGATAGGTGTCTTCAAACTTGCCAATATAGTATACCTTCAGCCTGAAGATAAACAGTCTTTGTATGCTGTAGCATTGACTGTACCCTTCATTGGAAACACCTGGACTCAATTTAGTGGGTCGTCCACATATATTTTGAGATGTAGGTAGGTGCGATGGGCAGGTATCCTCAAACTTTCCCTTTATAGTGTATTCTCATCCTGGGGAAAAGCTCACCTCCCATAATGCAACTGGTGCAGGACTTTCCATATGACATATACGCCGCAACATTGCTCTTGGGGTTTGACCACCAACATCATCTTTAAGGATTTTCGGTATGGTGCTAAATCTCAGCTGTAGGCAATAGTGTGAATTGGTTGTTCTTCACAATCCACTCATCCACTCATTTTAAAACAATATCCTGTTTATTTAATTAGACCATCGCTCTTCTTTAAATTATTTAGATGATTGCATATGTCCCTAATCAAATGCTAATTGTGTCAATAAAAAATAATAATTGGTAAATGAGATTTTGTCACGTTTCTCAGCGCTGCAGAATCGGAGAAGCACTGACACACATCTTAATTATCAGCAAATCATATCTCGGCACTGCTTTATTAAACCCGTAAACCTGTGTTTATCTCATTAGGATGGAGAACCACTGAACTGTAATTTCATTCCTTTGGATATTAAATTGGAAAACTGGGATGACTTACCCGAAGCAATGCAGCAGAAACCAAACAGATCCTTGGTAAGATAAGTCATTTGTAAAGTGGGTTAATTAGCGGCACGTTGAGCTTTATCTTCTATGTCGGAAGAAATCACAGTCTCTGCTAGGAGACAGCACAGCTCGTCAGTGATTGGAAGTCCTTCCAAAAGTTTGCTGCACTTCGAGACCAATTGTGTTTTTTTCTTAAGAAGTGTTATTTAACTTTTGACTGCAGCGTTCAGTCTCTGAGCTGTTTAAATATCACACAGAAGTACACAGATTCTCCAAGTTCCAGAACAGCATTTAAATAAGATTTGATAGACAGTATTTTCACTACAGAAGCGTGCTGCTTAATATAAATGATCAGCGCTGTGCCGAATGGTCTTTTATAGGACCTTGAGGTGCTGTGTGTTTGAAGCTTCGCTGTCAGAATGGCAGATCTAAAGAAGGTTGAGGGAAAAAAATGGTGCAGCGTTTTAAAGAGGCACTTTTATCCAAGTAATGAAAATATATAAAACAAAAGAGATAGGTGTTGAAGTGCATGCATTTCTAATTAACATTTCCATGTATTCATCCATTTAAAGCTCAACTCTGGGCAGCTTAAAAGTCACATTTTCTTTCTACCACTCCACAACCCCTTTTAGCTAATTACCAACATTTATTTTAAAAAAATAATTAGGAAAAAACGGTGGGCACATGACAGTCTACATCAGGTTCTTCATGCTCCTCTGTAGTGTGGGAGGGTCATTTTTGAAGTGTCCACGTCTCTTCCTTGTGACGTGGATGCTGCTCATTGACTGATGAAAGTGTCCATACCAGGGGTCACCACTGTGTGTTTTATTGTTAAAGGCATGACATTATGACATCATGAAGGGGCGGTGGCAACAAGACTGCTTGACTGAGAAGTAGGAAGCAGATTGCAAGCAACTGGGGGAGATTTACTAAACCTGGAGCACTCAGAAACTGATGCAGGTGTCCATGATAGCCAATCAGCGTCTAACTTCAGCTTGTTCAGTTAAAGTGTTACTAAACCCAGGACCCTGCACTCAAAATATCTGGTCTCCCGCAGTACACAGAACATTTAAATGTAATTTTAGTAAATATAAACTGCTAAATACCTTTTCTCATCAGCAGTATATAGCAGTCTTGTGACTTCTATCAGTGTCTGGGTAAAGCTTGTAGGAGTAGTTTTCATTCTCCTCTGACTGTCCTATGAGGCTGCAGGAGCCCTGACCCTCTGTCTGGACAGTGCTGATTGACCCTGTGCTGGTCACATGCACCCCCCCAAGAAAAAAATTGAAAAATTCTCTAGCAATAATTGAGTATGTGCAAGGTTCCCCTCAAGGCTCTGTACTGTGTGGAGATGGATTGGGGACAGTGGAAGAAGGGGAGTATCAGAGAAGACAGGATCCAGACAGCCTTGATACACAATGCAGAGGATTAACCCCTTAGGTTCTACAGTGAGTGTAACAAGCATTCTTTACTGCATATACAGACTGATTTTGTGGGTTTAGGAACACTTTAAGCTTTGACGATAAAACCTGGAAGCTGATTTGTTTCTATGCAAAGCTGCACTAGATTTTGGATGTTCCAGTTTTAGTAAATCTCCCCCCACTGTGTCTACCACCGGAGGAGGTGCGGCAGAGGTTCATATGACTGTGGGGGTCAGGTGAGTCAATATGGGATTCAGAAACATTATTTTTAAAAACGCAGAATAGGCAGGTGCTATTGTTTAGTTCTGTCCATGTGTTCATTTTAACTTCCATCCACAGTTCCAATGTTTTGTTGTTTTTTTTTTTTGCAATTTTTTTTTACGCGATTTTATTTTATTTTTTTATTTATTTTTTTTTTGCACAATTTTTTTAATGCAATTTGCTTAGCAATGATGTAAAAGACAGATACCGTTTATTACATTAATCAGGGGCGTTACTGTGATCCAAAATTCAGGAGCAATGAAAACAAGTACAATCAAGTAACTGAACCATAGTAACAAGCATAAGCTAGCAAATCTGCAGGTGTCCAGGACTAAGTGCTTTCTCCGTATTGCTATCTTGTCATGGAGGAATTCATTATATGTTGGGGAGAGGGGGTTGTAAAATCTAAATAGTCTGTTATGAAAACAGGGAAGGGAAAGGTCCCAGTAACCAAGAAGGAAGAGGTCAGAGGGGGGTGACTAGGAAAGGGAGGGGTAGGGCCCAATTCTAAACTTTTGTACTCCTTGGTCTTACTCCAGGGCTACTGCAAAGCAATATAACTTTCCAGCTGCTTGTGTGCACTTGTATATGGGTAGATGCAGCCTACGTTCGAGTGCATACGTTTTGGATTTAGTATCAACTTGAGATGCATCTGAGATCATTCGATGCGTCTTGCTGCAGAGTTCCTTCTGACTTGCATTTGATGTTTTTAAAATTAAATTTTTAATAAACCCTCATCTTCAGCCAAGAAAGCTGCCATCTTAGCCTCTGTTTGATCTGCAAATGCTATGGTGCAAGTCAATTAACCTACCAGCATGTCTTTGGAGTGTGGGAGGAAACCTGAGTACCCGGAGGAAACCCAGGCAGGCACAGGGAGAACATGCAAACTCCAGGCAGGTAGTGTCGTGGTTGGGATTTGAACCAGCTACCCTTCTTACTCCCAGGCGAGGGTGCTACCCACTACACCGCTGTGCCGCCCACATGTGATCAGTTACGAATCCAGCCATTTGATGGTTTGACAGTTTGGTCGAGAGCACACGCAAATGTGACAGTAATCAATCCCCGAATGCTGGGAATGTAAATGTGTTTTAAAAACATTAAATCCATGTGTTTAGTTCCCCTTTAAAGTGGTTGTAAATGCTGAAGGTTTTTTATCTTCATGCATTCTATGCATGGAGGTAAAAAAAATCTTCAGTGTACAGCTCCCCCTTAGCCCCCCTAATACTTACCTGAGCCTGACCTCAATCCAGAGAAGTGCATGAGACCCAAGGCAGTCCCTGGTCTCTCTCTAGTGATTGGCTGAGATGCAGTGAGGGGCGGGGCTGAGCCACGATCGGGGGCGGGGCTGAGCCACGATCGGGAGTGAGCATGCACGAGTGCCCCCACAGCTTGCTATGGGGGCACTCGGCGAGGGGGAGGGGTTCAGAGCGCCAGTGGGGGACCCGAGCAGAGGAGGATCGGGGCTGCTCTGTGCACAATTATGGCACAGAGCAGGTAAGTATGGCATGTTTTTTTTTCTATATTTTTTACATAATTTTTTTCCTTTACAATCACTTCAAGATGCACTATACTGCCTTTGCATCACTATTGACTTGTATGGGGGGAAAAAAGAGGTTCTGACGTGGACAAAACCTACTGTACACAGATTCCGAAGCTGTCATTCGGGATTAAAAGGAAAACAGCTGAAGCATAAAGCAACTGAAACAGTGCTGCAGATAGAAGTAGCAGATGGGTCATGTGACTTGTCAGCTATCACTTGCTTTACAAAAGTGTAAAATATTTCTTTAAAGGAAATGCACTTCATTAATCTTATTTTAATAACATAATATATAGAGTTCAGGAGGTGGAATTTAGCAACATAAGTACAATTCCTGGTTACAGGCAGGCTTTATTGAACCATGAATAGATAGCACCAGAAGATGTTATGAGACACGAAAAGGTAAATCTTAATCAAAGACTAGTAACAGCATGGAATAAATCTGATGCAGAAGTAACTGAAAATCCGGTAATGAGGCAACATGCGGACCAGCCGGATCAATGGCTTTTTTTTTTTTGCAGCACCAGTCAATATTCTGTTACCATGGATGTCTTTATCAGCTTGTCATGGGTAGGAAATAACTTATAAATAATTTAAAGTGGTCAGTATATGAATACTGTACACAACAGGGCAATCTTAGATTGTAAGCTCTACGGAGCAAGGCCCTCTGATTCCTACTGTATTAATGTGTACTGTACTTGTACTGTCTACCCTCAAGTTGTAAAGTGCTACGTAAACTGTTGGCGCTGTATAAATCCTGTATAATAATAATAATCTTACATAATGTTTCACTGAATTAAAGTGTTGCTAATCCCAGGACCCTGCACTCACTATATCTGGTCTCCCACAGAACACAGAGATGCAATTATATTGGTAAAGATAAACTGATAATTACTTTTTCTCAGCAGTATATAGCAGTCTTGTGACTTCTATCCATGTCCAGCCAAGCACTTGCTAAAGCTTGCAGGAGGTGTGTTTGCATTCTCCTCGGACTGTCCTATGAGGCTGCGTGACCCCTGACTCTCTGCCTGGACAGTGCTGATTGGCCCTGTGGTGATCACATGCACCCTCCCAAAAAAAAAAAAAAAACACACCAAACTGAGCATGTGCAGAGTGCCCCCAAGGCTCTGTACTATCAGGAGATGAATTGGGGACAGTAAAAGAAGGGGAGGATCAGAGAAGACAGGATCAAACAGCCTTTTTACATGAAAAAGAGGATTAACCCCTTAGGTTCCACAGTGAGTATAACAAGCATGCTTTACCGCATATACAGACTGATTTTACTATTTGTGGGTTTAGTAACACTTTAAGTAACTTCCACACTGCTCATAGGATCCCAAACCCCATTCTCATTAATTCCTCTTACCTCATTAAAAGGTTCTAGTCATTTGCAGAGGTCCTCTAGGTTCTAATCTGACACTAAAGCCTCCAGGTAAATACAAATGAAATGCAGGTATAGGAACTGTTTAAAGTGAAAGAAAAGCCTAAGTCTTAAAATGTTTTGTTACGTATTTGGAGATGAAATCTCTTTTCCTCCAGACGTAAAGAGTGCCCCCTTGTCCTCTGTGATGACCCTAAAATGAATAACAACAAGTTCACTATATGGACCCCTTATGTATTTGTACATGGTGATCATAACCCCCCTTAATCTTCTCTTCTCAAGAGAGAATAAATTCAGTTCCTCTAATCGTTCCTCATAGCTGAGCTCCTCCATGCCTCTTATCAGTTTGGTTGCCCTTCTCTGCACTTTCTCCAGTTCCCCGATATCCTTTTTGAGAACTGGTGCCCAAAACTGAACTGCATATTTCAGATGAGGTCTTACTAATGATTTGTACAGGGGTAAAATGACCTCCCTCTCTCTGCAGTCCATGCCTCTCTTAGTAGAAGAAAAGATTTTGCTTGGAACTGCAGCTTTGCATTGCGTGCTATTAAGCTTATGATCTACCAAAACCCCCAGATCCTTCTCCACCATTGACTCCCCTAGCTATTCTCCTCCTAGTATGTATGCTGCATGCATATTCTTGGCCCCCAAGTGCATAACTTTACATTTATCAACATTAAACCTCATTTGCTACATAGTTGCCCAATTAAATAATGCATTGAGGTCAGCTACTGCATAGCTTGGTGTCATCTGCAAAGACTGAAATAGTACTTTTAATCCCAGACCCAATATCATTTTTAAATATGTTAAAAAGTAAAGGTCCTAACTAGTGGCGGCTATGTCCCCCCCCCCCCCACTTGCTGTCTGTCAGTCAGTCTGGCACTTACCCCATCTAGGTGGCAGTGGCTCCGGTGTCCTCTCCTCCAGCACGGCGGACCCCATCTAGGTGGCAGTGGCTCCGGTGTCCTCTCCTCCAGCACGGCGGACCCCATCTTGGTGGCGGACAGCGGCTCCAGTGTCCTCTCCTCCAGCACGTCAGACCCCATCTAGGTGGCGGGTGATGGGCAGCGGCTCCAGTGTCCTCTCCTCCAGTACAGCAGACCACATCTAGGTGGCGGGCTGCGGGCGGCTCCGGTTGTCCTCTCCTCTCTCCTCCTAGGCATCAAATAGAATCGCCTGACATTTTAGCCAATAGGGAAATGGGTCTCATGACCCGCATCTTCATTGGCGGGGAGGAGATTTAGTGTGAAAATAGCGAATATTCATTTGCTATTGTCACACAACTGGGTAAGCTCAGAGTGCAGTGCTTTGCATCCCAAGCCCACCTGTTTTTGAAGCCTATTAGAGATTCTTAAAATCTCCCCCCATTGGAATTCATAGTCTGGCGCCCTGTATGTAGATCAGGGGGCCGGACGCATTAATAGGGGGGGCGGCGCCCGTGCGCCCCTTATGGACTGGCCGCCACTGGTCCCAACACTGAACCTTGAGGTACACCACTGATAGCCTTAGACCATTCAGAGTAAGAATCATTAACCACTACTCTCTGAATTTGGCCTTTTAGCCAGTTTTCTATCCATTTGCCAACTGATTTTTCCAGGCCTGTAGCCTTTACCCTACACATTAGCCGTGTTTTTATATGAGTACATCATAAAGCAGGCACATATCAGAAATACTACTAAAAAACTACATGTTTGAGCTGGGAACATATCTTGAATATGACAGCTTCCCACTCAGTGCTAGTGGCCAGAGGCTGGCGTCCCAATGATGTCAACTGGCCCCATTTACATGTCAACTAGGCTAGGAGATTCCCCAGCTGACATCTGAATGTGAAGAGACAGAGGATGCTAGTGATTATATTGACCGATTAATAGAACTGCACAATTAATCGTTAAAAAATCGTGATCTCGATTCACCCCCTCTGACGATCTGTCCTGCTGAGTTTGCAGATTTTTTCATATAAACATGTGGAGAGATTATCTGCTCACTCAGCTGTCAAAAGAAAGCATCCGGGCAATCTGCCCAGTTTAGAACTTGAAACATTGTAACTAACTTCCTTCTTAGATCAAAGGGATAGAACTTCTGTGTAAACAAAATACCCAGGCAATCTGCCAAGTTTTAAACAAGGTGTAAATGCGGAAAGTTTAACCACTTAAATTTTAAATCTTTTTCTGACACTCTGACACTTCTTTCTTAAGTTAAAATCAATATTTTTTGCTAAAAAATTACTTGGAACCCCCAAACATTTTATATATATATATATATATATATATATATATATATATTAGCGGAGACCCTAGGGAATAAAATGGCAATTGCTGCAATATTTTGTCACACTGTATTTGCCCAGCAGTCCTTCAAATGCAATTTTTTGGGAAAAAAAAACACTTTAATAAATAAAAAAAACTAAACAGTAAAGTTAGCACAATTTTTTTGTTTTAATGTGAAAGATGATGTTACGCCGCGAGAATCGCGAGAGAATCGTGATCTATCCTCTAAGCAAAAAAAATCATGATTCTTATTTTACCCAGAATCGTGCAGCTCTACCGATTATCGCCATGGCCATGTTTGTCAGGGACAGCATCAGCATTCCTGCATCTTGGTTTACATTCTGATGTCTGCCCAGGGAATCTCCCGGACAGCACTTGAATATGTCTGGAGATAGGTCACCTGCTGTTTGGATCCATTTGGCTTCATAGCCAACAGTATCCTAACAGTGACGGATTCACGTACCCGTTTGTGACAGTTCCATGAATCTTCTGCACCCCCTGAGGAAAGAATGGAAGAGTAGACAAGGGCTAGAGGTAGGAAGGGGAAAGGGTGTGTGTGTTGCCAATGTTACATTGTACAAGCTGTAGCTGGGTATCAAAACCTGGAGGATAGAATTGTGTGTACCAAGGGTACCAGATTTGATGCATTGTGTTCACAATTGTGGCAAAATTTTTCATGATTTTCACATTTTCTAGTTCAAAGGCACAATGCAAGTGAATACAAAATAATTAATAGAAAAGGCAACATTGTAAATAATAATTTAAAATACTTGACCTCCATCTTCTACCTGTAATCTTTTTTGAGTTGATGACGGGGTCTCTTTAATATTAAAGGGAAGCCTCCACTGAGGTGGGATCAACTCTCTGTTTAAAAGAACAGTTGGGGTTTGCATATAACTTCAGCTGTCTACATCTCTGATCTGCCAATTGTTTTGACATGTGTCGTTCATTGATCCTAATCTCTGTTTATAGATTTTTTTTCATCACTTACTCGGTTTGAATTGCACAGGCATGTGAAAGATTTGCTTTAAAGGAAAAAATACTTAAGTGAGTAAACATTCTGGGCTAGCAATACTACATGAAAATCCTGCCTTTTCATATTATTCACACCAGACTGTCTTTCCTTAATTTTATTTCATTGAACATCTGTTTTGGCAGGCCAGTGATATTTGGATTTTTTCTACAGCTTACCTGTAAAATCCTTTTCTTGGAGTACATCACGGGACACAGAGCAGCCATAATAACTAACTGGGTTATACACCACCTATAGATGAATGGACACTGGCAAACCAAAAAGGCAGGAAGTCCTCCCCTATATAACCCCTCCTACACAGGAAGTACCTCAGTTTTGTAGCAAGCAATAAACTTCCCAGACAAGAGGGGAGTAATCTCTGTGTCCCGTGATGTACTCCAAGAAAAGGATTTTACAGGTAAGCTGTAGAAAAAAATCCCAATTTCTTAATCATACATCACGGGACACAGAGCAGCCATAATAACTAACTGGGATGTCTCCAAGCAATGCTTTTGAGGGGAGGGAACCCATTATGACCAAAGAAAAACCATTAGAACAACAGGATCTATATTGCTGCCTGCAGTACACTGCGTCCAAATGCAACATCCTCCTGAGTCCTAACATTCACTTGATAAAACCTATTGAATGTATGCACCCAAGACCAAGTAGCAGCCTTGCAAAGCTGAGCCATCGATGCTTGATGATGAACTGCGCATTAAGCACTCACTCTTCTGGTAGAGTGTGCCCTTACGGGAAAAGGCGGGGCCTTACCCCTTAATCCATACGCCTGAACAATCACTTGGCGGATCCATTGGGAAATAGTTGACTTAGATGCTGCCTTTCCCATCTTGGAACATTCTGACAATACAAACAGAACATACGTCTTACGCATCTGAGCCGACATTCTCAGATAGACCCTGATAGCCCGTACTAAATTTAGAGAATAAAATAATTTCTCCTCTGCAGGCTGTGGATTCGGAAAAAAAGAAGGTAGAATGATATCTTGATTTAGATGAAAACTGGACATTACCTTGGGCAGAAATTCTGGTTGTGGCCGCAAAACCGCCCTTTCCTGGTGCAAGATCAAATAAGGTTCTTTACAGGACAGAGCCACCAACTCCGACACCCTCCTGGCCGACGTCACTGCCACCAATTAAATACATTTTCTTGTCAAGAGGACCAGAGGAATCTGCCGGATTGGCTGAAAATTCTGCTTCTGTAAAACTCCCAGGACTAAATTTAAATCCCAAGGGCACAGAGGCGGCCTGACCGGTGGAAGCACACAAATCATCCCCTGTACAAATGTTCAAACTAAGGAGTAAGAAGCAATAGGCCTTTGAAAAAAATAATGCTAAAACCGAAATTTTACCTTTAATTGTACTTGAGGTCAGATTCATATCCACTCCTTTTTGCAGAAAAGTCAGAACTCTCCTGATGACATATCTACGGGGGTGGCACCTTCTGGCCTCACACCAGGCAATATAGGAGTTCCAGACTCTATAGTAGATACTCCTAGAGACTGGCCCCCTAGCATTCAACATGGTAGATAATACTGACCCAGAAATGCTCTGGTCTTTTAAGATCCTGGTTTCAGCAGCCAAACCGTTAAATTTAGAGACCGTAAAGCAGGGTGGAATATTGGACCCTGCGAGAGCAGATCTGGACGGAATGGAAAAACCCATGGGTTTCCCACTGCCAGTCTTACAATCTGTGCATATCAAGTCCTTCTGGGCCAGACTGGAGCTACTAGGGTCACTGGCTTTCTCTCTTCCTGGATCCTGCGTAGTAGCCTTGGCAATAGCTGGATTGGAGGTAAGGCATATATCAGGGAAAACTGATCCCACAAAATTACCAAGGCATCTGCCCCTAATTAAAGCTGGTCCCTGGTTCTGGACACAAAACTGTCTAGCTTCCTGTTGAACCTGGACGCCAGCAGGTCTACATCCGGAACCCCCCATCGGCGGCAGATCGATGCAAAGATCTCGGGATTTAGGGACCTTTCCCCTGGAAGCATTTGCTGGCAACTCAAAGTCCGCCTGCCAATTCTCCACTCCCAGAATAAACACAGCTGATAGGGAAGGAACAAATCTTTCTGCCCAGGTCAGTGTGCGATCCACTTCTATCTGGGCTGTCTGACTCCTGGTACCTCCCTGGTGATTGATGCATGCCACAGCATTGTCCGACTGGACCCTCGCAGGACATCCCCGTAGTCTGGAAGTCCAGAAGCTTAGGGCCAAGCGAGCTGCCCGAATCTCCAAAATATTCATGGGCAAGTCCCTCCCCCTGCAGGACCACCCTCCCTGGATGGTGGCTTCCTCTAGGACTGCCCCCCATCCAGAGAGAATGGCATTTGTCGTCACCACCCTCCAGACCACAGGCAAAAATGACTTTCCTTTTACCAGGTTCTTGGTTATCCACCAATTGAGACTCGGACGCACTTTCAGCCGAAGAGACATGTGCCAGTCCAGAGCCTGGACAGTCTTATTCCAGACAGACAGAATGTTGTTCTGTAGTGGACAAAACTGTGTTAATATGGGCCCTCTATCACACCACTCAGCGCCAGGACAAGATGCAGCCTCAACCGCAAACAACAATTGGAACAAATGAATACAGTATAACCGTCCAATTTGTTAAGTACAAAGAGGCACGGAAAAAAGACAAAGGATAAAAAAGCAGCTGTTTAAAATTTAAACATCAAACATATTAAAAGTGGTATAGCATAATCAAACATACAGACCATAATATCCCACTAAACAGCGCTAGTGTTGAACAGAAATAAACATGCATGCGGCCAACAACACATGAAAAAAAGTCCTTTTTATAAAAAGCGGTGATAGATTCAGAGTGTAGTTCAGACAGTGTCCACCAGGTGTTTGTAATGCTGATTCCGGGTGTGCACCTTCCACCAGTCAACCAGATCCCACCATGTGATGACACACTCCCCTCAGGGGGTTAAACTCGCCAGAACTGGGTAGTATTTAAGCCTTCAAGGACAAAAACAACCAAGCCATATACTACTGCAACCACCACTTCGAAGGATTCTCAGATGATCAAGGACCGAAATTAAATCAACAACAAAAAAGGGTACATAGCGTAATCCTGTTTATTGAGAATAGATCCCATCACATCACACATAAAAAACCTCCCTTCAATAAAGGTTCGTACATTATCATGCAATCAACTAAGCACATCAGAAGGCGTTTACTTCACCGCAGTAGATAAGCCAGCGGCTCAGCTGTCCAGGAGCCGCTATCCACTTCTTGGTTCTCGGTGGAACGCAAACGTCACTTCCAGCGTCATGTAAGCCACGCCCTAAAGTGTAGTGGAATTGTGCATAAGAGACTGCTTTGAATGAGCACACCATTTTCCCCAGTAGCCTCATACACAGGCAAATGGAGGGATATTTTTTCCCTTTTATGACCTGGGCGAGGTCTTTAATGGCTCTAACCTTCCACAGTGGCAAAAAACCTTTGCCTTTACTGTGTCTAATGTTGGCCCCAGATGCTCTAGGCATTGAACCTGCTGCAGGGTCGATTTTGACCAGTTCAGAACCCAACCCAGACCTTCCAAAAATTGAACCGCCCGGGCTACACTCTGCTTCAGGTCTGGTACCGTTTGATCTACCAGTAATAGATCGTCCAGGTATCCTGCAACCGATATTCCCTGAAATCTTAGAACTGCCAGTACCTTTGTGAATACACGAGGTGCCGTGGCTAACCTGAAGGGCAGCGCCACAAACTGAAAATGTTGGTTGCCTACTGCGAATCGCATAAACCTTTGATGGGATCTGCAGACTGGCACATGTAGGTACACGTCCTTGATGTCTATGGATGCCAGATATTCATTTCCGTGCAAGGAGGCACCAACTGAATGAATTGACTCCATCCGGAAAGAGCGAATGTTTACAAACTGATTCAGGGCCTCGAGGTCCAAAATAGGCCTTACATCTCTATTTGGCTCTGGGACTATGAAAAGATTTGAGTAAAAGCCACCAAATCTCTCGTTGGCTGGAACCTCTGAAATGACTCCTTGTGACCTTAGATGATCTATTGCCTGAAGAAAAGACTTTCTTTACCGGATCTATGGGGACACACCGTAGAAATAGCCCACCTGTCTCGGATCGCTTTTTCCCAGGCATCTGAGAACTCTAATAGCCTTCCCCCTACCCGTGTGTGTGGAGGCGCCCCTTCATAAGGAGGGCTTAGGCCTGGCTTTAGGGGGTCTCTGGGCCCAGTGATTTTTCTGCCCCTGGCCTTGAGGCTTTCCCCTAGACCAAGGCGGCTGAGGCCGTCGAAATTGCCTGTAATTAGAAAGTGCTGGGTACCGAAGCACTAGACATCTTAAAGGAAGGTCGTCTGCTCCTCTTCTTAACTGGTAAAACTTTTAACCCCTGAAATCTTCTGAGTATATTTATGCAGATCTTCGTCTCCAAATAGCCGCTCCTCGTGAATGGGGAAACCAGCTAATAATCTTTTGCATGGTAACTACGCAGACCAGTTTTTTAACCAAAGAATCCTGCGCATATGTACTGATAGCAGGATCAACCAGGGCACCTGTTGTATGGAATCCTTAAGAGCATTTACTGCAAAACATAAGGTACGAGGTAAAAGTCTTGTTTACCTGCTTTACCTGATCCTTTAAAGACTGACAGATACCAATAGCTGCCACTGCCGGTTGTGCAGCAGACCCAGCAATAGCAAATGAAGCCCTTAATAAAGACTCCAATTTCTTATCTGCTGGATCTTAAAACACCTGTGCATTATCTACAGCAGTGGTCGTCAACCCTGTCCTCAGGGCCCACTAACAGGCCAGGTTTACAAGATAACTGAAATACATCACAGGTGATATCATTTGCTGCTTAGTGATTGCAGTATTCTAGTCTGCATCTTCCCAAGTTAATACATAAAACCTGGCCTGTTAGTGGGCCCTGAGGACAAGGTTCATGACCACTGATCTACAGGACAAGTAAGACTTTTATTCACAGAGGAAATGGCAGTGTCCACAGATGGCATACTCCATTTCTTTGTAAACTTTTCCTCCATAGGATACAAAAGTGCAAACCTTTTAGGAGGAATAAAAAGTTTATCAGGGTGATTCCAGTCAGCATACACAATCTGCTCTAGCAAGGGATATACCTGCGAGCTCCGTGGAGGCCGAAGAGATCCTAAAGAAGAAAAGGAAACCTCAGGGACCTCTACAGGCGGCATTTTAAATCCTGATCGGACCATCTCCGTGGGACTGGTTTAGCAGTTTCTAGGATTGAAAGGCTGAAAATGGTTCTTTAGAACCTGACTCCTCAGAAGTGGAGTCTGTGGCCTGACCTTCTTCCAGGTCATTTACTGACACTTCTTCCACCTCTTCTGCCCAATCCCGTTCCAATGCAGGTGGGGGCTCAGGTGAAGGGGATCTTTACCGTTTCTTTCCACCTTGGGAAACTGAAGCAAACATACCTGCTATTTTTCCCTCCAGCCCAGCTAAAGCTGATGCTAAGTCGTCCTTTGTGACATAGGTTGAGGCAGAAGCATTAGCTGTTGCTACAGTGCCTAACAACTGTAATGGCTCAGACTGGCCAGTTGCCTCAGGTCTTTCAGGAGAGTTAAACACAGCAGATGTAAGGCTAGCATCCTCCAGTACCGATGGTGGTGCATTTGCACCCCTTCCTGCTGTGCCTCCCCCCCTCCTCTTCCGGGAAGGCATGCCTGAGACAAAACTTGAGGTAATAAAGCCCCACTTTATGCACTTCAACTGCCTTGCAAAATACAACACTTAGTCCTTGCAGTACACAGCTCTTACAGGACCTGCAGTGCCCTGGTCCATCCACCCACAGTAACTCACGTGCCCAGCTGACGCTGCTCTGTGTCCTCTCCAGCTTGCTTTCAGAAGCTTAGGACTGGAACAGCTAATATGGCTGCTTCCGCCCCTACTGCACATGTCCGGCGTGCACGATTGGCAAGTGCACGCTCGTAGCGTCCTGTCCACCTATCGTGTCCCTCCTACGTCCACGTCCATTCCCGCGCGTGTGCACCCCCTATGGCCGCATAAATAGTGGTGGGAAAGGGCCACCGAAGGCGCCGGAGTAGGAACTCGGTTTGCAGGGTCGTGGGACTCTGAAGAATCTGCCTCCTGTTAGGATCGTCCCAGCTTGAAGCCTCCAGAGAGAAGCGCTGCCGCACCGCAACTCCACTGCCCCAGAGGACAGAAAAAATATGACACCTGGTCCTATAAAAAGTAAGAGACTGTAAATAAGTTGTTTTTTTTTTAAAAAAAAACACTTACCAGTCTCGCCGCAGGATTCTGCTAAAAAGCTAGATTCCAATCTTCCCCCATCACGGCGGGTTCTGTCTCTTGGACCTTCAAGGACCAGGTCCCCTTGAATATGGGGCCACTCCTTTGGACCTGTAAAGCACCCTGCCGGATCTCCTTTGGAGTTTTTTCTTACCAGGGGGCCGGATCCCAGGGTCCAGTGCCCAAAGGGTCACATTACAGGCAATACCTCGTAATCTTCTTGTGTAAACGATGTTCAGGTACCATCCATTTTAGTGTATCACCGTCCAGATGGAGCCGATTATATAGCCCTTTAAATCCTTCAGGATCTGTTCCAGGACCATTCTCTTATCTAGATTATGGAGAGCTTCTCCAACCATGACCATCACCTTACAAGACGCTGGCGAAAAAACTGAGGTACTTTCTGTGTAGGAGGGGTTATATAGGGGAGGACTTCCTGTCTTTTTGGTTTGCCAGTGTCCATTCACCCATAGGTGGCGTATAACCCCGTTATTATGGCTGCTCTGTGTCCTGTGATGTACAATAAAGAAAAGTGGTAAGTCTTGCAGCTATAGGGGTCATCTCACCAGAGGGACTTTCTGATGAGAGTTTCTATGTTCTATCGTTAAGTGGGTTTCCTCTAAGCTCTCAGGTTTCCACCTAAAAACACGGTAATAAGATCATGGAAATCTGACTAAATTGCCAATAATGTTTGATTACAATTTGTAGGAGGGAGGTACATTAGATAATAGAGTTGTTTAGTGGTAAGGACTGGTGTAAATGGTTCCACCTGAAAAGGCATGGTGTAATACACATGGCAAAGTGCCTTGAAAAAGTATTCATACCCCTTGAAATTTTGTCATGTTACAACCAAAAACGTAAATGTATTTTTTGCAATTTTATGTGATAGACCAACACAAAGTGGCACATAATTGTGAAGTGGAAGGAAAATGATAAATGGTTTTCTAAATTTTTTTACAAATAAATATGTGAAAAGTGTGGTGTGCATTTGTATTGAGTCCCCCGGAGTCAATACTTTGTAGAACCACCTTTCACTGCAATTACAGCTGCAACTCTTTTTGGGGACATCTCTACCAGCTTTGCACATTTAGTTTTATTTTTGCCCATTATTCTTTGCAAAATAGCTCAAGCTCTGTCAGATTGGATGGAGAGTGTCCATGAACAGCAATCTTTAAGTCTTGCCACAGATTCTCAATTGGATTTAGGTCTGGACTTTGACTGGGCCATTCTAACACATGAATATGCTTTGATCTAAACCTTTCAATTGTAGCTCTGGCTGTATGTTTAGGGTATTTGTTCTGATGGAAGGTGAACCTTCGCCCAAGTCTCAAGTCTTTTGCAGACTCTAACAGGTTTTCTTCAAAGATTGCCCTGTATTTGGCTCCATCCATCTTCCCATCAACTCTGACCAGCTTCCCTGTCCCTGTTAAAGAAAAACATTGCCACAACATGATGCTGCCACCACCATGTTTCACAGTGGGGATGATGTGTTCAGTGTAATGTGCAGTGTTCCTTTTTTTTCGCCACACATAGCGTTTTTCTTTTAGGCCAAAAAGTTAAATTTTGGTCTCATCTGACCAGAGCACCTTCTTCCACATGTTTGCTGCGTCCCCCACATGGCTTCTCGCAAACTGCAAATGGGACTTCTTATGGCTTTCTTTCAACAATTACTTTCTTCTCGCCACTCTTCCATAAAGGCCAGATTTGTGGAGAGCACGACTAATAGTTGTCATGTGGACAGATGCCTCTTGGCTACTTCTCTGATGAATGCTCTCCTTGCCTGGCCTGTCAGTTAAGGTGGACGGCCTTATCTTGGTAGGTTTGCAGTTGTGCCATACGCTTTCCATTTTCGGTTGATGGATTGAACAGTACTCCATGAGATGTTCAAAGCTTGGGATATTTTTTTATAACCTAACCCTGCTTTAAACTTTTCCACAACTTTATCCCTGACATGTCTGGGGTGTTGCTTGGCCTTCATGATGCTGTTTGTTCACGAAGGTTCTCTAACAAACCTCTGAGGGCTTCACAGAACAGCTGTATTTATATTGAGATTAAATTACACACAGGTGGACTCTATTTACTAATTAGGGGACTTCTGACGACAATTGGTTCCACTAGATTTTTGTTAGGGGTATCAGAGTAAAGGGGGCTGAATACAAATGCATGCCACACTTTTCACATATTTGTAAATTTCGAAAACCATTTATCATTTTGCTTCCACTTCACAGTTATGTGCCACTTTGTGTTATGTCTATCGCATAAAATCCCAGTAAAATACATTTACGTTTTTGGTTATGACATGACAAAATGTGAAAAATGTCAAGGGGTATGAATACTTTTTTTCAAGGCACTGTATGTCAGTACAAAAAGTAAATAACAGAGATAGCCATCACAGAGATGGTCATAACAGAGAGAGTCTCAGCACTTATGGTCACTCTGACTACTTCAGTTTCTTGAAATCTGTCTCCCCTGGATGATTTTCTTGCTGGATAGCAGGCCACTCACACCACCTCAGCTCCCGGTGGAGATGCCCCCTTATGGGGGTCCCCGATTTACAGTGCCACACTTTTATTATATAGTCAACCTTGTAAGTATGGTAGAGAGTGGGTTTTTATACTTGGTTTTATTTTTCTTTATTTTTTTATGATTTTTCTTTTTTTTTCCTTGGGTAGAATCAGACCAACTCCTTCTATTATATTTTTTATTGAACTCGCATGCTCCTGAAGAGTGGATGAATCCACGAAATGCATAGAGCTATTATATGCTGTGTCCCTATGATTCAATTGATATCTGTCAGTATGTATAATTTCTGATATTAATCATTTATAATCATGTGGCAGCTTGTCTATATTGTATGTATAGATATACATTTTTATGAATTGTACCAGTTATTTTAATTGTATTGGATATACACTCATTCATGATTATGCTTTTATATGTTAAGTTATATAATAAACTGAATTCTTTATACCTACGTGCTTTATTCAAAGTCCCAATCACCTTTCCCCTCCTTTTTGACATATAGATAGGGATGGAGGCAATTGACCTTACCAGGTCACCACCTCATATAAAGTCCTACTTGTTGTATAATGTTACTTAAAAAAAAACGGAAGTGATAGCTCTAAAATACCTACTTTGGATAAAGAAACCATTACACTGGGATCCGCTTTTGGGCAGTCGGGTCGCCGTTTAAGGCAAGGATCAGCTTTTGTATTGATTGAGTAGTCCCCATACAACAGAAATCATGTGATCAATTATTTAGTCGTTTGTCATGTGACCAGGTGCCATGGAATCCTGAAGTGGCAAATGCTTTAATAATAATAAATTTTATTTTATACAGCGCCCATGCTTCAGAAAGCGCTTTACATAAACAAGAGAAACAAAAGCACAAGAAATACACTGTGTAAAACGGAGGAAAAAAATATTCCGAGACAATTACGTGAAAGCTTGTCTAAAGAAAAAAGTTTTTAGATTTTATTTGAATGAGTTTAGAAAAGACAATTCTCTGATGTTCTTTGAAAGTCAATTTCAGAGTTTTGGGGCATAGCAGGCGAAGGAGAAGGATCTGTCTCCCATTGAGTATAGGTGAGTAGGGGGACACACAGAAGACCAGAATTCGAGGAGCGAAGGTTACGGGGGGGGGGGGGGGGAGTAAGTTGATAAAAGTTCAGACAGATAATGGGGTGCCAAGCCATGAAGAACCTTGTAGGTGAGCAAGAGGATCTTAAAGCCTATGCTAAACCTGATGGGCAGCCAGTGCAAGGACTAGGATAGGGGGAATATGATCACCATGATACCAGACCTAGACAGGATTCTGGCTGCAGAATTTTGTACATATTTTAGACGATTAATATTGGATTTAGGTACCAGTAGAGCATTGCAGTAGTCAAGCCGGGGGGGACACAATTATATGGATCAGCTTTTCAGCTACAGTGTAGAGCCGAGCAATCTTTCTCAAGTGGGAAAAATGATGTTCTGAGAACAATTTGTACATGTGGATCAAACTGGCATGAAATATCATCCCTAGATTTTTCAATTATATTTTAGCCAAGATATCTCATTTTGCAACCATTTATGTGTTTAAGGGAACCAGGTAGGCAAGGGAATGAGGGATATTCGCTTTACTAATAGACCCCTTATCCACCATTCTCTAGTTAATTAGAATTTTCTGCTGAAGGCCTAAATCAAAATTTTAATGTAAACTTCCCTTGCCAAATGTTGGTCATTGCAGGCAGATAGCATGCCAGATTTAAATGTTTCCATTTGGGTATGACCAGTACTCCATTGTCTTGTACAAGCACAGCTGGCCATGTTGGGTAATGGCTAGAGCTTATAAACTTTATTATGTCACCGCCCTGCTATATGACAACGCTACTGGATAAAGATAATTTTTAATGTGTGTTGTCAGATTTATTTATTTGAATCCTTGTGATCTGTAATCCATTGCTACTTCTAAGAATATTTTATAGATCTCAAAAATGTACAGTTCTAGTTTTTATATTTTTGTATGGTAATAGGAAGAACCATATAACACCATTTATAAATATACATGACCATTATACAGGGGGGGTTGCAAAGATATAACCAACTTTTTTTTATATATATTATTTGTCTAATAACTTCTTTATTGCCTGACCAATAGATCTTATACAACTCAGCCTAATAAATAAAACAATTCTGCTGTAATTATTGTTTATTTATAGCAGCCTTAGAATGAGATTGTGTTCCTATGGGCCGAGGCTGAGCATACATTGTGTGCCATCATGTATTTTTATCTCTAATATTTATACTGGTAACTACAGATTTTTATTAAAACAGGCATCCAGATATTGTAAAGTCACCTTCTCTGCTACTGTGTATACATTTTATATAGTTACATACTTTGAATAAATATTATTCCTTTGAAGCGGAAACCTGTTCCCTGAACAATAGCCGTTATTGATCATGCTCTAGTATCACAGACAATTAAGTGCAACTTATATTGACTCTCCAGAGCAAAACACAATAAACCAAGAGGAAAGCAAAGATTTTTATTTAAAAAAAAAAATTTTTTAGGCTCTAATTGCAAAACTTGGAAAAATAATATAAATGGATTATGCCTTTAATGACCCTATATATAGAAATGTGTTATTCACACACACGCACATATATGTGTGTATATGTATATATAGCAAATTCAGACAAGTGGTGCGAGCGTCTGCTTCTGCTGAAAATAAACTTGGGTTCTGCTCCTCTAGCAAATTCTAACACCTACATGTTTCTGTGGATGCGAAGGCCAAGGAAACAGATTTTTTTTCCTTCTCATTTGCAGAATTACCAACTGTGATAATTCATCAATATTCATAGCCTTGTGTTTTAACACTTTCACACCCAGCGTGAACGACACCGTTTAGAAATAACGCCAAGTTCTCCCCCCCTTCAACTCCTCCTAAGCAATGAAGAAAATTGCACTTGGCGCTAAAACTTTGACACGTCTCGGCAACCTGGTGATTTAACTATTGAACTGAGCAAGCGCTTTCAAAGTGTGTGCGCACTAGCTTTTGCTGAGACTTCTGTAGAAGAGTTAAAGTCTGGAACACTTTAGTTTCTGCTCAAGGCTTGAATTTTTTACAAAAGGAAACGATTGTCATAAAACGTTAACTTCTTTTCAAATTGGGTTGTGTTGTTCCCTAAATCCTGTATTATCTGGTATTAAGGAATAATTATGGTTGCATTCTTCCGTGTTATGCAAACATTTGCAAAACCTTGATGCGGTCTAAATTGGCCACGAACGATTTACAAATTCTAGTAGCTTGGCAATTTTTTTTTTTTTTTTTAATGCAATTTATACTGGCAAAGAGGGAGAATGGGTGTTGGGAATTTAAATATACCCCCGTGTGCACAATTGCATATAAACAAATACTAATAACATACAATATGTCTAAAAGAATTTTGTCTTTATTTTACACAATATAAAAAGCACATGTTGCTATCACTATAGTACATTACAAACAAGTCTGTGCATTAGGTCTTCTAGAAGGGTCAACGCGTTTCGCAGATCATCCAATTTTTCAGGACCAGTAGAGTTAGGCACATTGAGATTGATAAATCAAATAGTTTAAAAACAGATCATTAACAAAAACAAAGAAAATCATACATCAAAACAAAAAATACAAACATGTTATTATAGTGTTGGTACAGGTCAGATTGTGTTTTATCCAATAATAACTATTCTTTCCATTCCTCATGAAAAAATTGTTTGTCTTTAGTATTGCATATCAATTCACCCCTTTCGGGTAGAAAAAAAGCACACTTACTCAAAATGGATGTAGTATAATATACTCTGTGTCCATGGAAGGAAAAGGGTCAATGATCTCAAAAAATAGTCTGCTGGCCCATGGGAGGGCAGCCATCAGGTTAAAGTATCAAGGACAGGTAAACTATATCAGCCAAAAAGAAGGAAAGGTATTAACTAGCAAGAGGTTTCATCACTATATCAGAATAGACCAAGCTAGAGATGTAAAAAGTAACCCCTATTCATCAGAGCCTGTACATAAAAGAAGGGGAATGCTTACCCAAAATCTGAGTTGATATGTATATAATATCGTAATGAGTCAAAGATGAAGTCCAGGTAGATTAAAGTGCATGTACTGCGATTGAGGGGCTCACCACATTTTCCTGTCGCATCATGGCAGCATACACGTTTGATAGGACCACTTAGCTATAAATTGAGTAGACACCCGTCCCAGTATTCTCTTATTTTTCCTTACCTGTCAGCACCCCCTTACCGCTTCGCCCCAGCCAGGTTCTAGCCTCTCCTGGGTGGAAGTCCTTCTTGTACAGCCTCTAAACGAGCTAAATGGAAGAAGCCCCACTCTGGTGATCTCAGGGGCACTCTCTTTCTCACTCTGCTGTCTGACCACAATATAAGCCTTAAACAGGCTTCATGTGCAGCAGCCCATATAAAACCTTAAACAGGCTTACTGGAGGAATGGCCAGGGAGTCCTCAGTTTGGCCTCATGAAATAAGCCTTAAACAGGCTTAGTTGTGTGCAGCGGTCTCCCCCTTATTTCCTCCTTCCTACCAGTTGTTTCTGCCTGTCTGCTGGGCTCTGTTGTCCTCCATCCTGCCCTCCGTGGGTGCCGAGCGCCCTCGGCGTTCTCGCGCATGCGTGGTGCGTCGTTCTGGGCGCTCCTCTGCCTTTTCCAGCTTCCAAGATGGCACAGAGTGTTCCGTGGCGCTACTGCGCATGCGCGAGCGTCCGATGCCTGTGGCGGCGGTTTTAAAAAGCCCAGCATCAGCTGTGTATTGCTACTGCTGGATGACTGAACTGAGACAGTTTGTTTCTTCCCTGTAAACGCTCTGCAAAGGTATGTGGCTTGCCCTTTATTCAGCTGTCAGCCTAAAAATCTTGCTCCCTCTGCATATCTCTTCTTACTATGTCTGCAGGTTTCCAATCCACTCCTTCACCATGGAGACCGCTGCCCCAGTAGATCACCGCCAGCCTAATAGGTAAGGGGGGGGAAGACAAGGGTAAGTAGTGAAGATCGAAAAAGAGAGCACTACTAATGCTACCTAAATTGGTCAGCCCTACCAGGTCCTCAGGAACGTCTGCTTCAAGACAAAGAGAGTCCTCGCACAGAAGAAGTCCCTCCAGACACAGATGGAGCCGTTCCTACCATAGGAGAAGCCACTCGAGAGGAAGCCGCAGAAGAAGCCACTTTAGGTCTTATTCCAGACATGGTCGATCCCGCCATAGAAAGTCGCCTTCACGCAGACCTCATTCCCCCGCACGCCATTCCCGTCCTGCCGGGAACGCATGCTGGATTTGTGGCGCGGCGGCTCTCCCGGATAAATTGGCCTGCCAAAAATGTCTGGAGGAGGCCACAAGAGAAAGAGTCTCGGATACTGGAAATTCCGATGGGGCCTTAGCCCCCCAGGCCTCGATACCAGACGTGGATTTCTCCACCACTACCTCTCCAGCCCTGGCCAGTACGTCAAGGGAGCAAGACTCTCTGTCTAATGAGGGTCTGGAGATATCGGATGGGTTCGACTTCTCTCTGATAGAACCGTTTGTCAAATCGGTTAAAGAGGCGATAGGATGGGAGGAACCCCAGGAAGTTCAACCGAAGCAAAGGAAATATTTTCCTCATCTTAGAAAGGATCCAGAAGCTTTCCCGTTCATAGACGAACTGGAAGACCTGATTAAAGAAGAATGGCAAAGACCAGAGAAAAAGTCTAGTCTGAATAACAGACTTCTAAAACTATACCCACTCAAGGAGCCTAAAGTGAATCCTCTGGTATCTCCTCCGGTAGTAGATGCATCCTTGATGCGCCTAGCCAGGCATGTTACCCTCCCGCTAGAAGACGCGGTAACATTCAGGGATGTGCTCGACAGGAAGATCGACACGGATCTCAAGCGGGCTTACCTGTCGGCAGGAGGTGCCTGCAGGCCTGCAATAGCACTCGCAGCGGTAGGAAGAGCCATCTCGAGCTGGTCTACAAGCACAGAGAAGCTTGTATTGGAGGGTGCAGACCAAGAAAAAATAGTGAAAGCGTTGCAAGAACTAAGCTTGGTAGGTGACTTCGTGGCAGAGGCTTCGGTCTATACCATCAGGTCTGCGTCAAAATCTATGGGATAGGATGGGAGGAACCCCAGGAAGTTCAACCGAAGCAAAGGAAATATTTTCCTCATCTTAGAAAGGATCCAGAAGCTTTCCCGTTCATAGACGAACTGGAGGACCTGATTAAAGAAGAATGGCAAAGGCCAGAGAAAAAGTCTAGTCTGAATAACAGACTTCTAAAACTATACCCACTCAAGGAGCCTAAAGTGAACCCTCTGGTATCTCCTCCGGTAGTAGACGCATCCTTGATGCGCCTAGCCAGGCATGTTACCCTCCCGCTAGAAGACGCGGTAACATTCAGGGATGTGCTCGACAGGAAGATCGACACGGATCTCAAGCGGGCTTACCTGTCGGCAGGAGGTGCCTGCAGGCCTGCAATAGCACTCGCAGCGGTAGGAAGAGCCATCTCGAGCTGGTCTACAAGCACAGAGAAGCTTGTATTGGAGCGTGCAGACCAAGAAAAAACAGTGAAAGCGTTGCAAGAACTAAGCTTGGTAGGTGACTTTGTGGCAGAGGCTTCGGTCGATACCATCAGGTCTGCGTCAAAATCTATGCTGGCCTCGGTAACGGCCAGAAGAGCACTATGGCTGAAACCCTGGACAGCGGACCCAGCCTTCAAGTCTAATTGGTGCCGTATCCCGTTCGGAGAAAATCTCTTCGGAACGAAATTGGACTCGGCCATCTCCAAGGTAACTGGTGGCAAGTCTGGGCTCATCCCCTCGGACAGGAGGCCCAAACAGCAGAGACCTCCTCCCTTTAAGCGAAACCTTCCAGAGAGGTATAGGGACGCGAAAGCGTACAGACTGGGGAAAGAGTACCGAAGGAGCTGGAAGAACCCTCAATCCTCCTTTATGAAATTCCAGAAGCCTAAGACTCCTGCTTCCAGCGACCAGAAGCCTTTTTGAAGGTGCGCCCGTCCGGCCAGCGGTAGTGGGAGCAAGACTCCAGTTTCAAGCTGGTCTGGGCGGAGACCTTAAGGGATACCTGGACTCTGGCCACTGTCAGTTTTGGCCACAGGTGGTCCTTCAAAAACCGACCCCCAAGGGATCAATTTTGTGCAACCCGTATTCCTCCATCTCGGGAAAGAAGGTTGTCCCTACTAAACTACATTCAGGATCTTCTCCTAAAACGAGCAATAGTAGAGGTCCCGCCAGCACAACGAGGCAGGGGATTCTATTCTCCACTATTCCTCGTCAAGAAAAAGTCAGGGGACTTTTGACCAGTTCTAGATCTAAAGAACCTCAACAAGTCCATCTGGGTGGAGTCATTCAGGATGGAAAGCTTGCAGTCTATCCTCCAGGCCATAAATCTGGCAGACTGGATGCTCCCCATAGATCTCCAGGACGCCTACCTGCACATTCCAATCCACGTGGCATTCCAGAAATTCCTGCGATTCTCGGTGGGTCAGGGGCATTTTCAGTTTCAAAGCCTTCCTTTCGGGATCTCAACAGCCCCCCAGAACGTTCACAAAAGTCTTACTACCAGCAATAGCTTACTTGAGAGAGAAAGGTCTAAGGGTCCACCATTACCTGGACAACATCCTCCTCCTCTCAAGCAGCCAGGAGTCACTCGTGCAGCATCGCGAGATCCTAGTTTCCACCCTAATGAATCTGGGATGGATAATAAACTGGCAAAAAAGCAACATCCAACCTACCCAAAGGATGGTCTTCCTGGGGGCCGAACTAGATACCCGAGCAAATACAGTGGAGCTGCCAGAGAAAAAGATGTCTCTACTAATTCAAAAGGTAAAGGATGCTGTTCCGGCACCGTGCCTACCAGCCAGAGCATACCTCAGCCTTCTGGGTTTCCTATCAGCAACCATGCCAATGGTCCGATGGGCGCAATGGAACACCAGACCCCTGCAAGCCTCCTCCTTGCGCCAGTGGGACGGCTGGTCCATGTCACAATTGATTCGCATCTCGGAGGAAGCCAGTCTATCTCTACAGTGGTGGACACACCCCTACAACCTCAGGAGATGCAAACAGATAGTCATCCCCCACCAGGAGGGTAGTAACTTCTGATGCCAGTCTGGAGGGATGGGGGGCACATTACCTACACTATGCGGCTCAGGGCCGCTGGCACTTCAAAACCAAGGACATGGTCTCAAATGTTCTAGAGATGAAGGCAGCCTTCCAAGCCCTCTTGGCATTCAGCACCCTTCTGAGTGGAAAACAAGTTCTCATACAGATGGACAACCGAGTGGCTGTAGCCTACATAAACAGGCAGGGGGGTACCAGAAGCATCTCCATGATGCAGGAGGTTGGTCCGGTGATGCGGTGGGCTCAACTGAACCTTCGGGATCTGAGGGCGGCCTATATTCTGGGTGTCCAGAACTTTCTGGCAGATTAACTCAGCAGAACATTTGTTTCCAACAACGAGTGGTGTCTGAGCGCCCAAGCATTTGCCCTCATATGCCGGACATGGGGTCATCCGGACATAGATCTCGCAGCAACGCCAGCGAACAGGAAATGTCAGAGGTTTCTGTCAAGGAACCCCTTCCCCTCAGCTGGAGACAGATTGTCTCCAGCACTCCTGGAACTTCCACCTAGGCTACATTTTCCCACCAACTCCTCTTATAGCCAAGTTCCTTCTGAGGCTCAAACATTCAACGGCCCTAGTACTGGCTGTGATTCCCTTCTGGCCACGGAGGCCTTGGTTCACCACCCTCCTGCAGCTGAACACAGCGGATCCACTTCCACTCCCAGTGACGACGGATTTACTAACCCAGGGCCAGCTGCTCCATCCGAGTCCAGGGAAATTACACCTAACGGCCTGGAGATTGAAAGGTCTAGGTTCCTAGACCAAGGCTGCTCTCAGAAGGTAGTCGATACCCTGCTCCAGGCTAGAAAGTCTTCCACAAATAACACCTATGGAAGAATCTGGGGAAAGTTCTCTTCCTTTGCCCAGGAACAAGGTTGGGACCCTTCTTCCCCATCAGCAGTACAAGTGCTCGAGTTCCTCCAGTCAGGTCTGGACAAAGGCCTTAGGTCCAGCACCCTAAAAGTTCAAGTTTCTGCCATCTCCGCATTGACAGGAGTTAAATGGGCGCTTAATCCTCTGGTGGTTCAATTTCAAAGAGCCTGTCTGAAACTAAGGCCCCCTAGAAAGCCTTCATTCCCGACATGGGATCTATCAACCGTCCTAGAGGTCTTATCCAGAGAACCATTCTTCCCACTGGAAGACATCTCCCTTTGGGACCTGACACTAAAAGTATCATTTCTAATTGCCATCACATCGGCGAAGAGGGTCTCAGAAACGCAAGCCTTGCTAATCAAGGAACCGTATCTGATGGTCTACCCAGACAGACTAACCCTGAAGCCTTCAGATAGATTTATTCCAAAGGTCTCCTCTTCATTTCACTTGACCCAGGAGATTGATCTCCCGGCTTTAGTCACGGATCAGGGCATCCCCCATCCTCTGGATGTCAGGGGTAACATTCTGCAATACCTCTCTATAACCAAGCCATTCAGGAAATGTGAGAACCTTCTAGTCATCCCACACGGATTCAGGAAGGGCCAGGCGGACTCTGCCCGTACCATCGCCTCATGGCTCGTGAAAACTATCAAGAAAGCCTACTCCTTAAGCACCTTGCAGATTCCAGAAGACTTAAGAGCGCATTCCACCAGGGCAATGGTTACTTCATGGGCAGCTTACTGTAAAGTCTCAGTGGAAACTATTTGTAGAGCGGCCACATATCACATATATCATATCCCATTATAAAGTAGACGCTGCACGCTTATCAGCAGTTGAATTCGGGAGGGCCGTTATACAGGCCAACTCTTCTGTTTCTTGTCAATAAATTTACTTTGCATTCCCACCCAGTTTGGCGAGTTACTCCCCAACGTGTATGCTGCCATGATGCGACAGGAAAACGGAAAATTGTATACTCACCTTTCCGTAATTTTCCTTTCCTGTCGCATCTTCATGGCAGCATACAATCACCCACCCTTCTGAGGTGACATATGTATATATATATATATATATATATATATATATATATATATACAGAGAATACTGGGACGGGTGTCTACTCATTAATTTATAGCTATGTGGTCCTATCAGGTTGTGGGGGCGGAGTCACAACCCAACGTGTATGCTGCCATGAAGATGCGACAGGAAAGGAAAATTACGGAAAGGTGAGTATACAATTTTCCGTTATATTGACATGAGAAAAATCCAAGCTTAGACCACTTATATAAATAAAGTGATAGATTGGTAACACATTGTCCACCTCAGAAAAAATTGTAACCATGCTTACCCTCAGGTGTGAAAACAATTTATACTGGTTATGAATAGCAAATGTTGCTATACGGTGCCAAATTTGTAAGCTATTTGGTCTTGGTCTTTCACCAGTTCACTGATGTTTTCACCAAGATGAATTTCAGATAGGTATATATAATAAAATTGAAGGTCTATTATATGTCCATTAAGAAAACTGTTTTCAATACAGTTGGTGTCAGTACCAAAAGATATTTTTATATTTACTGCATGTGATGCTTTAAAATGCAAGGCTGAGACATGGGCAGGAAGGCTAGGTGTTAGTCAAAAACATTAGGCTTATTGTATAAAAGGAGAGGGCCAGAGAATGTGGGAAGCTGGATCTTTTAAAGCAGTGTGTATTTTTAGTCTGGTCTTAAGAGGGGAGGGAATGATTAAGCTGTCATGTATCTGGGTGATTGTACTAATTATCCCTCAGGATCCCCTCCAAGTTTTATCCACTTTAGTACATGCTTTTAGTTAAACAGTACCAAACCTGATGATGGGGAACCCTTTGAACCCCCTAAGTGCATTGGATTTTTATGATACACTATCCTAAGTGAAATGAGATCTGGGCTTTTTATGTTCTGTTTTTCACTTTCCCTTTTGCACACCTAGTCCCTACTCATGATGTGAGCTATGGGTTGCCAAGCAAGCTATGGCTTTAGTCCATAAAGATCATATTGATCCATGATAGGTCACCACAATTACACTTCTTCATTGTCTAATCTGTAGTTTAGGTGGTCAGTGACTAAGCTATTCTATACAACTACAGTGGGAAGGAAAGTGAGCTCATTGATATGGCTTGACTTGGCTGTGCTGTCTGGCAAGGGGTGCCTGGATCACCAGATAGACAGTACATGTGTATTTATGTCAACTTTGTTGGTCTGCGGTTCAAACTGAATCCAAATCCAGTAATGATTTTGTGATAACCGATCATTTGCTAGTTTTGAAATTCCCAAAAATCAACAGCCCAGTTGGATTTCGCCAACAGGCAACAATTCTTGAACTGAGGGAAGAGCAAACCTGAAGAGCATCCAGATATGGGCTCTTTTCCTGTACAAGAGTCCATGTTTTTGTACTGATTACCTTTGCTGTCAGGTTCTCCAGCCACAATTTTCTGCCAGTGGACATCTAAATGTTAACTGCTCTTGATGTATTGCATTATTTCCGGTATCTCCAAAACAGGTCCAAGTCCATCCAAGAACTGTGTGTACTAATTGCCCTCTCTCCCCTCACATTTCTTTCCCAGATTCTGAAGTTCGTCAGAGAATGGAACAGTTTGACAGCCATGAAGCAGCGTGTAATCCGGAAGAGTGGTCTAATCTTTACCAGCCCTGTCCTGGCCGCAGGAGAGATCTCCAAACAGCAGTCAGCGCACACCAGCACCAAGAGGTATACAAAGTAGCCTTGGCCCCATCATGCAGGCAGTGCCCACTCTGTGAGCTTCTACTGTGTGCATAGGCACACATTAACCTCCTTGTGAGGAAAGGATTAGGTCACTTGCAGCGGAACAAAATACAGGTTATGCTAGTGTAGCAGAATCTCTGACCTCCCCAAGTCTAATGAGAACCTTCAAGGCCAAAGATAGCTGACATCCTTCAATATGTAGTGGGTTGTGAGGCATAGTGGGTGCAAAGGTGGTAAAAGTCATTGGGCGCCAGACACTTCTTGGATGTAAAAGAGGTTTTATTTTTTTGACAGTCCTTTTTATATTTTGCAAGGGAAAGAGGGTTAGGGGTAAGACACCCTTAAATAGTTGCAATTTCAAATGGCCGACTCCGAGACTTCAAAAGGAGGACAGCCGTACAAGGAAAGACCCCAGCAAGGTGCCACTTCTGCACGTGCAGGTTTGCTGCCTCCTATGGCAACAGTACTTAAACAGTTCCTAACACAAAGTTTAACAGTTCTCTCAGCTGTACTACAACTTCTCCTTGTAGTTCTTCAGTCCCTTGATATCCTAGTCTCTCACTGAACTCTCTGATTCACTGACTGAATCCCGTGAGCTCCTCAAGGCTTTTGCAGTGGTATCTCCCTCAAGCGTCACCCACACTTTCTTGCTGGGTCTCTAGCTTGGCACTCCGGATACCTTCAAGCTTCACCCCTGCTGACTGGTTTGGTCCCTAGCTTGGCACGCAAGGCTGCTCTGCAAGCACTGCCTCCACTGGTTGGGTCCCTGATTTGATCACCACCTGAAGTTTCCCGATTCTCCACCATGCCCATTTGGAGAGAATACTGCTCCGGTACTTGCTTCAGTTGCTCACTATGGTCCCTGGTAAAGGCGATTGGTCCCTTAGTGGCGACAGCTTCCCTTCTACCACCATGATGGTTAGTGCCATATAAATCAATATGCTTGTGCCATACACAATCAAAATGCAACAAAAAGTATTTATAATATACACAAATCTGTAAAGTGCTTGGTGCCCATATAGTAATGAAATAAAGTTCAACGGTGCTCCAAACTTGTAAAGTGTGAGCTGCTACACTCCCCCCTTCGGTGACACCAATCGCCAGAAACAATGGACCCTCAGCTTTGCAGTCTGGTGTCAAAAAGGTCTGGGATATGTGGGATGGTTGTTCAAAAAACTATTCCAAGGGGATTGCTTTATATCAGAAAGGATGTACCACACTTCATAGATGGGGAAACATAGAGAAAGCTTATAGTGAAATACTGCTAAAAAAACAATTTAGAGCGCAATCTAGGTGCCACCTACAGGATATCTGGCAAAAACAGGCATCAATAAAAACATCCAAATCCGCTGCTGTATGTCATGCGTTCCATGGAGGCGGAAATTGCGTCAATGGTTAACGTGAACCGGAAGTGCATCAACGCGTTTTACCCCTCCTCCAGGGCATCACCAAAGGACATCCCTTCCGGTTCCTTGCAATCAATTTATACCCAAGAGGAGATCACTCTTCCCTCTGGGAAGAACGAAGAGACCAATTACGATCAGTGTAAACTAACACCATCTTCCTCCTCTGACATAATTTCCTGTTGCCAGATATATAAAAAAATCTTTATATAAACCAAGGCCATAATAGCAAACATGCCATTTGGCTATCATACTACAATGAATCATATAATGCTATAGACACCACAAAAGATTTCCAGTACATAATGTATAAAACAAATTGAGTAGAAATATAATAAAATGAGATAAAAATAAAATTAAAAATATATCTCTAAACAATATAATTGAAAAAAAAAAAATAAATGTTATTACTAATTAGACAAAAAGCAATTGAGATCCAACTCAATGTTGAGGCCATGAGGACTCAAAGTACGAAGCTTATGGATCCATTGTGTCTCATTCTGTGAGCTGGCTCTCGTGAGATTGGATTCTCTTCAATGCTCCCCCACTCTATCCCACAGAATGTGAGGCTCCTTGGATCTCTGTTATGAAACATTCTAAAGAAGTTGGACAGACTGTGATGCTTATAACCCTTTTTGATTCTATTAACATGCTCCTTAAGCCTCATCCGCAATTTCCTTGTGGTCCTCCCCACATACCGGAGACCACAAGGGCAGGACAAAAGTTAGGTAAGGTGTGGTCCCACAAGTGATATATTTTTTTTATTTCAAAGACCTACCTTGGGAGTAGGAACTGAAGTGGGTAGTTTTCCTTTTCCTGTGTTTGGAAGTCTTTAACAAACAAAGGTGCTTTATTGTCAAAGAAGGCAAAGTTACAGAATACCAATTGACACTATACATAGCTCTACATAGTAGGTGTACATGCTTTACCACAATATGTTCTATTCAGTATAAATAACAATATGGCATTGTAAAAGAAAATTTCAATACCAGTAACCAAGTATTTCTGAGTTTCCGTCCACCCGATCCACACCCACCAAATACATTAGGAAGCAGGAGAAGTGTATTTCTTAAGAGGCCATCCACGGAGCCCAGACTTTTTCAAATTTCCATGGACACCCACGGTTTATATACGTCATTCTGTACATGGGTATGGCTGCTTCAATCTGTGCCTCCCAGGCCACAACTGACGGAGAGGAAGAATCAATCCACTTCATAAGGATTTCCTTTTTGGCGTAAAAAAGAAGATAGGAGATTAGGAGCTTAAGATGATAGGGCCTTTGTTCATCATCAAACACTCCCAACAGAGCTAGCGCAGGTAGAATCGGAAGAGATACCTCCAACCTGGAATTAATTTCTCCAAAAATCGCAAACCAAAATGCCACTATGATGGGGCACTCCCAGAACATATGAATAAAGGTACCAATTTGCATCTTGCATTTAGGACATACGGGATCTCTTTCAGGGAAAATGCGATGGAGTCTCTGCGGGGTGTAGTAAACCCTATGTATAAATTTGACCTGTATCATTTTATCCCTAGATGCTATCACTAATTTAGGGCCGTAATCTAGACAATCGTCCCAACCCTCCTTGTCCAACGATGGGATATCCGCCTGCCATCTTTCCCACAGCTTTACTATTTTGGGGGAGTCCTTGCCTAACAGCGCATTATAATAAAAGATAGAGGTTTTAATAGATCGCCAGGGGACAAAAGTTCTTCAATGAGATCGGCTTGAAGGGTCGGGGTTGTGGGAACTGGGCCCTAGCCGCGTGTCTAAGCTGGAGATATCGAAATCTCATCCATTGTGGTAGCCCAAATTTAGTCATCAACTCCTGAAAAGAGAGTAGTTCTCCCCTAGGCATTATATGCTCTAGTGTTATAATACCGTATCTAGCCCAGACTTGAGGATCCGGAATAGTACGGAAGTGTTGTAATGCTGGGTTTCCCCACAATGGATGAGCCGAGGATAACTGCTCCAGTCTACGGAACCTCCGTCTAGCAGCCACCCATACCTTCCAGGTTGCCCGGGTAGGACCGGGCACCACAGGGGTGTTTGAAGTCTTACACATCACACATTTGCCACAACTGAAAAAAACAGTTTGATCTAAAAACGTGAATAGCTTCTTAGGGGAATTGATGACATTATGTGCCAATTTTAGCCTAGGTGTCGGCGGTTTTATATAAATAAACCAAGGTTGTGCAGGCAAGATACTTTTAAGCGCTCTATCTTTCAACAGCAGAGGCCAGTTTTATCTAATTATCGTTCCAAAATCAATTGTGCTTGTACATCATAATCTTCTTTTTTGTTGCAATTTCTTCCTACCCTTAGCATCTGTCTTTTAGGAAAGCCACCTAGGGTGATGGCAATTATCTAATGGGATGTAGCCATTTCTATCAACATCCTTGAAGAAGTTTATAGCGCCTTTGCACAGCGGCTGCAGTTTTGTATTTCT
Organism: Aquarana catesbeiana; assembly: GCF_042186555.1. Classification (NCBI taxonomy): domain Eukaryota; kingdom Metazoa; phylum Chordata; class Amphibia; order Anura; family Ranidae; genus Aquarana; species Aquarana catesbeiana. The sequence continues at coordinate 385,862,910 of NC_133329.1, read as the reverse complement.
TTTTTATTTTGTGTTTATTATTATTTTCATTTAGTACCTTAGCGCCAGTTTTTTTTTAGTTTTATTGTTTTGTCCTTGTTTGGAGTGCACTCAGCAGCTGTGGAGATTTTCACATTTGTAAATAATAGGAATTTTAATGCAGTGGATTTCTTTTCACAAACAAATGTCAATCTGGATGTTAACCAGGATTTTAAGCACCTCAAAAGTGCTTTAGACAAGCAAATTAGAACCTGGTGGGATGTATTTACCCTTGGCAAGTATGTCGAGGATAAAATTACACCTAGGAGGCTAAGATGGGACATTTCCCCCAATGACGGGTTGGTGGATAAAGATTTGGAGGATGAATGGTTCTCTTTTTTTTTTTCAATCACACAGAAAGTTATTGGAAATGTTAATAACAGGGGAAAGAGAAAAAATTAAAACTATTAAAGGCCAATATTAATGCCAATAAATCCAAATTAGGTCCGTTAGTAGCAACAGGTGAGCATAAAGATAAATTGAAAGAACTCCAGGACTTTGTGGACAAATTAGACAAAGAAACACAAAAGAAAAAAATGAAATATGTTAGGGATACGAACGATTATAAATCCAACAAAGTCTATAGATAGCAGGAAGCCAACGATGATCAGGGTGCCACTTCTAGAGCCTCAACTGAAAAAAGGGAATCTATTCCAGATAACCCAAAAAAAAAACCCCATCCGGAAATATGATGGATCCCAGAGGGACTATGAGAGAGGGGACCATTATGGTCGTGAAAGAACTAGTTCTAAACCAGAATCCCCTCAATATGGAGTCCCCACTTACAACAGATTTGAACCCCTTAGGTATGATTATCCTCATCCTCCCAATAGAAGGTTTTATAACCAGAGAGGTCATGATCACAGGGGAGGTTATGGTGGTCTTTCTTGGACCCCTAATCATTCCGGTTAATACCCTCCCCCAAATAAGGGGTCGAGGGTGGTATCCAATAATTATTGACAGGATTTTCAGAGGAGAGGTTCTGGGGGGCCACCCATGAGGAGAAGAGGGGGACCCAACCCCAGGGGACGTGGGAAGGATCACACCCCACCGGATAGGAGAGTTGAGCAAGATTTAGACAAACTGGATGTTTATCCAAGCAGATGGAAAAAGGACATCGAAAGAGACCTAAAGCTGTTGGAAAAGAAAAAGGGCTTAGTGATCAGATCAGCTGATAAAGGGGGGGTGGTTGGTCATTTTAAATAAAACTGATTACTTGAAAGAATTGGACAGATCAGTGGGAGATAGTGAGACATGAAAAACTGAAGGTGAATCCTATGAACAAATTCAGAGCCAAACTGAAGAGGCTAATTAAAGGAACACATAAGGATGGCATATTAAATAAGAAAAAGGCAAGATACCTCATCCCAGATGAACCTAAAGTTACGGTTATTTACCAGCTACCGAAAATGCATAAGAATCCACTTAGACCCCCAGGTAGACCTATAGTCAGTGGAGTTGACTCCCTGTTCTCTAGACTGCGGTGATATTTGGATTGTTTTTTGCAACCGCTTACCCAAAAATGTCCTGCATATCTAAAAGACAGTAAAGATCTTATTGAATTGATTAAACCCATCACAGTAGATGACTATCAAATTTTGGCTAATGAATTCCCTTTATACCAACATTCGGCAGCATCATGCCTTGAAGGCTGTTGCGTGGTCATTGGGAAGTACTGATATTAAACAGAAACAGAGGGATTTCCTTTTACAGGCTCTTGATTTAGCAATGAGCCATAATTTTTTCTTACATGGGAAAAAATATTATAGACAGAAAAGGGGTGTAGCCATGGGGGCTAAATACGCCCCATCAGTGGCAAACCTCTTTATGAGTCACTGGGAGAAGGAAGCCATTTATGATAGAAATATACCAGCGCTCAGATTCTACAAGAGATACATAGCTGATATTGTGATAGTATGGGCAGGATCACAGGAATCGTTCTGTAGCTTTCTTGAGGAAATGGGAAATAACTCCTATGGTATTTCCTTCTCAGAAACTTAGTCATCAAATGGTGAGTTTTCTGGATCTCACAATATACAAAGAAAATGGAAAACTACTAACTAGGACTTTCTTCAAGGATGTTGATAGAAATGGCTACATCCCATTAGGTAGTTGCCATCACGCTAGGTGGCATTCCTAAAAGCCAGATGCTAAGGGTAAGAAGGAATTGCAACAAAAAAGAAGTGTATGATATACAAGCAGAATTGATTTTGGAATGATTTCATGAAAAGGGATATAATTTAAAAGATCTAAAAAGAACTAAGGAATCCATTGGAGAGATATTTTGTTTCAAAATAAAGTCAAAAAGAAGAAAGATTACGGTGTGGCTTTTCTGACTGACTATAATCATCAGTATAGACAGTTTGAAAAGATAATTATAGAACACTGGCCTCTGCTATTGAAAGATAGAGAGCTTAAAAATATCTTGCCTGCACAACCTCGGTTTATTTATACTAAACCGCCGACACTTAGGCTAAAATTGGCACATAATGCCATCAATCCCCCTAAGAAGCTATTCACGTTTATAGATCAAACTGTTTTGTTTTTTTTCAGTTGTGGCAAATGTGTGATGTATAAGACTTCCAAACACAGGAAAAGGAAAACTACCCACTTCAGTTCCTGTATCACTTGTGGGACCACACATGTTACCCACCTTTTGCCTGCCCTTGTGGTCTCCAGTATGTGGGGAGGACCACAAGGAAATTGCGGATGAGGCTTAAGGAGCATGTTAATAGAATCAAAAAGGGTTATAAGCATCACAGTCTGTCCAACTTCTTTATAGAATGTTTCATAACAGAGATCCAAGGGGCCTCACATTCTGTGGGATAGAGTGGAGGAGCATTGGAGAAGATCCAATCTCAAGAGAGCCATCTCACAGAATGAGACCCAATGGATCCATAAGCTTCATACTTTGAGTCCTCATGGCCTTATCATTGAGTTGGATCTCAGTTGCTTTCTGTCTAATTGGTAATAACATTTAGGGTTTTTTTTTCAATGATATTGCTTAGAGATATATATATAAATTTAATGAAATATTTCTTTTATTTTTATATATTTATTTTTATTTATTTTTATCTCATTTTATTATATTTCTACACAATTTATTTTTGTTTTGTAATTATTATATATTGTAAATCTTTTGTGATGTCTATAGCATTATATGATTCATTGTAGTATGATAGCCAAATGGCATGTTTGCTATTATGGCCTTTGTTTATATTAAACATTTTTTTATATATCTGGCAACAGGAAATGATGTCATAGAGGAGGAAGTTGGTGTTTGTTTACACTGATCGTAATTGGTCTCTTCATTCTTCCTAGAGGGAGGAGTGATCTCCCCTCGGGTATAAATTGATTGCAAGGAACCGGAAGTGATGTCTTTTGATGACACCCTGGAGGAGGGTGAAACGCATCGACACACCTCCGGTTCACGTTAACCATTGACGTAATTTCCACCTCCGTGGAAAGCACGCCATACAGCGGCGGACTTGGATGTTTTTACTGATGCCTGTTTTTGCCAGATATCCTGTAAGTGGCGCCTAGATTGCGCTCTAAATTTTTTTTTTTGCGGTATTTCACTATGAGCTTTCTCTTTGTTTCCCCTTCTATGGAGTGTGGCACATCCTTTCAGATATAAGGCAATCCCCTTGGAAGAGTTTTTTGAACAACCATCCCACCTATCCCAGATCAATAGATCACAGCCTTTTTGACCCCAGACCGCGAAGCTGAGGGTCCATTGTTTCTGGTGAGTGGTGTCACCAAAGGGGGAGTGTGGCACCTTACACTTTGCAAGTTTGGAACACCGTTGAACTTTATTTCATTACTATATGAGCACCAAACACTTTACATATTTGTGTATATTATATATTTTTTGTTGCATTTTGATTGTGTATGGCACAAGCATATTGATTTATATGGCACTAACCACCATGAATTGTATAAAATAATATATGCTGCCAGCGCTGTTTTATTTTTTCTATCACTCTTGAAGGTTATAGCACCTTTGCACAGCGACTGCAGTTTTGTATTTCTTTTTTATTTTGTATTTATTATTATTTTTATTCAGTACCTTAGCACAATTTTTTTTTAGTTTTATCCCCATGGCCGGAGAACCATGACAGGTTCTCCGGCCAGCAAAACCATCACTTTTGGTTGGACTGCAAGCCACAGTCCCATTCCTGCGCTGCCCTCTTACTTCTGCATAGGCCCTCACACTGCCTGGCAGCCTGATGCCCCCAGGATAGGCTCCGGCCTAGCAGCCCGGGGCAGACGACACTTGTCCACTCAGATGGCGGTCCGGGTGGCACATAAGAACCCGGATCACCTGACCTCTCCCAGCAGGCCAAGGGATTCAACAAAATCCCTGCCCTTTGGCTGAGATAACCTTATATACCCATAACCTGACCTTGAGTTCTCCTTCTCGATCTAATACCTCCAAGTTCCCGGCCACCTGGTGGTAGAGGAGGAAAGTACAACCAGGCCAAACTTAGGGAGAAGTCAATGGATCCCTAGTAATTAACTATAGTAGCTACTGCTGACAAGGAATTTGGTGAGGAGCTCCCTGACTATACCCCAGGGCTCTACACTAGAAAGTGAATTTTGTACATAGGAAGAGTCTGACTATTTATCCAGGTCTAAAAAGAACAGCGCAAATCTCTTAATCCAACTGCAGGTGTACTCACAGTTCCAGCTCTGCCTTTTGTGAGCTTACAAGGACACTTCCCATTATATTGATGGATAAAAATAAAACTCTTAAATAGCAAATTTAGGCATTTGGTCAAAGATGAATTCCAGGCAGGTATAAAAGTCATAAATTAATGCAATTCAACGAATTGTTTACGAACATGCCATTAAATGAATATGTATAAGTGCAGATTTTTTTTTTTTTTTTTTTTTTTTTTTTTTTATAGAGCAAGGTTGGGTTAAAACACATCAGCTGATTTATTTATTTGTTTAGTTTTATTTTTGTTTACAGTTAGCCTACTATGTGGGGCATTTCCCCTCACTTCTTCTCCAAGGAACTCTCTCCTCCTTTCATTTTTACGCAACTGTCTCACCTCTTCTCTCCCCCCCCTGTCCCCTCTTCTTTTTTTTTATCTCTTCTCCTTTCTCCCTGCTCTCTTCTTTCTCCTTTCCCTCTCCTCATTTCTGCCTGCTTTCTTCTTCCTCCTTTTTCCCCACTTTCTTCTTTCTCCCTGCTCTCTTCTTTCTCCCCCCCCTCTCTTCTTTCTCCTTGCTCTCTTCTTCTCTGTGTTCCATTGGGGAAATTTCCCTTAACTTCCTGTCCCAGAGAAGCCACAGAAAGTGTTGTATAGGGAACTATAAGAGGTGGGTTGGTGACGTCACATTCTCCACTTTGTCCAATCAGAGAAGCTGAGCTTTTTATGCAACTGTCTCACCTCTTCTCTCCTCCCCCTGTCCCCTCTTCTCTCTTATATCTCTACTCTTTTCTCCTTGCTCTCTTCTTTCTCCTTTCTCCCCCCTCTCTTCTCATTTCTGCCTGCTTTCTTCTTCCTCCTTTTTCCCCGCTTTCTTCTTTCTCCTTTCTCCCTGCTCTCTTCTTTCTCCCACCTCCCTGCTCTCTTCTTTCTCCCCCCTCCCTGCTCTCTTCTTTCTCCCCCCTCCCTGCTCTCTTCCTTCTCCCCCCTCCCTGCTTTCTTCTTTCTCCCTCCTCCCTGCTTTCTTCTTTCTCCCCCCTCCCTGCTTTCTTCTTTCTCCCCCCTCCCTGCTCTCTTCTTTCTCCCCCATCTCTTCTTTCTCCTTTTCTCCCTGCTCTCTTCTCTGTGATCCATTGGGGAGATTTCCCTTAACTTCCTGTCCCAGAGAAGCCACAGAAAGTGTTGTATAGGGGACTATAAGAGGCGGGCTGGTGACATCACATTCTCAACTTTGTCCAATCAGAGAATGCTTTGCATTCATTCAGAAAATACAAAGCCTACTTTGAATGGCACTGGTGCTAATCGGCCAACCTCCTGTGTTTAGAATGCAGTAGGCTGGCTGCTCCGCACGGGACCCAGAAGCTAATGGAGATCATTGGATTAGCAGCTCTGCCTGATTTCCAGCTTTCCAGGGGGACTAGCCAGATATGGTGTGTGTGTGTGTATATCTATCTATATATATAAAAATAGATATATATTTATTTATATCTGAGCCAAAGTGTTACTATATATAAAATATCCACACCTGGAACTTGTTAATAATTATCTATATATTAGATTTTTTTTTAGTAGTGGAACTGACATTTTCCTTTACGCCTGCACGGAAAAAGAGCAGCAGTAGGAAACACCGGTTCTGTGCTAAAGTCACAAAGTTCACTCAATATAACCTTTTAATCTGTTTAAAATTGTAGCTGTGTGCTTCTGGATGAGACTACAAGCACTTGTCACATGAGCTCAACTGTCTGAGAAAATAGAGTACAGTGCTCAGGGGAATTTAGGAAACCGGTTACTGAATGCGTATCTAAACCCAGGAACAAAAATGTAATATAAAATAGCTTACCAGTCCTTAGATATACTTGAAGAGTTTTAGCTATTGAAGCAACTTGCTAAGCTAAATTAATGCTTGGATGTAAATGAGAACAAATCAGCAAGCAGACGGTGTCCCAAGAATCAGAAATTGTTTGTGTCTTTGCACATACACTTTTTTAACCACTTCGGCTCTGGAAGATTTGGCTGCTCAATGACCAGGCCATTTTTCGCGAAACGACATTGCGTCGCTTTAACTGACAATTGCGTGGTCGTGCGACGCTGTACCCAAACAAAATTGACGCCCTTTTTTTCCCACAAATAGAGCTTTCTTTTGGTGGTATTTGATCATCTCTGTGGTTTTTATTTTTGTGCCATAAACAAAAATAAGAGTGACAATTTTGAAAAAAACACAATATTTTGTACTTTTTGCTATAATAAATATCCCCAATTTTTTTTAAAAAAAGCTAATTTTTTTTCTCAGTTTAGGCCGATATGTATTCTTTTACATATTTTTGGTAATAAAAAGTGCAATAAGCGTACATTGATTGGGTTGCACAAAAGTTATAGCGTCTACAAAATAGGGGATAGATTTATGGCATTTTTATTATTATGTGTTTTTTTTTTTTTACTAGTAATGGCGGCGATCTGCAATTTTTATCGGGACTGCGACATTATGGTGGACACATCGGACACTTTTGATACATTTTTGGGACGACTGACAATTATACAGCGATCAGTGCTATAAAAATGCACTGATTACTGTATAAATGTCAGGGAAGGGGTTAAACACTAGGGGGAGATCAAGGGGTTAACTGTGTTCCCTAGTGTTCTAACTGTAGGAGGAGGGGACTGACTATAGGAGATGACAGATCGTGGTTCCTAGCTATTAGGAACTCACAATCTGCATCTCCTCTCCTCACAGAACAGGGATTTGTGTGCTAACACACACATACGTCCCTGTTCTGCCTCTCATGCCTGCAATCGCTCGTGTCCGGCGGTCAGGGTGACCGTCGGTCGCGGTGATTGTCAGTCGCGAGCATCGGCACCCCAGCGGGTGCCTGCTATCCCGCTTAAAGGAGCCGAAGTACAGCTACGACAGTTTGTGGCATCATGCAAAACTGCCGCAGTATAATGATGGCGGCTGGTCGGCAAGTGGGTAATGTAAATATTAAGACTTTCATTGAGATCGTGGGCTAACTGTAGGTTTATGGAATGCTGTGTCTATACGAATTGGCAGCTGACTGTAGACTTTACATTGGTGTTAGACCCCAACAGCAACAAGCTACCCTAAAACATTTCCCAAATTCTTGTACAGACATAACGGAAGAAAGCAGGAAACAAGTGCTGTTTGCAGAGATCTGTTTCACTGCGTTGCTTTTTATTGAGGTTTCAATTGAGAACTTTAGGACTTTCCCACCCATCCTTTTAAAGTGTGTGTGTGTGTGAGCCCTCGGGGCTCGTTTACACTTGCTTCAAAATGTGGCATGTGGCACGCTTTTTAAAAGCACTCTGAATGCCATTCAAAGCACCAGTCACTAAATAAAATGGTTGCCCAACAGTCCTGTTCACACTTGTGTTTGGTTTGCTTTGCTTCGCTTCACTTCACCAATTATACCCCATGTCTCTTTCCTGTTTCAAAGCTTCTCCAAAGCCTTCATAGAAGTCTAAGCGCTTGCTTACAGTGCCTGAAGCTTTTGAGGGGCTTTTTTTGAACATTAGCCTCACTTTGTTTTGTTTTTAGCTTCAGGATGCGCTAGGAAACCAACAAGCAAACCGAAAAGATGTAACTTTCAGTTCATGTGTATATATATTCTGGAAGTGTCTGGTGCAGACATCACATATGGTGTGCAGCATTGACCAGCAGAAAAGAGAGAGGGGCTCCAGGCTAAAGTGGAGCAGCTAGTAGAGGGCACATGTGATGTGCAACATGGGAACGCTATAGCAGAAGGTGAGTGGGGACCGGCAAGAGAGGACTGAGCGGCAGAGGATCAGCAGAGCTGGAAGACAGGAGCAGGAGGAACTAGCAGATGTCACATGCGGTGAGCAGCGTGAGCTTAATTTAGCAAGAGGTGAACAGGGACCGGAGAGAGGAAGATCAGCAAACCTGAGGATTAGCAGTGGGGGATCAACAGAGCTGAGGTTCACTACTGAGTGAGGGATCGGCCAAGCTGGGGGTACTACTGACTACATCAAAACACCTGGGGCTATGAATAACCTAGAGATCTGCTTAACAGGAACTAAGGAACTACTAATAAGCTGGAGATCTGCTGAGTGGTGTTACTACTGGGCCCCTTAAAACAAATAGAAAATCAGCACACACAGGGCATTTGCCAAGCTTCAAAAAAGCATCACAGAAGCATCAAAAACGCATAAAAAAAGCAATGTTGAAGCAGTGAGCGCGCTAAAGTGTGTTAAAGTCGAAGCAAGTGTACATAATAAATAAACCCTTATGCTGCAAAAGACTTGAATGTAATACAGAAAGCTGCTTAATGCTATCCAGAGCAAAATTCCCAAATTCCTCTTTTTTTCTTACAGGTTTAAATAAGTCACATGACTTTTATTCTTTATTTTAATTCTTTTATTATCTACAGTTGTGAGGGTAGGGTTGGAGACCCAATAGAAAGAGATGATCCTGAAACCCAATATGAAGAGATGAGCCTACCGTCTAATACTAGACACCAAGGTGCTAGACAGGAGCTTCTGTAAATCACTACGGGGGGGCAAGGCTATGGACCTGCAACAGCAGGGCAAGGGCAGTTGCAATTTTCAAGGGAATTTTCCCCAGAGCTTCGTGAATGTGGTGACGTCTCACTTTGCAAAGAATACTCAATCATGTGCATGGAAAATTTAAAAAGAAAACAAAAAATCCCCCCACCATACTTGCTTGCACATGATTGGATGGTGTAAGTCAACAGAGCTTCACCTTATTCACTAAGTTTTGGCGCAATTTTCCTTGCAAAGTAAACGGCCTATTTGCCTTTAGTAAATCAACCCCAGTGAGCATACAAAGCAATGTTTAATTGATTAGAGTGCTTTTTTATGTTGCTCTTTAAAGTGGTTGTAAACCCACAAACCCCCCCCCCCCCCCCAAAAAAAAAGAAAACCCTATAGCATAGCATACTAGCTCATTATGAAATACTCACCTTAGATCAAAGCCCCTGCAGCAGTCCCCATACACTTCTTCCCCGTACACCGCTCCGGCCGGCGACATCGCTCCCTGAGTTACTTCCGGGTATCGCGGGCTCAGGCGCTGTGATTGGCTGGAGCCACAAATGCGCATGAGCCGATGACGTCGGCACATGCAGATACAGGGGATATCTCCTAAACCATGGAAGTTTAGGAGATATCCGGGGTAGCTACAGGTAAGCTTAATATAGACTTACTTGTAGTCAAAAGTGGATTATAAGGGTTTAGCTGACATTCACTGCAGGTGAATCTTTCAGTTGCATGTGTTATAAAGTGGAAGTAAATCCTCCGATCATTTGCAGCCAAGGCAGCTGCCATCTTTGCCTATGTTTAATCTGCAACTGCCATGATGTTGCACATGTGATCCGTTGTGACACCAGCCATTGGATGGTTTGTCCGTTTGGTTGAGAGCACAAACAAATGTGACCGCTAGCATTTCTAGCATACCGGGAATGTCAACTTTTTTTGGAAACGATCAAATCGATGGGTTTACTTCCGCTTTAAGACCACCAGAAAGCTGTCAAAGTGGACAGCCAGTCATAGATGGTGGAGGCATTCCCCGCCCCACAGCTGCACATATACAAGGGGTGTGTATATGTGCAGCTGCAGGGTGGGGAATCCCTGTGCTGCCTATCATTGCCTGTTTGTTGGCTGGGACAGCTTCTTAGCAGGATAGCTCATGTCCGAACCCGGCTGAGCTCGTCCCTAATGGTGAATGATTGGTAAAAAAAAAATCCCATTTACTGGCTTCATAAATATACCCCTAACAGTAGAATCTGGCGCCTATCCTGATATTTATTTGTGTTTGGGCTTACACAGTTAGGAACCACATTATAAACCCATTTTTTTGTCTGCGCCTACACAGAACGCAGAGAGACCTGTCTTCATTTCTGCAGTGTATGGACCCAGCGTGTGGCCAGTTCGTTGTCTCCCCGCCGTGTAACATTCTAGATGATATATCGCAAATCTGAAGAGCAAGCCTCCAACACCCAGACCTGAAAGTGTTTGGTTTCCAATTAGGAGCACATTACCTACTTTCCCACTTTCTTCCAAGTTAAAAATTTAAGATCACCTTTTATAAACCAATTTTAAAATGGAAATGCATTTCTGGATGGAAAAAATCAATATTTAAATACAGAGCAAAGCACAAAAACAGACCCAATAATGTGCCCATGATAAAGTGTAAATAGCATGCGGCACACAAAACATTAGTCAGTCTAATGGTGTGTCTGACACATATATGTAGTTTGTTTGATCGTGTTTTCCTCCCAGGTACCTGACCAAAGAAGATGTTGCAGCTGCTTCATTAAGGAAAGTTCAGAGCAGCGGGGGGAGCGTGAGGCTTGTCAGCAGGGAATGTACATCGTCAGTCAAAGGGAAGGTGTCTGTGGGTACAGCTGCAGGACCCCCCACCCGGTAAGTGCTATGTGCTACGACAGTTGCTGTGATAAACCTGTGTGCTGGTTTTATTACTGCTCCATTTTCACTCTTTTTAAGGTTTAAAATAAGTTTTTTTTTTCCCCTCATAGAAAACTACCAGTCTTAACATTGCCAAAAGGCTTCTTTTTAGAAGTAGTTGCCTGATGTGGTTGTTTTACTTTACTCCAATCCATCCTCCCCAAACTCCTTCGCTCCCTCCTTCCATCCTTCTCACTTCCTTTCCCATTTTGTACTTCTCTCTCCTCTCCCCTTCTTCTTTCCTCTCCCCTTCTTCTCTCCTCTCATTCTATTCTTCTCTCCTCTCCTTCCATTCTTGTCTCCTCTCCTTCCATTCTTCTCTCCTCTCCTTCCATTCTTCTCTCCTCTCCCCTTCTTCTCTCCTCTCCTTCCAGTCTTCTCTCCTCTCCTTCCAGTCTTCTCTCCTCTCTCCTTGTTCTCTCCTCTCCCCTTCTTCTCTCCTCTCCTTCCATTCTTCTCTCCTCTCCCCTTTTTCTCTCCTCTCCCCTTCTTCTCTCCTCTCCCCTTCTTCTCTCCTCTCCCCTTCTTCTCTCTCCTTCCATTCTTCTCTCCTCTCCCCTTCCATTCTTCTCTCCTCTCCCCTTCTTCTCTCCTCTCCCCTTTTTCTCTCCTTTCCCCTTCTTCTCTCCTTTTCCCTTCTTCTCTCCTTTCCCCTTCTTCTCTCCTTTCCCCTTCCAATTTTTTCTCCTCTCCCTTTACATTTTTTCTCCTCTCCCTTTCCATTTGTCTCTCCTCTCCCTTTCCATATTTCTCTTCGATTATCCCCTTCCATTTTTTTCTCCTCTCCCCTTTCCATTTTTCTCTCCTCTCCCCTTTCCATTTTTCTCTCCTCTCCCCTTTCCATTTTTCTCTCCTCTCCCCTTTCCATTTTTCTCTCCTCTCCCCTTTCCATTTTTCTCTCCTCTCCCCTTTCCATTTTTCTCTCCTCTCCCCTTTCCATTTTTCTCTTCTCTCCCCTTTCCATTTTTTTCTCCTCTCCATTTCCATTTTTCTCTCCTCTCCCTTTCTGTTCTTCTCTCATCTCCCATCTGTCTTAAAAGAGTTGTAAAGGCAGAAGGTTTTTTATCTTAATGCATTCTATGCATTAAGATAAACAACCTTTGATATGTAGCAGCCTCCCCAACGCCCCCTAATACTTACCTGAGCCCCATCTCTCTCCAGCAATGTCCACGAATGTCTAAGCCATCCAGGACACTCCTCCTGATTGTCTGAGACACAGCAGCGGTACCATTGGCTCCCGTGACTGTCAATCAAAGTCAGTCAGCCATTCAGGGAAAAAAGGGGGAAAGGCCAGTTTGGGGCTCCGTGTCTGAATGGATACACGGAGCTCTGACTTGGCTCAGGTGCCCCCCATAGAAAGCTGCTGACTATGGGGGCACTCGATAGGAAGGAGGAGCCAGGAGCAGTGAAGAGGGACCCGAGAAGAGGAGGATCCGGGCTGCTCTGTGCAAAGAAGGAGGTAAGTATAACATGTTTTGTTATTTAAAAAAAACTTTACAATCAATTTAAGCTCTCTACTCTTTGTCCTCTCTTTGCTTTTTTTCCTCTGCTCCCCTCCCCCCCTTTTCTTTGCTCTCTGCTCTTTCATGTCTCTTCTCCTTCTCTCTCAAGTCTCTTCTATTTTTTTCTCTTGTCTTTTCTCTCGTCTCTTCTATCTCTCTGATTTCTCCTCTCTTTTCTCTGTTATCTCTCTTCTTCCTTCTCTCTCTTCTTCCTTCTCTCTCTTCTCCCTTCTCTCTCTTCTTTCCCTTCTCTCTCTTCTTTCCCTTCTGTCTCTTCTTTCCCTTCTCTCACCTCTTTCCCTTCTCTCACCTCTTTCCCTTCTCTCACCTCTTTCCCTTCTCTTTCTCCTCCTTGCTCTCTCTTCTCTTTGCTCTCTCTTCTCAGGACAGAGGTTGAGAACCACTGATCTAAACCATTCCATTGTAGATCTGGCTGTATGTTTAGGGTCGTTGTCCTGTTGGAAGGTGAACCTCTGCCCCAGTCTCAAGTCTTTTGCAGACACTAACAGATTTTCTTCTAAGACTGCCTTGTATTTGGCTCCATCCATCTTCCCATCAACTCTGACCAGCTTCCCTGTCCCTGCTGAAGAAAAGCACCCCCACAACATGATGCTGCCACCGCCATGTTTCACGGTGGGGATGGTGTGTTCAGGTTGATGTGCAGTGTTAGTTTTCCACCACTCATAGTGTTTTGCTTTTAGGCCAAAAAGTTCAATTTTGGTCTCATCTGACCAGAGCACCTTCTTGTTTGTTGTTTCCCCCACTTGGCTTCTCACAAACCGCAAACAGGACTTCTTATGGCTTTCTTTCAACAATGGCTTTCTTTTTGCCAGTCTTCCATAAAGGCCAGATCTGTAGAGTACACGACTAATAGTTGTCCTGTGGACAGATTCTCCCACCTGAGCTGTGGATCTCTGCAGCTCCTCCAGAGTTACCATGGGCCTCTTGTCTGCTCCTCTGAATGCTCTCCTTGCCCGGCCTGTCAGTTTAGGTGGACGGCCATGTCTTGGTAGGTTTGCAGTTGTGCCATACTCTTTCCATTTTCGGTTGATGGATTGAACAGTACTTTGTGACATGTTCAAAGCTTGGGATATTTTTTTATAACCTAACCCTGCTTTAAACTTCTCCACAACTTTATTCCTGACCTGTCTGGTATGTTCCTTGGCCTTCATAATGCTGTTTGTTCACTGAGGTTTTCTAACAAACTCTGAGGACTTCACAGAACACCTGTATTTATTCTGAGATTAAATTACACAGAGGTGGACTCTATTTTCTAATTAGGTGACTTCTGACATTTAGTCCCACTAGATTTTAGTTAGAGGTATCAGAGTAAAGGGTGCTGAATACAAATGCACACCACACTTTTCAGATATTTATTTGTAAAAATAGAAAAAAATTGAAAACCATTTATCATTTTCCTTCCACTTCCCAATTATGTGCAATTTTGTGTTGGTCTATCATATAAAATCCCAATAAAATACATTTACGTTTTTGGTTGTAACATAACAAACATGACAAAATGTGGAAAATTTCAGGGGGTATGAATACTTTTTCAAGGCACTGTATTTTACTGTCCATTTACTAATGCTAGAAGGATACGTTTTAAAAGTAGTCAATGTTGATTGAGGGAGTAAAGTTACTCTTTTTAATTACTTGTTTTTGAAGCCCCATTCAATGAGCCACCTTTTAGTTCAGAGGCTGTAATACTGAATTTATTCTGCATTTTGAAGAGACCCTGTCATGTCAGTAACAATCTCCTCGTAAGATTACATGTAAAAGTCTCCTTTGTGTAGACTTCCAAAAGCCTGAGACTTCTGCTGGGTGCTGCCATCTTGAATGTGACATTCGAAAGCATTTCCCTTTACTTCACTCCTGGCAGCTACATAAAAGAGCAGGAGCTGGGCCAGCACGGAGGGTGATTAAACACTCCCAGAAGTGGAGAGGGCTATAAAGTGCAAGCAGGGAGGACACTGTGTCATGGAATCAACTAGTCGACTCTTCCGACAAGTTCAAAAGCACGTTGCAATTTAATAAAGATTTATGCAAAGGAAAAAAACTGCAAGTAAGTGTTCAAATTTCTTGACTTTTATGTGTTTTTACTTGCAGTTTTTTAAGTTGGCGACAGGGTCTCTTTAAGAAGTGAAGCCGCTGCCCTGAGCAAGTGAAATAGATAACAGAGCAGCTTCCATCTGAGGCTTCAGAGATAGGCATTGTTCTTTGTGACAGTTCCTTTTGAGATAAGCCTAAGAAGTTTCAGTGGCAGTTTATTTAGGCGGAAAGTTTTGTAGGACTGGCAGTGCCCGGTGAGAGTGATTGACACTGGTCCGGGGAGAATGACTGACAGCACCTGGTGGGAATGATTAATGGAAGCTGCTGGGTGCCGGCTCTCCGGAAGGTACTGATAGACAGTGTGCTGGATAAAGGGAGGGCTGAAGATCGTTTTAGTTTATTTTAGGGGCTCTTACCCATTTAAGCTGGAAATAGCCTGAGATGGAAGAGATGTAGCTCTGAGGGTGAGTGAAAAACAAGCGGCGACTATGAACCAAAGCCGCACAGATTAGCTGCAATGGTCCAGTCCGAGTACATTTCATTTTTTGAAATCTCCAAAGTGGTATTAAACCCAAAAGCAAACTTTATTATATTACAGTTTACCAATTCTTACATGGGTAAAGGTAAGGATTTCTCTGCTCACAGTGATTGAACAGAGTGATACGGGGTGGATAAAAAGATGTACAGTGGAGACGGAAAGTATTCAGACCCCCTTAAATGTTTCACTCTTTGTTATATTGCAGCCATTTGCTAAAGTCCTTTAAGTTCATTTTTTTTTCCTCATTAATGTACACACAGCACCCCATATTGACAGAAAAACACAGAATTGTTGACATTTTTGCAGATTTATTAAAAAAGAAAAACTGAAATATCACATGGTCCTAAGTATTCAGACCCTTTGCTGTGACACTCATATATTTAACTCAGGTGCTGTCCATTTCTTCTGATCATCCTTGAGATGGTATCACACCTTCATTTGAGTCCAGCTTTGTTTGATTATACTGATTGGACTTGATTAGGAAAGCCACACACCTGTCTATATAAGACCTCACAGTGCATGTCAGAGCAAATGAGAATCGTGAGGTCAAAGGAACTGCCTGAAGAGCTCAGAGACAGAATTGTGGCAAGGCACAGATCTGGCCAAGGTTACAAAATAATTTCTGCTGCACTTAAGGTTCCTAAAAGCACAGTGGCCTCCATAATCCTTAAATGGAAGACGTTTGGGATGACCAGAACCCTTCCTAGAGCTGGCCGTCTGGCCAAACTGAGCTATCGGGGGAGAAGAGCCTTGGTGAGAGAGGTAAAGAAGAACCCAAAGATCACTGTGGCTGAGCTCCAGAGATGCAGTCGGGAGATGAGAGAAAGTTGTAGAAAGTCAACCATGACTCCAGCCCTCCACCAGTCGGGGCTTTATGGCAGAGTGGCCCGACGGAAGCCTCTCCTCGGTGCAAGACACATGAAAGCCCGCTTGGAGTTTGCTAAAAAAAACACCTGAAGGACTCCGAGATGGTGAGAAATAAGATTCTCTGGTCTGATGAGACCAAGATAGAACTTTTTGGCCTTAATTCTGATCGGTATGTGTAGAGAAAACCAGGCACTGCTCATCATCTGTCCAATACAGTCCCAACAGTGAAGCATGGTGGTGGTAGCATCATGCTGTGGGGGTGTTTTTCAGCTGCAGGGACAGGACGACTGGTTGCAATCGAGGGAAAGATGAATGCGGCCAAGTACAGGGATATCCTGGACGAAAACCTTCTCCAGAGTGCTCAGGACCTCAGACTGGGCCGAAGGTTTACCTTCCAACAAGACAATGACCCTAAGCACACAGCTAAAATAACGAAGGAGTGGCTTCACAACAACTCCATGACTGTTCTTGAATGGCCCAGCCAGAGTCCTGAATTTAACCCAATTGAGCATCTCTGGAGAGACCTAAAAATGGCCGTCCACCAACGTTTACCATCCAACCTGACAGAACTGGAGAGGATCTGCAAGGAGGAATGGCAGAGGATCCCAAAATCAAGGTGTGGAAAACTTGTTACATCTTTCCCAAAAAGACTCATGGCTGTATTAGATCAAAAGGGTGCTTCTACTAAATACTGAGCAAAGGGTCTGAATACTTAGGACCATGTGATATTTCAGTTTTTCTTTGTTAATAAATCTGCAAAAATGTCAACAATTCTGTGTTTTTCTGTTAATATGGGGTGCTGTGTGTACATTAATGAGGAAAAAAAATGAACTTAAATGATTTTAGCAAATGGCTGCAATATAACAAAGAGTGAAAAATTTAAGGGGGTCTGAATACTTTCCATCCCCACTGTAGATGCATCGGAGGGGGGAGATATATTTCGGGCAACAAGTGGACATGTCCCTGAAGCTGATGAATTAAAAGCAGAAAAAATGGCCAAGTGTACGACATTGACAAGATCCAAATGGTAGTCTACACTGGAAAGCCATGAGACAGGATAACAATGGAGCACAAACCTCAACTGGGTAACAGGACAGAATACTGGCACCGTATAACAGCAAGTGCCTTAACAAGGACCTTCATGGAAGGATCACCAGAAATCTTTTCTTAAGAAAACTGCAGATTTAAAAATATATAAAATGATTTTTCAAATGGCATTAACATGGTAAAGCTTTAAAGCTTTTCTGTTTCAATCGTTTTTGTTTTTTTTTTGTTTTTTTACTGAAAGTGTTTTACAAAGGTAAACTAGTCGGCAAACATTCAAATATAAGGCCTATAATCGGGCTCGCTTGAATCATCTAAAAATTGAGATAGTCAGCGCTCGATGGGTTAATGAAAGAAAGTTACTGTCAAGTCAATGGGGCCCAAAGGTGATGAAAAAAACAAATGTATTCCTTCATTGCATGTTAAAACATTTTTAAAAAATACCAGTAAATAGGTGAAAATTAAACCACGATAACGCTGCAGGTCACCATGGCAGTGAGGAACAATCAACATCCAAGGTGCCAGCAGTGGGGCACGGGGGGCGCCAATGACTGTGCTGTCCCAGATGGAATCCAAAAGGGGGGGTGGTGGTGTGCAATCCATCTGCTGCTGGAAGTGTAACAACAAACTGACACAGAGCTGAAGCTGCCGCGGGACGCGGGGTGTTGTATGGCCGCTAACAGCCTGGAAAAGCATTTTGCTGTGATGTATCCAACACTGGTCATGTGAGGGACGGATCAGCTGACCTGGGCAGCCTTTGCCCAGAAGCAGAAAGAGCCTGGCCGTGGATGGAACGTGCTCGCGTTGAAGTCGGTTGAACCCTCTTCAGGGGAAGAGACAAGGAATCAGCAGGCTTGTTGGTTGCCGTGACTACGCGTTTCACGCGCATGCCCTTTATCAAAGTCACAGGGAACGGCAAACAAAATGCTTAAATACCCTATTTGGGGTCGGGGGGCGGAGAAAGGGCAGGACTAGGGAACAGATTGAGTGGAACTGTTAACTCCTCACTGCCCTGATGAATTCTACCTATCTATAACTGTATAGGATATCAAAGATTAAATAATACAGATAGTTGTTTAAAAAAGAGGAAAAAGCAGCCGTTATGAAACTCCTATTTAGAATATTCATCTCACAATAAATAAGAATGACAAATAAGAATGAAAAATATTAATAATAAAAAAAAAAATAATAATGAAAATAGAAATGGGTGAAAATAGATATACATAGAAGTTCATATGTATAAAAATTAAGTGTAGTAAAATAAATATTTATAAAAATGAATGAATATAAGAATGAAAAAAAAAAAAATAATAAAGTAAATTTAAAAATAAACTTCATAAACAGAAGGGACAACTAGAAACAAAAGCAAAGATTTCCAAATTGTTACTGGCACTCTCACACCCAATAAAAACTTATAAGGAAAAAGTATATAAATCCCTATACAACTATATGTGTGTCCAGATATGTATGTATAAGGGTAATAACTTCAGACCCAACCACCAGGCTGAATCATCTAAGAGTGAACAAAGTGAAAAACCATGACGCAGGCAGCATACAATATTAACTTGGAAATGACAACAATCGTAAACCATCGAAATTCATACTGACAGTCATAAGATCACCAGTAGGATTCACAATAACATTGCAAACTTAACTCCGTAGGATGTTCATGGACTGAAGCGGTTATACCGGCATGATGCCTGCACCTCCAGGCATCATCTCGATATGGAATTTTACAGCCGGAGATTCAGTTTCTATCAGAACTGATTAGAGTGGCTAAATAGCCACTTGATCACTTCTGCAGTGGCAGAAAGGGCTCTCACCCCTTAAAATAAAGTGTAAAAAAATTAAAAATTGGTATAAAATAATAATAATAAATAAAATTTAAAGCTCTTCCGTGCTTACGCGCAAATGCAAGCACACACGTTACTCCTGCACCCAGATGTAAACGGTGATCGCACCACATATGTGAGGTATTGGTGGGAATGTTAGAGCGAAAGCAAGAGTTCCAGCACCAGACCTCCTGTGTAACTCTAAACTGGTAACCTGTAAAGGCGTTTAAAGCGTTGCCCAAGGAGAATTTTAACCACCGTAGTTTGCCGTCATTCCACAGGCAGACGCTGTTTTAAAGTGTCACATGTTAGGTCTCCATTTACTCAGCGTCAAGTCATCTTTCACATTATACAAAAAAATTGGGTTTTATTATTGTGGTTTGTTTTTTTTTTGTTTTTTTTTTCATTAGAGTGTATTTTTTCCAAAAAAAGGCATTTGAAAAAACTCTGCAGAACTACTGTGTGACATAAAAAATTGCAATACCTATCTTTTTATTCTATAGGGCCTCTGGTAAAAATATATATATTATGTTTGGGGGTTCTAAGTAAATTTTCTAGCAAAAAAAAGTTGATTTTTACATGTAGGAGCGAAGTGTCGGAATTGGCCTGGATACGAAGTGGTTAAAAGAGAATAGCGAATGACAACAAACCTAAAACATGGCCCTCCAACCATACATGAATTAAAAAGAGAAACAGGGAAAGGAGGGCTCCCCAAGTCCAACCATCCTCAAGGAACAGATGGTTAGCCAAAACATGGCCCTCCAACCATACATGAATTAAAAAGAGAAACAGGGAAAAGAGGGCTCCCCAAGTCCAACCATCCTCAAGGAACAGATGGTTGGCCAAAACATGGCCCTCCAACCATACATGAATTAAAAAGAGAAACAGGGAAAAGAGGGCTCCCCAAGTCCAACCATCCTCAAGGAACAGATGGTTGGCCAAAACATGGCCCTCCAACCATACATGAATTAAAAAGAGAAACAGGGAAAGGGGGGCTCCCCAAGTCCAACCATCCTCAAGGAACAGATGGTTGGCCAAAACATGGCCCTCCAACCATACATGAATTAAAAAGAGAAACAGGGAAAGGGGGGCTCCCCAAGTCCAACCATCCTAAAGAAACAGATGGTTGGCCAAAACATGGCCCTCCAACCATACATGAATTAAAATGAGAAACACAGAAAGTGGGGCTCCCCAAGTCCAACCATCCTCAAGAAACAGATGGAAAGAGCAGGTAGAGCTAGAAATAAAGGGGAAGAAAAGAAGAGGGTAAAAAGATGAAGGAGAAAAAAAAGTAAATGAAAAAAATAGAAATCGAGATCTCCACTCGGTCCGCACCTCCAACACCCACCAGAGTACTCACTATACAGGAGTTTTAAGATCTTGAATCCAAGGGTTTCAACCACAGGTTTCTTCCAGCAGTGGCAAAAGCAATTTTGGCCACCAGAAACATAAAGTAAATTAGAGTCTGCGAATGGCGGGGTGTCCCCTTCACAGGTTCATTAAGTAAAGTTATTTTGGGGTCTTTGATGACATTTACCATGGTCACAGAGCATATTAAGTTATGGGCTCTGATCCAGAAGCGCCAAACCTTACTACATGACCACCACTTGTGGAACATTGAGCCCACCTGCCCACCACTTTGAAGATGGTAAAGCTTATATGAGATTTTAGTGATTGGGGTTGCATATAATTAAGTTGATGAAGTAAGTTCCTTTTAACAGTGAACAAAGAGAGTTGAGATCTGGGAAGAATCGGGGTGTGAGCCGGTTAGTTCCCAGCACGGGAAATAAGAAACTCTAAGTGTGTTTAGTGTTGCCATGGTGTGCGGAGAGCAGTGGCGGTGAGGATGTCTGTATTGTCTTAATTGTTCAGTCCTCCATGTAATGAACTTTGCTCTCTATATTAATAACGATCTGGAGAGCAGGGGAACTGACCTGCTGGAGCTGTGAAATTCAGACTAATATCCTGGCACAGACGCTGTAATGAAAAAGATAAAGCTGGTCAGTTTGAAGTGAAGTCTGCAAAACATTTCACAAACTTTTGCTGAGAATTTACTGCCTGGGGAGCCGGCTCTATGTAGAGTCTTCACACACCAGCAGAATTCCAATTACCCGGACTGACCAACTCGCCGGGGCGACAAAAAAATTAAAAATGGAAACTGATTTTTTGTTGTTGTTGTTTAACCCTTTTTATAGTTGATACAAAAAAGGTGCACTATCCTGTATCATTCCATAAACAAATATACTATATTGTCAAATGTATTGGGACACCTACCTTTACATGCGCTTTAATGGGATCCCAGTCTTAGTCCGTAGGGTTCAAAATTGCGTTGGCCCACCCTTTGCAGCTATAACAGCTTCAACTCTTCTGGGAAGGCTGTCCACAAGGTTTAGGAGTGTGTCTATGGGAATGTTTGACCATTCTTCCAGAAGTGCATTTATGAGGCCAGGCACTGATGTTGGACGAGAAGGCCTGGCTCGCAGTCTTCGCTTTAATTCATCCCAAAGGTGTTCTATCAGGTTGAACTCCAGACTCTGTGCAGGCCAGTCAATTTCCTCCACCCCAAACTCGCTCATCCATGTCTTTATGGACAAGTATCAAGTTTTTTGTCTAGTATTCTGACGTTAGAATGCTACTATGTTATATTTTTTAATTCACTATTTATTATTACTATTCTACAGAATTTATATAGCCCCGACAGTTTATACAACACTTTACAATATAAAAGGAGACAGTAGAATTAAAATACATTCAAATACAGAAGGAATATGAGGGTCCCTACTTGTTGGAGCTTGCAATCTAAAAGGAGGGGGAGGGTGGTACAAAAGGTAATAGTTGCAGAGGATGATCTGATGGAGGTGGCCCAAGTACCGTTTTTGGGCGGGGTAGGCTTCCCTGAATAAATTCGTTTTCAAGGATTGCCTAAAGACGGACAGGGTAAGATCCAACCAGGCCTATCAGGGTAGGGAGTTCAAGCAGATGGGAGAGATTCTGGAGAAGTCCTGCAGGTGAGCATGGGAGGACGTAACAAGGGAGCTGGAGAGCAAGATGTCTTGGGAGGAGTGGAGAGGTCGATTTGAGTGATATCTCCAGGTGAGGTTGGTGATGTAGCCGGGAGCAATGTTGTAGATACCGTAGCTTTGTAGTATTCCATTTTTTGGTCATACTGAGTGCAGAGTGTTTCTAATTTTTAGTTTCCTTTCTATAGTTGTGAAGAAAAAACTCTGGTTTGGACTCCTTAACTTGAAAAAAATTGTCTACTAAGTAAACCTTTCCCCCCTTTCCTTTAAAAATCACATCAGCATACATCTACATGGTGGCATGTGTCCCTGAAGCTGCATGTCCCAATAGACAACAAAGGGACACTTGCACAGGGAAGCACTCAACATCTGTGCATCCCTGTAGTTTAGTTTAGTTAAAACTGATCCTTACATGGCGTAACTATGGCTGCTAGGGAGGGGTGGGAGTGACTTTCCACTGCTGTCTGCCGTCCCTCCACCATTCAGCAACCGCCTTGCATCTGCAGTGGGAACTAGGCAAGTTCTAATTGGCCAAGGTGGAGAAGAATAAAGAGTAATGATCATATTCTGTGTGCCACATCCTGCATCTGTTAATAAAGACACAAGAATTTTTCCTCCAAATGGGACGTTAAATGGCACTTTGGAAGATAGCATATATGAAAACCTTTGTTAAAAAATAAAGTTTATACAATATTCAAAAGTTGATAAAACATATTCCTAGAAAATATGGCATGTATTTGGGTAATCAATCACTGTTCTCTGATGTGATACAAGTCTCTTCACATTTATTTAGTTTAACAATAGAGGACAAATCATAGCCGTACTTGGTTAAAAACATGCATTGGTTCTTGATCCTGCCCGGTTACTAAGATGCATTAAAGGGGGAAGAAGGGCCACAGTGGCCAGAATTATCAGTCCCGTAGGGTTGAGGTTGTATCATTAAAAGTAAAGATCCCATCTAGTGGCAGGTAACACAGATCACCCTAGTATACAAGAAAAAGAACTGCTGCTCCAGGTGTATAAAGATAAGGCTGATTGGAGTATCTTGCAGGGTGCTAGCCCCGGCCCGCCTCCGTGGGAAACTTGGAAAGAAGAAAGAAATGGCTGCACATCCAGAACTTCCAATTGTCTTTTATTTTGTTTCACAAAGATAACACCAAAGACACCAAACAAAAATAACAAAATAAAAGGCAATCGGAAGTTCTGGATGTGCAACCATTTCGTTTTCTTTCTTTCTTTCTTTCTTTCTTTCTTTCTTTCTTTCTTTCTTTCTTTCTTTCTTTCTTTCTTTCTTTCTTTCTTTCTTTCTTTCTCTCCTTCTCTCCTTCTCTCCTTCTCTCCTTCTTCTACTTCTTCTCCTTCTTCTTCCTTTCTTTTCCTGATCTGTGTTACCAGACACTATATCTGAGAACAGATACCGATATTTATGCATCTAGGGGATTACCTGCTATGTGCTAATATCATTTGTGACATTCGAAGAAGTGATCTCTACTCCTAATAATACAACCTCAATTCTACGGGACTGATATTTCTGGCCCCAGTGGCCCCTTTTCACTTTAATTCCCTTTAATGCATCTTACGCTGAGTAACCAGAAAGGATCAAGAAACAACGCATGATTTTAACAGTGTACGACTATGCATAAGTAAATATGATCCTGTCTGTACCACTGATGAAGGAGATTTGTTCTCTCTGAAACGCTTCAGCTGACAGAAGACACTTGTATCACATTGGAGAACAGTGATTGATTACCCAAATAAATGCCGTATTTTCTATTGGATATGTTTTATCAACTGTTGAATATTGTATAGACCTTTTTTATTTTTTAAACATTGGTATTCATATATGCTATCTTCCATAGTGCCATTTAAAGTCCCATTTGAGGAAAAAAAATAGTGTCTTTAGAGGCGGAAAAGAAGGGCAGATGACGTCATGACGTCTCCACCTTGGCCAATCAGAGCCTGCCTAGTATTGACTGACAACGATCCAAGGAGTGGCAATACTCTTTGGTTTCCAGCAGCAAAGGAAAGAACCTCCTTCCCCTCCGGAAGAAAAAACGACTTATTGTATATAGCGAATGCTACCACAGTGAACTGCGTACAGTTATGGCATGTGTAGAATCGGTTTTTACCAAGCTGGCCCACAAGTAAGTCCATCATGTTAAATTATTCCTGGAGTTCTACATTAAGCGCAAATATGTCATGGATAACTTTATCATCATTCTAATTTATTTTCCTGAATTACTTTTACCTATTGTATTTCAATTAGTTTTATTATTAGTTATTATACACATATAAAACCTTCCATATGTTACAAAAACACATATACAAAACATTCAAGAAAAACTCAAAAAAAAATCCAAAAACACAAAAATAGATCTATCCTATAGCACACATCTCTCTGAAGGCCAAATTTTGAAAGTTCTCAAAAAAAAAAAATGAAAATATTACACCATCAATCCCCCCCCCCCCCCACACCACCCACCCCCCCCCCCCCCCCCCCACACCACCCACCCCCCCCCCCCCCACACCCATTATTCCTTACCATCAAAACATCAAAAACATCTTTTTACTCTTACCAAATTCTATATTAATGAATATTTTCCCCAGTTCCTTCTTGCCATATTGAATGCTCTTAGCAAGCTTCTTATTATATAAGTGAATCTGTGACCTTCCCCTACCCTTTTTATTTATTTATGAGGAGGAGAGAGTCTCATCTCTCTACCGCCATTATATTCTCCCCTGCAAATTGTGCAAATCGTGCATTTCTTTGTGTGTCAAAAGAAAAAAAAAGGAGGGGGGGGGAGTGGGCAGGTGCTGGGCCTCTAAATGCTGCCCTCACTTTCCGTATAACTCACATATACCAGGGATTGTTTAAATTCCAACCAACCTTTCCAAGTGCTAACAAATCTTGTGTTGGAGTCATTTTGCGAATGTATTACTTCTTCCATAAACCTAGTTTTTATCTACCTCCCTAAACCAATCCTTTATCCTCGTACTTTTACCTTTTAAGTACATAAACAAAAAATGTTTTGGTGCACGGATTTAGTAAATACATTGCTTCATTTTTGTTATAATAAGCTAAAAATTTTATTTAGATTTTTTTTTTCACATTTAATAACCTACATTATTTTTTTTTAAATTTTTTTTTTACTATTTGGACTTTAACTTGACCAGCTCCAGTTGGCTGCCAATGAGCCTTGTGCCTCTCTCTGGGCAAAGCGCTATAATTGGCTGTCATAGTGATCTCATGATTGGGCTCCTGGTTTTAAAGGGAGTGTAGAATAATGTTTCCTCTGTGTCCAGCATCTTGCTGGGAAATGTTATTTTACAGATGGCAGTGTTGTGTAGCCAGTGACCAGCTGAATCTCGCCTTCTTACCCCTCTTGGCAATTTCCCCACCGTAATTCTTGCCTGACTGCTCTTGTCATTTCAAAGCACGAAGTAGATGTCCTAGTGGATTCTCCGTATTGTAGAATTAGGGATTCAAGGAATGGGAGTTGGATCCGGTTACGACCTTGTAAGCGGGGGGGGCCAGATACAAATTTAGTAATGGCAGTGCATCGGCGCCTTTCGCCAAATTGAAGCAACCTTATTGGATGAAGTCGGCCTTTAAATGAAAATGAACTATTTTTAGGCTTCGTATGCTTAGTGGATTTTCCCTAACTAATAAACAAATACCAGGAACACTTGAAAAATTAATGTCAATCCTTCTCTTCTTTCACTGTTTACAAAGTGTAAATGAATAATTTATCAGTGATCTTGTTTTACGAGTGTAAATATAGCTCACAGACTATGCAATATGTGCACATTAAGCGGGAGCGCGAGGGGGGGCCTCCCAGTAAGACTGTGTTAAAAACAAATGGATGGAGACTTTAATGGAAGGAGCGCGATGGGCGAGAACCACAAAATCGCAAAATGAACAATTTATCCTTGATCTTGCTTCCTGTACCATTTTATGCCTCTTATTAGTTTCACAGTGTGACGTCGTAATAAGACAGTGATTATTATGCAGGCCGATTTAAGCAGAATGGTTTACATCTCTCCCGTGATTTCTCATCCCTCTCCAACTATGTTTCCAAATTTAGGACGCAAAACGCAGTCGACGGGGCCCAGGCAGACAAAGGGGCGGAAAATGCAGCTCTGCAAGGTTATCTGCAGGTGCTGGACGACGCTGGGAACCCTCTGTGCCTGCACTGCCAGGAGCCCTGCCCCCAGGCGCAAGATTGGACTCCAGTCTGGGATTCGCGCTTTTGCTCGCAAAAATGCCACGATGACTTCCTGATCCGCTCCAATCAAAGTTACATGAGGGCGAAGGTTTTTGAAACCGAGCACGGCGTGTGCCAACAGTGTTGTTTAAATGTGCACGAGCTGTACCTGAGTGTGCGGGACGCACCCAGGAGCCAGAGGAAGATGTTGCTCCAGAGCTCCTGGATGGCACAGCTGCCAATAGACCAGGTAAGATGAGAAGCAAATGTCTGGTGAGTAGAACATATAGGGACAGCTTACAGAAAATTTTATTTTATTTTAGATTGGTCTCTTTACATAATACGGAAAGGCAGACGTTCCATAATTCAGATAATCTAGGGCCTTGTTCAGATATGTGTTTTACCCCCAGATGCCCAGACAAAATTTAGCAGCGCCGGTTTACTGGAGATAATTCTGTAAATAATTTGCTTGTCTAAATTATTATATATATATATTTTATAAGGCCGTTTATTTGGTATGCAGTTTTAATAATATATTGTATGTGTTTTGTTTTTTGTTGTTTTTTTTTTTTTTTCTTTTTGTTTTTTACAAAATGCATTTTTCATTTACACGCAACAGCTTTTAATCTTGAAGTGATTTTTAATGATTTTTTTTTTTTTTTTTTTGATGTTGCAATCAGGAAGCTTTAAAAGAAACTGGTGCTGAAATAAAGATAGAGGCTAGTTGTCTGGCTGTCATGGTTATCCAATGACTGCACCATTTTACTGGGCTACAGGACCCACAATGCAGCAAGTGATTTGGATAAATCAGGGGGATCCAAACTTTCTAAACGGAGGGTCAGTTTACTGTCCTCCCAAATTTAGGGGGGCTGGACTGTGACCAGTGGGAGAAGAAAATGTCCTGGCGTCAGTGGGAGTAAACCGTGCCCCATCGTTGGTGTCAATGAGAGAAATTGTGCCCCATCATCGGCGTCAGTGGAAGGAATAGTGCCCCATTGTTGGTGTTAGTGGAAGGAATAGTGCCCCATTGTTGGTGTCAGTGGAAGGAATAGTGCCCCATTGTTGGTGTCAGTGGAAGGAATAGTGCCCCATTGGTGTCAGTGGAAGGAATAGTGCCCCATTGTTGGTGTCAGTGGGAGGAATAGTGCCCCATTGTTGGTGTCAGTGGAAGGAATAGTGCCCCATTGTTGGTGTCAGTGGGAGGAATAGTGCCCCATTGTTGGTGTCAGTGGGAGGAATAGTGCCCCATTGTTTGTGTCAGTGGGAGGAATAGTGCCCCATGAGCTGGATAAAGACAAGCAAAGGCCTGCAAGTTGGGGATCACTGGGATAAAGTAAGGTAAGGACTATAACCCCTGTCAGTTTTTTTTTTTTTTTTGCCATCTGTGTCCATTGGGAAGATTTCTCTGCACTTCCTGTCCCATATCCAAACAGGAAATGAGAGGCACAATCTCTCCAATGTGAGGGGATCCCTGCTTGGCCCCATTTCCCCTCCTATTCCTGTCCCGGTGACAACCCAGAATTTGAGCTTTTTTCTTTCACTTTCGGTGGGAGCCGTCACCAGGATAAATGGGGTGAATCTCCCTAATGGGGACCTAGACAGCAATAAAAAAACAGACAGGTGTTCTAATTCCTCTCCATTACCTTTAGTTATACTTTTAGGCTCCATTCACACCTGGGTGTTCTGGATCACGGGCGGAACGCTTTGCAATGACATTATTTCTTTTGTTAAAAGCGTTTATTTATCATTTTCACTTTTAAACATAACGAACAAATGCCAGCCATTTCCTTCTGCTGGCACCACTCTGGAGACAGCTACCTGGCATAAGAGGTGAAGTGCAGTTGGCATCGCTCCACATGGGACACGACTCGGCACTACAGAGGAGGCATCGGCTTATGTGGCTCTCGTTCTCTACTACAACTCCTACTTTACAAGTAGTCCCTCTGCATTGCACTCTGTTTGATCCTCTGGAATGGCAGGTCAGCAAGCCCAGACCGCGATCTACCAATCACCTGTCCTGAGATCTACCGGTTGCCGACCCCCGATTTAGATACTTTCACAAGTGTCGGGCTTTTTTTATGCCAAAACGCTGCTGCCAGGAGGAAAGGCTTCTAGGAGAGTTTGCAAAACGTCCTGTGTGCATGAGGCCTAAAAATGAAATAGTCCAGGAGTTACACTTCAACCTCTTCACGGCTGCTCTATAGCTGAATGGCGGCTACAGCGTGGTTGGCACATTGCTGGGAGGGCGTCATATGACGTTCTCACGTGATCTCCCATCCCAAGCGCCCTCTGTGTCGCGCATCTGCAGTGATCTGTGATGGCTGGGTCCTTCACACACAGCTGATCACAGATCAGGGTAAAGAGCCAATCACAGTGGCTCTTTACCATGTGACCAGCCGTGTCCAATCACAGCTGATCACAGTGTAAACAGGATTTGCAGATGATTGGCAATCCTGTCCCCACACTGACAACGAGTGAGGAGAGGAGAGCGGATAAGTGGCAATCCACACAGGGGAGATCTACACAGATAATCAGGGCACTGGTCATCAGTGCAGCCCCATCAGTGCTGCCAGTCAGTGCCATATATTAGTACAGCCACATCAGGGCAGCCATTACAGTGCCCACCAGTGCTGCCAATCAGTGCCACATATCTGTGCAGCCCCATTAGTGTAGGAGAAATATGACTTCTTTACACAATTTTAAAAACCAAAATCAAGACGTTTTTTTTTGTTCAAACTTTTTTTGTCTTTTTTCCTTTGTTTAGTGAGGGAAAAAGCACAGAGGCGCCACTCTAAGTGCAGTATAGCAATGAGTTTTTAACCGCTTGCCGACCAGCCGTCTTTATACTGCGGCAGGTCAGCAAGATCGCATGAACCGTCGTAGCTATATGTTTGCTCGCAGGAACGGGATAGCAGGCGCGCGCTGCACAGCGGGGGTGCCGATGCTCGTGGCCATTGGTCGCAATGACCGCTGGCCACAAGCAATCGCGAGCACGAGGGACAGAACACGGAAGTGTGGGTGTAAACACAAATCCCTGTCCTGTTCTGAGAGGAGTGACAGATCGTGTGTTTCTATTAGCTAGGAACCACGATCCGTCACTTCCTCTAGTCAGTCCCCTCCCCCTACAGTTAGAAACACCTCCCAGGGAACACGGTTAACCCCTTGATCGCCCCCCTAGTGTTAACCCCTTCCCTGCCAGTGACATTTTTACAGTAATCAGTGCATTTTTATAGCACTGATCGCTGTATAAATGCCATTGGTCCCAAAAATGTGTCAAAATTGTCCAATGTGTCCGCCATAATGTCGCAGTTACAATAAAAAACGCAGATCGCCCCATTACTAGTAAAAAAACAATAATAATAAAAATGCTATAAATCTATCCCCTATTTTGTAGGCGCTATAACTTTTGTGCAAACCAATCAGTATACGTTTATTGTAATTTTTTTACCAAAAATGTGTTGAAGAATACATATCAGCCTAAACTGAGAAAAAATTAGCTTTTTTTTAAAAAAAAAAATGGGGATATTTAGTATAGCAAAAAGTACAAAATATTGTGGGTTTTTTTTTTCAAAATTGTCACTCTTTTCTTGTTTATAGCACAAAAAATAAAAAACGCAGAGATAATCAAATACCACCAAAAGAAAGCTCTATTTGTGGGGAAAAAAGGACGGCAATTTTGTTTGGGTACAGCGTTGCACGACCGCGCAATTGTCAGTTAAAGCGACGCAGTGCCGAATGGCAAAAAATGGCCTGGTCATTCAGCAGCCAAATCTTCCGGGGCTGGTTAGTGGTTAGTGAACAGATTTTGTATACATACTCACAAGAGTGGAATTAAAACAGGCATGTCAAGTATAGACAGGTAGAACGTCCGGGAAGGGAGCCCATCCGTGGCAATTGGCTGGTGAAGCAGAGCGAGTTGCGCCGGTGGTCACCGATGCTTCCTGGACCTCGAGCACACAGGGAGCCGGGGGGGTGACGACACTTCCGGGTTATCGTGAACCAATAGGCGACGCGTTTGCGGAGCATGCGCTCCTTCTTCAGGCCTGTTTTAATTCTACCCTTGTATTTATACAAAATCTGTTCATTAAAAACTCATATACTATACTGCACTTAGAGGGGCGCCTCTGGGCTTTTTCCCTCAGCCACCCCAAGTGTTGCTTCTCTTCTCTTCACTGGGCTGCCTTCAAGGTTCAAGGCTATATTATGGACTATATGGACTCATTACAGTCCTTTACTTGAAGTTATTCTTTGAAAAGTTCCTCTTGTGTTTTAGGTTTCCATCAGTTCGGTGGATCTACACTGAGGCTGGTGCTAGCGCCAACTTTTTTTTTTTTCTATGTGTTTCCTTTGTTTAGTGTTTGTTAGAGCTGCACGATTCTGGCCAAAATGAGAATCAGACCGCTGTGCAAATACAGTGTGACATAAAATATATTCCACAACCACCATTTTATTCTCTAGAGTCTCTACTAATAAATATATATATATAGATAGATAGATAGATAGATAGATAGATAGATAGATAGATAGATAGATAGATAGATAGATACATATATCTATCTATATCTATCTATCTATCTATCTATCTATCTATCTATCTATCTATCTATCTATCTATCTATCTATATATATATATATATATATATATATATATATATATATATATCTATATCTATAGATATATATATATATATCTAGATAGATATATATATATCTATATCTAGATATATATATATAATGATGTTTGGGGGTCTAAGTAATTTTCTAGCAAAAAAAAAAAAAAGATTTTAACTTGAAACCAACAAATGTCAGAAAAAGGTTTAGTGTTTAAACTTTCTTTGTTTACACAAGAAGTCTACTCCATTGACAAATTGTTACAATGTTTATACTTGAGTTTCACTGCTTAAGTTTATACTTAAGTTTCCCATAAGTTTCAATGTTAAAGAATGTTTTGATTCTTGGCAGACTGCCCGTTTTTTTTTTTTTTTTCTTCCTCTCTTTTGTCGGCTGTGGCTTCAGAAGAGCAGAGAGAATTATCTGCATAGAAAGAATCGCGAAACGCTTTTGTCAAGATCGCAACAGGGAAAAAAATTGCGATAACGATTCTTGACGATTAATCATATGCAGCTCTGGTGTTTGTCATTCATAGTGTGACTGCACAGAAAGCTGAGGATTGGCCTGGGCAGGAAGGGGGTGAAAGTTCCCGGTAGGTAAGTGGTTAGGCATGAGCTCTCATGGTAGTCCATGTTGGGTTCATTTATCAAAGTGTCTGAAAATACGGACTTTCTGTATTGCCTCCCAGCTGTCGGTCAGATTTGGGACTGCAATTTTCAGAAAGAGAAATCTTGACTCGTGTCAGCGAACAGCCCAGACAGTCCTGGTTTAAATGTTTTATTTTATTTTTTGTATAGAGGAGACAGAGTGAAGAGCAGCCTATACCGGGCCTTCCTTATCACACTGTCTGAGATGGGAACTGTCTGTATTGACCTCCAGCTACCTATCGGATCGAAGACTTCCATTCTCCAGCTGTCGGTGTACAGTGCAGGTTTCCCTGCTGTGAGGCACTAGAGACGGTTCCTATTTTTGAGACGTGATCAATGAGGCCCATATCAATTAGAGCAAGTCTGTTTCCATGGTGACAGAACGCCGGCTTTTATCGGTAATGACAGCCGGAGGATATTTTCAGGTCGCTGTAGTAATTGCCGAACATTTTCCCAGTAAAGAAACTTTCTGTATTACCTGTAGCCACTTGTTAGAACCTTCCTTTCAGGACTTCGGATGAGGTGTGACTTTGGTTTGCTGCAGCTTCTTCTTAGCTCCGCGTCTCAGAATGTATTGAAGCCAGAGGATCAGAATGACAGCCCTGGCATCTAGCAGAAGGCAAATCACCAATGGAAGCCTACATTTTTCCTTCAGGTTATGTTTACTCTAACCTCTTGCCAACCACGAAACGCATAAACTATATTGTCAAAAGTATTGGGACGCCTGCCTTTACACACACATGAACTTTAATGGCGTCTTAGTCCGTAGGGTTCAATATTGAGTTGGCCCACCCTTTGCAGCTATAACAGCTTCAACTCTTCTGGGAAGGCCGTCCACAAGGTTTAGGAGTGTGTCTATGGGAATGTTTGGCTATTCTTCCAGAAGTGCATTTGTGAGGTCAGGCACTGATGTTGGATGAGAAGGCCTGGCTCTCAGTCTCCGCTCTAATTTATCCCAAAGGTTTGATATCAGGTTGAGGTCAGGACTCTGCATGACTTTATGTACCTTGCTTTGTACACTGGTGCGCAGTCATGTTGGAACAGGAAGGGGCCATCCCCAAACTGTTCCCACACAGTTGGGAGCATGAAATTGTCCAAAATGTCTTGGTATGCTGACACCTTAACCACTTAAGGACCGCCTAACGCCGATTTACGTCGGCAAGGCGGCACGGGCAGGCAAAATCACGTACATGTACGTGATTTGCCTCTCGCGGGTGGGGGGTCCGATCGGACCCCCCCCCGGTGCCCGAAGCGGTCCCGTTCTGTTCCCCGGCGATCCGAGATGAGGGGGAGGCCATCCGTTCGTGGCCCCCCCCTCGCGATCGCCGCCGGCCAATGGGAACACTCCTTTGCTGCTGTATGCTAAACAGCAGCAAAGGAAATGATGTCATCTCCCCTCGGCTCGGTATTTTCCGTTCCAGCGCCGAGGGGAGAAGACATCAATGTGAGTGCACAACACACTACACACACAGTAGAACATGCCAGGCATACAAAACACCCCGATCCCCCCCCCGATCGCCCCCCGATCCCCCCCCCAATCACCCCCCCCCCCCCCTGTCACAAACTGACACCAGCAGGTTTTTTTTTTTTTTTTTTTTTTTTTTTTTCTGATTACTGCATAGTGTCAGTTTGTGACAGTTACAGTGTTGGGACAGTTAGTATTACCCCCCTGTAGGTCTAGGATACCCCCCTAACCCCCCCTAATAAAGTTTTAACCCCTTGATCACCCCCCGTCACCAGTGTTGCTAAGCGATCATTTTTCTGATCGCTGTATTAGTGTCGCTGGTGACGCTAGTTAGTGAGGTAAATATTTAGGTTCGCCGTCAGCGTTTTATAGTGACAGGGACCCCCATATACTACCTAATAAATGTTTTAACCCCTTGATTGCCCCCTAGTTAACCCTTTCACCACTGATCACCGTATAACCGTTACGGGTGACGCAGGTTAGTTCGTTTATTTTTTATAGTGTCAGGGCACCCGCCGTTTATTACCTAATAAAGGTTTAGCCCCCTGATCGCCCGGCGGTGATATGCGTCGCCCCAGGCAGCGTCAGATTAGCGCCAGTACCGCTAACACCCACGCACGCAGCATGCGCCTCCCTTAGTGGTATAGTATCTGATCGGATCAATATCTGATCTGATCAGATCTATACTAGCGTCCCCAGCAGTTTAGGGTTCCCAAAAACACAGTGTTAGCGGGATCAGCCCAGATACCCGCTAGCACCTGCGTTTTGCCCCTCCGCCCAGCCCACCCAAGTGCAGTATCGATCGATCACTGTCACTTACAAAACACTAAACGCATAACTGCAGCGTTCGCAGAGTCAGGCCTGATCCCTGCGATCGCTAACAGTTTTTTTGGTAGCATTTTGGTGAACTGGCAAGCAAGCACCAGGCAGCGTCAGGTTAGCGCCAGTACCGCTAACACCCACGCACGCACCGTACACCTCCCTTAGTGGTATAGTATCTGATCGGATCAATATCTGATCCGATCAGATCTATACTAGCGTCCCCAGCAGTTTAGGGTTCCCAAAAACGCAGTGTTAGCGGGATCAGCCCAGATACCTGCTAGCACCTGCGTTGTGCCCCTCCGCCCGGCCCAGCCCAGCCCACCCAAGTGCAGTATCGATCGATCACTGACACTTACAAGGCACTAAAAGCATAACTGCAGCGTTCGCAGAGTCAGGCCTGATCCCTGCGA
Organism: Aquarana catesbeiana; assembly: GCF_042186555.1. Lineage (NCBI taxonomy): Eukaryota > Metazoa > Chordata > Amphibia > Anura > Ranidae > Aquarana > Aquarana catesbeiana. The sequence continues at coordinate 385,828,769 of NC_133329.1, read as the reverse complement.
TCGCTAACAGTTTTTTTGGTAGCATTTTGGTGAACTAGCAAGCACCGGCCCCAGGCAGCGTCAGGTTAGCGCCAGTACCACTAACACCCACGCACGCAGCATACGCCTCCTTTAGTGGTATAGTATCTGAACGGATCAATATCTGATCAGATCTATACTAGCGTCCCCAGCAGTTTAGGGTTCCCAAAAACGCAGTGTTAGCGGGATCAGCCCAGATACCTGCTAGCACCTGCGTTTTGCCCCTCCGCCCGGCCCAGTCCAGCCCACCCAAGTGCAGTATTGATCGATCACTGTCACTTACAAAACACTAAACGCATAACTGCAGCGTTCGCAGAGTCAGGCCTGATCCCTGCGATCGCTAACAGTTTTTTTGGAAGCTTTTTATTGAACTGGCAAGCACCAGTGGCCTAGTACACCCCGGTCGTAGTCAAACCAGCACTGCAGTAACACTTGGTGACGTGGCGAGTCCCATAAGTGCAGTTCAAGCTGGTGAGGTGGCAAGCACAAGTAGTGTCCCGCTGCCACCAAAAAGACAAACACAGGCCCGTCGTGCCCATAGTGCCCTTCCTGCTGCATTCGCCAATCCTAATTGGGAACCCACCACTTCTGCAGCGCCCGTACTTCCCCCATTCACATCCCCCAACGAAATGCAGTCGGCTGCATGAGAGGCATTTTTATGTGCTCCCGAGTACCCCTACCCAACGAACCCCCCCCAAAAAGATGTTGTGTCTGCAGCAAGCGCGGATATAGGCGTGACACCCGCTATTATTGTCCCTCCTGTCCTGACAATCCTGGTCTTTGCATTGGTGAATGTTTTGAACGCTACCATACACTAGTTGAGTATTAGCGTAGGGTACAGCATTGCACAGACTAGGCACACTTTCACAGGGTCTCCCAAGATGCCATCGCATTTTGAGAGACCCGAACCTGGAACCGGTTACAGTTATAAAAGTTAGTTACAAAAAAAGTGTAAAAAAAAAAAAAATATATATAAAATAAAAAAAAATAGTTGTCGTTTTATTGTTCTCTCTCTCTATTCTCTCTCTCTATTGTTCTGCTCTTTTTTTACTGTATTCTATTCTGCAGTGTTTTATTGTTATTGTTATTGTTATTGTTATTATGTTTTATCATGTTTGTTTTTCAGGTATGTAATTATTTATACTTTATTGTTTACTGTGCTTTATTGTTAACCATTTTTTTGTCTTCAGGTACGCCATTCACAACTTTGAGTGGTTATACCAGAATGATGCCTGCAGGTTTAGGTATCATCTTGGTATCATTCTTTTCAGCCAGCGGTCGGCTTTCATGTAAAAGCAATCCTAGCGGCTAATTAGCCTCTAGACTGCCTTTACAAGCCGTGGGAGGGAATGCCCCCCCCCCCCCCCCCCCCACCGTCTTCCGTGTTTTTCTCTGGCTCTCCTGTCTCAACAGGGAACCTGAGAATGCAGCCGGTGATTCAGCCAGCTGACCATAGAGCTGATCAGAGACAAGAGTGGCTCCAAACATCTCTATGGCCTAAGAAACCGGAAGCTACGAGCATTTTATGACTTAGATTTCGCCGGATGTAAATAGCGCCATTGGGAAATTGGGGAAGCATTTTATCACACCGATCTTGGTGTCATCAGATGCTTTGAGGGCAGAGGAGAGATCTAGGGTCTAATAGACCCCAATTTTTTCAAAAAAGAGTACCTGTCACTACCTATTGCTATCATAGGGGATATTTACATTCCCCGAGATAACAATAAAAATGATTTAAAAAAAAAAAAAAATGAAAGGAACAGTTTAAAAATAAGATAAAAAAGCAAAAAAATAATAAAGAAAAAAAAAAAAAAAAAAAAAGCACCCCTGTCGCCCCCTGCTCTTGCGCTAAGGCGAACGCAAGCGGCGGTCTGTCGTCAAACGTAAACAGCAATTGCACCATGCATGTGAGGTATCGCCGCGAAGGTCAGATCGAGGGCAGTAATTTTTGCAGTAGACCTCCTCTGTAGATCTAAAGTGGTAACCTGTAAAGGCTTTTAAAGGCTTTTAAAAATGTATTTATTTTGTTGCCACTGCACGTTTGTGCGCAATTGTAAAGCATGTCATGTTTGGTATCCATGTACTCGGTCTAAGATCATCTTTTTTATTTCATCAAACATTTGGGCAATATAGTGTGTTTTAGTGCATTAAAATTTAAAAAAGTGTGTTTTTTCCCCAAAAAATGCGTTTGAAAAATCGCTGCGCAAATACTGTGTGAAAAAAAAAAATGAAACACCCACCATTTTAATCTGTAGGGCATTTGCTTTAAAAAAATATATAATGTTTGGGGGTTCAAAGTAATTTTCTTGCAAAAAAAAAAAAAAACTTTTTCATGTAAAAAATAAGTGTCAGAAAGGGCTTTGTCTTCAAGTGGTTAGAAGAGTGGGTGATGTGTGACATAAGCTTCTAAATGTTGTGCATAAAATGCCAGGACAGTTCAAAACCCCCCCAAATGACCCCATTTTGGAAAGTAGACACCCCAAGCTATTTGCTGAGAGGCATGTCGAGTCCATGGAATATTTTATATTGCGACACAAGTTGCGGGAAAGAGACAAATTTTTTTTTTTTTTTTTTTTTTTTGCACAAAGTTGTCACTAAATGATATATTGCTCAAACATGCCATGGGAATATGTGAAATTACACCCCAAAATACATTCTGCTGCTTCTCCTGAGTACGGGGATACCATATGTGTGAGACTTTTTGGGAGCCTAGCCGTGTACGGGACCCCGAAAACCAAGCACCGCCTTCAGGCTTTCTAAGGGGCGTGAATTTTTGATTTCACTCTTCACTGCCTATCACAGTTTCGGAGGCCATGGAATGCCCAGGTGGCACAAAACCCCCCCAAATGACCCCATTTTGGAAAGTAGACACCCCAAGCTATTTGCTGAGAGGTATAGTGAGTATTTTGCAGACCTCACTTTTTGTCACAAAGTTTTGAAATTTGAAAAAAGAAAAAAAAAAAAAGTTTTTTCTTGTCTTTCTTCATTTTCAAAAACAAATGAGAGCTGCAAAATACTCACCATGCCTCTCAGCAAATAGCTTGGGGTGTCTACTTTCCAAAATGGGGTCATTTGGGGGGGTTTTGTGCCACCTGGGCATTCCATGGCCTCCGAAACTGTGATAGGCAGTGAAGAGTGAAATCAAAAATTCACGCCCTTAAAAACGCTGAAGGCGGTGATTGGTTTTCGGGGCCCCGTACGCGGCTAGGCTCCCAAAAAGTCCCACACATGTGGTATCCCCATACTCAGGAGAAGCAGCTAAATGTATTTTGGGGTGCAATTCCACATATGCCCATGGCCTGTGTGAGCAATATATCATTTAGTGACAACTTTGTGCAAAAAAAAAAAAAAAAAAAAAAAAAGTGTCACTTTCCCGCAACTTGTGTCAAAATATAAAATATTCCATGGACTCAATATGCCTCTCAGCAAATAGCTTGGGGTGTCTACTTTCCAAAATGGGGTCATTTGGGGGGGGGTTGTGCCACCTGGGCATTCCATGGCCTCCGAAACTGTGATAGGCAGTGAAGAGTGAAATCAAAAAGTTACACCCTTAGAAATCCTGAAGGCGGTGATTGGTTTTCGGGGTCCCATACGCGGCTAGGCTCCCAAAAAGTCCCACACATGTGGTATCCCCGTACTCAGGAGAAGTAGCTGAATATATTTTGGGGTGCAATTCCACATAGGCCCATGGCCTGTGTGAGCAATATATCATTTAGTGACAACTTTTTGTAAATATTTTTTTTTTTTTTTTTTTTGTCATTATTCAATCACTTGGGACAAAAAAAATAAATATTCAATGGGTTCAACATGCCTATCAGCAATTTCCTTGGGGTGTCTACTTTCCAAAATGGGGTCATTTGGGGGGGTTTTGTACTGCCCTGCCATTTTAGCACCTCAAGAAATGACATAGGCAGTCATAAAATAAAAGCTGTGTAAATTCCAGAAAATGTACCCTAGTTTGTAGACGCTATAACTTTTGCGCAAACCAATAAATATACGCTTATTGACATTTTTTTTACCAAAGACATGTGGCCGAATACATTTTGGCCTAAATGTATGACTAAAATTGAGTTTATTGGATTTTTTTTATAACAAAAAGTAGAAAATATCATTTTTTTTCAAAATTTTCGGTCTTTTTCCGTTTATAGCGCAAGAAATAAAAACTGCAGAAGTGATCAAATACCATCAAAAGAAAGCTCTATTTGTGGGAAGAAAAGGACGCAAATTTCGTTTGGGTACAGCATTGCATAACCGCGCAATTAGCAGTTAAAGCGACGCAGTGCCAAATTGGAAAAAGACCTCTGGTCCTTAGGCAGCATAATGGTCCGGGGCTCAAGTGGTTAAGAGTTCCCTTCACTGGAACTAAGGGGTCAGCCCAACCCCTGAAAAACAACCCCACACTATTATCCCTCCTCCACCACATGATTTGGACCAGTGCACAAAGCAAGGTCCATAAAGACATGGATGAGCAAGTTTGGGGTGGAGGAACTTGACCTTGACTGGCTTGCACAGAGTCCTGACCTTAACCCGATGGAACACCTTTTGGATGAATTTGAGCGGAGACTATGAGCCAGGCCTTCTCGTCCAACATTAGTGCCTGACCCCACTAATGGAAGAATGGTCAAACATTGCCATAAACACAATCCATAAACCTTGTGTACAGCCTTCCCAGAAGAGTTGAAGCTGTTATAGCTGCAAAGGGTGGGCCAACTCAATATTGAACCCTACAGACTAAGACTGGGATGCCATTAAAGTTCATGTGCGTGTAGAGGCGTCCCAATACTTTTGAGAATATGGTGTTTATGTGACGTCAGAAAAAGTGGGCTTTAATCCCCAGCTGCCACACGTATGAGGTTGTGTTCTAAGAGCGCGCTCTTTGCTTGCTCTCAGCACACTGACTGAGCTGTCTCTAACAGGTCACAACCTCTGATCAATGTGATAGGCTGCCAGTCATGTGACTTGTGTGTGAATCGGTCACATGATAGAGAAGCCGCGCCACCTTCTGGCATGAAAGCCCACTTAAAGGCTAAGTTCACCTTTGCACCGTGTTACGTTACACTCCTATTTAGGGTGTAACATGATGCAAATGGCGGTCGCTGTCACTTTTTCCATTTTGCATGGCTGTGCGGGGCTCCTCCTTCTTTCACTGCGGCAGATGAACTTGTTCTCAATGGATGATGAGTCTGGTAATCTGTACACTTGTAGTCCCATGACGCTTCCTCCAACTCTGCAAATGAAAGCCTCTACAGAGGGATGAGCAGGGGGAAGAGTCTGCAGAAGCTTGACATTGCACCTGCAATCGCTGGATATACTTTGCAGGTTCCTTTAAAAAAAAAAATATGTGCATTTATTATTTTCTTTTTAAAAGGTGAACTTGGCCTTTAAGGTGTATGTGAACCCTCACCTTGTAAAACAACCCATTCAGTATATTATTATTATACAGGATTTATATAGCGCCAACAGTCTGCGCAGCGCTTTACAACATGAGGGCAGACAGTACAGTTACAATACAATTCAATACAGGATTATATATACCCCCTCCCCCTTTATTTTATAAGTGATCACATTCCCTATGTGCTCAACTGCATTAAGAGCTCAGAGAGCTGGGGGAGGAGAAACAGCAGCACACTGATCTTCCCAGTGAATGACTATGTAGGGGGATGTGTGCCAGGACAAGCCTGATCATTGGAGGAGTGTAGGCTGAGTTGTCAGCATAGCTAAAGAACTGACCACACTGTGTTCTCATGTGTGGTCGGTTTTTAATTGACTGGCAGGAACACCGGGGATTTCACACAAAGGAAGCAATACAAAGAGAACAGGAGTCTTTCTCATACAGTGAGGGGAAAAAAGTATTTGCTCCCCTGCTGATTTTGTACGTTTGCCCACTGACAAAGAAATGATCAGTCTATAATTTTAATGGTCGGTTTATTTTAACAGTGAGAGACAGAATAACAACAAACATTTCCAGAAAAACACATTTCAAAAAAGTTATAAATTGATTTGCATTTTAATGCGTGAAATAAGTATTTGATCCCCGATCAATTAGCAAGATTTCTGGCTCCCAGGTGTCTTCTATACAGGTAACGAGCTGAGATTAGGAGCACTCTCTTAAAGGGAGTACTCCTAATCTCAGCTTGTTACCTGTATAAAAGACACCTGTCCAATGAAGCAATCAATCACATTCCAATCTCTCCACCATGGCCAAGACCAAAGAGCTGTCCAAGGATGTCAGGGACAAGATTGTAGACCTACACAAGGCTGGAATGGGCTACAAGATCATCGCCAAACAGCTTGGCGAGAGGGTGACAACAGTTGGTGCGATTATTCACAAATGGAAGAAACACAAAATAACTGTCACTCTCCCTTGGTCTGGGGCTCCATGCAAGATCTCACCTCGTGGAGTTTTAATGAACATAAGAACGGTGAGGAATCAGCCCAGAACTACACAGGAGAATCTTGTCAATGATCTCAAGGCAGCTGGGACCATAGTCACCAAGAACACAATTGGTAACAGGCTACACCGTGAAGGACTGAAATCTGACAGTGCCCGCAAGGTCCCTCTACTCAAGAAAGCACATGTAGAGGCCCGTCTGAAGTTTGCTAATGAACATCTGAATGATTCAGAGGAGAAGTGAGTGTAAGTGACCAAAATTAAGCTCTCTGGCATCAACTCAACTCGCAGTGTTTGGAGGAGGAGGAATGCTGCCTGTGACCTCAAAAACACCATCCCCACCGTCAAACCTGGAGGTGGAAAAATTTTGCTTTGGGAGTGTTTTTCTGTTAAGGGGACAGGACAACTTCACCGCATCAAAGGGACGATGTACCATCATATCTTGGTGAGAACCTTCTTCCCTCAGCCAGGGCATTGAAAATGGGTCGTGGATGGGTATTCCAGCATGACAATGACCCAAAACACACAGTCAAGGCAACAAAGGAGTGCCTCATGAAGAAGCACATTATGGTCCTGTAGTGGCCTAGCCAGTGTCCAGACCTTAATCCCATAGAACATATGAGGAGGGAGCTGAAGGTTCGAATTACCGAATGTCAAGTCTCAGATCCTTAATGACTTTGAGAGGATCTGCAAAGAGGAGTGGGACAAAATCCCTCCTGAGATGTGTGCAAACCTGGTGGCCAACTACAAGAAACATCTGACCTCTGTGATTGCCAACAAGGGTTTTGCCACCAAGTACTAAGTCATATTTTGCGAAGGGGTCCAATACTTATTTCACTCATTAAAATGCAAATCTATTTATAACTTTTTTGAAGTGCGTTTTTCAGGAAATGTTTGTTGTTATTCTCTCACTGTTAAAATAAAGCTACCATTAAAATTATAGACTGGTCATTTCTTTCCCTCATTGTACAAGTACATGGTACAACAGGCACATATCAGGAATATGAAGTGTTAGGTCTTAAATATTCTTTAAAGGGCTGCAAGGTGGCGGTGTCCCTGGCACTATTCTTTTCTCTGCTATCTGTCTATCTAGACACTGAGCACAGTATCACTTATATGTAAAAGTGCAGGATTCTGCCCTGCTTAACTACTTAAGGACCGGCCTATTTTTTTCAGACTTGGTGTTTACGAGTTAAAACCATTTTTTGCTAGAAAATTACTTAGAACCCCCAAAATTTTTTTATATATATATATGTATGTGTTTTTTTTCAGACACCCTAGAGCAGTGATGGAGAACCTTGGCACCCCAGATGTTTTGGAACTACATTTCTCATGATGCTCATGCACTGCAGTGTAGTGGAGCATCATGGGAAATGTAGTTCCAAAACATCTGGGGTGCCAAGGTTCACCATCACTGCCCTAGAGAATAAAATGGCGGTCGTTGCAATACATTGTCACAACGTATTTGCGCATCGGTCTTACAATTTTTTTTTTTGAATGATAAAATAAGACAATAAGACAACAGTAAAGTTAGCCCAAATTTTTTATATTGGGAAAGATAATGTTACGCCGAGTAAATTGATACCCAACATGTCACGCTTCAAAATTGCGCCTGCTCGTGGAAAGGCGTCAAACTTTGACCCTTAAAGATCTCCATAGGCAACGTTTAAAAATTTCTACAGGTTACCAGTTTTGAGTTAGAGGAGGTCTAGGGCTAGAATTATTGCTCACGCTCTAGTGATATCGGAGATACCTCACATGTGTGGTTTTCCCTCACTCGGCATTCAGCCTGTGAGGGGAGAGGACCCGATCGTCTCTGCTGCGACCGACGGCTACAGTAAGCGGCGGAGACGACCGGAGCGTGGCGGGAGTGATCTTGCGGTGAATGCCGATAAAGGTGATCTTGCGGCGAATGCGCCGCAGAGACCACTTTTATCTGAAAGCAGACTGCCAGCTGTTGAAGAAGATACCGGGGTTATGGCAGCTAGCTGCTGCCATAACAACTGTATTCCACTTCAAACAGCCGACGTACAACTGCGGCGAGCGGTCTATTAAGTGGTTAACTTGTGTTCAATTATTAGTCGCCTGGCTCCTCTTCTCCGGCTTCAGTACTTTTTGAGTCGCCGGCTGTGAACATTTACAATGACAGCCAAGAAACAAGAATTTTCAGGATGGCAGCCTCTGTGTCTCTTATAGCAGGTTTTTTTAATACTGAAGTGCAAGCAGAATTTAGACTTTTCCATTTAAAGAGGAACTTCCCCCTGGTTCAGGAAGATGGGAACTGTCAGCAGCTACAAGTACTGCACCTGCTGACTTTTTTACAAAAAACTCATCCATACCAGGTCATACGGTCCAGTGCTCTCATCCAGACAGCCAACTCTTCCTAAGGATTTCGGTTCCTCTGTGCCACCATCTTGGTTTTGGGAGCCAACTGTCACTTCCTGATGACTTACAGCCGGCCCCTCCAATGCACAAGGCGGAATCATGGCCAGCGTTCAGACTGTTCCTGTAGCCTCCTGAGATGTGACGTTATCCCAGAAGGCTGGGAATGGGGGAGGTTTCAAGAAATAGGGAAGGGGGAGCGAGTATCGCCAAAAAAAAAAAAAAAAAAATCTGCCATGGGGTAAGAGGATGGTATCTTTAATTAGTGGATGCAGGTATGCTTTAACCACTTTCCGAAAATGTACCCCCCCTTTCATGACCAGGCCATTTTTTGCGATACGGCACTACATTACTTTAACTGACAATTGTGCGGTCGTGCAACGCTGTACCCAAATAAGATTTGTCATTTTCCCCCCACAAATAAAGATTTCTTTTGGTGGTATTTGGTCACCACTGCGTTTTTTATTTTTTGCGCTATAAACAAAAAAATACCAACAATTTTGAAAAAAAAGTCAATGTTTTTTACTTTTCTGCTAAAAAACATATCTAATAAAAAAATTGAAAAAAAAATCAAATTTCGGCCAATATGTATTCTGCTACATATTTTTGTAAAAAAAAAAAAATCCCAATAAGCGTATATTGATTGGTTTACGCAAACGTTATAGTGTCTACAAACTATGGGACATATGTACTGGAATTTTTTTATTTTATTATTATTATACAGGATTTATATAGCGCCAACAGTTTGCGCAGCACTAAACAAAATGAAGGCAGACATTACAGTTACATTACAATTTGGTACAAAAGGAATCAGAGATTTTATTATTTTTTACAAAATTTTTTACTGGTATTGGTGGCAATCAGCGATTTATAGCAGGACTGCGATATTGCAGCGGTCAATCGGACACTAACTGATACTTTTTGGGGATGCTTTGCAGGAACACAGAATCCACCCCTTCCCCTAGGGTTATTATTATTATTTATTTCAGGTACTTATTTAGCGCTGTCAATTTACGCAGCACTTTACAAATATATTCTACATTCACATCAGGCCCTACCCTGAAGGAGCTTACAATCTAAGGTCCCTAACTCACATTCATATACTAGGGCCAATTCAGACAGGATCCAATTAACCTACCAGCATGTCTTAGGAGTGTGGGAGGAAACCGGAGTACCCGGAGGAAACCCACGCAGGCACAGGGAGAACATGCAAACTCCAGGCAGGTAGTGTCATGGTTGGGATTCAAACCAGCGAACCTTTTTACTGCTAGGTGAAAGTGCTAGGGTTGTCCTGATACCACTATTTTAAAGTGGTAGTACACCCTGTACAACCACTTTTACCTGCAGGTAAGCCTATATTAAGGCTTACCTGTAGGTGCTGGAAATATCTCCTAAACCTCTTAGGTTTAGGAGGTATTTACTAAAAAGACGAGCACCTATGACTACGGTGCATGTGCCCTATAGAAAAGGGCACATCGTGCCGTTTCTAATAGGGGTCATGCCATGACTGGTGGCTCCCACGCGCATGCCAGTCACAGAGCCGGAGTTTGCGGCCCCGGAAGGAAGAGGGGCGAAGATGGATGCTCCCTGCTCATGGGGACAATAGTAACAGCGCGGGCTTCGGTGTCAAGTAAGTGACACATAATGGGCTACTATGCGATGCATAGTAGCCCATTATGCTTTACCTTTGCAGGGAAATAAACAGAAAATAAAATCCACCAGGGTTTATTTCCTCTTTAAGACCGAGTTCAAGTACCGATACTTTTTTCAAGTACTGTCATGTGACAGTGGCACTAATATGCAGCACTGATGACACTTGGACTGTTTCAGTAGTTTTTATTTATTTTTTATTTTTTTACAATTTACCCCTGACATCTCCCCTTTAAGACATGGAAAGGGACTGAGGACATGGATTCCTCAGTCCCTTTCTCAGCAGCCTCAGCTGCACTGAACATGAATGGACATGTGACAGAGGCTCCTCCCCATTCATAAACTGAAGCATCATAAACATAGTTTACGATGCTCAGTTATGAATGAACAGAGTCGGTGGTCACTGACTCTGTTCATTCAGAAAAGGAAGGAGCCGGTAAATGACAGATTTACCGGCTCCTTCCTCCGCTCTCCATCCTGACAGATCCAGGACAGAGGGGGGACAGGAGCACGAAGGAGAATATGGGAGACAGTCAGGGGTGATCGTGGGGGGAGTTACAAGCACCGATCCCCCTGTATAGATTTCAGTATAACAGCTGAAGGGCCCGGTGGGGGCAGAGGAGAAGAAGCGGCTGTCAGCTTTTTTTGAAATCTATACATGGAGATCGGTGCTTGTAACTCCCCCCAATGCCACACTGATCATCCCTGACTGCCCAAGTATCGGATTAAGCATCGGAGTACGAGTACTCGCGCAAATGCTCGGTATCGGGACAACTCTACCTCTCCCCTCCTTGTTTACATAGGCAGATCCCCGTTCTGTGTTCTTTACTTACGATCGGCGAGTCCCGGAGGACATCGAGTGCCCGACACCCACAGATTGGCTTCTACAGTGAGTATTCACAGCAGAAGTGGTGCGCCCCCTGCAGGCAGATATGCTGAATCACATATACATGATCCGGCGCAGAGCTGCCACCTTGTGGCAGTAAAACTGCTATTGGGCTGTCAGCAAGTGGTTAATGTGAATGAAGAGTCATATGGGACCTCAGTCAAACCAGTGCTCACCCAGAGCAATTAGAGATACAGTACTCTGCAGACTTGAAATGTTGCCTGGGTGAGGTGAACTTTGACATGTCTGACAATCGCTGAATCCTTGCCCCTTCCCTAAGCCCTCGCCCCCATTCTCTAAAGGCAGTTGGCACAGGGGTAGGCAGGCTGTACATCTGGGACTGAACTGCCATTCCTACTAAGAGAAGGTGAGAAATATCTGGTCATACTTGTGGGGAACTGCTGGAACACCTTCCCAGGAACCCAAAAGTAACGCCGTACATTCCATTTTATTCTTAGTGGCATGCAAGGCTCTAGTTATCGGTAATAGACATTTTTCACATAGCGTTGGAGTTCAGAAATATGACACTTTTTCATCATTACGACATGAGGGATTCATACTCTTTTGTGTTCTCCTCCTTGTAGTTTGCTCATTGTAGTTTTCATACTATTAATTGAAGGCAGTGGTGCTTGCAGTGTGTGGGGATGTACAATAAACCTAACCGCCTGATCACTTGTACTCTCACATTCCCATGACAATAGCTGTCAGACGCCAGTTTTAATGGGGTCCATACAGCGATGTTGCTGTACTGTGACATTAAACCACTGCGTGACAGCTAGTCATCTGCAAATAAGGGGGATCCAGGCGGTTACTGGCCCTTTTTATGTGTCATGTCTTCAAATGTGTAACAGGACGAACGACGTGTAACCCTTTTGTTTTCGCAGCTTAACGAACTCATCCGCAACCCCAGTGAAGGGCAATTCTGGCAAGTGGACCACATTAGGCCGGTGTACGGTGGGGGGGGCCAGTGCTCGCTGGACAACCTGCAAACCCTGTGTACAGTCTGCCACAGAGAGGTATAGTGTTCCTTTTCATCATTATTCAGTCTTGTGTGTCTTTAAAGGAAGGGGCTAATGGTTTTGGGTATTTTTATTACAGTCGACTTGAATTAGAAGTAAATATTTGCTCTAATATAAAAAATAAGTTTGGTGTTTAAAAATTTAGCTTTTGCCTTGAATTCCTTCTGAAAAACAATAGTGCACTCATGCCTTGAGCCTCATAGCTGTATATCTGCAGCGTGAGATCTCTAGTCTCACTAGATTTGGTGATGTCACTACTGTGCTGCTACTTGTTCTCCTTGCTGGAGAGGAAGCTGTACCTGAGGATCTGCAGAGCAAGGCTCTCCCTGCTTCTTTCATTCTGTTGGTCTGTGCCTCCTCCACCCCTCCTGCTACATTTTGATTATTCCCCCACCGGTCATAAATCAACAGGGGGGATATGAGAAAGCAAAGCCTTACCACTACCAAGAAGGCTTCCTCCAAAACACAGATGCTGTACACAACAATGCGTAGTAAATATGGGTGAAAGATGAGCTGCGGGGGCCTCCAGAGAATACTGGGGACTAGTCCTTTGCTCCTTTCTTGTCCATTCTTAGGGCGCAGCTTTTACAAGCCAGGTGCTCCTTGAAGCAGCTGTAAAGCAATGTTTTTTTATGTTTACTTGTTTTTTCAGGAAGAGAGACGGAAAAGGAGCCGGGGGGCGGGGGGCAGGGGGGGATATGATCGTGGAAGGTTTTTTGCCTTAGTGCAGAGAATGCATTAAAGTAAAAAAAACCTTATGGCTTTAGGACCACTTTAAGTGTATACCTATTTGCATATTTACAGTGCATCCGAAAAGTATTCACAGAGCTTCACTTTTTGCACATTTTGTTATGTTTGAGCCTTATTCCAAAATGGATTAAATTCATTATTTGCCTCAAAAATCTACAAACAATACCCCATAATGACAACGTGAAAGAAGTTTGTTTTGAAATCTTTGCAAATTTATTACAAATAAGAATAAATCCCATGTACATAAGTATTCACAGCCTTTGCTCAGTACTTTGCTGAAGGAACTTTGACACCAATTACAGCCTCAAGTCTTTTTTAGTATGATGCTACAAGCTCTAGGAAGAGTCCTGGTGGTTCCAAACTTCTTCCATTTACAGATGATGGAGGCCACTACTGTGCTCATTGGGACCTTCAATGCTGCAGAAATGTTTCTGTACCCTTCCGCAGATCTGTGCATCCATACAATCCTGTCTCGGAGGTCTACAGACAATTCCTTGGACTTCATGGCTTGGTTTGTGCTCTGACATGCACTGTTAACTGTCGGACCTTGCAGTATCTCACAAAAGTGAGTACATCGCTCACATTTTTGTAAATATTTTATTATATCTTTTCATGTGACAACACTGAAGAAATGACACTTTGCTGCAATGTAAAGTAGTGAGTGTACAGCTTGTATAACAGTGTAAATTTGCTGTCCCCCTCAAAATAACTCAACACACAGCCATTAATGTCTGAACCTCTGGCAACAAAAGTAAGTACACCTCCTAAGTGAAAATGGCAAAATTGGGCCCAACGTGTCAATATTTTGTGTGGCCACCATTATTTTCCAGCACTGCCTTAACCCTCTTGGGCATGGAGTCCACCAGAGATTCACAGGTTGTCACTGGAGTCCTCTTCCACTCCTCCATGATGACATCACAGAGCTGGTGGATGTTAGAGACCTTGCGCTCCTCCACCTTCCATTTGAGGATGCCCCACAGATGCTCAATAGGGTTTAGGTCTGGAGACATGCTTGGCCAGTCCATCACCTTTACCCTCAGCTTCTTTAGCAAGGCAGTGGTCCTCTTGGAGGTGTGTTTAGGGTCGTTATTATGTTGGAATACTGCCCTGCAATCCAGTCTCTGAAGGGAGGGGTCATGCTCTGCTTCAGTATGTCACAGTACATTTTGGCATTCATGGTTCCCTCAATGAACTGTAGCTCCCCAATGCCGGCAGCACTCACGCAGCCCCAGACCATGACACTCCCACCACCATGCTTGACTGTGGGCAAGACACACTTGTCTTTGTACTCCTCACCTGGTTGCCGCCCCACACGCTTGACACCATCTGAACCAAGTTTATCTTGGTCTCATCAGACCACAGGACATGGTTCCAGTAATCCATGTCCTTAGTCTGCTTGTCTTCAGTAAACTGTTTGCAGGCTTTCTTGTGCATCATCTTTAGAAGAGGCTTCCTTCTGGGATGACAGCCTGCAGACCTATTTGATGCAGTGTGCGGCGTATGCATTGACAGGCTGACCCCTACCCCTTCAATGCTAGCAGCACTTATAAGTCCATTTCCCAAAAACAACCTCTGGATATGACGCTGAGCACTCAACTGCTTTGGATCGACCATGGCGAGGCCTGTTCTGAGTGGAACCTGTCCTGTTAAACCGCTGTATGGTCTTGGCCACTGTGCTGCAGCTCAGTTTCAGGGTCTTGGCAATATTCTTAAATGCCTAGGCCATCTTTATGTAGAGCAACAATTCTTTTTTTTTCAGATCCTCAGAGGGTTCTTTGCCATGAGGTGCCATGTTGAACTTCCAGTGACCAGTAAGGATGAGCTCCGGGGTGTTCGCACACTCCACGCGCCGAGCCCGCCAGGAATCACAGGCAGTGAGACATTGCCCGATCTCTGCAGCCACACATCGGGAAAATGTCTCACTGTCTGTGATTAGCGCCGACTTCCTGGCGGGCTCAGCACGTGGAGTGTGCGAACACGCCGGAGCTCATCCTTAGTGACCGGTATGAGAGAGTGAGAGCGATAACACCAAATTTAACACACCTGCCCTCCATTCACACCTGAGATCTTGTAACACTAACGAGTCACATGACACCGGGGGGGGGGGGGGGGGGGGGTGGCTAATTGGGCCCAATCTGGACATTTTCACTTAGGGGTGTACTCACTTTTGTTGCCAGCGGTTTAGACATTAATGGCTGTGTGTTGAGTTATTTTGAGGGGACAGCAAATTTACACTGTTATACAAGCTGTACACTCACTACTTTACATTGTAGCAAAGTGTCATTTCTTCAGTGTTGTCACATGAAAAGGTGCAATAAAATATTTATAAAAATATGAGGGGTGTACTCACTTTTGTGAGATGCTGTATCTAGACAGGTGTGTGCCTTTCCAAATCATGTTCAATCAACTGAATTTACCTCAGGTGGACTCCAATCAAGTTGTAGAAACATCATAAGGATGATCAGTGGTCCGGAGGCACCTGAGCTCAATTCTGAGAGTCACGGTTTGGGCTGTGAATACTTATGTACATGGGATTTTTTTTTGTTTTTTTATTTTTAATAAATTTGCAAAGATTTCAAACAAACTTCTTTCACGTTGTCATTATGGGGGATTGTTTGTAGAATTTTGAGGAAAATAATGAATTTAATCCATTTTGGAATAAGGCTGTAACATAACAAAATGTGGAAAAAGTGAAGCGCTGTGAATACTTTCCAGGTGCACTGTACTCTTTCTGGACTTGAGGATGCTCTGCAGGATATGTGAACGGACATGCAGCAACTTGATTCACCAATCCGCTGCCTTCCTGTCTCCTCAGGTCTCTTTTCTCACAAGCGTGAATAAGAGAAGGTGTATAGATTATATGTTACAATATACGTGTCAGCGGCTTGTCAGTATTTTTTATTGTAAATGTCAGTGTCATTGTTAGTGTCACAGCTGTCAATATCAGGGTCACTGAGAGCATTAAACTTGGTGTTTGTAGAAGTGTCTAATTGATTGCAGTTTCTGTATAAGTTGTTTTTCTACTTCATTAGAGTTGTTATGCTTCATACAGTCAATAGTGTTATGTGGATGTCACGGTCATGTTATGTACAGCAGTCACACTTTGCATCATTATTGGTGCTTCTGTGTGATTACACGTCTCTGGGTACATTATACAGACATGAACACGTCTTAGGAAAGAGGGACTCCAATCACATGAGATGTGAGATGTGAGGTGTGTGGCAGGGTCTGAACCCCCACATGTCTGTGTTCAGTATGGCAGATGGTACCTGGGTGCTGGAGTTTTACATTGTTGGTGCCTTTTAAAGTGAACCTATACACAGAAAACAAAATGCAGGCCACCTTTCTATAATTAAAGGTTAAGTTCACCTTTGGAAACATGTTACACCCGTTTTTAGGGTGCAACATGTAACATGTTTCCAATGCTGCAGCCGCTGCCTGATCCCCCTCCTCCCTGTGACAGCAGTATGGGGAGAAGTTCCCCGTACTAGCTATCACTTTTTAAAATCTGTGTGGCTATGCGGGGCTCCGCCCACAATGCCGCGTCATTTATTTACACAGCTCTGTGTGTGAATGAGCTACAAGCCCCCGACATCCCCAATAAGCACACAGATACTCTGACAGATCTGCGGAAGACCTGTATGGCTGATTACTGGTGCAATAATGGGAAACAACTCCCAATGACAGAAATTATGGGGCACAACTCCTCCCAATGACAGCAGTGATGGGGCACAACTCCTCCCAATGACAGCAATGATGAGGCACAACTCCTCCCAATGACAGCAATGATGGGGCACAACTCCTCCCAATGACAGCAATGATGGGGCACAACTCCTCCCGAAGACAGAAATGATGGTGAACAACTCCTCCCAATGACAGCAATCATGGGGCATAACTCCTCCCGAAGACCACAATCATGGGGAACAACTCCTCCCAATGACAGCAATGATGGGGCACAACTCCTCCCAATGACACCAACAATTGGGCTCAGTGACACAAACGATGGGGCACAATTCCACCCAATGACCCCAACAATTGGGCCCAATGACACCAATGATGGAGCACAATTCCGCCCAATGACACCAAAGGTGAGGCATTGTTTCTTTCCCACTGACATTTGGACCTTTTCTACACCGGATGGCCACAGTCTGGCCCTCCTAAAGTCAAAGGGACAGCAAACTGGCCCCTGTTTAGAACGTTTGGAAAAACCCTGCTTTACATGCTCAAAAAAAAAAAAAAAATTTACCTGCAAAAAAAATGGATACGTTCACCTTCCAAGACAGAAATAAACAAATGCACATATTTTTGCAGGAAAAAAATGTGCATTTATTTTTTTTTTCCCTCAGGAACCTGCCAAGCATTGCAGCAGTCATCAATGGATCGGGGTGCAATGTCAGGATCCTGCAGACAAGCCCTGCAGCTTTCAGCCCATACCTCCGATACAGGCTGACTGTTTACAAGCTGCAGGGCTTGTGAATGAACTACGAGAGTACTCATTAGCGCCCCCAGCAGTCCATTGGGAATTACAAGCCGTCAGCCACAGTGGATGACTACTACTTGTAGTTCTCTCCTTCACAGATCGATGTGAATGAATGACACGTCCATGTGGGTGGAGCAGTGTTTTCAAAATGTGATAGTGGGTGCTGGAAGAAGATCCCCTGCCCGCTGTCACAGGGAAAAGTGGGGGGTTCGCAGGTGTGGGGTGCAGGTCATTACACCCGAATTATGGGTAGTAAGGTGTGACATACCCTGAAAGGTGGGCTTAGCTTTTAAAGATGAAGTTTAGTTTGCTTGTTACTCCTCTTAAGAGCCCCAAGCCTTGGTGCAGTCAGGGAATGTGAGTTCCTAAGCAGACTGTAGTTGCATGCAGACAGCCCCAGGTAACACCCACATGTAATGATGTGCATCCATGCCTGAAAAACAACTAAAATTAAATGAAAGGAGCAAGCCAGAGAAAGTGAGGCTAGGGAGGAAAGAGTCTAGCTGGATGATGCTGGATGTCCTCCAGCCAGGAAATGAGGAGGGCTCTATCAGACTTGCTGCAAGCTTCTAATGCACATCAGGGCCGGTGCTACCACTAGACAGCCGCCTAGGGTGCACTGCTGCCTAGAGGCGCCTGGCCCCTTGGCAGCAGTGCAAAATGTATGGGTGAAACCGTACTGCACAGACATCGCATGTGATGTGCACAGGAATGCGGACAACGCACAAGTGTGACCCCAGGAAAACGGAGTATGTGGACTGCCATTGCTGACCTAATACTTGCTTTAGCATCTTCAGAGTCGCTGACCCCGAAACAAGTTTTTCAGATTAGCTTAGACTTTAGGTCGGCCATACACGGTTCGAACCGTTAATGGGCAAGCTGACTGTGCCAAGTTGAGCGATTGCCGCACTCTCTTCTGATTATAGCAGCCGCTAGCAATAACCACTGTCTTCTCCTGGCAGGGGCAGCTCGGCAGGAGGGATTCCCCTGTTGGCACTGTCTGTGTTGATGGGGGAATCATGCAAATTTCTTTCGGCTCGATCGTCAGCCCCGCACTTGCACCATCTAGGTCACGGGCAGCGCTTCCTCCTCCTCTGCTTCACGGTGGCTTCCCCTGCGCCTTCTCCTCCCCCTCTGCGGCCAATACGATTGATTCTCCTCTGGGCCAATCGGGTCTCAGGACCCACTTCCTGATTGGCTGGGAGGAGAATCAGGAAGACAATAGCGAATATTCAGTATTGTCACACAACTGGGTGGGCTCAGAGCGCAGTACTCTGCACCCTCCCTTTTTTGAAGCCAATCGGAGCCTCTGGTAACTAATCACCTACTTCAAAAAAAAAAACCCCATTGGAATCCATGCGCCTGGAACCTTGCATGTAGATTAGGACCTGGACGCATGGATTAGGGGGGTTGCGCCCCTGCGTCCTGTATGGAAGAGCTGCCACTGTACCATATGCTTGTTCCAAGTTAGATTAGGATTTTCAGAAAGAGGTCAGCAATGAAGGTGGAGAACGATAGACGCAGTGCGGAGCCGGAACTTGACCCCAATTGTTCCAAAATTGAGAAAACACTTAAATATTTGACGATTTGTTTTTATATTGTCTTTTCAGGGAGCTCTCTGCAGTGTGAAGACTTTTCTACACTTTGGACAGTTTGTAGACATATTCCTCTAGATTACAGATCTCATGTCTGAAAGAAGTTTGCGAAGACGAGCTCCGGCATGGCATGTCACAGACCTAGATTGACATTATTTTCCTGGCTAAAATAACACTAATGTTATTACATAAACCGGGGCGATTCTTCATTGTTCATCAGGTAAAGAGTGTAGAGAGAGCAAATTACTCTCTATTCCTATCCGCACAGTAATTAGCAGTAATTATTGCCCAGAGAAAATGGGAAAGGCTTAGATCAGGGCATCAACAGCGCTGCGCTCCTTTCAATTATTTTACAACTGTCCATATCATTCCTTCAATGCCTTGGATTGATTGCTGGGTAGTGGAAGGTGACTTTCTCGCCTGGATCCAGCGCAGGAGTGGAGTCTCTGCTCTCTCTTAATTGGGGCAATTTTTATGGCTCGCCTTTCTAAAGAGCGTACGAGATAAAATGGAAGTGCCTCGTTATCTGCATTTTCTAATTTCTGCAAATTTTCCATCACTAATGAGGCAATTTGAGTGAGAAGCGGCAGACTTGTCCAGCGGTATAACTGCCTCCTGACAACCCGACAAGCTCGGTGAAGCTTCAGATGATGTGACACTCCGTGCTTGTTGATGCCAAAAGCTTTCAGCTAAGCCTTATTTACAGTGCAAGTCATTGTGGGAATGTGTTGCCTTACCCAGAGTCCATTGAGGCACCCTGAGTGTCCTTTTCAGTTTTTACAAGGTTTTTTTTTTCTTTAAGTTTCTTGTGTTTGGACTCTAATGAGGATGCTGAAGGAGAGAGTCGCAATTAAAACTGATCTAGCATCAGATGTATTTTTTCATGTTAAAAGAGAAGTTTTTTTTTTGTTTTGTTTTTTTTAGAATCCAACTTACCTAGCTGCAGGGGCGGCTGCTCCATACGGGGCGCCACCCCCCTAATCCATGTGCACGGCCCCTAATCTACATGCAGGGTGCCGGACGCATGGATTCCAATGGGGCTTTTTTTTTTTTTTTTACGCATGTGATTAGAGCCTGAGGCTCTAATTGGCTTAAAAAAAAGGGTGGGCTCAGGGCGCAATGCACTGGGCCCCGAGGACACCCACCTGTGTGACAATAGCGAATTAATATTCGCTATTGTCTTCCTGCCTCTCCTGTCGGCCAATCAGGTAGCGGGAGTAGAGCAATTGGTCGAGAGGAGAAGCGATAGTATTGGACGGTCACGGGGACTGAGAGGATGTGCGGGGAGATCCTGAAGATGGCCGCCGTCATCTCTCTGCTCTGCATCGCCACCCGACCAGCTTCTCTGCTCAGGGAGATTTGAGAACCAAGCAATTACCAGTGTATGATTGCTCGGTTCTCAGTGTTGGAGCCGGTAGGGGACCGATGCTGCATGTATTACATCATCTTCAAAGAGCCAAAACCTGGTGAGATGTGTATGTATTGCAGAGATGTACTAAATATATATAGATTTTTTTTTTTGTCAAGACATACAAGAACCTGAAGCTGTGCCCAAAAGGCAAAGGACTAGTTGACAGTATTGCCTTTGGTCCCCTTGAAGTTGATCTTTCCCCATTACTGATTTAGCACTGTGTTTCTGTGTGAAGGTGGGAATCTTTGACTTGGTTTCCTCATGTCAAAGCTGTCCCCTGATCATACATACATCAGGTAGAGCTTTACTATTTTTCATGAAGAGTTCCAGAAAAAATTGTAAATTTCTCTCTTGTTCATTGGAGGACAAAGCTCTGATTTAGATAATCACCAACTGGATTTATTGCCATCTGCAGGAGTAGGAAGCTAGATGCACTAAAAAAGCAACAGCCCAGAGAATTGCACCTCCCCCTCTTCCTGGAGGCCAAAACCCTCGCCACAGCTGTGGACAACTCTGGTTATTAGCCTAGTGCAGGGATATGCAATTAGCGGACCTCCAGCTGTTGCAGAACTACAAGTCCCATGAGGCATAGCAAGACTCTGACAGCCACAAGCATGACACCCAGAGGCAGAGGCATGATGGGTGAAAGGACATAGAATTTTCTTCCCAGAAATCCTAAGATTCTTCTTTTTTTACAAGTCAGTGGCTGGGCGACATGTTGGATAACCTAGATCCTGGTAGTACCCCCCAGTTGCAGCCAATCCACTGCCTTCTTGCTCTGTGAGGGTTTGGCTGCAATGGCCCACTTTCCTAAGAGGCAGCATGTGGGTTTTTTTTCCCCTTGGTGGGTACATTTGACTGGCCGAACTTGCTGGCTTGTCCCAGTGTCCTCCTTGAAGGCCTGCAGCACCTCGGCTCTGGATGGTGGTTGTCTACAGTGCCATGGCAGATGACTGTGACTCCTGGCAAATCACCACCAAAGGTAAGGTGAGTAGTGTTCCGCCTGCCCCGCCTCTATTTTTTTGCACTGTCTATTTTTTATTATATTAATAATTATGATGATTCATGAGACTTTATTACATTGCACAGAGGTTATTGCATGGGGCTTATGGAGGCACCAGGGTTCCCATGAGGCTGTAGGCACAGAAGCGCCAGGGCACACCCACTGACCAGGAATAGCACTGCTATTTTCAGGAGGAATTTCAGACAAAGGCTTAATTTTTTAGGGTACTGCTTAGGCCCCAATTAACATTTCTAGATGTTCTCTCTGGATACCGAATCTTCACTTTACTAGTTCAGGTCCAGTTTAAGCTGAAATGAGATATTATTTGCAGGGAATGTTTTAATGGGAGATCTTACTTTTATGCTTGAACCTGCACTTTTCTTTATCCAGAGAACAGCTCGGCAGGCAAAGGAAAGGAGCCAGATAAAGAAACTTTCCATGGCCTCGAAATACGGCTCTGACATCACTAAATTCTTCTCCAAGGTCTGACATTTCGTTGTGATTCTCCCGTCTCTTCCACCTGTACAAGTCTTATGTTTCTCTCCGGTTTTATGTTCTCCTGATTCATGAATACAATAAAAAATGTTATTTGTGTGAGTGCCATCTGTTCACACGTGCCTTATTAGTGCGATCGCTAAGCCGCGAGGACTGAACGGAAAACGGCATGTCTGGGGAGAGATACACGGAGTACGGTTATACCAACAACACTACACCCGGAGCATTCAGATATAAGGTGTAATAAAGGGTGTGATCCTAAGACAGTCTCAGCTGAGTGATGTGTCACGTAAACCATTGTATTCATATATCTTATACAGCTTCGTGGCCATATATAAAAACCAGATTGCACCGCGGCAGTCGGCTTATCCCTTTCTACCTGTTTATTGCTCGTACTATCTAAGAGATCGTTGCAGACAGGGCTCACCGGTGGGCTTTGCTGCACCAGGCGCTTGCTCCAATTATCTGCGGCTATGCGGACACGGTGCAGGATGAACATCACACAGAGACAGATCGGATAAATTCTCCCACATACATATTGCAGCTGCTATAGAATCCTAAGTGAGCTGTGATGGATTTTGGCTTCATAGAGGGTTGATTTCTGTATACGGACCTGCTACATTGCCGGCTCTATCTGAGCAATAAACCCCCCTCCGCTGAGTGATCGTAACCATCAAAGCATTGTCAGTACAGGATTCTCCAGAGAAATGCCAAGCGCAGGTGATCGAATATTATGTATATACAGGTGCTGACTGGATGGAGCTTATCTCTGCCCCCCACATATCACAGGCAAAGGAACCAGCCACACCACACTCCAATGATATAAGCATATAATAAAGCTTTAAAGTGTTTTTCCACTTTTGTAGTCAAATTTGTGAAAACCCCACTATGTTATACACTATATTACCAAAAGTTTTGGGACGCCTGCCTTTACACGCACATGAACTTTAATGGCATCCCAGTCTTGGTCTGTAGGGTTCAATATTGAGTTGGCCCACCCTTTGCAGCTATAACAGCTTCAACTCTTCTGCGAAGGCTGTCTACAAGGTTTAGGAGTGTGTCTATGGGGATGTTTGACCATTCTTCCAGAAGCGCATTTGTGAGGTCAGGCTATGATGTTGGACGAAAAGATCTGGCTCACAGTCTCCGCTCTAATTCATCCCAAAGGTTTTTTATCGGGTTGAGGTCAGGACTCTGTGCTAGCCAGTCAAGTTCCTCCATCCCAAACTCGCTTATCCATGTCTTTATGGACCTTGCTTTGTGCACTGGTACGCAGTCATGTTGGAACAGGAAGGGGTCATCCCCAAACTGTTCCCACAAAGTTGGGAGCATGAAATTGCTCAAAATGTCTTGGTATGCTGACGCCTTAAGAATAACCTTCACTGGAACTAAGAGGCCAAGCCCATCCCCTGAAAAGCAACCCCAGACCATAATCCATAATGGAGGAACTTGACTGGCCTACACAGAGTCCTGACTTAAACTTGATAGAACACCTTTGGGATGAATTAGAGCGGAGACTGCAAGCCAGGCCTTCTAGTCCAACATCAGTCCCTGACCTCACAAATGCTCTTCTGGAAGAATGGTCAAACATTCCCATAGACACACTCCTAAACCCTGTGGACAGCCTTCCCTGAAGAGTTGAATCTGTTATAGCTGCAAAGGGTGGGCCAACTCAATATTGAACCCTACAGACGAAGACTGGGATGCCATTAAAGTTCATGTGCGTGTAAAGGCAGGTGTCCCAATACTTTTGGTAATATAGGGTACATTCTGGTTCACACCAATATTTGTAGATGATTCTCAGGAAGAGGTGTTATGGCTGACTGCAATGCTTTTTAAACAATGCCAGAGTGAGCCTGTCCCAAGTTTGTTCTCATTAACGTACAAAGCAAGAAGCCCAACTTTACACCTTTAACCCTTTGTTTAACCCAATTGATTGTGAAGATTTGCCTGCACAGTACAGACAGGGTTAACTATGGCAAACACAGCTGCCCAGCCCCCTCATAAACAAAGACCACAAGGTTGGATTTTTCCTTGCTGGATCGTCCAGAATATATCATCTAAAAAAAAAAAGAAAACTTCAACTTTTATATATATATATATATATATATATATATATATATATATATATATATATATATATATATATATATATATTTAAAAAAAAAAAAAAACAAAACTGAAAAAGGAAATATTGGGACTTTTCAGGTGCATTATACCAAAAGACAGTATTTCATTAAAAATTCATTATTTATTTAGAAATAAGTTAAAATTTGAAGCCCATATAAAAATATATACATATATCAGTTGTGACCCCATTCATAAGATCCTTGGTTTCAAGGTGGTGTAGTGGTGACAAAATTTGATAATATACCACTTGAATATATATATATCTACACAAATGTGGGGTAAGCATGTGGCACTAACTTCATTGAATATTTAAAGAATTGCTGTAATAATTTTTTGTCTATGAATTTATAATTTTTTTCTTATCTATTAGAATGTTATGACCATTAGCGGGCAATATGGCCCCTGAAGAAGCCCATAGGGTGAAACATGTCAGGATTTTGTCACCACTACACCGCCTTGAAACAAAGGATCGTATGAATTGGGCCACAACTGTAATTGTATATGTTTTTATATGGACTACAAATTTGAACCTATTTCTAAATAAATAATGAATTTTTAATGAAATACTGTCTTTTGGTATAATGCACCAGAAAAGTCCCAATACAGTATTTACTTTTTTCAGTTTTGTTTAAAAAAAAAAAAGATTTTAAAGTTGCAGCTTTTCTTTTTTTAGATGGATGATCCAACAAGGAAAAATCCTACATAGTGGTCTTTGTTTATGAGGGGGCTGGGCAGTTGTATTTGCTATAATTATCCTGTCTGTACTGTGCCGGCAGATCTTCACAATCAATTATAACTAGACTTGAACACTAATTGTATGTGTTTATATGGACTTCAAATTTTATTTTAACCTATTTCCAAAAAAATAATGAATTTTGAATGAAATACTATCTTTTGGTATAATGCACCTGAGAAGTCCCAATATTTCCTTTTTCAGTTTTGTCTAAGGGATGTGGTGCTATAATTTAACCACTTCAGCCCTGGAAGGGTGTACCCCCTTAATGACCAGGCCATTTTTTGCAATACGGCACTCCGTTTTAACTGACAATTGCACGGTCGTGCGACGCTGTACCCAAACAAAATTGACATCTTTTTTTTCCCCACAAATAGAGCTTTCTTTTGGTGGTATTTGATCACCTCTGCGGTTTTTATTTTTTGCGCTATAAACAAAACAAGACTGACAATTTTGTAAAAAAAAAAAAACAATATTTTTAACTTTCTGCTATAATACATATCCAAAAAAAATGTATTCTACATGTTTTTGTAAAAAAAAATCCCAATAAGCGTATATTGATTGGTTTGCACAAAAGTTATAGTTTCTACAAAATAGGGGATAGATTTAGGGACTTTAAATTTTTTTTTACTGGTAGTGATGGTGATCTGCGATTATTAGTGGGACTGCGACATTGCGGTGGACAAATCTGACCCTAAGTGACACTTTTTGGGGACCATTGACACCAATACAGTTATTAGTGGTATAAAAAAAAACAATATGCACTCTCACTGTATAAATGACACTGGCAGGAAAGGGGTTAACACTAGGGGACGATCAAGGGGTTAAGTGTGTTCCCTGGGTGTGTTCTAACTGTAGGGGGGGGATTGGCTCAGTGGGACAATACAGAGATTGCTGTTCCTGATCACTAGGAACATGCAGATCTCCACATTGTCCCCTGCCAGAACGGAGTTTTGCCTTGTTTACATAGGCAGACCCTCGTCCTGCCTCTGTACTGTGATTGTGGGTGGCCGGCGGACATCAAGTCTGTGGGACCCGCGCACGCGTTCCCCACAGTATATGTGCAGTGGGCAGTCCAGAAGTGGTTAATGGTGATTCACCCACAATAATTAAAACACTTTTTTTAATTATGCTATGTGAATGGGGGCGTGTAACAAACATAACGTACAGGAAGTCCCCGAGTTACGAACACAATAGGGACTGCAGGTTTGTTTGTAAGTCGAAGTTATTCTTAAGTCACAACACTGCATTTGTAAGTGTAACGTCCGCCTGTGCATGGATGTGGGATGTTCCGGGCGCTTGTTATGTTATCTGGGGCTCTTCTGGCCATGCAGTACATGTAGTACTGCAGTATGGGATGTGTCCGGAGGTATCCAGGACCAGCGTGGAGCACAAGTGGTCGGCATTTGAGGCCGTTCATAAGTAGGAGTCGTTCGTAACTCGGGTGTTTGTAACTCGGGGACTGCCTGCAGTTGTTATCCCAATTTGGTTGCAAAGGTGGAAACGCACTTTATTATTTCAGTCAATATGCACAGATCAAGCGATGTTTTTATTACATGCTGATGTCCTTGAAATACGGTCAGTTCCTCTGTCGGTAAGGCTACATACAAATGGGTGGACAGTCAGTATTAACCCCCCAATGTTTTGGGGATGCTGTACTGAGCGGTACTCACATTTAGGGATGTGTGCCCCAAATTCCAGCACTCAGATGCTGCAGTTGTGCCTCCTAGGCGCTCAGAAACGCAGCGATTTAACCCTGACGGGGCAAGCCGTCCATGTGCATGTAGTCTTATAGGTAAAAAGTGTATATATTTTTTTTCTTGTTCTAAACCGCAAAACATGGACATGTGACAGTCATTTACTGCAAGTTGATATGAAACGCAGATTACCAGAATTCACTTATACCGGCTAAAAGAGGGACCGAAAACTTCAATCAGAACTCCAGGAGAACCACTGTAGTCATTGTTGGAATACATACATGTTTGTTGTTTTACCTGTAGCTCTGGTCAAGTAGTCTTGTCATCCAAGGTGTGGGTTAGAGCAGTGTTTCTCAACTCCAGTCCTCAAGGCGTGCCAACAGGTCATGGTTTTCAGGATTTCCCTTAGACGAAACGGCTGTGGTAATTACTAAGGCTGTGAAGCTGATCGAATCACCTGTGCAAAATAATGGAAATCCTGAAAACATGACCAGTTGGGGCGCCTTGAGGACTGGAGTTGAGAAACACTGGGTTAGAGGAGCTGAAGGTTCGGTTGGTTGAATGATGTCATTTAATAGTATGATGATGATGATGATGATGATGATGATATATTAGGTTAGCAGCTTCTGCACAACACAGGATTTCCAGAGTCCCTTTGGATTGTGATTGAAATAGCTGATTCTAGAGATCTTAATCACAACCAAAAGTTTTGTGATCCGGCACTCCTGCCAGACAGGATAAGTGGGTCCTGGTTCACCCCGTCACATGGACCCCTGGTGCAGACTACAAGTTGGCTGTGCCAACACACATTCCAAAGCTGGAAGCTGGTCCAGAGCAATGATGTGCAGCTGATGAGTGGGTGTATGTAGACAGGAAGAGGCTGGAAAAGATCAGCAGCGCTGATGGGGAAAAATGGATGAAAAAAGGAATCAATAGTAGCGGCGCCGCTCTAAACTTGCCTCTTTGCCCTTTACTTCCAGCTTTCATCAGGTGCACACCCCTGTTCAGCTTGTTAAGTAGAAATGAATAAGCCACACACTGATATCATCACAAATGTAAAAACCAGTTTTAATTTAATAGAGTATTCAGGACATCTAGTCTCGCCTGCTCACCTCACCAAAGGGCTTAGTCATTGAGACTTTAATGAATAAGCTCTTTTTGAGTTAAAATGCATTGGTGCAGGGGGCGGTGGACAGACAGACCATTCACAACATATAGTTTTGCCTGTCCTCCTCCTAGTCCAACGTGTTTCAGCTCACAAAGGGCTTAATCATGGAGAGCTCCATGATTAAGCCCTTTGCGAGGTGAAATGTGTTGGACAGACAAAATTATATGTTGTAAATCCTCTATTTATTAAAGTTAGTTTTACATCAGTGACGGCTCCAGGGTTCAGCCGTTCATTTGTAGTAGTGATGGTCAACTTATGAGCTCAAGGGGGCCTCAAATGCAGCCCCTGACATCACCCAAGAGCCAAACATAATGTTCAATATACACTCACTGGCCACTTTATTAGGTACACCTGTTCAATTGCTTGGTAACACAACTTGCTAATCAGCCAATCACATGGCAGCAACTCAATGCATTTAGGCATCTAGACGTGGCGAAGACGACTTGTTCAAACCGAGCACCAGAATGGGGAAGAAAGGGGATTTAAATGACTTTGAACAAGGCATGGTTGTTGAGTATCACTCAAAACCATCACTCGGGTTTACAGAGAATGGTCCGAAAAAGAGAAAATATCCAGGGAGCGGCAGTTGTGTGGACGGAAATGTCTTTTTGATGTCAGAGGAGAATGGGCAGACTGGTTGGAGATGATAGAAAGGCAGCAGTAACTCAAAAAAAACACTTGATACAACCAAGGTATGCAGAATACCATCTCTGAACGCACAACACATTGCACCTTGAAGGAGATGGGCTGCAGCAGCAGCAGAAGACCACACCGGGTGCCACTCCTGTCAGCTAAGAACAGGAAACTGAGGCTTCAATTCACACAGTCTCACCAAAATTGGACAATAGAAGGACAAACGTTGTTGCCTGATCTGATGAGTCTCGATATCGGCTGCGACATTCAGATGGTCGGGTCAGAATTTGGCGTAAACATGAAAGCATGGATCCATCCCGCCTTGTATCACCGGTTCAGGGTGGGGGGGATATTTTCTTGGCACACTTTGGGCCCCTTAGAGCCAGTTGAGCATCGTTTAAATGCGACAGTCTACCTGAGGAATGTTTCCAACACTTTCTTGAATCTATGCCACAAAGAATTAGGGCAGTTTTGAAGGCAAAAGGGGGGTCCAACCCGGTACTAGTAAGGTGTATCTAATAAAGTGGCTGGTGAGTGTATGTAATGCTTGAGAGGACAGTCAAACTTCAGACCTAATAGAGGAGATGAGGGTCAGAGAGTGAAGACAGGATACATTGTTGGTGGGGAGATGCTGCAGAAGACAATACGAAACTGGGAACATGTTACATGAGGCTAATGGAGATCAATGCCATCACCCCAATCAATGTTCCCACTACAGACTGCTGAGGTCTGAGGGCCACACATCACATACCTACATAGAGATTAGGTCCAAGACATTTCGATACACAGGCCAGTTGTCTGTAAGGTTACATTTATTGGAATTTGAATGCCAACATCAGCTGGATTACCTGGTTTTCTTTTGTACACGGCCAGAATGCAGCTTTAATCCTCTTCTAAAATAAAATTTAAAAAAAAGCAGAGTCCTCAGTTGCATACCATTACATATATATATGAGGGGGTCTCACCCCACGATCCAGAAACGTAAAACTTCATGTGTGTTAAATGAGATGTCATGTGTGGACGGACGCACCCGGAAAGTTGAAGTTTCATGCTTGTAGAATAAGGAATTCATGAGAAACCAAAACTCCTAATTAAAACGGTTTCTTGGTGTAAATTGAAGGCGGCATTTCACACCCCGTGAAGCAATCTTCTATTCCTGTCTCTGTTTTTTGTTATTTTTCTCACATTCCACGCACGAGGCGTTAAAAGGTCCCTGAACCGGAACTTGTCTTGACACTGCTATATCAGCTGATCTCTGTATATTTACCACTTCACTTTTATTTTTTTTTTTCCTTTGCATATCACCTTGATCTGCAGATAAAAGTTCATTAACACCCCCCTAGACCAGCACCGTATGCGCTCATATAGGTCCCAGAAAAATAATTAATTATGGAGCTGCGGAAAGCAGATGGCAGAACGGTGGCCTGTCCGGGAGGGAAGGGGTTAAAGAGCACATTATTTCTGCTGCAATGACGCCCAGCACCATTTCAAGCCTTAAAATAGATATTTCCACCAGTTTCCATGGCAGCAGCTACTGTACGGTTAAATCTATCAATAGCCGTGAGCGAAGCTGGGAAAATATCACCAGTCGGGAGGGAAAGTTAATAATCGCAAACCAGGGGAAAAAAAAAAAAAAATGGCAGATTTCATATCTGCTCGTCCTGCCCGTAACTCTATGGGTCAGCGCAATGTTAACAGAGAACTTCAGGCAAGACGAGAGCATTCTTTTAGAACTACGTAATGGATTTTATTTTAGGGCGTAGGGATTTGGGCCTGTGGTGGGGAGAGATGAGGTTTGTCTGGGAAGTGATGAAGTCCTCCTCCTCCACCAACTCGCTGCCAGGAGGAGCAAGCCCCTTAGCTAATTACAAGTACTGCCAAGGATCGGAGTCAAAAAGAAACTGTGCCGGACATTATATAAGCGCATTTTTATTGCTGGGTTGTTAAAGTGGGAGTAAACTCCCATGCATGACTTTTACCTATAGGTAAGCCTATAACAAGGCTTACCTATAGGTACAGTAAATATGTCCTAAACGTGCGCCGTTTAGGAGATCTATACTTGCCAAGCTGCCGGTGACGTCACCGGCGCATGCGTTTTGAAGAAACGGCCTGCCCGTGCTGTTCCCTCAGAGTCCTGTGTTGTGAACAGCGGCTCCTGCGCACATGCGTGGAAGTTATGTCTTGTCGGCTTGTCCAATCAGAGGACTGGAGCCCGCCAACCCCCGAAGGAAGACCGGGGGTGAAGATAGAAGACCTGTCAGCGGTGGGCTTCGTTTTAAGGTAAGTTTCACATAATGTGCTTGTATGCGATGCAGCAATGCATACGAGCACATTATAACTTTGCTTTGCAGGTTGCTTTTAAAAAAAAAAAAAAAAAAAAGCGCTGTCACACTTTGACAATTACTCAGTTCTGAAATCCTGTAACCAAGTGAAATTTATTATCCTTTTTTTAAAATGGATAGAGCTTTATTTTGGTGGTATTCCATCACCGCTGGGTTTTTCTTTGTTTTGGGTTTAAAATTTTGCAAACAAATCTTTCTTCAAAAATGTACTTCAATATGTATTCTGCTACATTTCTTTGGTAAAAATACCCAACTTAGTATGTGTAAAAGATATAGATAGATACACACACACGGTATCGCACAAAAGTGAGTACACCCCTCACATTTTTGTAAATATTTTATTCTATCTTTTCATGTGACAACACTGAAGAAATGACACTTTGTTACAATGTAAAGTAGTGAGTGTACAGCTTGTATAACAGTGTAAATTTGCTGTCCCCTCAAAATAACTCAACACACAGCCATTAATGTCTAAACCGCTGGCAACAAAAGTCAGTATTGCCACTTTTGTGAGATACTATATATATATCTATCTATCGTATTTATTGGCGTATAACACACACCTTAATTTTAAGAGGCAAGTTTCAGGGAAAAACCCCCGAAATTTTAATAATCGACTTTGAAGCATCTATAGTGTGTGCATAATAATCACACAGACCTTAGATGAGCGGCACATGTACAGCGGTGTCTTGGCTCCTCCTCCTCCTGTCTGTGTACAAAGAATACATCAGAGCTGAAGAGGAGGAGAGGTGGGTTCAGTTAGATCTGAACTGTCTGTATTGTAATGTGCCGGTGGGCTGAGATCGCAGCGCGTGGGACACCAAACATCCTGCACAAGCTGCGGGGTGGGAGTGCCCACACTAGCGCACCCCTCCCAGGCGAGTCACTGCTCCAACAGGATTCCGGATTCACTGGCAAGCAAAGTCCCAGTTAATTCAGGAGGTATGGAATTTGCCGCCCTCCCCCTATTGGCTTTCTAAACAAAATATTGGCATATAACACGCATGCATTATTTGCATTTTATTTTCAGGGGGAAAAAGTGTGTGTTATATGCCGATAAATATGATAAAATATATATATATATTTTATGTGTGGCCATTAGGCACCTGAATATGCCTTGGTATCTACACCTGTGTTCTTAGAAGTCATTCAGGCATGCTGCAGTGTCAGGAGGGAAGGAAGCAGAGTAATGGTTGATCAATGCTACTTCTGCTGGGAAAAACTGTTGAGGACCAGGTTATCCTGACTGGCAGGTCTCCCTGCAACACAAGACTTGCTTACAGAGTTGCAGATCCTTCGGTAGGGTAAAACCGTTCCCATATATGTATATTGTGTGTGTATCTAGAGTTCATCTTTAAAGTCTTTCTGATTTGTTCCTGTGTATAAATGATATTGAATGTATAACATGTCTGGGGTGTCCATTAATCCCCAAGAGCCCTGCGCTCGCAGGATCCTGCTGTTCTGTTAATGAACACATAATCAGTCGGTTAGGAGTGTGCGGCACGCACTGCACAACCAAATTAAAACTCTCCTTCTGGCTCCATTGCAGGAAATGGAATCTGTCACACAGCAAATGTGCTGAATGTGTACAACAACCCTTAAAGGGAACCTGTCAAAAGAAAAATGGGGGATCTGCCATTGCTGAACTCCTGAAGCTGCTCATTACCTGGCTGTTGTTCTGACCTCCGGCCTCAACACATTATGAATCGGAATACATCTGCATATTTGTTCTGGGTCAGAATTCGGATTATTGTAGCAAAGGCACCAGGATAACAGACCATTAACATTTTCTGGTCAGCAATGGCAAGTCTCCATGTTTCTCTTAGGAAAGGCTTACTTCAAGCCCCACCCCTAACTAAGTCTGTGAAAATTAGTATTTGAGTATTTGAAGCTGACATGTTACTGCGCCTGCATAAGTACAATAGAAATGAATGGGTTGTTTATATCCCTGCAGGAGTGCTATAGAGAGGAAAATGTTTCTTTTATTACAATAATGGCAATCGGCCTGTACCTGCAAATCCAACTGCCAAAAGTTCAACAGTAATTTTAACCACTTTACTACCCCCCCCCCCATGACCAGGCAATTTTTTGCTGTACAACACTGCGTTACTTTAACTGACAATTGCGCGGTCGTGCTACGCTGTACACAAATACAATTAGTCATTTTTTTTTCCCCCACAAATAGAGCTTTCTTTGGGTGGTATTTGATCAACTCTGTTTTTTTTTTTCTTTTTGGCGCTATAAAAAAAATTGGAATAGTGCCATTGCCGTCAATAGGCTGCACCCAGTATGTGATCTGACACTTCCGGGTCGGGGGGGGGGGGGGCGCAATGTCCGCTGGGAGCCGCCATTCATTTGGAGATGGGCAGAACGGCGGTCTGCCTATGTTAACAAGGCAGATTGCTGTTCTGTGAGAGGGGAATGTACTGATCCTCTGTTTCTGCTAAGGCCCCTTTCACACTGCCGCGACTTGAAAGTCGTGCGATTTCAGAGAATGCCTGTGTAAACTTGAGGTCTATGGACCTCAATTTGCATCAAAGTCAACCCAAAGTAGTACAGGGATTACTTTGAAGTCGCACAGATATGAACGGTACTCTTTGGAAATCAGGGGGTATGACTTGTCATGCAACTTTGCAGTCCCAAGTCACAGCCGCTGCCTGTGGGAGTCATGCTTGTAACAGTCAGCTGGAGGGCTGCCAGTTTGAGACCCCTGCTCTAGGCACACAATCGCCCCCAATGTTAACCCCTTCCCTACCAGTGTCATTATTATAGTGCATTTTTTTTTTTTTTTTTTTTTTTAGCACTGATCACTGTATTACTGTCACTGGTCCCCAAAAAGTGTCAGTGTCTGATTTGTCCACCACAATATTGCAGTTCCGCTATAAGTCAATGATCACCATTACTAGTAAAAAAAGAAAAAAAAAATCCCATAGTTTGTAGACGCTATAACTTTTGCTCAAAACAATCCATATACGCAAATTGGGATTTTTTTTTTTTTTTTTTTTTTTGCCATAAATATGTATCAGAATACATATTGGCCTAATTTGAAAAAATTAGATTTTTTAAATTTTTTTATTGGGTATGTTTTATAGCTAATATGTTTTAACTGTCGGCCTTTTTTTTTTTTTTTTTTTTTGCGCAAAAAATAAAAACTGCAGAGGTAATCAAATACCACCAAAAGAAAACTCTATTTTTGGGGAAAAAAGGATGCCAATCTTGTTTGGGTACAATGTCACACGACCGTGCAAGTGACGCAGTGCTGTATCGCAAAAAAGCTGCCTGGTCATGAAGGGGGTAAATCTTCCGGGGCCGAAGTGGTTAAACAATTCAGATGACTAAAATACAACTAAAACTGCATTTTAGGCAAACTAAAACTATATCAAAAATTGATGTCAAAAATTAACACTGATGATTAGAAACTGTTCCATGTCATATAAAGTGATAGGACTGGATGGTGCAACATCATCTAGACCAGGGGTCTTCAAACTATGGCCCTCCAGTTGTTCAGGAACTACAATTCCCATCATGTCCAGTCATGTCTGTGAATGTCAGAGTTTTACAATGCCTCATGGGATGTGTAGTTCCACAACAGCTGGAGGACCGTAGTTTGAGGATCCCTGGTCTAGACAATTGGTTCTCAACCCTTCTAGGGCCGTGACCCCTTGATAAAATTTCCCAAGTTGTGGGGACCCCAACAGTAAAATTATTTTTGTAGCGTGGGTTGTCAGCACCCAAGGCAAGACAAGTAATTTGCGCCCCTAACCCACGGACATTTAGCCCTCCCTGAGTCCCTTCCACTCGTACAGTATTAAAACCCCTTATGGTACATTCTAGGATGTACCACCCTTTCTTTTTGTTCTTCTTTCTTTCCCTTTTATCTTTCTCTATCCTAATTTCTTGGGTTTTTTTTTCCCTATCCCTCTCTCTAGCTGTCTTTCTTGTTCTTTCTCTTATTCTTTCTCTCCCCTTTTTTTTTTTTTTTTTCCTGTATTCCTTTCCCTTCCATGTATTCTCTATTTTTATTCCTTCTCTTACTCCTTGGTGGGGAATAGGATGAGTGGCAGTGCTGGAGGGAGTTCTGATCAGCCAACTTGGTCAAGGTCATCTGCTGATCTGAAAACTGTAGTGGGGACTTTTAATGGCAACTCTAATCATAGGTATTGTTACTCACTGTGTCTCCGACTTTGTGGTGTCTTGTAGCGGTGACACCTATGCTGAAATCAGGAGATAGGGTCTCCTCCAGCCCCTCCCACTTCACATTCCTCTCCAGTCACCTAACCTCTAGTCTCTGCACCCCCAGCCATGTTGTGAACTGATTGGACGGCTGCGGGCTCCAGAGACAGCCCTTCTGGGCGGCCGCAAAAAGGCTGGGAGAGCTCTGCGGGCTTCAGGATTCGGTGACCCAGGCAAATCATCATTCAACCCCCAGCTTGAGAACCACTGATCTAGAATGTGTGTATGGGCATTGTAGAGTCAGCGTGTGGTAAATGCAGATATTAACAGTTAAAAAAAAAAAGTGATTTCCCTTATCCCCCACTGACTGAGGACGTTCTAATAAAGAATCCACAACCACCTCATGTAACATTTTTCATTATTTTATATTGCACAGCTACAAATAAACACAGCATGGCATTCATTGTACAGGTTTGCAACATGTTACTTATATCACATTAAAACAAGTTAATTTTACAGCAAAAAAACATAATCTGAAAGAGAAAAAAAAAAGCTCCATAAAATCTGAACCTCAATGACATTTAATAGGCTCATGTGACTTAGTTTTGATTTTAGAATATCTGTTGATTGAAACTTACCACATTTAATAGAATGTTATTGTCAGGATTTCTTTTGAGTTCTAGGCTTGAGCCTGGTGGTAGGTTAGGGTAGTGCAGTCAAACCTGTTGAGTTCAATGAGTGACATCACTGCCTTGGAACTAAAATGTGGCCTGAAAGTCCACCAGTGATACCGGAGGGGTGGAGTGGAGAGGGGAGGATTTGGGTTGGCGTCTCTCTGCCAGTGATACCTGTGGGGAGGGGTGGAGAGGGGAGGATCTGGTTTGGCGTCTCTCTGACAGTAATAAAAGCTGTTGTTTCACTGCAAGTTGTAAAAATGTTTTGGGGGGAGGGGGGGGGAAATCAATCCCCTGGCTTCCCTTTAAATGCTCACAATCCCTTTTCATTCTTAAGCAAGGGTGCTTGTACTTCTGAGAGGATGGCAGTGATACTTCATATGTAGGGAGCCCCAGGGCTGCAGATCGCTTATTTTTTAGGATGTAGAAGGAAATCTGAACGACCAGAACACTCATTTCTCTCGGGGCAGCTTTTAAAGCCAAATGTAGTATATTGCAGCTTACCAACCATCAGATGTGGTGGCTGCATTAGTTTTCCTTTTCACCTGGTGATCTGGCCAGTAACACATCTCCTGTACTAGAGCGCCCCCACTCTGGATGAAGGAGCACCTTTGGACAACAGTATAGTTAACCGGGTGCGGGGGGAGCATTGGATATACTAGCAACAAATTGAAGCTGAACTCCAGCTACCATTTTTAAAGTGTTACTAAACTCAGTAATATGAAAATAGCTCATCCGCCCCGCCGCAGTGCCCACAGCTTAAAAAAAATAATCTTTTACATTAAGATACTGCCACTATATATCTTTTTGACTGACCTGTATACCACGCGGTCACATGATAAACTGCAGGGTCTGAGTGGTCAGGTAGGAGGAGATTTTCACTATATCCTGTGTCCTCATGCTGTTATGGGAGGCGGATCATCCATCAATCAAGATATGACATCCCACCCACTGTGTTCTTTTTTTTTTAGTTACTGGGCATGGAGGAGTAGGGAGGGACGGGGCTGTCATTTAGGATCTGTAAACACGCCCACATGTGTGATATCAATATCATCTAACCTGGCTAGCTCTGATCAACAAGGAAATGTTCTCTCCAGCAATAGAGACCAAACTGAGCATGTGTAGGGGGACTGCTCTGACTGTGTCTTATCTGGCCTTGCCAAGAGAGACCCTACAGGAGAGGAGGATCTGTCCATTAAGGATCAAACAGCCTTTTTACACAATGCGGAGGATTAATCCCTTAAGTTCCACAGTGAGTATAGCAAGCATGCTATTCTGCACATACAGACTGATTTTTACTGTTGTGGGTTTAGTAACACTTTAAAAGTGGTATTAAATCCAAAACCAAAAATGTAATATATTGCAGCTTACAGATCCTTAGATGTGGTGGCTGCATTAGGCTCCCTCCCCCCCTCTGATCCCAGTGATCTAATCAGTAACACACCTCCTGTATCAGTGTGAGGCAACTCTGGAGGACTGACATAGGAAGGACAGCAGCATCGTCAGTCTGGATTGGGGGGGGGTGTTAAAAGTATTAGCAGATTTACAAATTAAGGGCTGGTTCACGCCACAAAAACACACTCCAGATCCGTCCTGGGTGCATTTCTGTAGATGTATTTTTGGTGCATTTCGGTGTGTTTTTGATGCATTAGATGCATTTTTTTTCTCCACTGTACTGGGGTCATGTGTGTTACTGATGCATTTTGCCGCGTTCCAGCACAGAAAAACAAATGCAGTATACTCTACTTTTTTTTTTTTTCCTGGAACTGACCGCACTGGTATAAACTATGCCATTGGAAACCATATAACTTACTTTCCATGCGTTTTGATGCAGAAAAAAACCCGCACTGGACTGCATGTGGTGTGAACTGGCCCTAAAGCCAAACTCCGGCTAACACTGAGTTACAACAAACAGCGTTTTCCCTTTTGGGATAAAGATTTTACATAAATAAAAGCTGATCATTTTATACACCCCTGCCCATGTTAAGTGGTTTGTCTCATCTATGTAAACTGATACATTCTCCTGGAGGGAAAAAAAAACAGACTTGCTAGCTCAATCTCCAGATTAAAATAGAAGCAAGCCTGGAAAAAACAAAAAAAAGAAAACTAATGCAGCCATCACCTCTTAGACTTGGTAAGCTGCAATATAATAAATGTTTGCGTTTGGGTTTAATACGGCTTTAAGCATTTGCAGCAAACCATTTTTTCCTTTTGGAATAAGGGTTTTACATATAAAAGCTGATCATTGTTAGCTCCCCTGGCTGTTGTAAATGTTTTGTCCCAAACTTGTAACTGCTACAGTTGTACAAGAGCTTGTTCTATTGCGAATAAAAAAAACAGACTATTAAAGTCCCATACACACTATTAGAATTTCTGCAGATTTTTGTCTTCAAATTTACCAAAACCATATAATATGAGGTCAAACTTGAAGAGTTTCAATTTGTATGCAATCAGTCCGGCCCTTGCACTACATGGTTTTGGTAAATCTGAAGACAAAAATCTGTAGAAAATCTAATTGTGTGTATGGGGGTCTTACTGGCCAGATCATTAAGTGAAAACCAGGGGAAAGAAAATAAATGCAGCCATCACATCTAAGAAT
This sequence comes from Aquarana catesbeiana, assembly GCF_042186555.1. Taxonomy (NCBI): domain Eukaryota; kingdom Metazoa; phylum Chordata; class Amphibia; order Anura; family Ranidae; genus Aquarana; species Aquarana catesbeiana. The sequence continues at coordinate 385,790,540 of NC_133329.1, read as the reverse complement.
TGGTAAGCTGTAACTATGTTTACTTTTGGGTTAAATAGAAAAAAAAATGGAAGGAGAAAAAAGAAAAAGAAGAAAAAGAAAAGGAGGAGAAAAAAAGAAAAGGAGAAAAATAAAAAAGAAAGAAAATGAAAGGAGAAAAAAAAAGAAAGAAAACGAAAGGAGAAAAAAAAAAAAAAGAAAGAAAATGAAAGGAGAAAAAAAAAAAAAAAAAAAAAAAGAAAGAAAATGAAAGGAGAAAAAAAGAAAGAAAACGAAAAGGAGAAAAAGAAAGAAAACGAAAGGAGAAAAAAAAAAGAAAGAAAACGAAAGGAGGGGTATGGTAAAAACTGTACAGTGTTTTATCTTTTTAGGAAGCTTACTGGGTTATGAACTGTACAATGCTGGAGTCTTAGGGCCAGTTCCCGTCTGTCTGGGGCGTAACCATTGAACTCTATGGAACAATGCATTTTCATGAAAGCGCATTAAACATGTTGCAAACAGTATTTTTTTTTATTTAATGCACCACACAAAGTGCAAAGGTTTGAATGGAGCCCTAATGTAACAGTTTAAAGCACTAAGACTAGGTTCTCACCTGTGCAGGTGGTGCCACTTCGGGACCCGCACAAATTTCCGCAGCTGCAGCCACCCACACGACGAAACACGGGTGCCATTAATCGCACTGGGAACTGCGCTGTACTCGCGGTTCCCATGCAGGCTGCGATTTCCAAACTGGTGCAGGCACTTCTGTCCTGCGTTTCATGGGGCACGACAGCCCATTCATTTGTTGTGCACGTGCAAACCACGGCCCGCATGGCCACATAGATGTGAACCTAGACTTAAAAAAGCTATACGTACTTGTGCCTGGGAGCTGCAAGTTCTAGCTTCCTGTATTAGTAGACACGCTGGGACTTGTAGTTCCCCTGCAATACTAAAGCACAGCGGGATGTTCATACCTGCTTTAGTCCTATGTGACTGGTGATATATGAATGTCAGGTGCAGCACATCTCAAGCCTTGCAGAAGCCATGCTGGAGTCATAGGACTTGTCCCTCACATCTGACCTATCAACAAAGGAGCAGCAAATGGTTTAGTTTCTTATGGAGAGAAGAGAACATTCATTTTACTCAGCTGCAGATATTTTTCAGTAGTAGTACTTTTGTCACTTAATCACGTAACCAGTACTTATTATCACTGCAATGAGGCCACCGACATCTCTAACATATCTGTAGGATCTGCTGACAACAAATGAGAGTTGGATAAATTGCCCCCCCCCCCCCCCCCCCCCCCTCATATCCTGAGGCTAATGATAGCGATTGTTTTTTTTTTTTTTTTACTCCAAGCACTGTCACATAAAGGACCGGAAATCCTTTGTAGCATCTGAAAGCTCCAATTAATAACATGAAAAGATTTATCATTACCACACCTGACTGCTTCTGCACTTTGACCATATAAGCATCTTCGGCTCGTCATTCTGGGAATTAAAGGTTCTTTTTTAACCTTCTAAACAAATTCAGATGAAAAAAAATTTCAGCCTCGAAGAGCAGATAAGACATCTATGTGATGCCATATCACCCATCCCCCCCCCATAGCTCTCCTCTCTTAGTTAAGCGGGGTAATCTGGAGCTTCAGAAGAAGGATGTATCAGAAGAGAACGCTCCAGCTAGTCTGAAATCGTCCTTCGTCAGTACGCTGTACATGCGCTGGGGCAGAGCCTTTGAATAGGGGGCGGGTCTTGGGACTGTAGAGCGCAGGATGATTTCCCGGCCTGCGGGGGGAGGGAAATCTGTCCCGGACATCGCCTTCCTGTCTTCTGGTGCACCGGACCTTTTCAGATCTTCCTCCAGCGGGCCCAGGGCTGCAGTCTAAAAACAAGAACTGATATTTAGAATTATAGGAGAGGTTCATTAGTAATTTCATTATAGGAGGGGATCTACAACTAATACACCTATATTTTAATACAGTCCAATAACCATTGGACAGATATGAAAAAGCTTCTATGTTTAAAGTGTTACTAAACCCAGTATTATGAAAATAGTTCATCTGCACCCCCCCCCCCCCCCACACACACACACACACACAGTGCCCATAGCGTATAAATCTTCTTTTACATAAAATATTGCCACTATATACCTTTTTGGATGATCTGTATACCACAGTCAGTGATAAACTACACCGTTTCTCCAGTGCTGAGAGTTCAGGTAGGAGGAGATTTCCACTGCAGCCTGTATACACGCCCACATGTGTGATGTCAGTATCATGTGACCTGGCTAGTTCAGCTCAACAAGGAAATATTCTCTACAGCGTAAAAGACACAACTGAGCATGTGCAGGTCGGCTACCCTGCCTGTGTTAGCTGCCCTTCCCCAGATAGACAGTGCAGGAAGGGGAGGATTTGTACATACAGGATAAAAGAGTCTTTTTTACACAATGCAGAGTATTAACCCCTTAAGTTTCACAGTGAGTATAACAAGCATGCTTTACTGTATATACAGACTGATTTTACTGTTGTGGGTTTAGTAACACTTAACAATGAGGACTAACAAGAAAGGCCAATCATCCCTTTAGACTCATCACAGGAGTCCTGCTCCATTTGATGTCAATGGCAAATTGTAGAGGTTAGGCTGAGGAACAACCCTGCCAGCTGGCAAGCAGCCAATGATAGCCACATCCCTTAAAGTGGAACTTTACGCATAACAACTAGATTAAAAATAATGTTCTTTAGCAAAGAACGTATATCCCACATGAATAATTATGCTACCAAAATGAGTGTGTGCTGTAAATTGCCTCCAGCATTGCTCCTGTTCCTTCTTGCTGGAGGCTGCCATTTTCCTGAAGCCCGGAGTCAAAGTAAATCTTTAGGCCGTCAGCAGATCAGCCTCTACAAATTCGGCACAGTGCCTAAAAATGGAGAGCAACTGAGCATGTGCAGAGCAGGGAGACGGTGTATGCATTTTAAACAGTATAGACGCTTATTATTATTAATTAATGTTTTATATAGCTATACCTGCAAAAGGGGCCAGCCTGAAGTCATCTAGCAGGACTTCATTTTCTGACTAAAGTTCTACTGTAATGTTGCTGCAACCTAGTTACAATGTCCCTGGGATAACTGCATGGAGTGATATGGCTAGCCATAGGTACCACAATGCTCATTCTGCAAAACTACCTATGCAGCTGGTTGTCAGGCTGCAGGGTCGTTAATCAATGTCTTATACATAGATGGGAAAAGCTGCACTTACCCCGGGTTGGGGGGTCCAGATCACGCCTGCCAGAGCGTTTGCAAAGCGTTACCATAGACTTGAATGGGAGGCTTTGAAAGGCTTCAAAAGCCTCCTGACTCGACACAAGGCTTCAATTTTGAAGCGACATTTACGCTTCACGTTTTGATAATGTGAACAGCGCAATGTGCTGTCTATTATATCTTGTGCATAAGCATTTGAGGGGAGTTTTAACGCCTCTCAAATGCCTGCTCTTAATGCCAGTGTGAACTCAGCCTTAGGGCCAGGTTTGTGAGGAAACCTCTGGTGGAATTCTCTTATAGAATCTCAGGTGGCTTACAAAAGTGACTTGCAGACACAGCAGAGGTCTCGGGTTTGGGTTCAGGTCCAGGCCCTTACGGTGCTCCCTGAACATCTTAAGCCTCGTACACACGGTACGATTGTTGGCCAACCGAGCGTCTGATTTTTGTCAAAAGGGCGTGTGGCAGGATCTTGTCTTCCATACTAATGGTACACAATTGTTGGCCAACAAACACGAATGTAGTGATGTACTACGAGGAATTTCAGCTCTTGAGCGCCACCCTTTGGGCCCCTTCTGCTAATGTCGTGTTTGGTGAGCACTGATTCCGAGCATGCGTGTTTGTACTTTCAACTTTTGTGTGACAGACTTGTGTACTGACCATCAGAAAATCTGACAACCAACCATTGTCCGTTGAAAATTTACTAGCCTGTCATCCAACATTTATTGGCAGAAAGTTAGACAACAATTGTCAAAAGGAGCGTACTAACGGTCAGATTTTAGGACAACAGTCTGTCAACAGACAATCCCCTGCCAACAATCTGATCGTGTGTACAGCTTTAGGGCCAGGTTTGTGAGGAAACCTCTGGTGGAATTCTCTTATAGAATCTCAGGTGGCTTACAAGAGTGACTGCCAGACACAGCAGAGGTCCAGGTCTTACAGTACTCCCCTGCTCCCTGGAAGTCTTAGGGTCAAGGTTTGTGAGGAAATCTCTGGTGGAATGCTCTTATAGAATCTCAGGTGGCTTAAGAGAGTGACTGCAAAGGGACAGCAGAGGTCTCGGGTTCAGTCTCAGGTCCAGGCCCTACAGTACTCCCCTGCTCCCTGGATGTCTTAGGGCCAAGGTTTGTGAGGAGTTCTCTTATAGAATCTAAGGTGGCTTATGAGAGTGACTGCCAGACACAGCAGAGGTCTCCCCTGCTCCCTGGACATCTTAGGGCCAAGGTTTGTGAGGAATTCTCTGGTGGAATTCTCTTATAGAATCTCAGGTGGCTTATGAGAGTGACTGCAGAGTGACAGCAGAGGTCTCGGGTTCAGTCTCAGGTCCATGCCCTACAGTACTCCCCTGCTCCCTGGATGTCTTAGGGCCAAGCTTTGTGAGGAAATCTCTGGTGGAATTCTGTTATGGAATCTCAGGTGGCTTATGAGAGTGACTGCCAGACACAGTAGAGGTCTTGGGTTCGGGTCCAGGTCCTTACGGTACTTCCCTCCCTGAATGGCTTAGGCCAGGTTTGTGAAGAAACCCCTAGTGGAATTCTCTTGTAGAGTAAGCACCACTTTGTCCTTCTATGTATAAGACATATTGTATGTGATAACCATATAATATTCGAGCAGCAGCTATCCCAAAGGAGTTTTTATTTATTTATTTATAATTCATTTTTCACAGGGGTTAATGAGGCACTTTCATATGTAACTTTTGCTCGGGTGATTCTATTTGTGTGTCCTTTATCAATGTCACTAATAGATGTTGGGCTGGTTGCTATCAGTTGAAGGAAGGTAAGCGGTGCCCTCTTGGGGCAAGGTAACTATCATTAGCTCTATTTGCCTCTTTACCATAGTCATATAAAAGTTCTGGAAAATATCTATAAAAACGTTAACAGCGATAGTTCATAGAGGACCAGGAATATCACAGGTGAGGTAGGTGGACATTTGCAGATTCAAAAGAAAATTCAGTTTTTACTATTATCACTCCCATCTTGTCTGACCTTGTAAGGTAGGATAATAAAAGCTGCATTATCTAACTTTATACCTATACAAGGAGAAGTGTGGTCTGAAAATGGTTTGTTCCACAAGAGCCATAATGGGGTGGATATACTAAAGGAAAACAGGCTGTGCATTTTGTACAGGAAGTTACACGGGGCAAGGGATTTTTTTTTCCCTAGAGCTTAGCAAAATTTATTATTTTTTTTTGCATAGAACACCCAATGACATGCGAGGGAAAAAACAAACAAAAACAAAAGCAGCTTCATTTGCATATGATGGGGTGAAGGACATCAGCAGAGCTTCAGCTCATTCGCTAAGCATTGGGGCAACTTTCCTTGCAAAGTGAAGTCTATTTGCTTTTAGGAAACCACCGACCCCAAATATGTCTCTTGTGCAATAAAGGCTTCCTTATTGTCCTCCTCACGCTCTTCATCAAACTGAACTGAGCATGCTGGGTGCACATGTGAAAGAGTTCTGTCTCCTGACACTGGTCAAGCAAGATGGCCAAAAACCTGAAAGAAGCTGGGGAGAAGATATTTTTCCCGGCAAAGGAGCTCATGAAAGGAGGAGGGGCCAGACATGGCGTAGATTCTGCAGCAATCTATTGCCGGAGGTGGGAGCAAATACCTGTATTATACAGGTATCTGCTCCCCCCCTCCCCCCTGAAAGGTACCAAATGTGACACCGGAGGGGGGGAGGAACACGATAAGCGCAAGTTCCATTTTTGGGTGGCACTCCGCTTTAATAAATGAGCAGAAGCTCTGCTGATTCCCATCATCCAATCATGTGCAAGAAAAAATGCTATTTAAAAAAAAAAAAAAAAAAATTTGCTTGCATGTGATTGGGTATTTTGCAAAGTGCAAGTGCAGTTGCTCCAGAGTTTAATAAATGAGGTAATGCTTCACTTTGCAAAGAATACCCAATTTATTAAACTCTGGAGCAACTGCACTTACTCTTTGCAAAGAATACCCAATCACATGCAAGGAAAAGTTTTTAAAAAAAAATAGATGGATGATTGGATGATGGGAATCAGCAGAGCTTCTGCTCATTTACTAAACTCTGGTGCAAGTGCACTTTGCAAAGTGCACAGTCTACTTGCCTTTAGCAAATCAACCCCTTAAAGCTCTGGATTGACTATATACACACACTATAGAGGGATAAGCTTTGTTCATACTTCATGTCAGAGGTTTACAACCACATTAATGTACCTTCTGTACCCAAATGGAAATGCAGAAGGCTTCTTGCAGCTCTAGCTGCATAGTCGCATCCTTTTATACACATTACTACAAGGCAGTCTGAATGGCACCCCAATGACCCTATACAATATAAACAGGATGCATATGAATGTACACAGGTTGTGGTGTGCTGTGATGTTATGTTTTGTGGCTCATTATGGACGGCATTCTAAGTGAACAGATTGCCTTAATGCAACACACACAAATGCATGCAAAACCGTGCCAGGGTCCTGAAACATAATATGTACTTTGTATTCAGTGCCGTGTCTTATTGGCTTTGTAGGAAATTATGTTTTCAGTTCACAGTTTCATCGCACGGCTCTGTTCAATTTACCACTTAGGTTGTAATTATGGGGCAACTATTCAAGAGAGCAGAAAGTGGAGCCATCTGATGATACATGAGAAGATTTGTGAAAAATAAAGGCCTGCAACAGTTCAATATTTAGTGCGCAGCGCACATTTCCTCACCTATGCTATATTTATGTACTTGAACTGATGGAGAAAATCGGTGTCAGATAAAATAATGAACGCGGTTAGAATTGTTTGTACAGCTTAGTGAACTGACCCCCACAGGAATGAGATGCCACCAACACAGCAATGTGTGCCGTTCCTCTATGGCAACAAGAAAAATTTGAAGCGACAGTACAGGAATGATTCAGTATGCTGACCATTTAACTGTATAATATGTCCAGTCTTCCAAAACAATGGGTTTATGGTTGGAATATACAAGATATTACCAAAAGTATTGGGACGCCTGCCTTTACAAACACATGAACTTTAATGGCATCCCAGTCTTAGTCTGTAGGGTTCAAAATTGAGTTGGCCCACCCTTTGCAGCTATAACAGATTCAACTCTTCTGGGAAGGCTGTCCACAAGGTTTAGGAGTATGTCTGTGGGAATGTATTTGTGAGGTCAGGCACTGATGTTGTGGTAATTTAGGGGTTTATTTACTAAAGGCAAATCCACATTGCACTACAAGTGCACTTGGAAGTGCAGTTGCTGTAGATCTGAGGGGGACATGCAAGGGAAAAAAAAAAACTGCATTTTTGCTTGCACGTGATTGGATGATAAAATCAGCAGAGCTTCCCCTCATTCCAGATTTTCCCCTCAGATCTAAAGCGACTGCACTTCCAAGTGACCTTGTAGTGCAAAGTGGATTTGCCTTTAGTAAATCAACCCCATAGTATAGGTATCCATACAGAAATCTGAATGCTGGTTTCTTTGCAGACCCTTACAGGAGCCTTGGTTACGCCTGCTAAGCTGAGAATTGATTGGAAGAGTTGGTTAATCTCTGCAAATCATATTTGTTTAATAAAAATAGAAAGTATTCACTGCGCTTGGGTTCTAAGGAGCAGCTAGCATAAAATTGTAGGTAACAATAATAACAGTCCATTGAGAAGCGTTGTCGCCCCGGACGATACTCCTAATTGGATGAAACGCGTAGGGTAGAGCCTGGGATCTGATGCACAATGCCACACGCGTTGACCACGGACATCTAATGGGTTGGAAACATCTCATTTTGTATCTATGATATGCTTGTTTTTATCGCTTTAAATGTGAGTACTCTGAAATTCTCTTTGGAATAAATTTTATACTGATTTGATACACTGCACCATGAGGAGTCGTTTTCTCTTATTTCAATGCATGAGCCTGTGGATTCACTACCTGTGAGGGCTATACAATATCCAGGTGCTTGTTGTGTGCGTGGAGACGTGACCAGCCTGTGGATATACACTTATGCCTGTTTGACCACCTATAATCTAGTGGTTCACTATTTGGGGTAAGAGGCCTGGTGTGTTGATGTTCAGTGGAGGATATCATTATTCACTCTAATCTGTCTGACTTACACCTCGAGTGACTCCAAAAAAGAAACATGGACTTTTGTGTCAGTGTTTGCAGACTTTGACATATCTATTTTATTTATTTTAGCGCTGCATATATCCATTTCCAATCAGATTTGTTTCCCCCAGAAAAGGCCAGCACTTCCTTCCTCATTAGGTATGAACTGGTTTACCCAACCATTGGGCAGTCAGGGCACATGCACCGCATCTGATGGATATAGGCAGCTTCAGCACGTTTTTCCATCTGCCTTCAGTGTAATGAATATTAGTACATTAGTTTAGTCTAGTAAAGGGTTGGTACAGGTTGTTCCTCCTCTCCTCTACTTTGCACATGATTAATGGGATGAGGAAGTGAGGTAGAAGGTTCTGTTACCTCATCAGAAGATTCAGTCAGCTTGATAAAGGAAAGGTGGTAAAAGATAGAGAGACAGTCAAGCCTAGGATGGCTAGGACAGGTTAGACACACATTAGGACATGCAACATGACAATATGTAGACATATCAACACAGATACATGCACATGGGAGGCGTCGGGAACATGCTGCCAACATTCTATGGGAAGAGCAGGACACACACTCAGAATGTCCAGATTAAAGGAAACGTTAATAAAAATATGGAGGCTGTTATTGCTGGCCACCTCTTAAAAACCTGTTTCCATCCTTAACACCGAACCTCTGACCTGGAACGGGCACAGAATCAGTGAAGTCACAACTTTTCATATGCATACTTGTTCCAAGTCAAGGAAAACCACTGGCTTAGCCCGGTAGCCAGGCAATGACATTTTAAAACCCAACTCTGGGCAAAAAAAAAAAAAGTTTTCCCATGCAGGAGGGCCGTGTCTGCACTGCACAGGCCACCTGCTCATTTTTGTCTAGGGGAGAGGAGAAAGGAGATTTACTTACCTAATCCTCCCAGCACAAGAGCGAACGAACCGGCAACCGGTGAGTTGTGGACTGTTCCTGACGTCATTAAGCCCAGAGCAGGCTCCACAGACCCGGAACAGTCCACTGCTGGACCATGGGGGGGAGCACCGTTTTCCGAAGGATCGGGTGAGTATAAGATTTTTCCTCACCCCTAGATATAGCCCCACTGTATTGGAAAAAAGGTTTGCCCAAAGTTGGGCTTTAAGTATTTCTGTCTGTGCAGATTACCTCTGATGGCGAACACTCGCTAGCTTCCCACATACACAGACTTTACTCCATATGATCTAAAACACTACCATGGATCTATACATCCGGCTTCTCCTGATCCGCCACACACCTTTCTCAACACATTCTACATTTTTTACAGAAAAAAAAAAACAAACAATAGAAAAAATGTTTACACCCCATTCACACTTGTGCAACTTGTCATGTAGCTTTGATGTCCAAAGTCTCATGACAAGTCGTACCCCATGTTTTGCAATGATAACCATTCATATATGTGCGACTTAAAGTCGCAGGGACTTCAAATTAGTTCATGCGTGCTTTGGTCTGACTTTCATGCAAAGGCCACAGACTTCAATGTTAAAGAGGAGGTCCGCCCACCGACTTTTAATAATCGGACACTCACCTGTCCTGGAGTCCAGCGATGTCGGCACCGCAGCGCTTGTTTCCATCAGCTGTCAGGTGCATGCCGCCTCCATTGCGAGTAAGGGAACCCCACTGTGCATGCGCGAGGCTTCGCTCTTCTCTCCTACTGGCCCGGCGGCTGGGGAGGGAGGAGGAGGGAGCCCAGGCGGTGACGTCAATAACCCCGGCTGAGGCTCCTGGAAGTGGGAACGGGATACCTGTGAAAGACAGGTATGCGGTGTCCGTCCCCACCCCCCCCCCTCCCCCAAAAGGTGCCAAATGTGGCACCTGAGGGGGGAAGGAGTAACAACGAGCGGAAGTTCCACTTTTGGGTGGAACTCCGCTTTAACCCTCAAAAGTTGCACGAAAGTCGTACCTGAATGTTTTACATGAAACGGTGGGTCCAAAAAGTCACATCCAGGTTGCACTCCAAAGTCACGCAGCTTTGGAGTCTTACAAGTGTGAATGGAGCCTTAATCCTGTTAAAATTCCCATTCCATCAAACACAGATGTAATAGAAAGGTTGTTCTACCCAAACGTTAGACTTTAGTTCATGGTGAGCAGAGTCAGTCCCCGTCTTCTAGTGTCTCTTGGGTACAGCAGTGATAGATCTCAATAACAGTGTCCCAGATAGATAAAAAAAAAAACTGCAGAGATTTGTATCTAAACCACAAAAAAACAAACATGTGATATATTGCAGCTTACCAGTCCTTAAAGAGGAGTTCCAGCCAGGGGCTCCATTAAAAAAAAAAAAATAAATAAAAGTCAGCAGCTACAAATACTGCAGCTGCTGACTTTTAATTGGACACTTACCTGTCCCAGGGTCCAGCGATGCGGAGGATCGAAGCCCCGCTTGTCCCCCCCTCCGCTCGTCGGCATTTCAACTGTGGGCGCCGGGCTGTGGCTTAACAGCCTGGCACCCACTGCACATGCGCGAGCGGCGTCGCGCGCCGTGATTGGCCGCTCAATCACCTGGGACCTGTAATGGGTCCCAGATGATTGACAGGAGGGAGGGAGCAGAGCCGAGCCCTTCCTGTGCCGAGGGGGAAGTGATGTCACCAGCCCAGGCAAAGGAAGAGGCAGACTACGAGGGACCACCTAGCAACAGGCATTTAAAGGTAAGTAAAAAAAAAAAAAAATATCCACATTTTTTTTGTTTTTTTAGAATTTTTCAAGTATTTTTGTTTTTTTGGGTGGAACCCCACTTTAAATGTGGTGGCTGCAATATATTTACTTTTTAATCTTTTTTTCACCTGGTGATCCTGCCTGTAACATACTTCCTGTCCTAGGTGACCAGGCTTCCTCCCCATCCCCTCACCTCCTTAAAGTGATTGTAAACGATCACCTTGTAAAACAACCCATTCAGTTTAAAACAAATGAAAGGCAAAAAATGTTTGTATAGATATCAGTGGAGGCCTGTCCATACGGGGTGCCACCCCCCTAATCTACATGCAGGGTGCTGGATTCATTGATTCCAATGGGTTTTTGTTTTTTTTTGAAGCACGGGATTAAAGCCAGAGGCTCTAATTCGCTTTAAAAAAAAAAGGGTGGGTTTGGGGCGCAGCCCACCCGGTTGTGTGACAATAGCGAATTAATATTCGCTATAGTGTTCCTGATTCTCCTCTTGGTCAATCAGGATGCAGGGGAAGCCGCCGCAAAGCACCAGGAGGAGGAGGCGCAGGGTGAAGCCGCCCAGAGTTAGCGCTGCCCGTGACCTTGATGAGGTAAGTACGGGGCTGGTGACCAACCAACCGGGGGAGGAAGGGTTGTTTGTGCCTGTGACCCGACCAGGGGTGGGGGGTTGGCGGCATGTGAATGGTTTGTGCCCCCCCCCCCCCCCCCCCCCCAAAAAAAATATACCAGCAGCCACCACTGATAGATATGAAAAAACATTATAAATACCTTTTTTTCCTCTTTTTATAAGTGATCACATTCCCTCTGCATAAGAGCTGGAGGGAGGAGAAGCAGCAGCACACTGATTTTCCCAGTGAATGGCTGTGCAGCGGTGGCAAGTAAGGATCATTGGAGGAGAGCAGACTGAGTTCCCAGTACAGCCAGAGAACTGACCATGATGTGTTCTGCTTAGTGCGGTCAGTTTTTAAAAGGAAAGCAAAGGGACTGGCAGGAACACTGGCAGGGATTTCACATAAAGGAAGCAATACAAAGAGAACAGGATATTTTCTCATACAAGTACATGGTACAGCAGGCACATATCAAGAATATGAAGTGTTGGGGGTAACAAACACTTTAACATAGAAAAGGGTGTTTGGTAGTTCACAGAGAGGATTAATAAAAGTGCGGAGTGCACAGGACAGTACTGGTGCCTAACAGCACTAGGTTTGTTGGTCTGAATCCCAACCACGACACTATCTGCTTGGAGTTTGCATGTTCTCCCTGTGCTGCGTGGGTTTCCTCCGGCTACTCCGGCTACCTCCCACACTCCAAAGATATGCTGGTAGGTTAATTGGATCCTGTCTAAATTGGACCTCATATGTGTATGTATGAATGTGAGTTAGGGACATTAGATTGTAAGCTCCTTCAGGGCGGAGACTGATGTGAATGTACAATGTATACATGTAAATTGACAGCGCTATAGAAGTACCTGTAATAAATAAATAGAACAGAGGGGAGCAAATCAGAGAAGTTCATGGTTCGGGTTTACTAGAACTGGCCATAGATGGATGTTATCTTGGCCGGTTCAGTAGGAACTAGCCAAGATTTGATCCATCTATGGGCAGGCTGGTTGTACTGAAGTCGATCCGACTGTTTGACGCATTTCTTTCATGCGATCACTGCCAATGGCTATAGCTGCCAACAGTGATCATTGTGTTCTGCCGGCAGGGAAGGCTTCCCGCTGACAGAACACAATAGCTCTGCAGGAGGGATTCCCCCCATCAACACAGTCAGTTTTGAATTGAGCGATTTTTGTTTCCTGCAAACCCCTGGTGGAAGGGAAGAAAATTGCATAATCTATGGGCTGCTTTACACTTTAACTCTCCAGGATCTACCAAACACTGAATGAACACTGGAAGAGTTTGTGTACATAGGTGGGGGTTTTCCCGATTTTGAATTGTAGGTCAGCAGATTTTGGGCTGGTTCACACCATAAAAACGCACACCAGAGCCGTTCCGGATGTGTTTTTGCATGCGCATTTTTGACACGTTCCAGTGGATTTTTCAAGCATTTTCTGATGCATTTTTTTCTTTTTTCACTTTACTGGGGTCTGGTGCATTTTGGATGTGTTCCAGTGCATTACGTTGTGTTTTTTATGCTTTCTACCACATTCCAGTACAGTCCAGTGCAGGACAAATGCAGCATGTTCTACTTTATTTTTTTCTGGAACTGCAATGCACTGGTGTGAACTATCCATGCTCTGGACTGCATGTGGTGTGAGCTGGCCCTTTCATTTACCACAATGATGCAGTATGGATAACCGTTCTGAATCTGTTTGACTTGGTTTCGTTGCATTTCTTTTCACCTATCATATTAAAGTGGTTCTAAAGCCTAAACATTCTTTACCTTAAAGTGATTGTAAAGGCTTGTTATTTAAAAATAACAAACATGTTATACTTACCTCCTCTGTACAAGGGTTTTGCACAGAGCGGCCCGATCCTCCCTTTCTGGGGTCAACCCGGGTGCGCTCCTGGCTCCTCCTCTTCATCGGGTGCCCCCACGGAGAGACGCTTTCCATGGGGCCACTCCCAAGTCCTACTGCTGCATCCATTGACACAAACACCAGGACTGGGCCCTGCCCCCTGACTCCTGTGTCGCTGGATTTGATTAGCAGCAGCGGGAGCCAATGGCTGCGCTTCTATCAATCTATCCAATGAGGACCCAAGACAGGGGCTGGAGCTGCTGTGCTCGTCCCCGTCGCTGGAAAGATCGGTTTCAGGTAAGTACAAGGGGGGGCACTGGGGAGCTGCAGCACAGAATGCATAGAATGCATTACGGTGAAAAACCATGAGACTTTACAAGTCCTTGAATGGATTCCATGCATTAAGGGAAAAAATGGTTAGGCATCAGCACCCCCCATTTTAATTACCTGAGACCTCATTTGATCCAGCGCTGTGCACGTCTGCAGTTCTTCTCTCCTCTCACTTCCAAGACTTTGCACCTGGCTTTGCTGGGGCATCGGTTGCCATTGGCTCCTGCAGCTGTCAATCAAAGCCAGTGACGAGGGAGCGGGGGGCTCGAGAGCGAGCATGCACAAGTGCCTCCCATTGGAAGGGGCTTCCCATGAGGGCACTGGACAGAAAGGAGGGGCCAGGAGCGCCGGCGAGGGTTCCAAGAAGAGGAGATTTGTGGCCACTCTGTGCAAATCCATTGCACAGAGCAGGTAATTACAGAGGTGTTATTAAAAAAAAAGACCTTTTCAATCGCTTTAAGCAAAAGTATTGAAGGAGTTTTGTTAACATCAGAATTGTTTCTCTTCACACAAGTCAAAATAAATAAATGAGCAGCTGAAGCAGGCTGATGCTACTTAAAATAGGTCAAATGGACCTGTTAATGAATTCTGAATATTCTCAGGAGCGTCTCACACAGACATCAAATGCGATCAGAATGCACCTGACATCACAATGCATTTCGCCATCGACACAACTTCTAATATGCGTTTACATTAAAAGGCAAATCAGGCAAAACACAGCCCTTCGCTGTAATTAGTGATTGAAGGCATACATCAGAGTCCTGCTTCTTCTTCAAAATCCATTATTTACCAGCAACACCTTGTCTGCTCAACATGAATATTTCAGGAAAAGTCAGACAATGTGGCCCTGGTACTTCTCAGGAACAACAGCAGAGGCTTCCCCTCCAAATATCCTGACAATGCCTCCACCTGATGTGGCCGTAACAGTGCTCAGCAATGGCAGTCTCACTCCTGCTGCTGCATTCTCTGTATTGTAATCAGTGAAGAACCAAATAGTGAGGGGTTTAAATAAATAGTGTCCAAGTCAAACAGATGGAACGGGGAACTCTACAAAGATCTCATAATTGTACGCTCAAAAAACTTTGTGGCTGATTCAATGCCTCGGTGTTCAACCAAACCTGAAATATACATTTTGGGCAGAGGATCGGATGAAATCGGTATCTCTAAAAATAGTGAACTCGTATTCACAGAATATCTTGCAAACACAGCGATGTCAAACAGTAAAGCCTCATTTACACTTGTGGTGCCCTTTGTAAAGCGATACATGGTGGATTGCTTCTTAGAGGGCAGTTGACATGTAGTCTCCTGTGCACCTGTTGTGACCTTTGAAAACCTGCTGCAATCACGTGTCTAATGTACATGGTTTCAGCATGGTCCTATTCACGTGAATGGGTCATGTTTACAGGCACTGCTGAATGCCACATGTACTATAATTTTGCCAAGGCACATGCACCCTCACCACAGCTGCCATGTTGGTTTTTACTGTCCCCCGGGGCCTAGGTGTTCATGCACTGCTGAGCAAAATTGCATCACCAAAAATGCAATCTGATTCCAGTCACCAGGTTCCCCTATCAAGGGTAGGCAACCTCGGCACTCCAGCTGTGGTGAAACTATAAATCCCATCATCCCTCTGCCTCTAGGAGTCATGCCTGTGATTGTCAGGGTCCTTGCAAAATCTCTTGGGAGCCAATGGTATCGATCTGCCCAGGGAGGAAGGATTAAGCCAGGAGCTCTAATGCACAGCGCTGGATCACGATAGGGTTCAGGTAAATATAAAGGGGTTGAGTCTGACACAGAAGATTTTGTACCTTTATGAATAGAATGCATTAAGGTAAAAAACCTTGAGGCTTTTAGGAGGAACCACTTTAAAAGGTTAAAAAAAAACAAAAAAAAACAAGATTTCACTTACAGCTCTCCCCCCCCCGCCCCCCTTAGCCCGATCTTGATCCAGCAATGTACATGAGAGCAGAGGCTCTCTTCCTCCTCACTGGCTCAGAGACAGCAATGGGAGTCACTGGCTCCCCCTGTTGTCAATCACAGCCAGTGAGGAGGGGGTGGGGCTGAGTCGTGCTCTGTGCATGTCTATGGACACACAGAGCCAGCTCGGGAGCAAGCCCACAAAAGTACCCCCCTTAGCAAGCGGGTTGCTATGGTGGAGGGGCCAGGAGCACCAGGGGACCAGAGAAAAGGACGATCAGGGCTGCTCTGTGCAAAACCATTGCAAGAAGCAGGTAAGTATAACATATTTGCCATTTTTAAAAAACATTTAATGCTTTACAATCACTTTGTCACCACTTCGATTCTAAGTGTACAGAGCCAGAACTGTGACTATGCAGTACAAAATTCCACCAACAAAAATGTACAAACTGCAAGGACATCAAAGTACAGTCCAGGGATTGTTACACTGGCAGGGCGACAGTCAGACCTTTTATTATACATGCGAATGCATTGATGACAGTAAACATCACACGTGTATGGATGTCCCTGGACGTTCTAGGTCGCAGTCTGCGTCAGTAATTCAGAAATCTGGCCCTGATTTTACTTGGTCAGAGTTGCTCTTTAACATCTCGCCATGTATGTGTGAGAGAGATTATAAAAACGGCCAACTGTCCCTCTGTTCTACAACTCCAACGCTGAAAAGCAAATCTGCTGCAACCGTGTTCTTGAATCCTTCTCCCCAGCGTGTGGGCACCTCTAGGATAGGATTCAAAGATGCTCTTAGAAGTGTTTCCAGCGCTGTACAGATTAAACATCCTTTGATACAGAAAAGATGCTCCGTACAGCCATCTCTCCTCATTTCTACAGAAGTGTGGCAGGGAAGCACAATAGAAGCTGCATATTTATTGTGTGCCTGTGTACAGCCCCACGGTGCCGAATAATGAGAGGACATTAATCACACACTGAATGGGTCTCCTTATCTTCCTTCACGTTTGAGCGAAACAAAATGGACGGCGGTAAGATGCGTTGCATTTCTGCTCGGAAAGTTACCTTCGCTTCCACGCGTGGCCCAAAGTTCTTCATTATTACCTGCTATCAGTGTGAACTTACCCTCTGAGAGTTCACAAACATCTTGTGGATGATCACGCCGGCCACCCCTCGGGCTGCTCCGATGATTGGCACTTCAGGCTGTTCCAGAAGACAACTGACGAACCTGTCGGTGTGGAGAAATCAGGCGGTCAGTAAGGGCAGACATGCAGTGTGCTAAATGATATAAACTGCACAAGTTACTAGGAAGGCCAATCAGATGAGCAGTACAGTAAATAGTAACACACTTACAGGATCAGTACCTACTAAAAATGTGTCTTCTCTCCGGATCCCTATGGAGGTTCAAACTTCTTCTCACCCTGCTAAATGCTACTGGCAAGTTAAAGGACTTCTACACATATGTGACATCTGTATGTATGTATGGTGAGGACTGATCAGTCCTTGACTTCCCACAAACTTATAGTATGATGATTCTTCTGAGGGCATTTAGACTCTGTAAAGCGCTGCAAATATTTTCACACTATAACAATAATAATAAAAGAAAGGAGTATAATTCTAGGGTCTAGATCAGGGGTCGCTAAACTTTCTAAACAAAGGGCCAGTTTACTGTCCTTCAGGCTTTAGGAGGGCCAGACTTGGCCTGTGGGAGTAGAAAATGCCCCATCGTTGGCATCAGTGGGAGGACGCGTGCCCCATCAATGGTGTCAGTGGGAGGACTAGTGCCCCATCGATGGTGTCAGTGGGAGGACTGGTGCCCCATCGATGGTGTCAGTGGGAGGACTGGTGCCCCATCGATGGTGTCAGTGGGAGGACTGGTGCCCCATCGATGGCGTCAGTCGGAGGACTGGTGCCCCATCGATGGCGTCAGTGGGAGGACTGGTGCCCCATCGATGGTGTCAGTCGGAGGACTTGTGCCCCATCGATGGTGTCAGTCGGAGGACTGGTGCCCCATCGATGGTGTCAGTCGGAGGACTGGTGCCCCATCGATGGTGTCAGTCGGAGGACTGGTGCCCCATCGATGGTGTCAGTCGGAGGACTGGTGCCCCATGATTGGTGTCAGTGGGAGGAATAGTACCCCATCAATAGTGTCATTGGGAGGAATAGTGCCCCATTGATGGTGTCAGTGGGAAAAAGAGTGCCCCATTGATGGTGTCAGTGGGAGGAATAGTGTCTCGAGGGTCAGATAAAGGCAAGCAAAGGGCCAGTTTGGAGACCACTGGTCTAGACTAGCCTTTTTTTAATCTTTTTTTCTACTTCAGAGAAACCTTTGAAATATTTTTCAGGTCTAAGGGGACCCCTGCTGAAACCAATTCATCCATACTTTACAAGGGGGGCATTCTTACCACTGACAGTGATGCTCAAAATGAAACCCTAACAGGCAGCTAAAAAAGATCACTTTTATCTGGCTGCTGTCATCAGATGGTAGGGTCAATCTCTGGAGGATTCTATATTCTCACTTGGCTAAAGAAACCAAAAAAAAAAACATACTGCTTTCTCACACCATACCCAATGCAAGTGTGACAGGTTCTCTTTGATACCAGCATCCAATACATACGTCTCTAGATCTTCCTTCTCCTCTGGATTTTCACAGCGTTCTGTGGCAAATTTTGCTTTCAGCGACCGCGCTCTGGCTATAGTGGCCTCAGCATTTGTAATCTGGCTTATGATGTCCTGAGGAGAGAAGGGTGAAAAGCAAAAACATTCTTATTTACTAAAAACACCACAAACTGCCACCGTAACTTGTGGCAACCAACCAGGTGCCAAATTTTGTTAGTTGAGAAAAATGAAAAATTATTGCAGATTGCATACCTATTTTGTTCTTTACCTAAAGGGAATTTGTTCCCAAGAAAAGAGCACTTGCACGTGTAGCAGTTTACGTTTAAGTAAAGTTCATTTAGCTGTGCCTAGTCTGTCAATGTGTGGAATGACGTCACACCATGATGCTAGCATTGCTCTGGATAGGGCAAAGTCTGGAGCTCAGCCTTTGGAAATGAAAATAGAATGAACAAAAGTTGCAGATTTTGACGGAATGGATTGCTTAGGGGTGTACTCACTTTTGTTGCCAGAGGTTTAGACATTAATGGCTGTGTGTTGAGTTATTTTGAGGGGACAGCAAATTTACACTGTTATACAAGCTGTACACTCACTACTTTACATTGTAGACAAGTGTCATTTCTTCAGTGTTGTCACATGAAAAGATACAATAAAATATTTACAAAAATGTGAGGGGTGTACCCACTTTCCCACTTTTGTGAGATATTGTGTGTGTGTGTGTGTATGTATATGTAAATATATATATATATATATATATACATACATACATACATATATACACACACACACACACACACACATATACATATATACAACCTCGATTTGAGGTGGTAATAAAGGGATCAAGGTTGAGGCTACAACCATGATCCCGGTACCATTCTCCTCAGCTGCCGATTCTTTACATCGTAAAATTGATCAGAGCGGTTACCCCCCCCCCCATCCTGTCACCTTTCCCAGGCTCTCCCGTCCTACTGGGGAGCTCAGGACCGTCCCGACCGGTGGCATTGGCTGCTGTACACAGAGTGAGAGGCGCTGATGTTGTTCCTCCCCCTCTGTGATGTTAAAACAAGGTGCGATGAGGATTTTGTCACTTCTGTTTGCGGCTTGTTTATTTACAAGCCGGTACCAGCTTGTACCGATCTCAGTTTGATCGTCTGCTTTGGAGGCCAGAGGAGAGAGATATGGTCTAAAAGACCCCCGATCTCTCCATAAAGAAGACCTGTCATGGCCTATGTTATCACAAGGGATGTTGTTCATCCCTTGTGATAGCAATAAAGTTGATCAAACAAATATTAAAGTAAAAAAAAAAAACCATACATACATTTAAATAAAGTTAAAAAAAAAACAAAAAAATTTTAAAGCGCCCCCGTGCAAATGCACACGCGTACTGTAGGTCCTGCTCGCATATGTAAACAGAAATGTCACCACACATGTCAGGTATCACAACAAACGTCAGAGTGGGAACAATAATTATAGTGTCAGACCTCCTGTGTAACTCTAAACTGGTAACCTATAAAGGCTTTAAAGCGTTGCCTATGGATAGTTCTAGGTACTGTAGTTTGCCGGCGTTCCATGGGCTTACCCAATTTTAAAGCATGAAATGCTAGGTATCTATTTACTCAGTGTAACATCAGCTTTTGTATTTTGCCAAAAACTGTATATTAAATTGTGTCTGTATGCACTAAAATTCATTAAAATGTATATTTGCGTTTGATAAACTGCTGAGTAAATATCACGCAACATAAAAAATTGCAACGACCGCTATTTGATTTTCCAGGGCCTCTGGCCACTGTTTGGGGGCTTTAAGTAATTTTCTAGCAAAAAATTGCAGAGGTTTATATATCTGAAATATGTGGAGTGTTCTTTGTTTTACATGTTTTGTGGCAATAAATGATTTATGAGATTATGAGTGAAAGTTTTGCTGGTTGATGCCATCCACTACCACCTATGAGATGACACATACCTTTAACGTCCTGACGTAACACATATATGTGGCCCCACTGTAATGGGCTTTTTTTCCATGGGGCCGCATACTGTATATGCGTATCTCCCTTTCTGCTGGGAGTGCGCCACACAGCGCGCTCCCAGCACAGAGACCGGGGACTCACTGAGAGCCCTGGGACCCGTACTAAGGATCGGGACCTGAAACTCCCAATTCAGGGTCACCCAACCGCTGTGGTAGCCTCTGATTGGCTACCACAGTGATCAGTCACAGTGAAGCCCGCCCCTGTGTTTCTCTCTCTGTCTGTGAAAGGAGAGGCAAGATACAAATGTATCTTTCTCTTAGCTTGCAGAGAAAAAAAAAAGTGTAAACAAACAAAAAAAATAATAATAATAAAAATAAGTAAAATAAAAGTAATAAAAAAATAACCAGATCAAGGTTTGATCCAGGTCAGTGCCAGGGTTAGTGTTTGGGTCAGGGACAGTATATTGTGGGCAGAATTTTTTTTTTAAATTAGCATCAGTAGGTAGGACAAAAAAAAAGCAAAATATGCACAATTTTTTCTGGGCTGTACTACAGGTACAAACAACAAATAACATACACATATCTGATATCGCTGCGATCGTCAAGGGCAGGAGAATTTATTTTTGGTTGTTTTTTGGTGGTTGGTTATGGTAGCAACAAGAAATATACTTCTACATTTAATAAAATATTATATTTTTGTTTACTATTTTGGGCCAGTTTTTGTGATAATAATAATAATAGAAAAAATGCAGGAGATATCCATAACTATTTACTGTCAAATGAAAGCCTAATTTGTCCTGGTATAATCCACCTGGATGCACAAAGTAGTTGTGATAATATGTACACTTTTACTAACACATGTCAAAGTTGCAAAATTGTGCTTAGGCATTAAGATTTGTTTTCCCCTTTGGCACAAAGGGGTTGAAGCGTGCAGGTGAACTAATTTTGGGGTCCATGTTTTTTGGTATGAAGCTAGATTTGTCACGGTGGTGGAGTGAAAACACAAGATGGGATTATTGATTGAATACAGCCAAGGATTGTTCACCTTCTTTCACTGTTTTATGGGACATTTGAACTTTGTTATAGAACTGCAGTTGTAGTGTATTAAAATTAGTACTCCAATTCTACAAATGTATGATTTTTATACGTAATATTTTTGCACATGTGATATTAAATAGATAGCGCTGCATCTTTTGGAGAATGTAGCATAAATCTAAAAAAGTAAAAGCAAATCCTGCCTTGTGATGTGCTTTACAACACTGGGAACCAGCCTGATGTGTGACAGATGTACTGTAATAAGACAACAACGTGTGTCTCTTCTCACCTCCAACTTCTTGTCTTCTGGGCTCGGGAATCGCAGGATTTTACTGGAATGGGAGACGATACGTTTTATGGAGGCCTTCACAGAAGGAATGTCTTCTACTATTTCTAGAAGAAGAGGAATGACGCAAGTAAAATCTTAATATGAACAATAAAGGGCAAACTGAAGTATAGGGGAGAAGAACTGCAGTTTACTTAACACAGATTCACAGAGGTAAGTATAGGCAGATGACTTAAAGGCCAGATCCAAAGAAGGGGAATGGGTCTTCAAATACGTCTGCACCCCACTTTCTGGTAGGTATGAGAGTTTAAAAGATCACTAGAGTATATAAAAACAGTGTGCTCTGGTAACTGTTTGGGGTTAAAGCTGAAGTTTAGTCTGCTGAAAGCGGTGTTCCAGCTGCAAAATTTTTTTTTAGAAGTCAGCAGCTACAAACAGGTGGGGTTCAGAGGTGGGACAGAAGAGCAGGGGGGTTCAGTGTTGGGCCAGATGAGAAGGGGGTTCAGTGTTAGGCCAGATGAGCAAGGGGGTTTAGTGGTGGGACAGAAAAGCAGGGGGGTAGAGCAGTGGGGCAGATGTGAAAGGTGGTGTATTGGTGGGGTAGATGTGAAAGGTGGTGTATTGGTGGGACAGATGAGCAAGTGGTTACAGTGGTGGGGCAGGAGAATAGGGGGAATAATGGTGGCGGAGGAGAGCAGGGGGAACAATGGTGGCGGAGGAGAGCAGGGGGGAACAGAGGTGGGGCAGAGAACGGGGGGGGGGGGTACAGAGGTGAGACAGATGTGCAGGAGGTACATGGTGGGGCAGATGAGCAGATGGGTTCAGTGTTAGGACAGATGAGAAGGTGATTCAGTAGTGAGACAAGAGAGCATGGGGATACGGCAGTGGAGCAGATGTGCAGGGAGGTACATTGGTGGGGCAGATGAGAAAAGGGGTACATTGATGGGACAGATGAGCAGGGGGGTTACAGTGGTGGGACAGAAGAGCAAGGGGGTACAGTGGTAGGGCAGATGATGAGAAGGAGATTAGAGTGGGAAAGATGAGCAGAGGGGGTTCAGTGTTGGGCCAGAGGATAAAGGAGGTACATTGGTGGGACAGATGAGCAGGGGGTTACAGCGGTTGGGCAAAGGAACAGGGGGTACAGAGGCGGGGCAGATGTGCAGAGGAGAAAGGAGGTACATCGGTGGAAGACATGAGCAGGGGGTTAGTGGTGGGGCAGAAGAGCAGGGGGAACAAAGGTGGAGCAGATGTGCAGGAGGTACAGTGGTGGGGCAGATGAGAAGATGGTTCAGCGGTGAGACAGAAGAGCATGGGGGTAAGGCAGTGGAGCAGATGTGCAGGGAGGTACAGTGGTGGGGCAGATGAGAAATAGAACATTGGTGGGGCAGATGTACAGGGGGTTACAGTGGTGGGACAGAGGGCAGGGTGGTACAGTGGTGAGGCAGATATGCAGGGGGGGGTAAAGGGGTGGGGAAGATGTGCAGGGGGTTACAGTGGTGGGGTTTATGGGAAAGGGGGTTTCAGTGGTGGGGCAGATAAGCAAGGGGGTTACAGTGGTGGGGCAGATGAGCAGGGGGGTACAGTGGTGGCAGATGTGCAGGGGGTTACAGTGATGGAGCAGATGAGCAGGGGGGTACAGTGATGGCGCAGATGAGCAGGGGGGTACAGTGATGGCGCAGATGAGCAGGGGGGTACAGTGATGGCGCAGATGAGCAGGGGGGTACAGTGATGGCGCAGATGAGCAGGGGGGTACAGTGGTGAAACAGATTTGCAGGGGGACAGTGATCTGAGGTGTGTAGTTGCAGGAATCAGGGCTGATCTGAGGTGAGAGTGCAGGATGTTAATTTATCACTAATAAAGTAGTTTACAGCATTTATTTTACAAAAAATCTTTTTCGTAATTGAGAGTGTGAAGTTGACTTTTTTTGTTATAAAATCAGCACGCTCAATTTCTTTGAAAACATTTTTCGGCACACTGTGCTCAAAAGGTTGCCTACCCCTGAGATGACGTATGGAGGATATAATACAAAGTATAGAGCATACAATGCACATTATAGAGGGATACATACCTTCTTCTTTCACCTTGAGAAGAGCAGCATGAATGACACACGGTAGCAGATGGCGGGCGAGGTCTGCTGGCTTCTGCATTGCCAAGTAGTGAAGGACCTACAGTAGGAAAACACAATAGAGTATTGTGGGAGCAGCTTCCACACAGGTCATCCTAGAGGTCTTCCTACCACAAAGGGTATTAAAGGAAAACTCCACTTCTACCAAAGATAAACCTGATCTAACATTTATAATTGATAAACAAGACATTCTTAAATCTATCTATATGAAGATCGTACTTTGTTCATAATCTAAAGTTAGATATAATTTTAAAACTCTCCAAAAATCCAAATCCAACCATGGCAACAGAACACTCCCAGAGACTTAAAGTGTCATTAAACCCACATCATAAAAAGCTATCAATAAATGGTGTATTACACGCTGTTCATACTCAGTCACTGAGATATTCGTTTTCTGTATTCTGCAAAAAAAAAAAAAAAAAAAAAAAAAAAAGATTAATCCTGCTGCTGTCTATCTCTACCTTCTGTCCATGTCCACAATTCAGCTAGGGATTTTTCAGCTGTGGTGGCAACTCTGCACATGCTCCGTTTTCAGTGAGTTTCTATGCTGGGCATTTCCTCCCTATCACATCTGAGGAACCCATGTGACTATAGAATCACACATGTGGGCATATACACAGTGGTAAATGACAGCCCACTCCTTCCCTCCTCCTCCTCCATGCCCACTAACCAGCTAAATAAAAGGAGGCAGGATATTACATGTAGATTAATAGAGGCTTCACCTCCCTCTTATGCTAAGACACAGGCTGGAGGGGTGTGACACAGCCTGTGACTGGCAGAAATTCACCCACACCATGTTATTACCAAAAAATAATAAAGATTTGATTTCATATTTTATATATATATATATATATATATATATATATATATATATATATATATATATATATGTATGAGAAGAAAATTCAAAGAGTTGTTGCACTTAAAAAAATCTTTGTTGCTTTATTTCATCAAGTCTTGAAGGAAGATTACAAAGCTGACATAATCATTCCAGACAAAATGAATGGATTACATTTCGGGCTACCTTGTTTACGCCCTTCCTAAGATCCATCAAAGCACATCTCAGATGTCTGCTTTGTAATCTTCCTTCAAAACTTGATGAAATAAAGCAACAAAGATTTTTTAAGTGCAGCAACTGTTCAAATTTTCTTCTTTATATATAAGGTCAGTGGGAAGACCTGTTTGCTGGCACTAAACTGAACGCTGGGTGCGGTTCTCCTCCAATATCAACACACACACACATATATAGATATAGATATATATATATATATATCTCTCATATATATATATATATATATATATATATATATATATATATATATATATCTATATATCTATATATCTATATCTATATATAGATATATATATATATATATATCTATATCTATATCTATATCTAGATATATATCTATATATATATATATTTATATATATAAAACAATTTAAAATATTTTTTTACTCTGTATTCCAATGGCTTTTTTTTTTTTAAACATGTGACCAGCCGCAGAGGACTAGAAGCTCCTCCTGCTTATATTTCCCTGCACACAGGCTGGGAGAGAGCTGGGTCATGTGACAGCTGTATCTCGATTAGGAAAAAGGTACTTAGATGGGTTTTTTTAAATAATTACAGTGCCATCATCCATATACAGAAATAGAAGGGACAATGTAAATTAAATAGTGTGTGTTTAGTATCACTTTAATTCCATGCTTGTATGATTGGCTAATTGCTCTTTCTAGATGTCTACACAGGGTTTATAGTAACATTTTCAACATCTTTACTTGGGTTTGCTGCAGTAAACCCCTTAATTTATTAGATATTTTCCATACATGTATTTATAGGGATGCAGGTTTTCTACTTTTGGAACATAAAATTATAGTAGGCAGTTCCTTCCACTTAGCAGTCCATTTGAAAAAATTACTGCCATTGTCTGTCTCAGTAAGCACGAGACACCTAATTCCCCATCAGGTCTCTGTGATTGACAACAGGCAGTGGGCAGATTCTATAACCAATAGCAGATCGTCTATTGGCTATTGAATCCTCCCACTGCCTGCCATCAATCACAAGGGGAGTGAACCTAATGGGGAACTACTGTCTATGAATCCCCATCAGGCTCAGCCCGCTCAGGTACCAATACTCCTTTGGTGTTGCTCTGTCTGTGTGACAGCTGCAGCAGCGGGGAGGGAGCTCAGCTGCACTGAGAATGGAGTGTCAATATGGACCCTCCAGTCTCATCACTTCAGTTGTCCTCAAAAAACAGGGCTCAGCAGCCATTTTGTTCTAGCCCATGTTCTGGAAATAAGTCAGGAGGTAGAAATGTAAACATTAGGAGTATTTTGGCCGGACTTCATGGGTGACAGAAACTTTTTACGGGTATGGCATGTGCACTAAATATTTTTCTTTTCCAATAATTTTTATTGAAGAAGTTTAGACAAGACAATAGGGTGCAAATTTGTTCAGCTACATGTCAAGCAACTGTATCACATCGGGAGATAACCACCTCACACTAATCATACAACATCTGAGTAATATTAAAGTGGTAATCAAAATACAAAGTATATTGCAGATCTACTATGCATATACTGTTCTTAGAAGGCTATGAAAACAAGTTTTATAAAACTGAGCAAAATTCCCAGTACTAAACAAGGAAACACCATGCTTCCATACGTGGGCCAGGCTAGAAAGATCTCTAAAGCCTGCACCAAAGCATTCATGGGGAATTATTATGAGAACTAAAAGGAGGAAGAGGAAGAATAAGAGAAAAAGAAGGCAAGAGATATGAGGCTGGTCACCATGTCTTAGACTACCAGCCTCCTGGGCCACCCACCCACTAAATGAGATTGAAGGTTTCTAATCCAGAGGTTTCAGACTTTTTCAAATTGAAGCTGTTTGTCCCGGAGGATACTAGCCAATTTTTCATTAATCTTGATCAAAGAGATTTTGTGTTTGACTAGCGCAAGGTTAATGACAGGGAATTTCCATGCTTGCGCTATGGTGATTTCAGCTGCTAAAAAGATAAATGTGGTGGGGGTTCTGAGATATTTGGGTAACTCACTCGACAGGTCAGAAAATAAAGCTATCTTGACATTTTCGGGGACATTCAACCCGGTAACCGAGTAAAGCAGATTAGAGATCCTGGTCCAAAACTATTGGACCTTCAGGCAGGACCACCAAAATGGAGCATGTTTCCCTCCTGCCTGCACCCCTGAAACATAGGGGCGAGGCTACAGTTTAGATCTTAGCCAACTGTGCCAGGATGAGATACCAAAGAGACAATATTTTGTAGTTTGCCTCCACCAGGTAGGCATTGAGGATTCCCCTGTGCACCATGGTCGACCATTGGGACCAAACGTCCTCCTCTATAGCCTCCCCCAGGTCTGACTCCCAAGCCAACTGATCCCCGATGGGCAGGCACATGACAGGTCATGTCCGCTCTGCTGTGCAGAGCAAACACAGACACAGTCCCGCTCTACTCTATGGAGAAATCAGGTGGAAACGGACTGCCTGTGTGCTTTCATCCGATCTGAAAGACATGAAAAAAAGGACAACGTGTCTGGATTTTGCCGGCAGGATCAAATCAGAAAGCAGCGGGTGTCAGCAGACGTCATAGAGGAGACTGCAAGGTCCGATCAGGTTAACCTGAAAAACTGTTGATGTAAAAAGTTTACTTAGCCTTTAAAAGAAGCAGACCCTCCTAGGTAGCCCTCACTTTTATCAAATACAGTGCCTTGAAATTTTCCACATTTTGTCATGTTACAACCAACAACGTAAATGTATTTTATTGGGATTTTATGTGATAGACCAACACACCAACACTTCACAACACATAATTGTGAAGTGGAAGGAAAATGATAAATGGTTTTCAAAATGTTTTACAAATAAATATCTGAAAAGTGTTCAGCCCCCTTTACTCTGATACCCCTAACTAACTAAAATCTAGTGGAACCAACTGACTTTAGAAGTCACCTAATAGAGTCCATCTGTATGTAAGTTAATCTCAGTATAAATACAGCTGGTCTGTGAAGTCCTCAAAGGTTTGTTAGAGAACATTAGTGAACGAACAGCATCATGAAGGCCAAGGAACACACCAGAGAGGTCAAGGATAAAGTTGTGGAGAATATTAAAGCAGGGTTAGGTTATAAAAAATATCCCAAGTTTTGAACATGTCACAAAGTACTGTTCAATCCATCATCCGAAAATGGAAAGAGTATGGCACAACTGCAAACCTACCAAGACATGGCCGTCCACCTAAACTGACAGGCCGAGCAAGGAGAGCATTCATCAGAGAAGCAGCCAAGAGGCCCATGGTAACTCTGGAGGAGCTGCAGAGATCCACAGCTCAGGTGGGAGAATCTGTCCACAGGACAACTATTAGTTGTGCACTCCACAAATCTGGCCTTTATGGAAGAGTGGCAAGAAGAAAGCCATAAGAAGCCCTGTTTGCATTTTGCGAGAAGCCATGTGGGGACAAAAGAAAAACATGTGGAAGAAGGTGCTCCAGTCAGATGAGACCAAAATTTAACTTTTTGGCCTAAAAGCAAAACGCTAACACTGCACATCACCCTGAACACACCATCCCCACCGTAAAATATGGTGGTGGCAGCATCATGTTGTGGGGATGCTTTTCTTCAACAGGGAGAGGGAAGCTGGTCAGAGTTGATGGGAAGAGGGATGGAGCCAAATACAGGGCAATCTTAGAAGAAAACCTGTTAAGAAAAGACTTGAGACTGGGACGGAGGTTCAACTTCCAGCAGGACAACGACCCTAAACATACAGCCAGAGCTACAATGGAATGGTTTCAATCAAAGCATATTCATGTGTTAGAATGGTCTAGTTAAAATCCAGCCCTAAATACAATTGAAAATCTGTGGCAAGACTTGAAAAGTGCTGTTCACAGACGCTCTCCATCCAATCTGACAGAGCTTCATGGGCAAAAATGTAACTTTCTAGATGTGCAAAGCTGGTAGAGACATCCCCAAAAAGACTTGCAGCTGTAATTGCAGTGAAAGGTGGTTCTACAAAGTACTGACTCAGGGGGGCTGAATAGAAATGCATACCACACTTTTCACCTATTTGAAAAATAAATTCTGAAAACCATTTATCATTTTCCTTCCACAATTATGTGCCACTTTGTGTTGGTCTATCACATAAAATCCCAATAAAATACATTTACGTTTTTGGTTGTAACATGACAAAATGTGCAAAATTTCAAGGGGTATGAATACTTTTTCAAGGCAATGTATACTAGCATGGGTTATCCTATTATCTGCAAAACAGAAACATCTGCTAAAATCTTTGCAATGTTTCTCAAGCATTTTTGCTGTATCTTCAACGAAACTAGTGTTCCACTCTGGAGTCAGACAGCATGCACTTGATATTGAAAGGAAAAAAAAAAAAGTCAGCAGCTGTAATTGTTTAGGCACATTGGCTGCCTAATTGGCTCCTGGGATCTGTCCAGCCCTGCAATGTACACACTGCCCAACAAATGGTCTGCTTTACGAAGTATTGATTTGCAGTACTGGAGAGCCACACTGCTGAAACCGTGTAGACCCCAACGGACAGTGAACAATACGAACAACATTAAGGAACAGACCATGAAACTAAAGTGAAGGCTGAGCCCAGGTGGTGTATCGGAAAATAGATCAGTAAACTGGATTCCTCATACACATATCTTTTTTAATAAAGCTAAAGTCAAAACTTTCTGTCTTCGTTTTGGATAAAGAAAGGAACTGGTAAAATCCCTGCTAGGTTTTTTTTTGGATGGTTGTCTTTGGTTAGATTTTACTCAATTTCCTGTTCCAAAGACCCAACAGGAAGTGAGAGGAAATGTCTAAGCAGTGAGTGGAAATTAGTCAATGGATTAGGTGTTCCCAATAGAAGATTTCCTCTTACCTCCTGTTCCAATTTTTGGATTTCCCACCACCTTCGATGCCAAAGACAATGGTCACAAGGGCAAGTGAAAACTTGACATTGGAAACCGGGGCACTAACCTCACACAATCCAAAAGTAAAAAAAAAAAAAAAAAGTTTTAGATAAATGTTTTAGATCAGTGGTTCACAAAGCCTGTCCTCAGGACCCACTAACAGGCCAGATTTTAAGTATTACCTTGGGGAAATGCAGACTAGAATACTGCAATGACTGAGCAGCAAACGATCTCACCTGTGATGTATTTTCGTTATCGATTTGGGTGATATTTGGAGACAAGATTAGTGATGTAGCTCGGGGCAGAGTTGTGAATGGCTTTGTATGTTGTGGTTAGTATTTTGAATTTAATTCGCTGGGTGATTTGGAGCCAGTGTAGGGATTGGAGGAGAGGGTTGGCAGACACTGAGCGGTTGGTAAGGTGGATAAGTCTGGCAGCAGCATTCATGATAGACTGAAGAGGGGATAGCCTATGGAGATGTAGGCCAATGAGAAGGGAGTTGCAATAGTCAAGGCGAGAGATAACAAGGGAGTGAATAAGGAGCTTGGTGGTTTTATTTGTTAAAAAGGGGCGAGTTTTAGAGATGTTACGGAGGTGAATTCTACAAACTTTTGACAATTGGATTTGAGGCTGAAATGACAAGTCAGAGTCTAGGATTACACCGAGTACCCTGGCGTGAGGGGAGGGACTGGTGGTTGCATTGTTGATTTTGATGGAAAAGTCGTGGAGGGGGGCACGGAGTAGACAGATAGATTTGGGTGTCATCAGTGTATAAGTGGTATTGGAAACCGGGGGCGGTTATCAAGTGACCAAGGGAGGAGGTGTAGATAGAGAAGAGAAGGGGTCCAAGAACAGAGCCTTGGGGGACCCCCACAGAAAGGAGCAATCGAGAGGAGGAGACAGAGTTGTAGGTGACACTGAAGGAGCGCTGTGATAAATAGCCAGAGAACCAGGATAGAGCAGAATCTCGGAGGCCAAGGGAATGTAGTTTATTGAGAAGGAGCGGGTGGTCAACAGTATCAAAGGCCACAGAGAGGTCAAGTAGTAGGAATATGGAGTACTGGCTGCTGGTTTTAGCAGTTAGTAAATCGTTAGTGAGTTTTAGTAAGGCAGTTTCTGTGGAGTGCTGTGAGCGAAAGCCAGACTGTAAAGGGTCAAGAAGGTTATTTTCACTGAGGTAGGAGCCAAGATGGTTGTAGACTAAGCGTTCCAGAAGTTTAGAGGTGAATGGGAGCAACGAGATGGGTCTTAAGTTGTTCAGGTTGGTGGGGTCCAGTGAGGGCTTTTTAAAGTGGAGCTCCGCCGAATTTTTTTTTTTTAAAGTCAGCAGCTACAAATACTGCAGCTGCTGACTTTTAAAACATGGACACTTACCTGTCCAGGGCGCCCGCGATGTCGGCACCCGAGGCCGAACCGTCTCTCGGTCCTCGGGTGCTGCCGCCTCCATCCTCGGTAAGGGAATCAGGAAGTGAAGGCTTGCGGCTTCACTTCCCAGTTCCCTACTGCGCATGCGCGAGTCGCGCAGCGCAATACGGATGGTCCCTGCTGTCTCTGGGACCCATGTGTTTCCCAGCAGACAGCGGGGGGGAGGCAGAAAGTGGCGTAAATAACCGCAGATTCTGCGGCTATCTATGCCGGAAGTGGGTACAGATACCTGTAATATACAGGTATCTGCACCCGCCTCCCCCCTGAAAGGTGCCAACTGTGACACCGGAGGGGGGGGAGGAATCCGATGAGTGGAAGTTCCACTTTTGGGTGGAACTCCACTTTAAGTATGGGAGTGATCTGTGCATGTTTTAGAGGGGAGGGGAAGGTGCCACTAGAGAGGGAGAGATTGAAGATGTGGGTGAGGGAGCATAGGATAGAAGAAGAGGGTGACCGTAGCAGTTGTGAGGGAACAGGATTCAGGGGACAATTGGTTAAGTGGGCATCTGAGAAAAGTTTTGTAACCTCTTCAGTAGTAGCCAATTCAAAAGAGGAGAGCGTTGAATGTGCTGCTAGGCAAGGTATGTTGGGTGGGGAAGATGTACGCACAGTGGAGGTGTCCTCACGAATTGCATCGATCTTGTCTTTGAAGTGATTGGCAATCTCTTGGGCAGTGAGTGAGTTAGTGGGTAGAGGGGGTGGGGGACGAAGCAGAGAGTTAAAGGTTGAGAAGAGCCGACGGGGACTGGATGACAAGGAATTAATAAGAGAGACAAAGTATGTTCGTTTGGCAGCATGGAGGCATGAATTGTATTTTAGAAGGGCAGATTTATATACTACAGGAAAATATCTGAGTCTTATGACTCCTCTAAAGTAGAGCTGCACAATTCTGGCCAAAATGAGAATCACGATTTTTTTTGCTTAGAATAAAAAAAAAAAATAAAAAAAAAATCACAATTCTCTCTGCATAAAATCTTTCACATTATACAAAAAAATTGGGCTAACTTTACTGGTTAGTTTTTTTTTTGTTTTTTTTTAATTTATTAAAGTGTAATTTTTTCCCCAAAAAATTGCATTCTCTACTAAAATATATATATATAATGTTTGGGGGTTCTAAGTAATTTTCTATGAAAAAAAAAATGATTTTAACTTGAAACCAACAAATGTCAGAAAAAGGTTTAATGTTTAAGTGGTTAAACTTCCCTCATTTACACACCAAAGTGTATTCCTTTGATCTAAAGGACAAATGTTACAATGTTTATACTTAAAGTTCCACTGCTAAAGAATGTTGTGATTCTTGGCAGACTGCCCAGTTTTTTTTGTTTTTTTTTTTCCCTTCTTTTGACAGCTGTCAACTTTAGCAGAGCAGAGAGAATTCTCTGCATAGAAGGAATCGGGAAATACTTTGTCAAGATCGCAACAGGGAAAAAAAAAATCGTGATAACGATTAATCGTGCAACTCTACTTTAAAGCAAACCATAGATTATGCAATTTTCTTTCCTTCAACAATGGGTTGAAGGAAAGAAAATTGCTCAGTTCCCCCATCAACACTGACTGACTGTGAATCCCTCCTACTGTGCTATTGTATTCCGACAGCGGGCGGTTTCTCCGCCATCAATACTGCTGGCGGCTTTAACCACTGGCCACAAAAAAACAGGCTGGTTGTACTGAAGTTGATAGATCGAAATTTGGCTGGTTCCTGCTGAACCAGCCAAATTTCGATCTGTGTGTGGCCAGCCTAAAGCTGGATACACACTATACAATTTTCTGTAGATTTTTTCCTTCAGATTTACTAAAACCATATAATATGAGGTCAAACCTTAAAGGGTAACTCCACTTTCGTAGGAAAAAAAATAGCAAATAAAGAAAATATATATATATAATATATATAATAATATAGCACATATAATTGCGACACTAATCATATTGTAATTGAATGTTATTAAAAATTACCTTTCCTTTTCAATCTGCAACCACTGTAATTTTCTGTGAATGCAATATGGCTACCTGGAGTTGTTCTGTACACAGAGTGTGTACTGACCACTCCCCCAGAAAGATCATTTCCTGCTTGTGTGATTGGCTCACCAATTTTCCCAGAAGTCTGCCTAAGATACAAGTCAGATTTCAGGCATCCCCTGCAACAAAAAATGTAATTTTTGGAGAGATACTCTCAATAGGAGAACCTCTAAAGGGATACAGGCCCAGCAGATTTCCTTATTAGTGCCCTGCAGCTGCACACCTGACAGTTTATTATGAAACCACTCCCATTAGACCCACTGAGCACAGAGAAAAACACATGGATTTTTTTCAGAACACCACAAGGTAGGAATCTGCAAAAAAAGGTTGTTATAATCCTTGCAATGTACAGAGATCACCCAGAGGGGAATGTTGTTTTCTCAAAAAAAAAGTGGAGTTACGCTTTAGACCCCTTTAACACTGGGTCATTTTGCAGGCGCTATTGTGCTAAAAATAGTGCCTGCAAACCGACCTGAAACAGCCGCTGCTGTCTTTTAAATGTGAAAACCCCAAGCTTTCACACTGGAGCTGTGCGCTGGCAGGACGCTGAAAAAAGTCCTGCTAGCAGCTTCTTTGGAGCAGTGTATACACCACTCCTGCCCATTGAAATCAATGGGGCAGCGCGGCTATACCGCCGGCAAAGCGCCGCTGCAGCGGCGCTTTGCGGCTGGTTTTAACCCTTTTTCGGCCGCTAGCAGGGGGTAAAACCGCTAGTGGCCAAATAGCGCCGCTAAAATGACAGTAAAGCGCAGCTACAAATAGCTGCGTTTTACTGCCGACGCACCCACCGCCCAGTGTGAAACCAGCCTTAATTATGCGTCTTACGAAATTACGAATCGTTAGGCTAAAAGAATTACGAATCATTTCGTATCAACAAAAATAGATCTATTACAAAAATACGAATGAGTCCGAATATGAAAACTTGCGTCTTACGAAATTACGGATCGTTACGAATCAACGGAAACGTAAAGAAACAAATACATTTTTTGTTGTGCACATGTCTAGTAATCAGTTGTTTTTCGTTGAATTTTGCAACCATATGTACGCCTATATCCCAATATTGTAAACCTTTCTTCTTTTTGCTAATTTTTTACTGTGAAAAAAAAAAAACAAAAAAAACAAAAACACAACACTAGAGTCTTGAGACTCCACTAACCACCCAATGTCTGTACAACGCTACAGTGTTTTGAATCTCCTCTAAACCCTCTTCTCTGTCTAACAGACGACTCTCCTCCGGTACAGATTCCAGTAGATGGGTTACTTTTATGAACAGAGCCGACACACAAGAAAATACAAAGACTCTTCAGCAACTAAACAAAGAATCCAGATCCCGTATAAAGTGCTGTCATGGAAACCGCAGAGAATGGCCGCATCCTCTTAAGTACTTTTTATTTATTGCTTTAGAAAAACAGACTATAAATAGCAGTAATTGAGAGGGGCACGACACACACGTGTAGAAATGTAATCTTATTGCTGCATTCAGCGTGTTATAGATTAGGGAAGTTTACAGCACTGAGATTTAGATAAAGTGGATTATCGTCCGGCCGGCAGTGACTGAGGAGACCGATAAGACTCCCCCATCTGTCTGCCCTCTGGTGTCCACACTAATGTTATCGGCATGCCGTTCGATTAGTGCGAGGGATGAGGTATGAAGAATGACTGCGCCTTCAATGATTTTTTTTTTTTGCAAATGTAATCAGCTACATAGTGTTATCAATGTACATTATTGCTAAAAACAAAAATCTATTCTATTTATAGCCTAAAAGTGAAAATAATTTCTAAGAAGTTATGTAGCGCTAATTTTACACGGTCAATATCCACTTAAAGTGGTGGTCCACCCAAAAAAAAAAAAAAAAAAAATCATGAATGTGCCTAAAAAAATTTAAAAAAAACATTTGGAAAAAAGGTTTTTTTTACTCACCTCTAAATGGTTGATGCTAGGGGGTCCCTCGTAGTCTGCCTCCTTCAGTGCCTGGGCTCCTGATGTCACTTCCCCTCGGCGCAGGAAGGGCTCAGCTCTGCCCCCTCCCTCTTGTCAATCATCTGGGACACGTGACAGGTCCCAGATGATTGCGCGGCCAATCACGGCGCGCAGGGCCGCTCGCGCATGCGCAGTGCGTGCCCGGCTGCAAAGCCACAGCCGGGTGCCCACAGTTACAATGCCGACGCTGCCGAACGGAGGGGGGGACGAGCGAGGCTTCAATCCCCCGCACCGCTGGACCCTGGGACAGGTAAGTGTCCGATTATTAAAAGTCAGCAGCTGCAGCATTTGTAGTGGCTGACTTTTAATTTTTTTTTTATAATGGGAACACCTTTTTAATATGCAAACCTCAATATAAAAAACAAATTTAATAAAAATAAAGTCTCTTGTCGAAATCAACAGTTTATTTTCATCTGTAAATTACTTCAAGAACTCCCTTGCCACCTTGGTGCCCGCACATTTACCAGTTGTGCTCTTGCCTGGGATCCTTGATCTTACCAATTACGTAAGGTCAAAACAGGCTTGTGTCCCCTTTAAATAGACATACATTCCTCTGGTGGTCCTCTGTTGAGGTTATGGCTCCTTCCACAACCAGACACAAACTGGAGTCCTCCTAGATTTTCCAGCCATTTACCCTTTTTGGCGATTTCTCCAGCTCTCTCCTCTACTCAACCACATATGAAAAAAAAAAACCACACTAAATAGTGCTTTATCCTTAAAGCGCAACTTCACTTTTGTTAAGAAAAAAACAACATTCCCCTCTGGGTGATCTCTGTACACTGCAAGGATAACAACCTTTGTTGCACATTCCTACCTTTTGTTATTCTGAAGAAATCCCTGTGTGTTTGTCTGTGCCTCTGTTCCGAGTGAGTGTAAGACCCCTTTCACACTGGGGCGCTTCACAGGCGCTACCGCGCTAAAAATAGCGCCTGCAAAGCGCCCTGAAACAGCCGCTCCTGTCTCTCCAACGTAAAAGCCCCGAGGGCTTTCACACTGGAGCGGTGCGCTGACAGGACGCTAAAAAAAGTCCTGCTAGCAGCATCTTTGGAGACCGCTCCCTCGCTGCTCCTGCCCATTGAAATCAATGAGGCAGCACGGCTATACCGCCGGCATATCGCTGCTGCAGTGGCGCTTTGTGGGCGGTTTTAACCCTTTTTCGGCTGCTAGCGGGGGGTTAAAACCTCCCGCTAGCGGCCGAATACCGCCGCTAAAACGACGGTTAAGCAGCGCTAAAAATAGCGCAATTTTACCGCTAACGCCGCCCCAGTGTGAAAGGGGTATAATGGGAAGGGTTTCATAATTAACTGTCAGGTGTGAAGCTGAAGGGCACTAATGAGGAAATCTGCTGGGCCTGCATCCCTTTAGACGTGTTCCTATTGAAAGTATCTCTCAAAAAAATGACAAATTTGTTACAGCGGATGCCTGAAATCTGATTTGTATCTTAGACATACTTCTGGAAAAACTGGTGCACCAATCACACAAGCAGGAAATGATGTTTCTGGGGAGTGGCCAGTACACATTCTGTGTACAGCAGTGGTCATCAACTCCTGTCCTCAGGACCCACTAACAGGCCAGGTTTTATGTATTACCTTGGGGAGATGCAGACTAGAATACTGCAATCACTGAGCAGCAAAATATATCACCTGTGATGTATTTCAGTTATCTTGCAAACCTGGCCTTTTAGTGGGCCTTGAGGACAGGGTTGATGATGACCAGTGTACAGAACAACTCCAGGTAGCCATATTGCAATGTATTCTCAGAAAATTACATTGACTGCAGATTGAAAAGGAAAGGTAATTTTTTATAATGTTCAATTACAATATGATTAGAGTCGCAATTATATGCGCTATATTATTTTTTCTTTATTTGCTATTTTTGTTCCCCACAAAAGTGGAGTTAACCTTTAATAAAGAAAAAACATCTCTAAAGAAAAAAAAAAAAAAAAAATCACTTGTACGTAGGTAATAATCTTCATTTTTCTAAAATGATCTACAAGTATTCAAAACCAATGCTAATCCCTAAAGGCCAGAGAAAGTTTGTGCTCATAATGGCTACATTACTGTAACGAGCATAGCACAACAGTTTATGAATGTAATACAAAAGCATCCATATGACATGTAAAATTGGTCAATTATCATATATCACCCCTGAACAACCATCCATATACTCTTCTCACATGAAATATGAATGCAAAAATGCAAAAAATATACATAACCGTTGATCTGTGATTGTAGCACAATGCATTAAAGGATGTGGGTAATCCCCAGTGATCAACTAAAGGTTTTTGTCCTGCAAACCGTATGTAGGTGTGTGTCACAGACAACTGAAGTTCCGCTGTAAGAAACAGCAAGCAGGAAGGCTTTTACTGCAGAAGAGTTATGATGGGGTTGATTTACAGTGCATCCGGAAAGTATTCATAGCGCTTCACTTTGTTATGTTACAGACTTATTCCAAAATGGATTAAATTCATTATTTTCCTTAACATTCTACAAACAATACCCCATAACAACATCATGAAAGAAGTTTGTTTAAAATCTTTACAAATTTATTAAAAATAGAAAAAAAAAAGAAAAAAAAAAAATCACATGTACATATTGGCAATGTCTTAGCAATCTTCTTATAGCCTATACCGGTGATGGCGAACCTTGGCACCCCAGCTGTTTTGGAACATTTCCCATTATGCTCATGCACTCTGCAGTGTAGTTGAGCATCAAGGGAAATGTAGTTCCAAAACATCTTGGGTGCCAAGGTTTGCCATCACTGGCCTAGGCCATCTTTATGTAGAGCAACAATTCTTTTTTTCAGATCCTCAGAGAGTTCTTTGCCATGAGGTGCCATGTTGTTCCAGTGACCAGTATGAGAGAGTGAGAGCGATAACACCAAATTGAACACACCTGCTTCCCATTCACACCTAAGACCTTGTAACACTAACGAGTCACATGACACCGGGGAGGGAAAATGGCTAATTGGGCCCAATTTGGACATTTTCACTTAGGGGTGTACTCACTTTTGTTGCCAGAGGGTTAGACATTAATGGTTGTGTGTTGAGTTATTTTGAGGGGGCAGCAAATTTACACTGTTATACAAGCTGTACACTCACTACTTTACATTGTAGCAAAGTGTCATTTCTTCAGTGTTGTCACATGGAAAGATAGAATAAAATATTTACAAAAAAAAAAAAAAAAATATATATATATATATATATATATATATATATATATATATATATATATATATATATATATACACACACATACACACACACACATATATACACACAGTGGGGCAAAAAAGTATTTAGTCAGCCACCAATTGTGCAAGTTCTCCCACTTAAAAAGATGAGAGGCCTATAATTGTCATCATAGGTATACCTCAACTATGAGAGACAAAATGTGGAAACAAATCCAGACAATCACATTGTCTGATTTTTTAAAGAATTTATTTGCAAATTATGGTGGAAAATAGGTATTTGATCAATATCAAAAGTTCATCTCAATACTTTGTTATATATCCTTTGTTGGCAATGACAGAGGTCAAACGTTTTCTGTAAGTCTTCACAAGGTTGTCACACACTGTTGCTGGTATGTTGGCCCATTCCTCCATGCAGATCTCCTCTACAGCAGTGATGTTTTGGGGCTGTCGCTGGGCAACACAGACTTTCAACTCCCTCCAAAGGTTTTCTATGGGGTTGAGATCTGGAGACTGACTAGGCCACGCCAGGACCTTGAAATGCTTCTTACGAAGCCACTCCTTCGTTACCCGGGCGGTGTGTTTGGGATCATTGTCATGCTGAAAGACCCAGCCACGTTTCATCTTCAATGCCCTTGCTGATGGGAGGAGGTTTGCACTCAAAATCTCACGATACATGGGCCCCATTCATTCTTTCATGTACACGGATCAGTCGTCCTGTTCCCTGTGCAGAGAAACAGCCCCAAAGCATGATGTTGCCACCCCCCATGTTTCACAGTAGGTATGGTGTTCTTTGGTTGCAACTCAGCATTCTCTCTCCTCCAAACACGACGAGTTGTGTTTCTACCAAACAGTTCTACTTTGGTTTCATCTGACCATGTGACATTCTCCCAATCCTCTTCTGGATCATCCAAATGCTCTCTAGCAAACCTCAGACGGGCCCGAACTTGTACTGGCTTAAGCAGGGGGGCACGTCTGGCACTGCAGGATCTGAGTCTCTGGCGGCGTAGTGTGTTACTGATGGTAGCCTTTGTTACGTTGGTCCCAGCTCTCTGCAGGTCATTCACTAGGTCGTCCCCCCCCCCCCCCCCCCCCCCGTGTGGTTCTGGGATTTTTGCTCACCGTTCTTGTGATCATTTTGACCCCACGGGGTGAGATCTTGTGTGGAGCCCCAGATCGAGGGAGATTATAAGTGGTCTTGTATGTCTTCCATTTTCTAATTATTGCTCCCACAGTTGATTTCTTCACACCAAGCTGCTTGCCTATTGCAGATTCAGTCTTCCCAGCCTGGTGCACGTCTACAATTTTGTTTCTGGTGTCCTTCGACAGCTCTTTGGTCTTCACCATAGTAGAGTTTGGAGTGTGACTGTTTGAGGTTGTGGACAGGTGTCTTTTATACTGATAACAAGTTCAAACAGGTGCCATTAATACAGGTAAATGAGTGGAGGACAGAGGAGCCTCTTAAAGAAGAAGATACAGGTCTGTGAGAGCCAGAAATCTTGCTTGTTTGTAGGTGACCAAATACTTATTTTCCACCATAATTTGCAAATAAATTCTTTCAAAAATTAGACAGACAATGTGATTGAGGTATACCTATGATGACAATTACAGGCCTCTCTCATCTTTTTAAGTGGCAGAACTTGCACAATTGATGGCTGACTAAATACTTTTTTGCCCCACTGTATATACACATATACATACACACACACATACATATACACACACACAGTTGTGCTCATAAGTTTATACACTCTGGCAGAATTTATGATTTCTTGGCCATTTTTCAGAGAATATGAATGATAACACAAAAACTTTTCTTTCACTCATGGTCAGTGTTTGTCTGAAGCCATTTATTATCAATCAACTGTGTTTACTCTTTTTAAATCATAATCACAACAGAAACTACCCAAATGGCCCTGATCAAAAGTTTACATACCCCAGTTCTTAATACCGTGTATTGCCCCCTTAAACATCAATAACAGCTTGAAGACTTTTGTGGTATTTGTGGATGAGGCTCTTTATCTTCTCAGATGGTAAAGCTGCCCATTCCTCTTGGCAAAACGCCTCCAGTTCCTGTAAATTCTTGGGCTGTCTTGCATGAACTGCACGTTTGAGATCTCCCCAGAGTGACTCAATGATATTGAGGTCAGGAGACTGAGATGGCCACTCCAGAACCTTCACTTTATTCTGCTGTAGCCAATAACAGGTCGACTTGGCCTTGCGTTTTGCATCATTGTCATGTTGGAATGTCCAAGTAATTCCCATGTGTAGCTTCCTAGCTGATGAATGCAAATGTTCCTCCAGTATTTTTTAATAACATACTGCATTCATCTTGCCATCCATTTTGACCAATTTTCCTGTGCCTTTGTAGCTCACACATCCACAAAGCATCAGCGATCCACCTCCGTGTTTCACAGTAGGAATGGTGTACCTTTCATTATAGGCCTTGTTGACTCCTCTCCAAATGTAGCGTTTATGGTTGTGGCCAAAAAGCTCAATTTTGGTCTCATCACTCCCAATGACTCCAAGTGCCAGAAGGTTTGAGGCTTGTCTCTGTGCTGTTTGGCGTATTGTAAGCGGCATACTTTGTGGCATTTGCGTAGTAATGGCTTTCTTCTGACAACTCGACCATCTTCAATTGCCTCCTTATTGTGCATCTTGGGTTTTTCTTTGCATCCCAAACAATTTTCCTGGCAGCTGTGGCTGAAATTTTAGTTGGTCTACCTGACCATGGTTTGGTTTCAACAGAACCACTCATTTTCCACTTACTGATTAGAGTTTGAACACTGCCGATTGGCCTTTTCCTTGGATATCTTTTTATATCCCTTTCCTGTTTCATACAGTTCCACCACCTTTTCCCGCAGATCCTTTGACTGTTCTTTTGCTTTCCCCATGACTCCGAACCCAGAAACGTCAGTGCAGCATTGGATGAAAGATGCAAGGGTCCAGGAACTCATTGACCTTTTATGCACACAAACTTATTACAAGCAAACAGATCACAGGTGAGGATGGTTACCTTTAATAGCCATTCAAACCCTTTTATGTCAACTTTTGTGCATGTTATCAGGCCAAAATCACCAGGGTATGTAAACTTTTAAACAAGGTCATTTGGGTAGTTTCTGTTGCCATTATGATTTAAAAAGAGTAAACACATTTGATTGATAATAAATGGCTTCAGCCAAACACTAACCATGAGTGAAAGAAATGTTTTTGTGTTATCATTCATATTCTCTGAAAAATAGCCAAGAAATCATAAATTCTACCAGGGTATGTAAACTTATGAGCACAACTATATATACATACTGATCTTTGTGTGTTAAATGGCATGCTACATTTGTCCGCAGGAGAGATTGTTATATTGAAAAACAACAACGGACAAATCACCAGGTGAAAATAAAAGCAAGGCTAAAAAAGGAAACTAATGCAACCATCACATCTAATAATTGGTAAGTTGCAATGTAATTAATGTTATAATATATAATAGAATGTTTGCTTTTGGGTTTAATACCACTTTAATTTGACCTTGTGGGTTCAGGTTTTTAATGTTGAACACCCAATTATGCCATTGAATGGAAGTTGTTTGGTACTTATGTGAACAAACATTCCTGAAAATAATGTTACACATTCCTGCCGGCTTCCTGTTGTAACTATGGACACTAAGAATGTTGCTTCCATTCCATCATTCAGTAATGATTTGTATGCCTACTGTACTACCATTACTGAACAAGATCTGAAAATTCCTTAAAGGAGAAGTACAGCCAAAGCTTGTTGGGTTGTATATCGCCGGTAGATAACAGGGATGCAGTTCGTTCTGCACTCCTATGGCCCGTTTCCAGCTGAAGCCCGCTGTCGGCTGATGTCAAGATCACCTGGAACCCCGGAACCCTGGACCGGCACCTGGCTCAGCCTCTTAGCGAGCTGCTGAAAGCCTGAGCCATCCACTCCCGCCCCCTCCACAGCCCAGTAAGCGGGGGAGGGGGTAGAGAAGATAGCGGTGACTGTCATCAGCTCTCTGCTCACGGAGTTCTGAGAACTGAGTGATCAGCAGTGTTTGACCGCTCGGTTCTCAGCCTTACAGCCAGCAGGGGACAGATGCAGCATCAGAACGATGCTGCATCCACCTAGGTAAGAAGGATTCTTAAAAAAAAAAAATACCCCATACTTCTCTTTTAAGGCGGAACTAAACCCTCCTATTCTTTTCAGCCAAGGAAGCTGCCATCTTAGCTTCTGTTTGATCTGCAACAGCCATGGTGCTGCACATGTGATCAGTTATGACACCAAACATTGAAGGTTTGACAGTTTGGTTGAGGACACAAGCAAATGTGACAGTAAGCTAGGGCCGAAACAACTAATCGATTAATCGACAACTAATCGATTATGAAATTAATCGATTACTATTTTCATAATCGATTAATCGGCCAGTAACATAATGGGGTTAAAAAAGCTAAAAATTAGCCCTATATAGTACAAAAAGAGCAAACAATCTCTACTGTAAATATTACTTTCACTGTTGCACAGTAAAAAAACGAAGGGCTAATTTGTTTTTGTTTTTTTTAACTCCATTATGTTATTAAATGTCTTAGGCCTGGTTCTCACCCATGTGTTTTTTTGGTGCTTTTTGCAGAAATGCACTACAGTTCATTTAATGTTCACATCTATGCTTTTTTCAGCTGCTGTGTATTTGGAAAGGGTGCTTTTTGGTTCAATATACTTCAATGGAGAAGCTGCAGAAAAGCATGTAATATTACAGTTCTGTTTGAAAATCTGCAAAACAGTCTAGAATTTTTTTTTCTTTAAATAAAAAAATTTGATCTGAGTCTGATGATATTTACCAATTCAACCTCTAATAGAGTATATCTATTCTGTCTGTTATTCTCAGGGAGGATTAAAGATTTTAGTCCCTAACCAAACAGTTGGTTATTTATATTTACCCCTGCGTATAAAGATATTTAGGAATAAATTGCCTTTTTTTAAACTTTACATATTAACTAAATTATACACTACACTTTTTTTTAAGGTTATTAACCGATTAATCGATTAATCGAAACAATAATCGGCCAACTAATCGATAATGAAAATAATCGTTAGTTGCAGCCCTACAGTAAGCAATCCCAGGAATTCAACTGTTTTTTGAAACCAATAAATTGATGGGTTTAGTTTCGCTTTAAAGGGTCGCGATCAAGAATAATACTGTGTTTTGAAACTGTCCTGGAGCCTGCACCATCAAAACCAAGCCAGCTCCTATACTCCTGTCCTGATGAGTCCTATGGCCAAAACTAACCGAGAAATAAAAGGAACACAACTTTAAGTTAAAGTGGTTTTTAATGAAAAATGAATAAAGTATATCCTTTTACAGTGTGTACTAGCCTCAATCCAAAACAGCTAGTGTGATCTCTGCTATCTACACGACTCACTTCTGGCAGGTTATGCTGACACCACAGAATGCTGGGAGACTGCTGTCCCCCTCCAGCACACAGAAGGTGACTGAAAGCCTCAGCTATATATGTTTCCCAATACGATCGTTGGGGGGGGGGGGGTGACCTTTCCCCTCACTCAGATTACACTCGGCTCCCCACTTTATGCTTTGCAGTGTATTACATCAGATCCCCACCTCCACCTTCAAAAGAAGAGAAATGCTGTGTAAACCATGTGCTTTAGGAGGCTCCAGAGGAGAGAGGGTGGTAGAAAACAGGCACAACTTATGTGGGAAGATTTGTTTCATCTCTGTGCATCACTTGAAGCTAGTCATGTCAGTGGGTATATGTAAGGGTTTACAATCACTTCAAGTGTTCTATTAGTTTGCATCTATTTCCCCAGCAATGTGCCAAACCATTGCTCCTCCACTTACTATCGTAGCGTGACAACACTGTATTATTATTATACAGGATTTATATGGTGCCAACAGTTTGCGCAGCGCTTAACTAAATAAAGGCAGACATTACAGTTACATTACATTTTGGTACAAGAGGAATCAGAGGGCCCTGCTCATTAGAGCTTACAATCTAAAATGGAAGGGTCAATTGATACAAAAAGGTAATAGCTGTGGGGGATGGGCTGATGGAGGAAGTAAAACAGTGTATTAGTTAGAAACAGGATAGGCTTCTTTAAAGAGAAGGGTTTTCAGGGATTGTCTAACGATGGATAGATTAGGGGACAGTCGGACAGATTGGGGTAGGGAGTGCCAAAGGATGGGAGAAGCTCTGGAGAAAACCTGGAGGCGAGCATGGGAGGAGGTGACAAGAGAGTAGGAGGTCTAGGGAGGACCGAAGAGAGCGGCTTGGTTGGT
Source organism: Aquarana catesbeiana (assembly GCF_042186555.1). Classification (NCBI taxonomy): domain Eukaryota; kingdom Metazoa; phylum Chordata; class Amphibia; order Anura; family Ranidae; genus Aquarana; species Aquarana catesbeiana. The sequence goes on along the minus strand of NC_133329.1, from coordinate 385,746,026 downwards.
ATTTTGGGACTAGATTAGTGATGTAGCTGGGGGCAGAGTTATGGATGGCTTTGTAAATGATTGTTTTTTTGTTTTTTTTGTTTTTAACAGAAGTAGGTTTTATTTGAAAATGTAGACATTAAAGGGATTGTAAAGGTTCGTGTTTTTTCACCTTATTGCATCCACCGGGATGATCGTTTGCATTGAGGTTGTCGCTGCAAGATGAGCCTCAGGCCCTCTGTAGACCAGATTGCTCAGGGCGGCATATGACCCCAGAATGGCCGCCTCCAAAAGTACTGCAGGGTTCTGTTTGGGCTGACTTTGGGCTGACTAAACCACCAACAAACCGGCCCAGAGCTGGAAATGAGGCATTGCCAAACCCCCCTGAGAGAGGGGGAGTTGAAGCGTCCATCTCGATAGTCTCTGGGTTTTCCCTGCCCAAACAAAAGCTGTTATGATATCGAATTTGCGGAAAAAATGATTGAGAATAGGGATCGGGGTATTCCTGAAAAGGTATAGAAATTTGGGGAGGTAGATCATCTTAAGTAAATTCACCCTATTCACCGGCGACAGTGGCAGAGTTTTCCATAGCTGACATTTCTTACTAAATTGAACAATTAAGGGAGAAAGGTTGTCTCCATATAAGCCTGCAAGGATCCTCGGACTTTTACTCCCAGGTATTTAAACTTCTCTACATACTGAAGCCCGGTCCCAGTGTCTATCCCAGTACCCGAGGGGTGAAGGGAAAAAAGGACCAACTTGTCCCAATTAGTGCGGATCCCCGAATACCTCCCAAATTGGTCTATGATCTCCAAGGCAGACTGTAAGGAGACACCTGTATCGGCCAGATACAGCAGGGTATCGCCCGCATACAGCGGCATTTTCTCCTGAAGCACCCCGACTTGAATTCCTTTCACCCTGTGGTCCTGACATATTAGGACTGCCAGGGCAAAGAGCCCTGGGGAGAGAGAGAGCACCCCTGCCTGGTTCCCCTACTCAGGCCAAAGGGGCTAGACAACAGGCCGTTTACTCGGACTCGAGCAGTCGAGTCCCTAAATAAAGGAGTTGAATCCAGGAGATAAACCTGGGCCCAAATCCATAACATTCCAGCACCTTCCAGAGGAAAAGCCATCTGACAGAGTTGAACGCCTTTTCAGCGTCTAATGCCGCTATCACTCCCGTGTTGCCCTCCCTGGCCAGATCCATATGGGTAAACAAGCCTACGGCTGTTAATATCAGTACCCCTGCCCGGCATGAACCCAGACTGATCCGGATGCACGAGAGCCGTGATCACCGTGTTCAAGCGGGTGGCCAATATTTTTCCTAACCGCTTGGTATCCACATTAATCAGGGAAATCGAGCGGTGAGATTTGCAGAATTTCGGGTCCTTATCAGGCTTGAGAACCACCACTATCACAGCCTCAGACATGGAGTATGGCAAGGACCCGTCCCGCAAGGAAGACAAGAGCATAGAGTGAAACCTGGGTGCCAAATCCTCAGCACATGTGGTATAAAATACAGTGGGGAATCCATCAGGGCCCGATGTCTTCCCAGCTTATAGAGAAGACATGCCCTGCCGAACCTCCTTAAGGGTATTGGGGAATCAAGCCGATCTCTATAGGTCGAAGTCAGGTCAGGGAAGTCAACATCAGAGAGGTATATGTGAAGGTCTTCCGTAGAATAGTCTACCCGGGTAGAGTAAAGTTCAGAATAGTAGGAAGCAAAGCAGCCGTCTTTGTCAACCAATGAGGGGACACTCGTAGAGGACGAAGTACCGTGTTCGCGTACCAACCAGGCCAGCAATCTACCACCACACTCGCCCTCTTCAAAAATCCTTTGGGATTGCTGAAGCATTTTCTTTTTTGGTCAGAGAAGTACGGATCATAAGAACCGCTCTGGTACTTTTCTGGCGCCTATCGTGGAGCTCCGGGTCTTTGGTCTGGGTATACTGTCGCTACAAGGAAGCAGCCAGTCCCTCAGCCCTTACTAAGTAAGCCTTCAGCTGCCTACGAACCACCAAGAAGTGTCTGGTAGTGGCCCCAGGAGAAAGCCTTAAAGGCATCCCAAAAGACCTCCCCTGAGGCAGACCACGGGTTGAGGACCCAATACGTAAGCATCTGTTGGCGAAACCCGGAATCCACCCCAGGGTCAGAGATCCAGAACCTCGACAGTCTCCACAACCTATGAGAGGGAGATCCCTCCAGCGACAACCGAAGCAGCATTGGTGCATGGTCAGAGATCCCCCTTGGCAGAATAGAAACCTCCTAAGCATCTAAAAATTTCGAAGCATTCCACCAATGCATGAATTATTACGTAGTGTCCATCTGGGTCGAGTGCATTTGCGTACCAGGACACTGACCCCTCTGGCAAAATTGGAATAGCTTGAGTGGCACTGGTGACCTGGGTCTCCTGGAGGACACAAATATGAGGGTTACAAGTCTGCAAGAATTGGAATGCCAATGACTGTTTCAGAGATCACAGTGAGAGATGCCATTCAGCCTTCTTGTACAGCAGTAAAGGGTGGGACTCAAGGAGCAGCATCAACCCAGATGGAGCAAAAGCAGCCAACAGAATGCTACAAGTTAGAGTACCTAATAAGAGCAGAGTTAAACTGAGCCTGAGTGACTCTGTCATACATGCACTGTTATAATAAACAGTAAAACAATAACAAAACAAAACATTCCCCCCCCGCCCAAAACTGAGAGCGGCATATCTTCCCAACAGAAGCACGGAAAGTCGCCATGTAGTGGAGGCAACATGTGCAAAAGGCATACAGTACATAGGTCTGCTAACCAGTAACAGCTAAGGTCGTCCGGATGGTAAATGATGTGCAGGTCTCCCAGCAAGCTGGGGGTACAAAATGTATTACAGTCAATAGGAGCAACTGAGGATAGTGTGGGCCCCGGGCATGAGCAGGGAGCTCAATATCGAGAGACAATAGGTGGAGAGTCACAGGTATGCAATCCCACATGGGCACCCAGAATCAAACTAATGCAGGAGAGCGTGGTTCTGATCCCCTGGAGGGCCCAGTGAGGTAGAGAAAGTAGTCCCCCCTCCAGAGCAGTCCCAGTTCCAGGGGAGAAACAGAGTGTCACCATCAAAAGTGCCAAGTGGCAACAAAAGAAAGCATCATAGAAATGCAAGATACCGCAATCAACTACCGCCGTCATCCGATCAGGTGATGCGAAGAAGCGCACCCGCTCCCCATCTTGAACTCAGAGTCTGGCCAAGAATAGCATGCTATACTTGAGGCTTTTAGCATGCAGGCGAGTGTGAACATGGTCGAATGACTTCCGTAGGCGTTGTGTTTCAATGGAGTAATCCGGAAATATGAGGAGCTTAACGTTCTCATATTTCAGCTCCCCTACATTTCTCACATCGCTTAGGATCAGGTCACGATCAAGAAAGTTCAGTAGTTTAAATATGAAGGTGCGCGGAGGTGCTACTTGAGGCCCCCTGACTGGGGGGACCCGGTGGGCATGCTAAACCACAAAGTGGGGTGAGACTGAGGCACGTGGTAGGAGAGAGTGCAGCAGTTTTTCAGTGAAAAGAGTGGTATCATTGCCCTCTGCTCCCTCAGGCAGCCCCAATACGTCTATGTTATTGCGTCTGTTCCGATTTTCAGCGTCTTCAGCCCGCAATTCCAAGTGTTTCACTCTGATCTTTAGAGTATGGAGGTCTGCCGCGTGTTCCCGCTGTATGTCTTCTGTCGAAGATACACGCTGTTCCACCTCAGTCGTAAACAAGCATAAGAAAAATAAGAGGTTGCGCTACCCCCTCCGCTCTAGTTCCTATCTAAGCACCTGGAGTAAATGAGTTTTATTTTGTAACTCATGTTGTGCTAATTTTTATTTTTATATTGGTTAAAAGTTCACTTCTTCCTCTGATCACTAGGGAGAACCACATACGCCTTCTGGCGCTGTCGTTCGCAGAAGATGGGATCAGGTTGGAGGCCTTTATTGGCCCCACACTAACCCCTCTTTTAGAGGCCTTTATTGGCCCCTTACTAGCCCCCCTCTAACTTTATTGAGACTCGGTTGGTCCATGGCCCCGATTGGCCCAACCTATTCAACCCAGATCGTTTGTTGTTGATTGGCCCAACCTATTCAACCCAGATCGTTTGTTGTTGATTGGAGAGTCTATGGCGGTATGAATTGGAGGGATTTTTTATTTTTATAATTTTTTTATTTTAGTATGTTCTGTCCTCTTTGTGTTGAATTGTGCATATATGTGTATATATATTGGATATGGGATTCATCCTGCACTAGGCACCATGTTGGGCAGTTGTTTAATGTACAATATTTTATAGACATGCATCGATTTGAATGTGCTGTCTGGGCTGTGTGGTCTCCGTTGGTCGCTTGCACTGTGGAGCGCACTTGGATACCGGAAGTGTGCGCGGCGGTCCGTGCGGTCCATCGTGTACAGCGATCCAAAGCGAGGCTTGGTCCCATCCGGCATTACTTAAGGCGGGTGACGCAGCGCGCCGCCTGTGCCCCTGGAAGACGTGATGATGTCACGAAACGCGTAGGGCGGAGCCAGACGACGCGCTGACGTCACCCCCAAGCGAGTTGCTTCCCAGTAGGACGGGTTTGTCCGAGCTCCAGTGGCCACGGAGCCGGACTTAAGGCTGTTTATTCATTGACACTCTGTAAGCGTACATCTGTATTTTAATCTATTTTATTAAATGTAAGTGGTTTTACACTATGTGAGTCCCTTTTATTTTATGGTATCTATGCCCCGGGTCGTTGGAGTGGCTGCTGACGAGATGACCTCTGGTGGACACTGCTGATAATTCCCATTTTGGCTTTAAAGATCTCTGTTTGCTGTGATCCTCTGTAGTGGGGGGTCATGGCCTTCTGGTAAGGAGCAACCCCTTCCATATCTGGTGGTGGACCCTTCCCTGCTGTCACAGATCTCCATTTTTTATCACTTGGACTTTTTTTTACCTATTGTTGGTGATTTGGACGTTTCATAACACTTTACTGATGTTTTACTTTATGGATTTTTTATAACACTTAATTGATGTTTCATTTTATGGACTTTTCTTTTTTATCACTAAGTTCTGCACATTGATTTATTTATGATCACCATATGAATTTTTCTTCATTGTAAATTATTCACTATGTTTTATTAGCATTAGCGCAACCTCTTATTTTTCTTATGCTTGTTTACAATTGATGTTTTTGTGAGGATTGCTGCTTTTCACAGTATTTTATTTACACTGGGTTTTTAGCGCAGTTTCTTTCACCATTTTCCTATATCCACCTCAGTCACCCGACCCCTAAAGGTGTCAATGTCTCTCCTAATCAGCCCAAGTTCAGTATAGACATGGTCCATTTTTTCTGTCAGGGCCGTTTTACAGGCCTTGATAGCCTCCATGAGGGCTGTGTGCTCTGGAGGAGCCGCAGGAGCTGCAGCCTCTTAACACACCTACTCCGTCTGGGAAGCCATAGCAGTAAGGGTTATGGCGGCGGCCTTACCCTCAGCTTGCAGAGTGTTCTCTTTTTTGATTTGTTTCAAAGCAGAGCCTCCCCGTCTGTAGACGGGCATGGGCTGCAAGAGCCAGGAGCACCAGATAGGCCCTTCGGTGAATCAGGATAAGAGATCCGGACGGCGGAGCAGCACTAAAACACGTCCGCTCCCGGCGCCATCTTGGACATGCCCCCAAATTATTGTTAGTACTTTGAATTTTAGTACCATTGTTATTTAATTCAAGGCAGCTGAATTAATCCAAATCACACTAGGTGTTTTGGATTGAGGCTAGTACCCACTGTAAAAGGATATGCTATATTCTCCAGGGGCAGGCCAAAGCGGTAGACAGAAGAGATGGTTGCTTTAGGTGGATAGGGGTGCAAAGAGGCCACGACCTGCAACCTATGCCGCTGATGTAGTTCACAGTTCATGAAGGGGGGGGGGATAGCACTTTGGCCTTTTTGCATTGGATGCCAAAAGAACCTTATCCTGGCTTCCTCATCCCTGCATCTGCTGGGTCCCCTTATATTACAACAGAAGGAGATGTCACAGGAGGTGTGGCCATCAGTCTAGTCCCCACTGTTTAGTAAGCCCATAGTATTTTAAGTTACCAGCTTGCCGGGATCGTGCAAGTGCTCATGGGACTTGTACTCTCTCCATCAACTTGCAGGTATTAAACAAATAATGTGTAAGCACTACTGAAGCCCTGCCACCAAAACCGGCTGACTAGGGGAGCACACAAGACAACCAACAAGACTGCACAGAAATGTACAAAAATAATGTATCTTCTAATAAAAAAGGTTGTGAATGCACATAAAAAAATTGCGGCCATTACTATTTTTATAAAAAAATATGTCTTTAGTTGTACTTTCAGCCTTTTTTATTTTTTACGGTGTCTGTCAAACTAAACACTGGCTCAGACATTGCATTGCCCTTTTTCTAAAACATCATAATTGCTGGTTTGCTTGCCTGAAACACAAAGCATTTTAAAGCTGAACTCCAAGCAAACAGCCTAAAATATCTTTTAAACACATATAAACAAACTGTTCTACCTGCAAAAGGATTTGTATTTCTGACCATAGAGTCCTTATATTTAAAAAGCTCAAGCTGACAGCACAGCCAGGTCGGTGGAAAGACACTTCTCTATTGCCGTTCAAGTGATACTAAACATACATCGTTTAATTTACATTGTCCCTTTTTCTTTCTGTATATGGATGATGGAACTAATTATTTTAATTAAAAAATAAAAAAAATAAACATCTAAGTACCTTTTTCCTAATCGATATACAGCTGTCACATGACCCAGCTCTCTCCCAGCCTGTCTGCAGGGAAACAGTGGTAGGAGGAGCATCTAGTCAACATATAAAAAAAATTGCCTTTGAAATACTTTTTGTATTTTTTAATCTGTAGAAGATATGGCGTAAAAATAAATAAATATTAAACTGGTTTAAATTGTCATAAAACTATATATTTGAAGTCAAATCTTTATTATTTTTTTGGCAATAACATGGTGTGGGTGGATTTCTGCTAGTCAGACTGTCACACCCCTCCAGCCTGTGTCTTAGAATAAGAGGGAGGTGATTCCTCCATCAACCTACATGCAATATCCCGCCCCCATTGTGTTTAGCTGGTTAGTGGGTATGGAGGAGGAGGAGGGAGTGGGCTGTCATTTACCACTGTGTATACGCCCACATGGGTGATTCTATAGTCACACGGGCTCCTCAGATGTGATCGGGAGGAAATGCTCAGCATAGAAACTCACTGAAAAATGAGCATGTGCAGAGTTGCCACCAAAGCTGCAAAATCCCTAGCTGACATGAACAGAAGGGGGAGATAGAGAGTAGCAGGATCAACCAGGTTTTTTGCAGAATACATAAAACGAATCTCATAGCGACTGAGTGAGTATGAACAGCATATAATACACCAGTTATTGATACTTTTTTATGATGTGGGTTTAGTGACACTTTAACTAACACGGCTGGGTCACCTCCCTGCCTCCAGCCTGTGACTGGACAGTGAGGAAATAGCAGCCGTTGCACAGTAATGAGTTATCCCTCTTCTCAATCTGCTCTCTCCTTCAGTCAGTGTATTCCTAGCCAGGTCCATAGTACTGCTTCTCCCTCTCCCAATATGAGTGCTGCTGGGAGACAAGAGCCTGATACCAAGGACAAGCCAGGTACTATGCTAGATGCATTTAACCCCTTTTGCTGATGGAATCATTTTTTACATTTTAAGCCTAGAGATTGCCTAAAATCCCTCTAAAATGTTCTATAGTTTCTAAAAGCAGAGACACTGTAGAATAAAATGGCAGCAGTTGCAATTTATGCCACACGATAATTGTGATACTGTTTATCCAATCTATATTTTCAGCAAAAATACGCTCAATTTATTAGGTTGTGGTAAGTAAACAGATACCAAATATTTCAAAGCGTTTGTGTATATATACACTGATCGGCCATAAATTTACGACCAACCACGGATCGTTGAGTAGCTACCCCCCCGCCCCCGAAACAGCCCTGATGTGTTGGTGCATGGATGTCACCAGACCGCTGAAGGTACGTTGTGGAATCTGGCACAAATCGGTCAATAGCAGATCCTTAAAAGGCTAAGTTCACCTTTTGGAACATGTTACATGTTCCACCCGTATTTAGGAGGGTCCACATGTAACATGTTCCAGCTTCTGCCACCAGTTCCCCCAATCCCCCCCTCAGACAGCGGGTGGGGGGGGGGATCTTCTCCCTGCACCCACTGTCACTCTTTGAAAAAAACACGGCTATACAAGGTTTCCTGTGAATGAATGAACTACAAGTACCATCAACCACTAAACCTACTAAAGTTAAAATTAAGGTGAGAGTTCTGAGAGCACTGAGGTGACCAGTAGAGGTGGAAGTGCACAATATATCTTTATATCATTCACAACGGATCAAAGTTTATCACAGGAGTGGATTTAATATAAAGTAAAACCTTGGATTGCGAGCATAATTCGCTCCGGAAACATGCTTGTAATCCAAAGCACTTGTGTATCAAAGCGAATTTCCCCATAAGAAATAACGGAAACTCAGATGATTCGTTCCACAACCATGTATTGATAGGTCCTTCAGTTTATAGTTTATACAAAAAGATACAAGCAATGTGATAGGTTGTGTAACCATAAAGTGTCCATCCACAAATGGAAGCCTCTACAAGGGGATTAGAAAGAAAAATTCAGCAGGAGCTACAGAGTATAAAAGAGAAGAGAGGTGCCTCCAAGTGTAGCAATATGGTTACATTTAATGAAGGTACAACATTTAGCAACTCACATGGTTGATGATTAAAAGCTGCACATCTAAGTATGCAGGCTTCCGGGGGGAAAGCTGTCCACATAGACCGTCCTCCGCATCGCCGGCTCTCACCGCTGTCAGTCTGCAATCGTCACCGGGAAGACTACCCTGCAGTAGAGCGATTTGAAAGCGAGGCTTCAAGCACTCGTGGAGCGCATTGTGGAAGGGATGATGTTCAGGGCGGTGCAGAGAATGGTCTATATGGACAGCTTTACCCCGGATGCCTGCATACTTAGATGTGCCGGTTTTAATAATCAACCATGTGAGTTGCTAAATGTTGCACCTTCATTAAATGTAACCATATTGCTACACTTAGAGGCGCCTCTCTTCTCTTTTATACTCAGTTTTGACATGACGTTACTTGTATATCAAGACATCGCATGTATATCAAGTCAAAATGTATTTAAAAATGTTGCTGGTCTTGCAAAACACTCTCAAACCAAGGTTTTACTGTAATCATATTTGGACATTTTTTTACCAACATTATTCACACTATTGATGTGTTTATTGGACACTCATTTCATTTTATTTATGGTTTATTAGTTCATTTGTTGAGAGATGTATTTTGATTATGATATTGTATGATATATTTACTATAGGCTGTGCAACTCCATTCACATTTATTCTCCACATGTAACATGTTCCAGCTCCTGCCGCCAGTTCCCCCAATCCCCTCTTCGGTGTGACAGCGGGCGAGGGATCTTCTCCCCACGCCCACTGTCACTCTTTGAAAAGAGTGTGGCTTTGTGGGGTTTCCTGTGAATGAATGAACTACAAGTACCATCAATCAGTGCGGCTGAGAGCTAGATGCTGTGAATGAACTGCAAGGGCGCTGATGAGCGCTCTCGTAATTCATTCACAAGCCCTGTAGTTTTCAACAGACAGTCCAGTCCATATGAAGGTACAGGCAGAAAGCAGCGGGGCTTGTCTGCAGAAGACTGACATTGTACCCCTGATCCACTGATCACAGGTGCAATGCTTTCCAGGCTCATGCAGGAAAAAATAACAAATGCACTTTTTTTTTCTGCAAAAAATATGTGCATTTAATATTTTTCAGGAAAGGTGAACTTAGCCTTTAAGTCCGTAACTTGCAAGATGGGGCCTCCATGGATCGAACTTGTTTTTCTAGCACATCCCACAGATGCTCAACTGGATTAAGATCTAGAGAATCGGGAGGCCAAGTCAACACCTCAAATTTATTGTTGTGTTCCGTGAACCATTGTTTTAGTGCGGCAAGGTGCATTTTCCTGCTGAAAGAGGCCACCGCCATCAGGGAATACCATTTCCATGAAGGGGTGTACTTGGTCAGCAACAATGTTTAGGTAGATGGTACGTGACAAGTAACATCCACATGAATGGCAGGATCAAGGTTTCCCAGCAGAACATTGCCCAAAGTATCACACTGCCTCCACTGGCTTACCTTCTTCCCATACAGCATCCTGGTGCCATCTCTTCCCCGAGTAAGCGATGCATAAGCACCCGGGCATCCACATGATGTAAAAGAAAACCTGATTCATCAGACCAGACCACCTTCTTCCATTGCTCTGTGGTCCAGATCTGATGCTCGAGTGCCCATTGTAGGCGCTTTTGGCTGTGGACACGGGTCAGCATGGGCACCCTGACCAGAATGCAGCCCCATAAACAAACTGCGATGCCCATTTCTTCTGCTTTCAACATATTAACTTCAGGGACAACATGTTTACTTGCTGCAATGTTTACTTGCTGCATTATATATCTCACCGACTTTTAGATGCCGTTGTAATGAGATAACCAATGTTATTCACTTAACCTGTCAGTGGCCATAAAGTTATGGCTGATCTGTGTGTGTGTATGTGTGTGTATGTGTGTATATATATATATATATATATATATATATATATATATATATATATATATATATATATATATCTATCCTGCCCTTCCTAAGTTGCTGTATTGATATATCAAACTATATAGTTATGCCAGCAGCAGTAAAAGGGTTACACAATATCATATCGCTCAGAATGTTGGGTTGTTAATTAAAATGTAAAAGAAAATGACACCACCGCAGTATCAGGACGACAATACTGAACTTACTTTTTCTGCCTCTTTGGTGTCATCGAAGAGTCTCCTCTGGCGGCGAGCTGGCGTGTGCTTGGCCGTCTCCCATGCTTCTACCCACATGTTGTTGGGGATCTTCATTCGAGGGCTCAATTCGCCTTTAACAACTTTGTTGCCACTTTCGTCCACCACTTCCTCTTCAACGTAATCGCGGGGTGAGTACCAACGCACAAAATCCTCCAGGGAGCAGCCAGGATTTGCAGCCTGGGAACACAGCTTATTGGTCAGATCACAATACAAGAAGAGAAGGGAAAATCATACATTATACGGTCAAAAGTTTGTGAACACCTAACCATAGGAGTGTGTTGGCCATTCCATTCCAAAACCTTGGGCAATAAAGTAGAACTATAGGCAAAACTTTTTCTTTTTTCATTTTGGATTGAGCAAGGGAGGGTTAAAACCTCAATCTGATTTTTTTTTTCACCATCTGTGTCCCATTACAGAGATTTTTATTCACTTCCCGTCCCATAACAGGAAGTGAGAGGAAATCCCTGCAAATTAAGGGAATTCTTTGGGAACCCCCAGGTCACCAGAACTAGTGTCCCCATTGTAAGATTTCCCCTCTATTACTTTTCTGGGGACAACAAAAAATGTGGGGTTTTCCCATGGTGGTGAACAGGACAAATATTGAGGGTGAAACGGAGGCACAGACAGCAATACAAACTGACAAGCTTTCTAATCCTTCTCTATTAAAAACTAAAAAAAAAAAAAAAAAAGTTTTGCCTTTAGTTATGCTTTAATATGGAGTTGTCTTTCCCTCCTTTGGAGCTTTAACAGCCTTCGCTCCTCTGGGAAGACTTTTCACAAGATTTAGGATTGTATATGTAGGGATTTGTGTCTATTCAGCTAAAAGAACATTTGTATTGACCCCAAAGGTGTTCAATAGGGATGAAGTCAGGACTCTGTGCAAGCCCACAAACTCCTTTATGACCTTGCTTATTTGCCCCCTGCATTCAGGCTGGAGGGATGTCTGTATATACTGTGTTCTACAGAAAGGAAAGACTTTGCACAAATTGAAGAGGCCATAGTGTGCAAGGAAGTGATCTTTCTGCAAGGTCACATTTATCATAAATTCCCCTGTAGGCCTGTGCCAAAATCTGTCCCTGTCTATTTTGACAGGTACCGTTCCCCACTTCCGGAGATGGGGGTGCGGCCCAGTCTTTCGGAAGTTCAGCCACCTCCTCCTTCCTCTGTCGCCGGACCAATTAGAAAGCACAGCGCGCATGTGCAGTAGGGAACCGGCTGTGAAAACGAAAGGCTTCACTGCCAGGTTCCCTTAACAGGAATGGCGGCGGCGGCGGCGGCAGCACCAGACAGCCGATTCAAAGATCGGCTGGGGTGCCGACATAGTGGGCTCCTTGGACAGGTAAGTGTCTATATATTAAAAGTCAGCTGTAGCTGCTGACTTTTAATTTTTCGTGGTGGGGGGGGGCTCCTCTTTAAGACCTCATGCACACAGGATGTTTTGCTGTCTCTCCTACACACCTTTCCTCCTGGCAGCATTATTTTGGCAAAAAAAGCCACTTCACAACACGTGTAATCTGTTAAGGCGCGTCAAGTGCTTGGTGTTAATTTAATAAATTAAAAAATAATTAATTTTGACCACTGAAATAAATTAACACTCAAGTGCTTAACGTGCCTAGCATTAACAAGCGTTTACAAGTGGTTTTTCTGCCAAAATGCTGCTGCACCCGGATGTGCTGGCTGTGGTTTTTTTTTCAGCCTCTAAACACTATGTGTGTGTTGACACTTAAGACTACCATGCAGGGGCGTTTAGAGGCAGAAAAAAAATGGTTAAAGCGGTTGTAAAGCACAAGGTTTTTTTTACCTTCATGCATTCTATGCATGAAGGCAAAAAACCTTCTGTGTGCAGCAGCGCCCCCCCCCACCCCTCCCCCCAATACTTACCTGAGCCCCATCTCAATCCAAGCCTTGCCTCTCCAGGGACTCGCACTCCTGATTAGATTTTGGCAGCATTGGCTCCCGCTGGTGTCAATTACAGCCAGTAAATTGACGCACAGAGCCTCAGGTCAGAAGCGTGTCTTCTTGGGTGCCCCTGACAGCAAGCTGCTTGCTGTGGGGGTATCCAGCAGGAGGGAGGAGACAGGAGCGCTGGCGGGGGACCAGAGAAGAGGAGGATCCAGGCTGCTCTGAGCAAAACCATTACACAGAGCAGGTAAGTATAACATGCTTGTTATTTAAAAAAATAAATAAATAAATAATAAGGCTAATATCGCTTTAAAAACCTCCAGTGTGCATGAGGCCTTAGGAAAACATCTGTGTACAGATCTGTAGCAGTTGTCTGCCCAAGAATACAGACACATGAGTTGCAAATACACAGTAAACTTAACACAGATACGTTGCTAAGCCTTGTTCTGTGCCTGTGACACCAATTTGCTTGATAAATGCCCCCCTTTGCATATCAAGCAGCCTGTAATATATATATATTGTAATATTAAAGTAATTTTAAACCTTTACAATTTTTTAAAAGAACAAACATGTCATACTTACCCACTCTGTGCAAAAGTTTTGCACAGAGCAGCACCAATCCTCCTAATCTGGGGTCCCTCATCCAGAGCTCCTGGCTCCTCCTGCCTTCAATCTCCTGCAGGCTTGCTTCCGAGCCCCGCTGCCTGCATCCATAGACGCAGACAGTTAGGCTTTTCCCCGCCCCCGACCATAGGATTTGATTGACAGCAGCAGGAACCAATGGCTTCCGCTGCTAACAATCTACCCTGTGAGGAGGGAAGAGAGAGCCGGGAGAGTTGCTGCTCTCGAGCGCAGCGCTGGTTCGAAATCTGGCTCAGGCAGGTATAAAGGGGGGCTGGGGGGGATCCTGGACACCTTAATTACCTTAATACAGAGACTACATTAAAGTGGTTGTAAACCCATTACAACCACTTTAACCTACAAGTAAGCCTAGATTAAGGCTTACCTGTAGGTGCAAGAAATATCTCCCAAACCTAAATGGTTTAGGAGATATTTGCAGAAATAGCGGCACCGATGTCTACGGCGCATGCGCCGTAGACATCGGGCGCAGGCGCACTGAGCGTGCCGTTTCTAACGGCGATCATGCCATTAGGGGCGGCACCAGCATGCGTGCGTGGGAGTGACGTCATCGAAGTCACTCCGGGATAGATGGCGGCGTCGGAGGAGGCGAACCAGGGCCGATGCGGGGGCTTCGATCTCAGGTAAGTAATTCATAATGAGCTAGTATGCTATGCATACTAGCTCATTATGCCTTTGTCTTGCAGGGTGTATTTTTTTTTTTCAGAGGCTTTACTTCCTCTTTAAGGTAAAAAATCCTCAAGGCTTTAGAACCATAAGCAATTAACTTGAAATAAAACAGTAGAGCCTCCATGAAATAATGCATCATTGTGTCTATTGTATGTGACGGTTAAGAAGCAACTCCACGTACATGAGTTTGCCCGGTTTTGAATAGTGTGCAGGGCAAAGTTCAATCCCCTGCATGGCTTTTACTGCTTTATAGGTCTGTAACTGGGAGAATTCCCCACAGCTGTGTCAGGACACCTCCAGTTTCCAGGCCCCCTCTAGTGGATATTATAGGAAAACACACACAGTCCAGACAGTCATAGCTGTGCCATGGTTAGGTGAAATCTGCTCCTGAGCACCTGGACAGCGGTGAAGACTTGTAGGTGAAGTTGCTCCCTACCCCTACTCTACCTTGAATATACACAAAAAATAAAAAAAAAAACTTTAGTTTCAGGGGTATCGGCTGTTAAAAATATGATCCTTAAAAAAATTTACTTTCGAGGCAGACAGAAAAATATTGGGAACATTAGAAGTACAACAGGAACCTTGACATCTAGAGTGATCTTGATTTAATAAAACTGGAGTGCGCAAAATTTGGTGCAGCTGTGCATGGAAACCAATCAGCTTCCAGGTTTATTGTCAAAGCTTATTTGAACAAGTGGAAGTTAGAAGCGGATTGGCTACCACGAACAGCTGTGCCGGATTTTGCATCTTCTAGTTTTAGTAAATGAACCTCCTAATGTAATGAGAAAAGCCGCTCTATATTCCAACCGATACCTGTATACTACACACTGCAGCCATCTTTATTTTCATACCTTGAAAGACTCCATGTCAGACAGCAGACAGGCGCTCTGCATGCGAGCCCGGATGTGCGCCCCTTCCGCAGAGGTGCCCAGCTTGGCCAGAACCTCGGACTGCTCCTCAAGCAGGTCTTCTGTCATAGGTGCCGGCTCCTGAAAAAGCCCCAACAAGCAGAAATGAGATGGTGCTGCATCAGCACTTTCCACGCTGAATTCCCACAAGATTCTACATGTGCTTCCTGAAGCATTTCAAATCGCAAATTAGGCCACTGACCTGTCTGCCCATTGTCTGCTAACAAAGGCTTTATCACAATGGTAATGGGAGTGCGGGAGGGGGCTGGAGTAGAAGTAGAAGGGTACAAAGGATGAGCCATCTCTGGATTTGAACTTGCAGAACATTTTTAGGCAGTGCAGGGTGGGAAACCTTTAGGACAGGGATATGCAATTAGTGGACCTCCAGCTTTTGAGGTGCCATGAAGCATAGCAAGACTCTGACAGCCACAAGCACGACACCCAGAGGCAGGGGCATGATGGGGCTTGTAGTTTTGCAACAGCTGGAAGTACACTAATTGCATAGCCCTGCTTTAGAACTAGCAGTAACTATGAGCCAAGACATTTTCTAGGATTACACTGACTTGATGCCAATTTAGAAGCAAAAAATTCTCAGCAAACTTCTTCAGAGAGACGTTGACATGTGGCCCAACACTGTCACTTTTAAAGTGTTACTAAACCCACAACAGTAAAATCTGTATATGCAGTAAAGCATGCTTGTTATACTCACTGTGGAGCCTAGGGGGTTAATCATCTACATTGTATGAAAAGTCTGTTTGATCCTGTCTTCTCTGACCCTCCCCTTCTTTTATTGTCCCTAATCTATCTCCTGATAGTACAGAGCCTTTGGAGTCACTCTGCACATGCTCAGTTTGATGTGTATTGCTAGAGAGTGTTTTTTTTTTGGGGGGGGGGGGGGGTGCATGCGATCAGCAAAGGACCACTCGTCCGCTCTTCTCCCCTTCTCGTTGTTAACCTGGAAGTGCGTGCGGGCTGGAATAAGAGCAATAATTCCTAGCACCAGACCTCCTCTGTAACGCTAAATCGATGACCTATAGGGGGCTTTTGAAGCGTCGCCTACGGAAAATATAGGGAACTGAAATTTGTCGCCATTTCATGGGCGCATGAAAATGTAAGGTTTGACATGTTGGGTATCTATTTATTCA
Source organism: Aquarana catesbeiana (assembly GCF_042186555.1). Taxonomy (NCBI): domain Eukaryota; kingdom Metazoa; phylum Chordata; class Amphibia; order Anura; family Ranidae; genus Aquarana; species Aquarana catesbeiana. The sequence continues at coordinate 385,729,862 of NC_133329.1, read as the reverse complement.
GTTCAAGCTTGGCTTTTATATTTTACCAAAAAATCGAGTCATTTATTGTGTTTCTGCGCCTCCTAAATGAACTTTTAATGAGTTTTTGTTTTTACAAATTTTTTTGCAGAAATATCATGTGACAGATAAAAAAAAAAAAAAATTGGAATTACCACTATTTTATTCTCTAGGTTTAGGGTGTCTGGTTTTAGAAAATATATCAAGTTTGGGGGTTTAATGTAACCTTCAGGCCTAAAATTATTTTTTGAAACATGTGCAACAAAAAAAAGCAGCCCTGGCAGTGAAAGGGTTAAAGGGTAAGTTCACCTTCGGGAACATGTTACATGTTCCACCCGTAAGCTTTGTTAGTTAAAATAAAACTGGCTCCCTACATTTTTTAGCTGGCTGCTAGATTCAAAGCAAATTTGTCAAGCCCTGCCTTAAAAGAAGAAGTAAACCCTGATGGGTTTTACTTCCTCTTTTTCTCCCTGAAAAGCCTGCAAATTAAAAGCATAATGGGCTAGAAGTATGCATTGCATACTAGCCCATTATGGGACACTTACCTGCAAACGAATCCATCGCTGTCCCCTGTGCAGGCTGCGTCCATCGTCACCCCTCTTCCTTCCAGGGGCCATGGACTCCGGCTCTGTGATTGGCCGGAGGCGCGTGACATCACTCCCGCATGGGAGCCGTCAGTAACGGCACACGCTGGGGTAAGAAACGGCACGGAGGTCCGTTTCTTCACACGCATGCGCTGATTACATCCGGCACACTAAAAGTGAAATACCTCCACGTTTAGAAGATATTTCCACTACCTATAGGTAAGCCTTATTCTAGAGTTACCTATAGTTAAAAGTCACTAGGGAGGGTTTACAACCACTTTAAGCATATTATTATACAGGATTTATATAGCCCCAACAGGTTGTGCAGCGTTTTACAACGTGAGGGCAGACAGTACAGTTACAATACAATTCAATACAGAAGAGATCGGAGAGCCCTGCTCATTAGAGCTTACAATCTAGGAGGGAGGGTCAAGCGATACAAAAAGGGTAATAACTGAAAGATGAGCTGGAGATAGTGGAAATACAATTGTTACGTAGAGGTGGGGTAGGCTTTTGTGAGGAGGGTTTTCATGGATCGCCTAAAAGTGGACAGACTAGGAGATCGTCGGATAGATTGAGGTAGGAAGTGCCATAGGATAGGAGAGGCTTGGGAAAAGTCCTGGAGGTGAGAATGGGAGGTGGTGACAAGGGAGTACCACCTGGCATAGCGTCCAGCCACCTATTTCACCCTATCACAGACTGGCATAGGTTGCAGACAGCAGGACTGGCCATTGTGCCTGTGCCCTCTGGGTTTTGACGCGCAGGGGCTAATTGCGCTTTGTGCATGTAGTCCTAAACGTGAGACATGAAACTTTTTTTATATAAAATAATGCTCATGCTTCACAGTTACACATTCACTAAACAGACAAAAAGAACATAAAATACCCAAACAGATTGACCTGGCGGGGTTCAGCCAGATAGTACAGCTAACTAATGATGCGGAAGGCTTAAGCCTACACAGAAGATCACCGTCTACTTACTGCCGGATGGAGGGTGTTGAAAACGAAGCACTATATTAAGCTGAGTAAAACAGCAGAAGACTAATGAGTACACGTCTCAGAAAAATCTGATTTTACCATAGAAACTGACACTTTCTCCTGTTTCCACAGCAGCAAGACATCCTGGGAGAAGGAGATGTAAATGAACAGTTATTACACTGCGGCACCTACTGAATTCGATTAGGATTGATATCTGTGGCCTCCAAATACAGCATTTATATACTTATGTACATTAAACGAGCGAACAGATCAGCACAGCATGTAAAGTTCAATGCTTTATGGCCAAATGCTTGTGGACACCTGACCATCACCCCTTTACAAGTCTGAGGGCATCCCTTTGCAAAGCTATGGGCATTACCATGGAGTTGGGCCCTGACTGGGGCTTCAACAGCCTTCACTCTTCTAAGATGGCTTCCCACAACATTTCGGAGTGTATCTTTTGGAATTTGTGCCCATTCATCCAAAATAGCATTGGTGAGGTCAGGTACTGATGTTGGATAAAAAGGATTGGCACCCAAATTGGCATTTCAATTCATTCTAAAGGTGTTTAGTAAGGTTGAGGTCAGGGCTCTGTACAGGACACTTGAGTTCTTCAACACCAAACTCATCAAACCATGTCTTTATGGAGCTGGCTTTGTACACGGGGGCACAGTCATGCTGGAACAGAAAAGGGTCTTCTCCAAACCGTTATTATAAGGTTGGAAGACAGCAATAGTCTAAAACAGCCATTCTTAACCAGGGTTCCGTGGAACCTTAGGGATCCTCCAGAGGTTCCTTGACTTGTAGCTGGTTGACCTCTCATTTGGTAGTATCTAGTTTGGGGGTCAATACCACCCAGCTATATAAACCCAATGAAGTTTTTAGCTTTCTGTAAGGGTGGCATTCTGACCACCACTTTAAGGGGTACATTCTTTCCACTGGCCACCAATATATGAGGCATTTGTACCTATGACCACCAAAAACTGGTCTTAGACCTGAAAATTGATTCAAGGGTTCCTCTGGAGTAAAACGGTTGAGAAAGACTGGTTTAAATGTATTTGTATGCTGAAGTTTTGCTAGTACTATTCACTGAAAACACCTAAACAAAAACTTTAAAGGGGGGTGTCCAAATACTTTTGTCCATATACGTATATAGTTAGACGCAATGTAACTGCCACATGCCAGACTTTTAACATCAATGGCATTTGTGGCATTGGCATTTGTGGGGTCATGCCCAGGGCAGAAGGGTAAGGCTTAGTTCACACTAGTGTGATTTCCGATGTGACTTCAGTCGCACAAAATCACATGACAATGGAAATCACGTTGTTTTCAATGGTGCCCATTCAAATCAATGTGACTCAGCACAGCAATTTGGGAAAAGGTTCCTATGTTACTTTGGTGCGATTCCAGCATGATTTTGGCCCCATAGAATATACAGACTTTATCTAAGTAGCATTACATAATCGCACTGAAAGTCTCATCAAAAGCAGATCGCAGTAGCGTCTACCTAGCCTTAGAGGAAGAAGCAAAAAACTTCAACAAATAAAAAAAACTGCAAAACCCTTTTCCTTATTTTGTATCACACTTCTGTCCAAGTGTGCATATTGGTGGCTATATGCAGCAAGAGACCAGTAGGGGGTGCAGAGTATGCTGAGGGCGATCGGAAAGGCTCTCAATCGTTTAAGAAAAATGAAATCATCATCTTTTATCTTTTTTTGTTGCTCTGTGTGGTTAAAATCAGATCTACACATAAAGCAGACTGCATGCTGACTAAAATTCACTCTCCAGAAATAGCTGTCACTGAAATATTCACATGAAAAAAGGGGCAGAGCTTGAATAAAGGGGCATCATCGTATCTACATCTGGTCTTCCTAACTTCACAATTACTACAAATTATTTAAAGAATAAATTCAATTAGTTTTCCCCTTTACCCGGACCTAAAAGATTACTCCTTCCCAATCCATAGATATATACTTACTAAAGTCTGATGGTCGCAGCCTCCATTATTTGTTTACATCCAGAGGTGAAAGGCTCCATCTCCTGGCCGCCCGTGCACAGTACAGACCCAAAGACTTCTACAGGGCTCATCTACCTCCGTCTCTCTGCCTCTGTCTCCCAGATGAGAGCAGACCCCATAGAAGTCCATGGGGCTTTATTGGACAGGCCTGGCCAGGAGAGCGAGCCTTTTGAGTTCTGGGTGTAAACAATGGAGACAGTGGCCACTGGATATGAGAAAGTATACACCTGTGAAATGTAGGGATCATTTTGGTCAGAACAAAGGGGCAAATGAATGAGTGCACTTTGTCTGAAAATGAAATTATTCTTGGAAAGTAATCTTCAAATGCATGTTTTTTCTTTAACAAGAATCTGTTTTAACTGAAAATACACTATAGCTTTCCCTTATTGGAGTCATCTTTACCTATACATTCTGAGCACTAAACTGCCTTTGGGTTTTTGCCCTATACAGCTCACACTCCATAAGGACACAATCAATACCCACATCAATGAAGCACTGAAAAGAGAACCGCCAACATATAGAGCAATACAAATCCCTCCAGTGCAGCAGCAGTCAATAGGAAATATAAGGAATAAGAGGGAAAAGAAGAAAAAAAGAATCAACTTAATGATCAATAATTGTACATTTAACCTCCTGGATTTGAGGTCACAATGGAAAGCACTGCCTTAGGAAGGAGTGTGACAATAGGAGGCGGGGGCGCAGCTGGAGTTGTAATTAAATGCTCAATATAGTGAAATGCATTGAAGAAAAAAAATCTATAGGTCATAAATAGCAACCAATCTGTGTTATAGATATGAAGCAGAGACACCTATTGGCGGCCTCCTGCATTCACTCCAACATGGTACAAGGACATAGTTTGCAATGGAGGTAATACCCAAGAGCCCAGATGTGTCCAAAAATCCAGAAGACCAAAGCACGTTCAAATCCTTCTATATATATATATATATATATATATGTGTATATATATATATAAATTATTTATACATATATATACAGATTATATATACACAGCTCCGGTTTCCTCCCACATGCCAAAGACATGCTGGTAGGTTAAATTGGCTCCTGTCCTAGTATATGAATGTGAATGTACAATATATGTAAAGCGCTGGCATAAATTAACAGTGCTATATAAGTATCAATAATACAGTTTAAAAAATAAATACATACAGCATATCTTTGGCGTGTGGGAGGAAACCGGAGCTATATATATATATATATATATATATATATATATATATATATATATATATATATACACATACACACACACACTCATACATACACACACACACACACACACACACAAACATACACACAGTATATGTATATCAATAAAAAAAACTCCAGACTCGTAAACTTTTTGTTCCATACATACATCCATTAACATTTTGAAACTCCCTTTTAAAGCCCATCTCTAAGTGAAATAATTTTTTGTCTTGGATTAGGGAAAGCTTAAAGCGGAGTTCCTCCGGAAAAAAAAAAAGTAAAGTCAGCAGCTACAAATACTGTTTTAATAAGGACACTTACCCGTCCAGGGTGCCCACGATGTCCTCACCCGAAGCGGACCCGTCCCTTGGCTCAGGGTGGAGGCGTCGGCATCTTAAGTAAGGGCATCAGGTAATGAAGCCTTGCGGCTTCGCCGCCTTGTTCCCTACTGTGCACGCGCGAGTCGCGCAGCGCGTTCCGAGTGGTCCCTGCTGTCTTCTGGGACCTGTGTGTCTCCCAGAAGACAGCGGGGGGGAGGGGGGGGGGGAGGAGGGGCCGGACATGGCGTGGATCACTGCGGATACTGCAGCGATCTTTCGCCGGAAGTGGGAGCAAATATCTGTATTAGACAGGTATCTGCTCCCCCCTGAAATATGGCAAATTTGACCCCGGAGTGAGGAATCCGGACAGCGGAAGTTCCATTTTTGGGTGGAACTCTGCTTTACAGCTAATGTTTAATCCCTCTCCATCAACATGGTAATAAAATTATATAAAACAGAGTAAACGGGAGGGGGGGGGGGGACATCCGCACTAGCTATAATAACAGAACATCTACATAAGCAGCCAGCACAGTTTGTTGATTGTCAAACAATAAAAAATAAAAGTCCAAAATGCAGCACTTGTTTCAAATAACAGGTCTTTCCAAGAAGGGATAGATATGAAAGGACCCTTCACCAGCTTCAGTGTGGAAGTTCACCGCTCACAGGTAATTACCTCTCCTAGATTCAGCTGTCTCCACAATCAAGCAGGGTGCAGGCTCTGTTTGCAACAGGAGAAATAGGAAAAATGAATAGCTGGATAGCCGCACTCCAAAAAATTCACCTTTATTGTATATAAATGGATATCAAAGCATCACAAATGGGTACAGACTGACGCATTTCACGACAGGCACAGTGCTTAGTCATAGCTAGGACTAGCTATGACTAAGCACCATGCCTGGTGTGAAACGCGTCTGCGGCTGTACAGTTAGTCTGTACCCATTTGTGATGCTTTGATATCTATTTTTATACAATAAAGGTGAATTTTTTGGAGTGTGGCTATCCAGCTATTCATTTTTCCTATCACCAGCTTCAGTGTGTATGGAAAAGCACACCGCACTCAATGTGAATCCAATCTGCTTACCAGAAGGTGATAATAAATAAGCATAAACTCATCAATCACAAGGCATCACCTCATCGCTTATCCAAACACTGATGGTAATAGACTTGATCCAATCATAGAATACAGCTTGTAATGAGCATTTATTTACTTAAAGCCATCAAAATCACGAACTCCAAGGACATGGTAGATGGAATTTATCCAATCAATAGGTCAGCGATACTTCCTCATAGAACATTAACAGGTTCATCTGACAAGAAGCGTCTTTCTTAAATTCTTGGCAATACGCGTTAGTATTTAAATTTTAGCTGCCCAAGTATTCCTTGTTGCATTCCTTTAACTAACACTAGCAAACATTTGCTGGATGGGTTTTCATCTTGTCAGATGAACCTGTTAATGTTCTATGAGGAAGTATCGCTGACCCATTGATTGGATAAATTACATCTACCATATCCTTGCAGTTCGTGATTTTGATGGCTTTAAGTGAATAAATGCCCATTACAAGCTGTATTCTATGATTGGATCAAGTCTATAAGTCTATTACCATCAGTGTTTGGATAAGAGATGCAGTAATGTAGAGCTGCATGATTTTGGCTAAATTGAGAATTACGATTTTTTTTGCTGAGAATAAAGATCATGATTCTTGCGGTGTAACATCTTCTTTCACATTATAACAAAAAAAAAATTGGGCTAACTTTACTGTTTTTAGTTTTCTTTTTAATTCATTAAAGTGTAATTTTTTTTTTTTTTTTTTTATTGCATTTGAAAATACGGTGCGGCATAAAATATTGCAACAACCACCATTTTATTCTCTAGGGTCTCTGCTAAAATATATATATATATATATATATATATATATATATATATATATATATATATATATATATATATATATAATGTTTGGGTGTTCCAAGCAACAAATGTCAGAAAAGGTTTCAGTTACAAAGAACAAAAAGATACTTTGTTTCTACCTATTCAGTGTTGTGATTAAACTTGGCAGGCTGCCTGGATTTTTTTTTTCCATCTGTGAGAACTCTCTGCACTTGTTAGAAAGAATCATGACCTGCTGTTTTGAAGATCGGGAAGAGAAAAAGATTGCGATTTCGGTTCTTAACGATTAATCGTGCAACTCTACAGTGATGCCTTTTGATTGATGAGTTTATGCCTATTTATTATCACCTTCTGGTAAGCAGATTGGATTCACATTGGGTGCGGTGTGCTTTTTCATACACACTGAAGCTGGTGAAGGGTCCTTTCATATCTATCCCTTCTTTGAAATTGTATAAAAAACAAAAAAAACAACCTTGCTATTTTCATGATATACCTTATTTTACACCCATGCTCCAATGCAGGGGCAGATCACAGGTGGGAGGGGCCAACAACAGCCCTGGGTAACACCCATATGTAATGCAGAGCCCCTATGATTGAAAGAACTGAAAGCAGAGGTCCAGGAACAGTTGGCTGGAGGGGAGGAAAGACTAGATGATGCTGAATGCCCTCCACCCAGAAAATGAGATGGGCTGTTATCTGGCTTGCTGAAGGTTCTTATGCATACTGTGAGAAGCTCAGAGTGTGCAGTGAAATCAGAGCGAGCAATTTCATTACAGAAAATTAGCCTGTTCAACTTGTGCAAGACAGAAAGGTAGGCTGGAGGTAAGCTGTAAAATTGTCAAGTTACTTTTTTTCTGTCTGAACTCACTACAAAGGTTTTCCCCATCTTCTCTCCCAATAAAATTGGAATTTGTTGGGTTTTCCACTAAAGGGATTGTCCTATAGCACCCCTCCACACACAATTGAGGTGGATGGAGGAATTACCCCCTCCCCACTGTGCCACTGTATTCTGACAGCAGGATTTCTTTCCGACAGTCCCGTTCCACAGAAATTGACCATTAGATTAACTTTTGTCAGATGGTAACAGCCCTAGATGGATTGGAGTTTGGCTGGTCCCTGCTGAACCGACTGAATTTCAATCTGTGGGCAGCTTTATTTTTTTAGTTCCCGTGCAGTCAGTGAGCTGAACAAAAAATATTAAAAGATTCCTCCGTCCACAAAAATTAGGTGAATAGAGGAATCCCATCCCCGCCAGGACACCGTATTCTGACAGCTGCAGCCGCTAATCAGTAAAGATTTTCCAACACATCCCTTCAACCGAAATCAAACAATCGACTGCCACATACTGACCAACTTTTACTTACTGTTATTGCTTTTTAGTATTAAAAGTTTAACTAAAGGCAAAACTTTTTTTTTGGGGGGGGGGGGGGGGGGGGTTGGATAAGGTGTAGAGGGATTGGAACACATCAGTTTTCATTGCTGCCATTTTGGGAGATTGACACTCTCTGTCCTGTTTACTGTTATCATTGAAAGTGAAAGTAAAAGAAAATCCCCAAATACTGTAGTGGGTTGACATCAGAACAGTATTAGAGGGGAAATCTTCCAATGGGGACACTAGTTGTGGTGACACACTGGTATACCCTCACTTTGGAGGGATTTCCTCTCACTTCCTGTTTTGGACATGGGGCAGGAAGTGAAGGGAAATCCCCCCAATGGGACACAGATCGCAACAAATAAAAAAACCTAACGGTGGTTATAACCCTTCCTTACTCTATCCAAAATTAAAGAAAAAGGTTTCGCCTTTAGTTACGCTTTAAAAAGGTAAATTCTTATATCTATATGTATCACTGCCGGGGCCGATGATAAGGAAGTACAGCGAGTCCTCCAGTGCCAGGCCACATCATTTTAAAAGGGGGGTCCGGGCACCTGTCAAGCAGGAGGGCTGGCTGTACTGCTGTACTGGAGACACAATCCTCTTCTGCCTCCCCCTCCTTTTCCTCCTCTCACTCCCCTATGCTGCAGGGGAATTAGTTCTAGCATCTGCGCCCCCATTCCCCTGCTGTCTGAGCCCCCCCCAGTGTGCTCCTTTAGCCTGCATCGCTGTTGACTTCTCTCATTGACTTCCCTCATCTCCTCTCCCATCAGCAGCTGCTTCACGCACACAGGGAGATTGTTTCAAGATGAAGAGCAGGGGGAAGGGGCCGGTAAATAAGCTCTTTCTTTTCTGAATGAACACAGTGAGCGATCGTCACCGATTGCTCCTGTGTTCATTTATCACTGAAGCATAGTAAACTGTGTTAGCAGGAATTTTGTTGTGTTTGCGTCCACTAATAATTATTTTAGTGTATTTTTTTGCAGGTAGACTTTATGGGGCCCCATGATTTCTAACAGCAGCCCTGATAACACATTCCAGAGAAACAATTTCAGCCTAATCTGAGTTTTATATCCTTTCTTTTTATTTTTCCACCAAGCTTCTGGTCAGGGCTGCAACCTCTTGTCACAGGATTCTATACAGTGCAAGCAACCTCTGTTAAAATTACAGAGAGGACATCATAGGTGTGCACAGCCTATTGCGTTAGGGTGTGCACCCCAAAGTTTACATACATACACACACTATTATAAATTAATGTAAAGAAACATTTAAAAAAATTGACAGTTATCAGTAGGGCAGTGGACGGTGTCAGTAGTTTTTTATTTCTATTTTTTAGAATTTTTAAAACTCTTTATGATTTTTTTTTTTTACAATTTCTAGGAGCCCTATTTGGGGCCTTTGGTGAAATCTCTAAACAGACCCCTGATGTCTCACTTTTGAGAAAGGAGACAGTGGGGGTTACTTACGAAAGGCAAATCCACTTTGCACTACAAGTACAAAGTGCACTTGGAAGTGCAGTCGCTGTAGATCTGAGGGGGACATGCAAGGAAAATAAAAATCAGCATTTTAGCTTGTACATGATTGGATAATAAAATCAGCAGAGCTTCCCCTCATTTCAGATCTACCCTTCAGATTTACAGCGACTGCACTTCAAGTGCACTTTCAGTGCAATTTCAAGTGCACTTTGCACTTGTAGTGCAAAGTAGATTTGCCTTTCGTAAATAACCCCCAGAGATTCTCCAGTCCCTTTCTCTGCAGCCATAGCTGCACTGGACAGTGAATGGATGGGCAATGCTCTGTGCTAAGCAGCTTCCTGTTCCTTCACAGTTTACTATGCTTCAGTTATGAATGGACACAGGAGCGATCGGTACCGATCACTCACGGTATATATTCAGAAAATGAAGGGGCTGGTAAATTACATATTTACCAGTCCCTTTCCCCACTCTCCATGCTGACACATCCCCCCACACAACAGCCGGGAGAGGAGGGAAGTCGGCAGCGCTGCGGTGGGGGGAGGGGTAGGAGCAGGAGCAGCAGGGCGAATCGGGGGCTGCACAAGGAGATTAGGGTGTGCCCAGGCACATCTGGCACACCCCCTGCGCACGACTATGGAGGATAGTGCATGTTACCTGGGGAAACCCAGATTGGATTTTCCCAAGCTTGAAAGATAAAAGAGACAGAGGGATTGATAAAAGAGGTTAGCAAACGGCACCTGATAACTGCCAGGATAAACATTAGACCCTGTAGTCTCATTAAATAAAAATAATTTTTAGGTAAATGTTCCAATAATTATTTAGAATGAGCTCAGTGAAAAGACATAAATGCTCCCTTTTAAGGTACAGTTTAAAAAAAAAGTGTCCCGGAGTAACCTATCAGCATGGTGAAGAAACTGGAAACTCTGGCTGTCAGACAGTTTGGTGGAGTACAGCGGGGTCAGGCTTCTAAACAGAGCCATCGATCGCCCCTGTGAGGGAGAACAGACGTGGGTCAACTATTACTGCAGATTAATAGGATGAAAGACAAACACGAGGCACGTAGGTTTCAAGGGATCTCTCCGGCAGGAGCCATTAGTGCCTGGAAAGGCTCTGACATTTCCAGCATACGAGTAGCTGGGGGGACGCGGCGGAAGGGGGGAGCGCGCTGCGCATTTATACCACGTCCCTCTCTGGGATGCTGACAGGGAAAACAGTATCGACTTCAGCTATTACCTGCAGCTTATTGCTCTCCCCCTAGAACCATCCTGATGGGCTGTAAAGATAATGATCCTTCTGGAGAATCCCGGGACATTGCTCACCATCTTCAGTTTAATAAGATGGATCTATAGGGCTAGAGGAGGATTTAAAGTAATGCCAGAAGGATACAAATGGTCTAATATGGGAATTACACATCAGGATCCCCAAAAAAAGAATTGAGTGGGCAATGAAAACTTAGATTACAGCACAATAGAGACACTGAGCTGACTGGGCTGCATTTCATACAAGAGAAGAGAGATACAGAAATGTCAAGAATAAGGAGCTAAGACAAGGCGATAGATGAATTATAATGGCGGAAACCTTTTCAGAGAATGAGTGAGTAGCTTTAAAGATGATCTTCAAGTATGGTCTTAATACCATAGCAAATTACTGTCATAGTCGGCGCTACTTCAATGATCACTGCCAGGTCCTATGCCAAGCATCTGCCCCACTGAACACTGACCGGGGGGGGTTTGCTCGCTTTGCACCGACGCCATTAACAGAGCGCCTTATATTTTTTCAATGAATGTAAAGTGTTCTCTGATCGGCTGAGGTGGACATTGTGAAGCCATTGCTCCACTTTTCCACCTGGTCCAATTAGAAAACACCTTGTATTCGTTGAAAAAAGGCAAGGCCTTCTGTGAATGGCAGTGGTGCCAAGCAAGAAACCCCCTTGTGCGCAATGGGGCAACCGCTCGGCACAGGACCTGGAAGTTTGCAGCTATCACTGTAGTAGTGCCAACTACTACTACCCTGTTTCCCTGAAAATAAGACCTAGCGTGATTGTCGGCGATGGCTGCAATATAAGCCCTACCCCCCAAATAAGCCCTAGTTAAAGTCCTTGTAGGTCTTCTTTTCAGGGTAGGGCTTATTTTCGGGGAAACAGGGTAGGGCTTATTTGGGGGGTAGAGCTTACATTGCAGCCATCACCGACAATCACGCTAGGTCTTATTTTCGGGGAAACAGGGTACTACTACAATGATTGTCAGCTCCTGCAGCTGTCTCTCAGGTATGAAATATCTTACATTGACCCAGGCTGGACCAAAATAAATATTAGGGGTGCACCGAATGGAAATTTTGGTGCCGAAACCGATACCGAAAATCAAGGATGCACTAGGCCGAAAACCGATATCGAAAATGACAGTTTTTAATAAATGTTTATATTATTTTTATATATACAGTAATTGTTGTATTGTATTCAACTTTTTAATTAATATCATCAATTTATATTAATATGAATTTGTTTGCAATTATTGGCACAGGAGATGGTCAGAGACTGCAGACATGATACAGGAGATGGTCAGAGACTGCAGACATGATACAGGAGATGGTCAGAGACTGCAGACATGATACCAGAGATGGTCAGAGACTGCAGACATGATACCAGAGATGGTCAGAGACTGCAGACATGATACAAGAGATCAATGCAGCCAGCTTGTGCCCAGCAGCCTCACCAGTGCCCGTCATATGCAGCCTGTCTGTGCCCAGCAGCCTCACCAGTGCCCATCATATGCAGCCTGCCAGTGCCCGTCATATGCAGCCTGCCAGTGCCCAGCAGCCTCACCAGTGCCCGTCATATGCAGCCCCACCAGTGCTCATCATATGCAGCTTGCCCGTGCCCGGCAGCCCCATCAGTGTCCATCATATGCAGCTTGCCAGTGCCCAGTAGCCTCACCAGTGCCCGTCATATGCAGCTTGCCAGTGCCTAGCAGCTTTACCAGTGCCCATCATGTGCAGCCTGCCTGTGCCCGCATAAGCAGCGATCTCTGTGTGTCACGGAACTGAATTTGAATTGCCCAGGCCGCAGTAACAATGTCCCGCCTCCTGTAATCACGTCACGCTGATTCAATGTCCCCCCCCCATTGGATCAGTGTGCCGTCTATCAGAGGAAACGGGACATTGTTACTGCGGCCGGGCAATTCAGTTCCGTGAAACATGGAGATCGCGGCGAGTGGAGGAAGAGGAGGGAGTGGAGGACTGGGCGGCACCCGGGGCAGACCACGCCCCCTTTCAGTATCGGCTGTTTTTTTCATTTGACCACTAATAAATATGCAATTAAGATCATGGAGTTCAAAATTTTATTTGACAATGCAGAATTGTGGCAGTGGACAGTAAAGTAGATGGAAAGCCAATCACTAAAAGCTCATATAAAAGTGATCGTATATGCAAATTAAAATTATAATAATAACAAACAGGTTTATACTTACCTGCCCTGCACAATGGAATTGCACAGAGTGGCCCCCGAACCGCCTCTTCTTGGGTCCCCCACCAGCACTCCTGGTTCCTCTTCTCCAGCGAGTGCAATCTTCCTATGGGGGCACTCATACGGGTTCACTTTCGAGTCTTGCCATCTAAGTGTCTATAGACACAGACAGCGGGCTTGCCCACCCCTCGGCTCCCTTGTCACTGACTTTGATTGACAGCAATAGGGGCCAATGGCTCCAGCTGCCTCAGCAACGCCCGAGAGACCAGGAAGTGAGGGGAGAGAGGAGATGCAGACAGGCACTGCACTGGATCGAATGAAGGCTCAGGTAAGTAAAAGGGGGGTGTGGGAGTGATACTGATGCCTACAAATTTTTTACCCTAATGCAAGTTAATATAGTATGAAAGTAATTTTCAACATTTTTAAATGTCATAGGGCGACAAAGCTCTCCCAACTCTTTTCTGCATTATTACCCTCTCACACAGGCTTCTGATAAGACTATAAGTGGCCATGTAAACACACGGGTCACAGGCATCGTCCACTGCTGTCACCATCAGGAAACCAGCCAATGAGAAAAGGCAAACACAGTTAGCAAAACTAAGAGTTTACATCTTCTTAATGACTCAGTAAAAACATACTCAGATCCAAAGCACCGCTTAAGACCCGCTCTTCCCGCTGTCTATCAATGATCAGGCTGCCAGCTCCTGTAGCGCATCTCAGCTTACCATTAGGACATATAAAAGGATGAAAGCCACACTCCAATATTAGCTCTTTCTGGCATTTATTCCGTTTTTAATGAGACAACTGCATGGAGGCAAGGATGCTATCCCTGTGAACAAGCCAGTGGTGGTGAAACGTGTTAAGAAGTGAGGTTTTGAGTGGATATATTACACAGGCAGTTTTCTCGGTAAAAATGGAATAAAATATCAGAAAGAGCTAATATTGTGGGGACACGACTTGACGACTTCCATAGATCCAGAGATCTGGATTAAAAGTCTGGTCCAGGGTGGCAAAGTGTTCTTTCAATACGACAGCCCTGGAATCGGCCTATAAAGTTCTCCTTCAGTGGTACTGAGCCCCAGCACGCATCGCCTTAGCTAATCCCAACTACTACAGATGTTTCCAAAGTTGCAGTCAACAAGGCAATGTACTGCATACCTGGTGGTCATTCCCAAAACTCATTGCCTTATGGTCCAGGATTTTTGGACTTCTTCAACCTCTGTTTCATCTAACTGTCCACAGGGTTGCTAAGAGCATACTTAGCATCCCAGAGGACAGTTAGATGAAACATGGGTTGAAATAGTCAAAAAAATCCTTCATTACCCAATCCCAGGCCTCTCTGTACAGCCATATAAATCATAGCTAAAGCTGGAAGAAGCCTTTGTCTTCTTTTATAGGATGTCAAGTACCATATGACTCAAATGCTAATCAACAAGAAACTTTCCAGTAACCTCTACAACTCCCAACCTAATTTTTTGTGGACTTGGGAACCATGGCTCAATTATGCCCTTCCTTCTTTGAAGCCAGCAAGCCTATCATATCTTTAACCTCCTTTCTGGATGGGGTCCCAAGTAAACAAGGACTTCCTCACCACACATGCTCCAAATCTACTCTTCTTCTCCTTTTCTCCCCTGCCATATCCCTTCCCACCCTAACTGATTCCAACTATTCAATCCCCTCACGGCTTCGCATTATACCATCTGTTTTTAACGTTTGGTGTGGATCTGTACTGCTTGCCTCTTGACAGTTTCCACTAATTTCTGATTTTCTTGTTTACAGCTAGTTGTCATTCGATGTCACTGCCCCTGCGTGGGCTTAACAGCTGTTATGATTACCCGAAATTCCCAATAAAATCATTGAACCAGAAAGAACTAATATTGGAGTGCAATTTTCATTTTTTATATACTTTAGTGACCTCTTTTGAAAAGTACAATCACTGGAGCAGTCATCCTGATTTGGTCAGTGATTCACTGACCTAGAACAGACCAAAGCTTAAACTTTACCGGCTGCAAGAACTCAGAATCAGGATGACAACTCCACATCTTGCAGTTTACCAAACATTTCTGTAATGGCAGCGCTTGTATTTCTTTCCTTGCGGGTTCACTTTAAAGTCATATAAAGTTAACAGAAAATATAAAAGGACTTAACTTTGCAGCTGAAGCCGCTGATCCTAAATCCGATGGTAGCCTAGATGACTGGTCACATGATCTCTGCTAAAATAGAGGACCAGCCAATGGGAACTTTGCTCTACCAATGCAGAGATTACATGATCAAATGCCTAAGCATGGCTGGCACAGAACTTCACAGCTGATATCTTTGCAATAAACACTTTTTATGAATTTACAACAAGGTCGTCTTAATGCATGGACACCTCTGGCCACTAACTGGGGCCCCTAGGTGCATGGGTACCCCATAATAATCTTGCATTACATCATACTTGCCAACTGTCCCGGATTTGCCGGGACAGTCACGTTTTTACTGAGCTATCCCGGGATGTCCATGTCCCAGAACCTGTATTGTGCCCTTCTGACTACCCCCCTGTACTGTACCCTTTGTGTTAACTAGTCTATGATTTATGGCATGTTTTCTTATTGTTTAAAATAGATTTTATTGAAAGTACAAATAAATACATGTTTAATTCTATCAACCATTTATACTTTAATTCTTGAGAGTAGGTGTGTAAATTGGGGCAGGCACATCAGCATTTTGCATTCTTTATTTGAACCAGCAGGTTAAGGATCCTTTCACCTTTCCAGACTTGCAGTTTACTTCTGTAAGTGTAGCAAAGCAAGTGAAGAACAATGATCTCTGTAACTACATGTTCAATGAATCAGTACAAAGTTTCAATCCAACAAAACATAGCCTCAAAACAAGCACTATCTGTTACACTGTATCTTTGGCTAACCTATTGTGCTTTGGGAATCCCTTGTCATGTATTGAATGTTTAATGGCAAAACAAAAAAAAAAAAATGTAATTTTGGTTGCTGGAGCGCTGCTGATTATTATTTCCCTCCATCAAAGCTACTGTAGATAGGATGAGGGGGGGGGGGCAGGCTTCCCTGTCTGCGGTCACCCTAGCTGGAAATTTATTTAAAGTAGAGCTGAAGGTAAAACTTTTTTTTCATTTGGATACAGTAAGGATTCCATTCACACCTGGTGTGGTGGGATCATAACCATGACACTAGCCTGGAATTAGCATTTTCTCCTCTTGTCTGCATGGGTTTCCTCCATGTATGTATGAATGTGAGATAGGGACCTTAGACTGTAAATCTAGTACACACAAGTCAATTGACAGGTGGCCCGTGTGTACTGCACCCAGTCCGACAGAAGCCGGCCATTTGGGGCATGACCGAAAAAGGTCTGCTGATCGGCTCCTGATCAGCGCTCTCAGCCAGAGTGTTCTAGTAGGGGACCGCCTCCTGTCAGAACGCAATAGAACAGTAGAGGACATCGCTGTACTAACGTTGCCTAGTTAGTACAGCAGCTCCTCTTGAGCTGTCAGGTTTTTTTTTGTTCAGCCTTGCTGAGTTGAAAAAAAAAAAAATACCAGTGTGTACTAGGCCTAAGCTCCTTGAGTGCAGGGACTAAATGTGAAAGTACAATATATATATATATATATATGTAAAGCGCTGCATAAATTGACAGAGCCTGTAATAAATAAATTGCGTAGGGCAGCTATTCCAGCGCAGCTCCACTGCACCCCAAGACAACACAAAATGTCTGGTCTCTAGTGTGGCCGGTTCACACCACTGTGTTGGGTAGTGTGTGCTGAAAAAGTACTTTGTGCAGGACTTTTTTTTCCAGCGCAGAGCAGGTTACTGTATGCCAACCAATAGAACTTTATGAAATGTCATGGTGGGACATTTTGATAAAGTTTATTCAATTACTTCAATACCGGGCACTTTCCCCCCCTTCCTGCTCAGACCAATTTTCAGCTTTCAGAGCTGTCGCACTTTGAATGACAATTGCGCGGTCATGCAACACTGTACACAAACTAAATTTTTATCATTTTTTCCCCACAAATAAAGCTTTCTTTTGGAAGTATTTGATCACCACTGGGTTTCTTATTTTTTGCGCTACAAATAAAAAAAGTCCTAAAATTTTGAGAGAAAAAAATGTTCTCTTTGTTTCTGTTACAATACTTTGTAAATAAGTTTTTTCCTTCACTGACGGGCACTGATAAGGCAGTACTGATTGGCACAGATGATGAGGCACTTAATATGCAGCACTGATGGGCACAGTTAGGTGGCACTGATAAGCAGTACTGATGTGCACAGTTAGGTGGCACTGATGGGCACTCATAGGCAGCAACAAACAAATGGCCCCTGCCCCCACCTATAACTGGCCTTCACAGCAAGGAACACATGGAAGGGCAAACACAAAAAAGACAAAAAAAGAACATTCCATAGCTCAACTCACCAACCAGTCTGCCAACTGACCAAATGAACCCGTCCAACAGTCCGCGTTAAAAACAGGGGTTTAGTTAGCACACATTTGCAAACGCATGCATAAGCTGCAAGGCCTCTTCACGGCACCCTGTGTATGCTTGCAGTCCTAACTCTACTGAATTTATAAGCGTCTCCACAATGGAAGCACATGCATTAAATGGATAGATGTCCCTGGGGACACACTGTACACCTTTGCTGCCACTGTCCTCTTGCTGGGTGTCCAGCGTGCGCCTCTTCCTTTAAATTGGGCTGCCTCCAGGCCCACCTGCCCCTCATCTATCCATTTAATGCATGTGTTTCCACTGTGGAGACGTTTAGAGATTCAGTAGTGTTAGGACTGCAAGCATACACAGGGTGCCGTGAAGAGGCCTTGCAGCTTATGCATGCGTTTGCAAACGCATGCTAACTAAACCCCTGTTTTTAACGCAGACTGTTGGACAGGTTCATTTGGTCAGTTAGCAGACTGGTTGGTGAGTTGAGCTATGGAATGTTCTGTTTTTGTCTTCCACTCATAGGCAGCACTGATGGCCACTGACAGGTGGCACTGGTGGGCTTTTTAAGGCGGCACTGATAGATGACACTTTTAGGCAGCACTGATCAGGAGGCACTGGCAAGCATCACTGATGAGCACAGAGTGCCATCCCTAATGGGCACTGATTGGCATACCTGGTGTTCCTGGGTGGGCATCCTCGATGGGTCTGCACCGATAATCAATGTGCTGATTATCATCATCAGTGTTGAAAAGATAGAGTGAAAAGATAGAATAAAATATTTACAAAAATGTGAGGAGTTTACTCACTTTTGTGAGATATATATATCTATATATCTATATATATAGATATATATATATAGATAGATATATATCTATATATATATATATCTATATATCTATCTATATAGATATATAGATATATATCTATATATATATATATCTATATATCTATCTATATAGATATATATCTATCTATATCTATATACATATATATATATATATATATATATATATATATATATATATATATCTCTCTATATCTATAGAGAGATATATATATATAGATATAGATATAGATATATATATCTATATATAGATATATATCTATATATCGATATATAGATATATCTATATAGATATAGATATATATCTATATCTATATCTATATCTATATCTATATAGATATAGATCTATATCTATATCTATATAGATATAGATATATATATCTATATATATATATATATATAGGGGTCCTGAGTCATTTTCTAGCAAAAAAAATGATGGTTTTTACATGTAGGAGAGAAATGTCAAAATTGGCCTGGGCTGGAAGTAAAGTAAATTTTCCTTTGGAAATACCTTCACATACTTCTCTCAGTGTAAATGTGTATTTCCTGGCATCTGACTCCGGTGTTCTGTGTTGGCAGAGATGAGTAGTGGCCACACCCCTAATTACATGCACCCTTATACAGCTTAGTATAAGGAATGTTTTTTACCAGGTCAGTTAGATTACGCTGTGATCTAGACACACTGCTATAAGGAGAGTTGTCAGTACAAGGTCTGCATCACCGAGTATCTATTTCTAGGACTTCAATTGGGCTTTAATAAGCATGCAGCTGCAGTGTACATTTTAATCTCTGTAGCTATGGCAAATTTATTCCAATATCTGTACTGTCCACACAGCATGAAAAATAAAGAGAACTTCCTTTTTATAGCTAAAGAAGGAAATAATTCCAATTATCGCCACCAGCGCCCCACAGGTGGAAAGCTCTGTAATTTTGCTGCTGACAATTTTCTACCCAACTAGCAATTCAGCGTTAAAGTTGCGAACCGGCGCTCGGTGTCACATAGCGTGCTGTACCTCTAATTACTGAGCTGTAAATAAACCTACAGCGTGGATCGATCAGTGGCGTGCGCCCGTTACAGTCGCACAAAAGTGAAGCGAGCGCAGGAGTGTCACCTACAATGACAATCACTGAGACCATTCTCTGCTCAGGGTCTGGCAGGACAGCGACCAATGTATAAAAAAGCTGCAATTGCTGCAAGCCTTGGTGAAAAATTAGGTGAGAAGGGCATTTCTCCTTCTACATCCCGCCTGGTGTCACCACCGCGGCGGGCGGGAAAGCTCCATATATTGCTCCAAGCCCTGAGCTCAGAACAAACATCCACGGTAGATTAATATTCATCGCCGGCGCTCTCAGAAATAATAAGACTTTGGGAGCGGGCTCTTATTCCTAACAAAGAGAAATCTTCTGTGTGGCAGAACCAAAATGCCAGCTTGTCATAAACATATTTTTATTTTAAACGCGCCGTCAGGATCGTACAAAGCACTAGGCATCTGTTAAAAGCCCATTTGTCGTTTTATGAGTGCTGGAGCAGACTTTTTTTCCCCCCCTATCTTAGGAGGGAGGTAATGAAGTGTGCCAAAATGAATGTATGAAAAGGCAGAAGAATTGATTAAAGGGATGTTTGCTTTTAAAGCGCAGGGCCTATAATTACAGCATGAAACTTGGCCCAATTAAAGTTTAAGGTTGGCAAACTATAAAAGGTGTAGAGAAAAAAAAAACATGCGTTCTCCCCTTCTGTATTCTATGAACTGCGTGCAGGTATGCCCCGATGTGGGGGTGTGCTGCCCTCTTCACAACTGTTTTCCATTACATTAAAAGCAGTATTAACCACTTGCCTACCGGGCACTTAAACCCCCTTCCTGCCCATGATAATTTTCAGCTTTCAGCGCTGTCGCACTTTGAATGACAATTGCGCGGTCATGCAACACTGTACCCAAATTACATTTTTATCATTTTTTTCACAAAATAGAGCTTTCTTTTGGTGGTATTTAATCACTGCTGGGTTTTTATTTCTTGCTAAAAAAATAAAAAAAATAAAACTCAGAAAATAAAAAAAAAAAAAAGAAAAAGTTTCATAGTTTGTTATAAAATTTTGAAAACAGGTAATTTTTCTCCTACATTGATGGGCAGTGATGAGGTGGCACTGATGGGCGACACTGATAGTCAGCACTGATCGGTGGCACTGGTGGGCATTGATAGGTGGCACTGATGGGCACAGACAAGGCAGCAGCGGCTCTTTGTGTTAGAGACAAATGTCCCTTTGACAGTAGCTGGTGATCGGCATTTTTTTTTCCCCTCACGCTGTGAGCGTGAGAAAAAAAAAAAAAGAGAAGATTACAGATCTTCTGTTTACATCACGTGATCAGCTGTCATTGGCTGACAGCTAATCACGTGGTAAGGGGCCAGGATCGAATGACGGATACAGTGCGGGCCGGGAAGTGGTTAAAGTGTTATTAAACCCACAACAGTAAAATCAGTCTGTATATGCATGAACTTAAGGGGTTAATGCTCTAGGAGGCACTCTGCACATGCTGTTTGGTGTGTATTGCTAGAGAGTTTTTTTTGGGGGGGGGGGGGGGTGCATGTGATCGGCACAGGAGCAAATAAGAATTTTCAGAAGATCAGGGGTCATGCAGCCTCATAGGAGAATGAAAACTCCTCCTACAAGCTTTAACCGGACACTGATAGAAGTCACAAGACCGCTATATGCTACTGATAAGAAAAGGTATTTAGCAGTTTATATTTACTGGAATAATTGCATTTCCATGTTCTGTGTACTGTGGGTGACCAGATATAGTGAATTCAGGGTCCAGGGTTTAGTAACACTTTAAACCCGAAAAGCAGACATTTATTATATTGCAGCTTACCAATTAGATGTGGTGACTGCGTTTTCTTTTTTAGGCTTTCTTTCTTCTAGTTTCACCTTGTGATCTGGCCAGTAAATCCCTTGTTTTTCAAAAGGACAAGCTCTCTTCCAGATGTATTAGTTATATGGATGAGACAAACCATTCAAAAATGGCCGAGGTGCTTACAATGATCAGCTTCTTTTTTTTTTTTTTTTTAGGTAAAACCTTTACACAAAAAACTGCTGTAACTGCTTATAAAGTGTTAGCTGGAGTTTGGCTTTAGTTTGTTTTAGGGATGCACAGATACCCTTTTGTTTATTGGCGAGTACTAGTAACGATATTAGTATAGGTCAAGCACTCGCCCGATACCAAGTGTCGATACTTTGCGGTGCGTTCCTGTCCGAATCGCATGTAGGTTTCCCGCACCGCTCCTGTGTGAACCCAGGCTTGTCATAGTGATTTTGAGCAGTGCGGGAAACCTTTCTGCATGACAGGTTTGGGCTCTTCCTGCCTCTCCCATGGCTCAGCCCCACTGCACCTGTACCCCAAGACAAGGCAAAATGTCTCATCCCCAGTGTGGCCGGTTCACACCATTATGCTGCAGTAGTGTGTGCTGAAAACTGTGTGCAGTACTTTTTTTTCTAGTGCAGAGCAGGTCACTGTATGTGGCCAGCCAATAGAACGGTCATGTCATTGTGTGACAACATTGTGCTGGTCTGGCCGTACCACACCACATACCAGCCGCTGCGTTACAATGGACCCTGAGGGAGGGTGTAACTTCTTTTAGTATTTACCATTTGTGTTCCACTGGGAAGATTTTGAGCAGTGCGGGAAACCTCCCTGCATGACGGGATTGGGCTCCTCCTGCCTCTTCCATGGCTTTGTTCCCCGTATCTCCAGCGACTCTCTCCCCCCATCCTGCAGCAGTTCCAACCATCCACTGGACCCCCTCCCCATCCCTGCTGTACCAGATTGCCATAATCCCCGCTGTCAGACACGTCACTGGTCCGGGGATGTGAAATCCCTGCGGCTTTCTCTCCTCTCCTTGCAGTGCTGACAGTATTGGCTAGACGGCTTCTGATTGGTCGGCCCCATCCATTCGATGGTGCTGGCCAAAAAGAATCCCTCCAGTCTGTACTGTCAGGCTGGGCAGAGAGAGCCGCTTGAGATGCGGGGAACAAAACCATGGGAGAGGTAGGAGGAGCCCAAGTCACAGACGTCCACAGTCGGATCGGGAGCTGGAGAAACCCGTCATGCAGGGAGGTTTCCCGCACCGCTCTTGTGTGAACTCAAAAGCTCAAAATCACAGACAAGCCTGGGCTCACACAGGAGAGCAGGAGAGGTGCAGGGAACTGCATGCGATTTGGGCAGAAATCGCGACGCATTCCTGTTTAAATCGCATGCAATTCTTTGCAGCCCGATTTGCGCCTATTCATTTTGTATGGACGCAAATCACACCACACAAGGTATCAGTTTTGGGTATCAGTAACATTTTCACCGAGTACTCCGTGAAAATACTTGGTCTCGCGATCGGTACCAATTATCGGTATCGTTGCATCCCTAGTTTGTTAGTGTATCTAAATCAGCTAGTACATCTACCATCCCCTCCTCCCAGATTAACAATGCTGCTGTCCGAAGGTGTCCCCTGTGCTCCTTTCTCAGAGTGGAGGCGCTCTAAGGCCCCTTTCACACTGGGGCGGTTTGCAGGGTGCTATTGCGCTAATAATAGCGCCCTGCAAACCGACCCGAAACAGCCGCTGCTGTCTTCAACAGTGTGAAAGCCCCGAGGGCTTTCTCACTGAGCGGTGCGCTAGCAGAATGGGAAGAAAAGTCTGCTAGCAGCATCTTCGGAGCGGTGAAGGAGCGGTGTATACACCGCTCCTTCAACGCTCCTGCCCATTGAAATCAATGGGCAGCGCGGCTATACCGCCGGCAAAGGCCTCTGCAGAGGCACTTTGCGGTGGTTTTTTAACCCTTTCTCGGCCGCTAGCGGGGGGGGGGTAAAACCCCCCCGCGATAGCGGCCAAATACCGACGGTAAAGCGAAGCTTACAATAGCGGCGCTTTACCGCAGACGCCTCCCCAGTGTGAAAGGGGCCTAATACAGGAGGTGTGTTACTGGCCAGATCACCAGGTGAAAACAGAGGGGGGGGGGGGGAAGCCAAAGAAAAGAAAACTAATGCAACCACCACATCTAATGATTGGTAAGCTGCAGTATATTACGTTTTTGGTTTAGGGCTTAATACTGATCATAAGAATAATACAGGTGGGGCCGCCATTCATGAACTTAGAAGGAACGGACACAGTTTTGCCAGTGTTTAAAGGAAATAATGGCTTTACCATGTCTACCAAATGTGCCTCAAATATAAATGTATCCCATTTATGACAAAAATAAACACACTACAAATAGCACAAACATAGGGGGTTGTATCTTCTGAGAACTAACCTGATGTAAAATATGTCTAAAGAGCTGATCACATTAAGATAAGTCAGGTAGAAGCTGTGAGAATCAGGAGGCGATTGTGTGCAGAGCGGCAGGGACGTGATAAGGCACAACAAACAGGCCTTTTATATATATGGGGAAAGGAGTTGCAGCAACTTAAAATAAAAAATAAAAAAAAATCAGGAATTACGCTCAGCAGGGCCTCTGTAATGGTAAGGGAGAAAGTTTTTGGTTCTGAGCGAGTTTTAAATAGTGGCTGATTACACAGGGCCATGGGGGCAACACGGAGATCTTTGGTGGTGGTGCTCCTTTAAGCCTTGGTTGGCTGCTCAGCAACCAAATCATTTCTGAATCAGTGAACTGTGTGGAAACACAAGAGAACTGGTCAAAAATGTAAAAAATGAAAAAAAAAAAAAAAAAACTCAATATGTGTTTTAGTGGGAAATGCTTGAAAAAATAAAAATAAAAATTCCCTAGGTATGCAGAGAAAACCCTTGCTGGCATACATTTTTTTTTTAGGTGCGCCTCAGTTCAATAGTTGCTGTGCTCCATTCATGTTACTACAATTCTATATATTTCTCCTGCAATGTTATAGGGCGTACACACGGTCGGACTTTGTTCGGACATTCCGACAACAAAATCCTAGGATTTTTTCCGATGGATGTTGGCTCAAACTTGTCTTGCATACACACGGTCACACAAAGTTGTCGGAAAATCCGATCGTTTTAAACGCGGTGACATAAAACACGTACGTCGGGACTATAAACGGGGCAGTAGCCAATAGCTTTCATCTCTTTATTTATTCTGAGCATGCGTGGCACTTTGTCCGTCGGATTTGTGTACACACGATCGGAATTTCCGACAACGGATTTTGTTGTCGGAAAATTTTATCTCCTGCTCTCCAACTTTGTGTGTCGGAAAATCCGATGGAAAATGTCCGATGGAGCCCACACACGGTCGGAATTTCCGACAACACGCTCCGATCGGACATTTTCCATCGGAAAATCCGACCGTGTGTACGGGGCATTAGAGTTGCACGATTTTGGCTTAAATGAGAATCACAATTTTTTTGCTCAGAATAAAGATCACGATTCTTGTGGCGTGACATCATCTTTCACATTATACAAAAAAATTGGGCTAACTTTACTGTTTAGTTTTTATTTCATTCATTAAAGTGTATTTTTTCAAAATAAAATTGCGTTTGAAAGACCGATGTCCAAATACAGTGTGACATAAAATATTGCAAAAACCACCATTTTATTCTCTAGGGTCTCTGCTACAGTAAAAAAAAAAAATAGAAGATAGATAGATAGATAGATAGATAGATAGATAGATAGATAGATAGATAGATAGATAGATAGATAGATAGATAGATCTATATATATGGGTTCTAAGTAATTTTCTAGCAATAAATATTGATTTCAACTTGCAAGCAGCAAGTGCCAGAAAAAGGTTTAGTCTTTAAGTGGTTAAACTGACCTCATCTACAGACAGAAGTTAATTCCTTTGATCTTCCTTTGATCATTCCTTTGATCTAAGAAGAAATGTTACTTTGTTTATACTTATTTGAGATGAGAAAATTATCTGTATCAAGCCACAGAGCTGTCCTGTGGATACAGCAGCAGTGTAAAGTGTTGCGTCCTATAGATTTTGGAATATTGAAAGAGAAATGGGGCTTGGACTTTTTAGGCACAGCTCTTCTACTATATCAGAGACGTTTGGTTACTGGCTGCCTTGGATGCAGATATTATAGCTCACTTTCATGTATATATGTTATAAAATATTACATAATTGTTGACTGTGCCTAAAAAGTCCAAGTCCCATTTCTACTTATTTGAGATGTTGTCATAAAACTTGGCAGGTTGCCCATTTTTTTTTTTTTTCCAGCTGTGAGAACTCTCTGCACTTGTTAGAAAGAATCCTAAAATGCGGTTTTGTTGATCGGGAAGGGAAAAGAATCGAGATTTTCGATTCTTAACGATTAATCGTGCAGCTTTATGCAATGTCAAAGAAAAAGATCCATAAGCCGCACATCATGAAGCAGAACAAGGTGCATGAAGTGAGATGAATGGCAGCCTCAGCCCGGAATCCCCTCAAACGCGTTTTCCTCCGCCCCTTGGAGAGAAACGCATTGGGAGCGGTGGGCTGGCTGGTGCCCGGCAACTATTCAGATGACTAAAATACGAATAAAATTCAATCGGCATTTTAGTCAAAAGACTAAGACTAAAATTAAATCGAAATTTGCTTTTAAGATTAACACTGGCCGACACAGCTGTCTTCCCTTGTGATCAGTACTCTTAACTGTATAGGAGTGTCCTCGCTGGGAGCTGGGATGCCCGATGTATATAGAAGCAGATCTAGAGATAATGTCACACGTCAGGGGTGGATAAAAAAGCATAGCAACGCGTTTCATTGCCACCAGCTTCTGTTCTAAGCCTACCCCCTCCTCTGCAAGGTGAGCGCTTATAACAGAGGGTCTACAAGGCTCTGCTACAACGCACTTGCAAAAAAAAAAAAACTCATTAAAAAACATGGCACTTGCACTTATTTTTATACCTTGGGTAGTGTGAATAAACCTGTCACATTTTAGAACATTTGCCTATTGCAGCTGCAAGAAGTCTAATTCCTTGTTCTTAACTGTTACCTATATAGCGTTTAAGAGAATTGTATCCTCGGAACACTGTGTTCATAATAATTGTCCTAAAAAGTGACTTGCATTGATTTTGGCTATGTACCAATAAAATACAGATCCATAGTAAAGGCTGATCTGCCTGCCTTTTGTCTTTGAAAGAGAAGTTTGTTTTTTTTCCCTCCATCATACTTACCTAGGTGGATGCAGCATGGGTCCGATGCTGCATCTGTCCCCAGGCGCCTCTACACTGAGAACAGAGCGATTGAACATCACTGATCGCTCGATTTTCACAGCTCTGTGAGCAGAGAGCTGCAGACTGTCAGTCACAGCTCTCTGCTCTTCTTCCCCCTCGCTCTTTGGAGCGCTGAGCTGTGGAGGGGCAGGGAACGGTCGTCTCAGGCTCTCAACAGCTCGCTGAGAGACTGAGTGGGGTGTCAGTCCAGGCACCTGGCGGATCCAGATTCCCAGAGTCGGGATGACGCGGTTCCTGGACTGACATTGGTGACATCAGCAGAGAGCGGACTTCAGTCTGCTCTCTGCTGAAAACGGGTCACAGGAGTGCAAAACAAATTGCACTCCTGTGATCCATAGAAGAAGCTTTGGCTATACTTCTCCTTTAAGTCATGCTATGCAGTTTTTGACACCTTTTCGCGAAGTGGCAAACTGCCAAATGATCAAAATAAAACTTCATAAGTAATTCAATCATCAATACATGGAACAAGCAAGCAAAGTCAATACACTGATTGAATTAAAGCATAATTCCACCGAAAAATGGAACTTCCGCTTTAAGCGATGGTGACCCCCTGACATGCCACATTTGCCACTGGGCGGGAACTAGTTTTTACTGGCACCCAGCTCCCACTATCTCCTCTGGCCTCGCGGCGCCAGAAGGAAGGTTACCTCTCCCCCCTCCCTCACTGCAATCTTCTGGGACATGTCACAGGTCCCAGAAGATTGTACGGCCATTGACAGCAAAGCCACAGCCGGGCGCCCACACAGTTAGAATGCCGGCACCGTGGAGAGGAGGGGGAGAGGAGCAGGGCTTTGTACACCCGCATCGCTGGACCATGGGACAGGTGAGTTATTAACCAAAGTCAGCAGCTACACTTTTTGTAGCTGCTGACTTTTAAATGGGTGGAACTCCGCTTTAAGGATCGCCTGCAGATGCTTATTCATGAATAAGTTGTTAGAAAAGTATTTTTTGTTGTATATATGTTATTACAGTGCCTTGAAAAAGTATTCATACCCCTTGAAATTTTCCACATTTTGTCATCTTACAACCAAAAATGTAAATGTATTTTATTAGGATTTTATGTGAAAGACCAACACAAAGTGGCACAGAAATTGTGAAGTAGAAGGAAAATGATAAATGGTTTTCAATTTTTTTTATAAACAAATATGTGAAAAGTGTGGTGTACATTTGTATTCAGCCCCCCCTGAGTCAATACTTTGTAGAACCCCTTTAGCTGCAATTACAGCTGCAAGTCTTTTTGGGGATGTCTCTAGAGTGAAAATGTTTCCCATTCTTCTTTGAAAATAGCTCAAGCTCTGTCAGATTGGATGGAGAGTGTCTGTGAACAGCAATTTTCAAGTCTTGCCACAGATTCTCAGATGGATTTAGGTCTGGACTTTGACTGGCCATTCTAACACATGAATAGGCTTTGATCTAAACCATTCCATTGTAGCTCTGGCTGTATGCCCCAGTCTCAAGTCTTTTGCAGACTCTAACAGGTTTTCTTCTAAGATTTCTCTGTATTTGGCTCCATCCATCTTCCAATCAACTCTGACCAGCTTCCCTGTCCCTGCTGAAGAAAAGCATCCCCACATGATACTGCCACCACCATGCTTTACGGTGGGGATGGTGTGTTCAGGGTGATATGCAGTGTTCGTTTTCTGCCACATATAGCATTTTGGTTTTAGGCCAAAAACTTAGGTCTCATCTGACCAGAGCACCTTCTTCCACATGTTTGCTGTGTCCCCCACATGGCTTCTCTCAAACTGCAAACAGGACTTCTTATGGCTTTCTTTCAACAATGTCTTTCTTCTTGCCACTCGTCCATAAAGGCCAGATTTGTGGAGAGCACGACTAATAGTTGTCCTGTGGACAGATTTTCCCACCTGAGCTGTGAATCTCTGGAGCTCCTCAAAGTTACCATGGACCTCTTGGCTGCTTCTCTGATTAATGCTCTCCTTGCCCGGCCTGTCAGTTTAGGTGGACGGCCATGTGTTGGTAGGTTTGCAGCTGTGCCATACTCTTTCCACTTTGGGATGATGGATTGTACAATGCTCTGGGAAATGTTCAAAGCTAGGGATATTTTTTTTAACCTAACATTGCTGTAAACTTCTCCACAACTTTATCCCTGACCTGTCTGGTGTGTTCCTTGGCCTTCATGATGCTGTTTGTTCACTAAGGTTTTCTAACAAACCTCTGAGGGCTACACAGAACAGCTGTATTTATACTGAGATTAAAATTACATACAGGTGGTCTCTATTTTATAATTATGTGACTTCTAAAGGCAATTGGTTCCACTAGATTTTAGTTAGGGGTATCAGAGTAAAGGGGGCTGAATACAAATGCACACCACACTTTTCAAATATTTATTTGTAAAAAAAAAAAAAAAAAAAATTGAAAACCATTTATCATTTTCTTTCCACTTCACAATTATGTGCCACTTTGTGTTGGTCCATCACAAAAACTCCCAATAAAATAAATTTAGGTTTTTGGTTGTAACATGACAAAATGTGGAAATTTCGTAGGGGAATATATACATTTTCAAGGCACTGTATATGTTAGTAGTTTTGTCAATTTTGTATTTGTTTAAATTATAAAATTCCTCCTGAGGAAGACACGAAACATGTTGAGAAGGATGGTGAAACTCCCTGTGAAATATACAGTACATAGAGACATCCGTGATTGAGTGTTACTGAACATTAGTGATATTGGAGTTCTCCTTTCTGTTATATGGGTGTCTATGCATATTTTATTGTGTCCTGATGTTTTTAAGATGGTCGTTCAGTACATTTATATTTTAAGTTATATTGTAGTGATCTGTGGGGTGCCTATAAAGTCCTGAAACCTTTCTAATAAATTTGTATCCAGTAACATGGTATGTGGCACCCCTAGTACAATTACTTCCATCCCACATGAATGTTGACAATTCCCACCAGTCTAAAAATTCATATCCGTGTATGCTACAAGGGTCACTCCCGATGGAACCTTGACGAAATGTGTTGGCTAGAGCATCTTATATCACTTTTGGCTACCTTATTTTCAATCCGTGGAAAGCAGGAGCATCTTGGATACATGTTTTTGCCCGTTAGCTTGTAAACTAAAAGCCACACATTGTAAGTGCATTTTTACCCTTTTTTATCTGTAATAAATGGTATAACACTATTGGAGGCTGCGCCTCTGGTTCCTTTTCATATGCCCTGGTGTGGAGGAGGAAAGGGGAAGGAAGAAATAAATACCTTGGAGTGAATCCCCAAAGGGGAAAACAGACACATTTTGGGACCAAGTTAGGAGCAAATACAGTGGATAAAAGTGCTTAGAGACCCACTTATGAAAATATGTATGTGGGGGCAGAGGTGACAGCTGGTGGTGGAGGGAAGGAGGAGGCAACACGTAGAAGTGACAGCTGGCCAGAGGGGAGGCCGGGTGCAGGGATGGCACCGGCCAGAGATGACAGCTGGCCAGAGGCGGCGATAGCACCCGCCAGAGAAGACAGCCCGCCGGAGGGAAGGAGGCAGCAGGGATGGCACCCGCCAGAGATCGCAGCCTGTCAAAGGGGAAGAGGCAGCGGGGATGGCACCTGCCAGAGATTGAAGCTGGCCAGAGGGGTAGAAAAGGCGTGAATGGCACCTGCCAGAGGAGACAGCCGGCTGGAGGTGAGGAGGAGGCGATCCACTCCCAAGTTAACATCCCTTCCAGTAACGGTTTCCAGTATCGGAGCATTTTCGCAAGATACTCACGAAAATACCAGCATCGGTGCAACCCTAGTTTATTTTATTTACCTCAACAAATCGCTTTAAGGGGGAGGTGCGTATGTTTGTTGCCAGCGGTTTAGACATTAATGGCTGTGTGTTGAGTTATTTTGAGGGGACGGCAAATTTACACTGTTATATAAGCTGTACACTCACTACTTTACATTGTAGC
Organism: Aquarana catesbeiana; assembly: GCF_042186555.1. Classification (NCBI taxonomy): domain Eukaryota; kingdom Metazoa; phylum Chordata; class Amphibia; order Anura; family Ranidae; genus Aquarana; species Aquarana catesbeiana. Next base: position 385,699,208 of record NC_133329.1, on the reverse strand, counting down.
AAAGTGTCATTTCTTCAGTGTTGTCACATGAAAAGATAGAATAAAATATATACAAAAATGTGAGGGGTGTACTCACATTTGTGAGGTACTGTATTTTTTAAAAATATATATGTTTAGGGTATGATGACTAACCATAAGGGAACTTGCACTTAGGGGTCTGTGAGGGAGGTGTATTGTAGCCACATCAACATATTTTCTATCTATTTTATTTATAACCCTCACACAGGAGATATAAAGTGGATATGTTCACTTTAATCTATATTACAAAGGTATCTTCCATATGGGAGCACCTTGGGCACTAAAATTGTTATTTTGTCATAAATTGCCTTTTTTTTCTAATGTACTTTGTTCACCTCTTAAATACACAATTTTGCTCCACTTATACGTGAATGTTTACATTAAACAGTTCCCGGCTAGCGCTGTAATAAAGGGAAGCAGTTTAATTCCAGCATTTAAACGAGATGCCTCTGTCAAATTAAAATCAGGCGATCAAGGAGATGCTTTTTGCACAAAGGCTGAAACCAATTACAAAGAGCCGACTTTAAATGTTTGAGATTATTGAACGTTGGTGTACAAACACAAGTCAACAGATTTGACAACGAGTGCTTGAAGTTGCTCATTTGTTCCCCCGCTGCTAATTTTGTAATATGATCCTTGAGGCAAATACACAACATAACAATGTGCTCGGCTAAGAAGATTAAAAAAAAAAAAAAAAAAAGCACACATACAAGAAAGTTTTACTACTGAACTATACAAAGTTACTGGAGTGTGCAAACTGGAAGTTCTGATTTCACTGGCTGCACCCCTGTTTAGGTTCAATGACTCAGAAAGTATTGAAGACGGCGGATCAGTATGATGGTGAGGCAACTAGAATCCTCAGCAAGAGAAGTCTATATGTTCCGCTCATGATTGATGTCCTTTAGCCACTTGCCAACCAGGCCTATTCTAACACTTCTCACATACATACAAAAATCTCCTTTTTTGCGCAAAAATGATTTAGAACCCTCAAAATGAGAGAGAGAAAGAGAGAGAAAGAGAGAGAAAGAGAGAGATATAATAGTATTTTTTACTTATCGTAAAATCCATTTCTCTGAAGTTCATTGACAGACACAGCCTTCATAACGATAGGGTTATATCGCCTCTATTAGGAGTAGGACTAGGCAGAACAAAAAGCAAACAAAGACCTGCCTACGCCCATGGGCCGTCCTTCAGTCAGTATATAACCCCCGCCCTGCTCTAGGTATTCAGTTTAGTAGCAAGCAGTAATAGAAGTATCGAAAGAACTCCATAGAGGGGTGGGTGCTGTGTCTGTCAATGAACTTCAGAGAAATGGATTTTACGGTAAGTAAAAAATCCTATTTTCTCATTCGTTCATTGACAGACACAGCCTTCATAACAATAGGGACGTCCCAAAGCAGTGCCAATATGAGGGGTGGGAAAATGAAAAATCCCAAGGCTAATACAAGAGCAAACCAGGTAACAGGAACTTCACCCAGGACAAGCTGGAACCCAACCTGAACGATACCCCTTCAAGAGGGAATAGATCCTCTACCCAGCGGCCTGCAAAAAAAACTTGCAGCCAAAAGAGGCATCCGCAGATGCTAACCTATTCACTTCGTAAACTTGTGAACATGTACACCGACGACCAGTAGTCGCCTTGCAAACTTGCACAATGGACGCATGATGACAGAAGGCTCAAGAAGCACTAAGCGCCCGAGAAGAAAGCGCCATAACAGGAAAGGAGGCACCCGATCCCTGACAAAACAGCCCTTCATCCAGAGAAGGGTCGCAGAAAAAAAACAGAACGCCCCCTCCTTGGCCCGTCCACAAATATCCCTTCAGGGCAGATAAGGCAAATTCCTTGGAGAGTGTTCCTTGGAACACCTCATGAACACCCGAGGAGTGGTGGACAGACCCAAATGGGCAACACCACACGCTCAAAATGCTCCGCACCCACAGCAAAACAGTGGAAGTGCTGGAGACGGGCACACAACAGAATGCGTAAGTAGCATTCGTGATGTCGATAGAAGTCAGAAAGTCCCCATGACAAAGGAGTGCCACCGCTGTGTGGACAGACTCCATCCTGAACTACTGTACCAACATAAAGCATGTACCATGCCCTCCATCCTGTAGACTGAACAGGTTTGAATAAAACCCGAAATCGATCTTAGCACGGGAACATCACATCCTACAGCAACAGGGCTTGCACAAAAGCTCCCCCCACCCCCACCCCCGCGGAGAAACGCCCTTGGAAGCAAAAACTTCCTTGGAGGAACACAGCCGGAAAACTATCTAGTAACCGGACCAGATCAAGACGCGACATGCTACCATTCAGGGTCGCTCCCCCAAAATACATGTCTCAGCACCACTGAGAAAACAGAGAGCTCAGCAACCAGGGTAACTGCGGCCAAGCGACCTAGCGGTCAACTGTAGCACCTCGACCAACAGGTCCGCCAATGCAGCAAAGACAGGGGGCCTCTGCTCCCCCTCCAGGTATGTCTGCTGGCCTTTAGAAGTCAGAGCATCCTCTATTGGAACTATGGCTGCCTTGAGCAGCCTAGAGATAGGAGGGTCCAATACTAGTGGCACAGTCCACTACTGAAGGGGGGACTCCCCAAAAGGGGTACCTTACAGCAAGTGTTCTTGGAAACACCAAAGACATTTTGGACACTCCCAGTCCTCATGGACAAATTTGTCTGAATAAGAGGGAGAAGGGAACGCGTTGGCTGTGCAAAACAAAGGGATACAGGCCCTCCGCCGCAGCCACCGCTGCACCATCTTAAAAAGGTTCCCACACAGATACAATAAGTGTGAAAACCAGCGCCCGTCAACCGTGGCCCCGCACAGTAAGACAGCCCAAAGCCACTCCACAGAACCGGGGCCCTTCACAGGGGCACAGACCTGGGTCCCCTTACAGGGAGGACAGACCCGGGTCCCCTCACAGGGGACACCAACCGTGGCCCCTCACAGGGGGCACAACGGTGGTCCCTCACAGGGGGCACAAACTGGAGCCCCCTCACAGGGCCAACAGACCGGAGCCCCCTCACAGGGCCAACAGACCGGAGCCCCCTCACAGGGGGCACAGACCGGAGCCCCCTCACAGGGGGCACAGACCGGAGCCCCCTCACAGGGGGCACAGACCGGAGCCCCCTCACAGGGGGCACAGACCGGAGCCCCCTCACAGGGGGCACAGACCGGAGCCCCCTCACAGGGGGCACAGACCAGAGCCCCCTCACAGGGGGCACAGACCAGAGCCCCCTCACAGGGGGCACAGACCAGAGCCCCCTCACAGGGGGCACAGACCAGAGCCCCCTCACAGGGGACACAGACCAGAGCCCCCTCACAGGGGACACAGACCAGAGCCCCCTCACAGGGGACACAGCTTGGAGCCCCCTCACAGGGGACACAGCTTGGAGCCCCCTCACAGGGGACACAGCTTGGAGCCCCCTCACAGGGGACACAGCTTGGAGCCCCCTCACAGAGGACACAGCTTGGAGCCCCCTCACAGAGGACACAGCTTGGAGCCCACTCACAGAGGACACAGCTTGGAGCCCACTCACAGAGGACACAGACCGTGGCCCCTCAAAGGGGACACAGACCGTGGCTCCTCACAGGAGACACAACCGTGGCCCCCCACAGGAGACACAACCGTGGCCCCCCACAGGAGACACAACCGTGGCCCCTCACAGGGAACACAATGTGGCCCCTCACAGGGGACACAAACCGTGGCCCCTCACAGGGGACACAAACCGTGGCCCCTCACAGGGGACACAAACCGTGGCCCTTCAGAGGGGGCACAAACCGTGGCCCCTCACAGGGGACACAAAATCTGGCCCCTCACAGGAGCCACACACCGTAGCCCCTCACAGGGGACACAAAATGTGACCCATCACAGGAGCCACAAACCGTGGCCCCTCACAGGGGGCACAAACCGTGGCCCCTCACAGGGCGCACAAACTGTGGCCTAGGGGGCACAACCGTGGCCCCTCACAGGGGCACGAACCGTGGCCCCTCACCTAAGGGGCACAGACCTTCGCAGCGCCACCCCTCAGGAAGGGGGGGCTGCCACGAGAGCTAGCAAGCTGCCGAAGCTGCGGCCTAGCAGGCCGCAAAAGCCACGGCCTAGCAGGCCGCAAAAGCCACGGCCTAAATTTTTGAACCGCCCGCCGCGAGTACGAGGCCCGCGGGGAGACTGTGGTAGGCCGCAAAAGCTGCGGCCTAAATTTCTGCCCACCCGCCGTGAGCACGCAGCCCGCGAGGGGACCATGGTAGGCCGCAAATGCTGCGGCCTAAATTTCTGGCTGCCTGGCATGAGCACGTGGCCCGCGGGGGGGACCAGGCTGACCCTGAGCCATGGCCGGTAGCCCTGCCGGTGGGCCGCAAAGCCGCAGCCTAAATTTTTGCCCACCAGCCGCGAGTGGGGGCCAAGCTGGTAGGCCTAAATTAGCCCCAGGACCCCGAAACACCCTCCTTACAGGCCTCATCCCAGATACCCCCCAATCTAAAACCCAAAGGTGGAAAACAGGGGCCGTGTGTCCCTAAAAGTCCCTAGGCCAGAAGCCTGGACCTCACCTGGGAAAGAGGGGGGGCGGAGAAGAACCCCAGAGGGACCGACCACCCCAGGGAGTATCCGCGCCCCCCACCTCTCCAGGGAAGGAGAGGCGGGAGACCCCTTACCGCTCCAGCGAAGTGCACGGGTAACTGTCCCAGACAGATCCTCCTCGCCTGGGGGGGTGGAGGAGAACCCCAGAGGGACCAACCACCCCAGGGAGTTCCCACGCCCCCCACGTCTCCAGAGAAAGAGGCGGAGGCCCCTTACTTAACGCTCGAGCGAAGTGCGAGGGTAACGCTCCCTTTCCACAGACAGATCCACCTCCCGCCTAGAAGGAGTGGCTGTTGGCCATGGCGACACTGTGATCCAGACAGCAGTAGCCCGGTTATATGTGTCCCTGCGAGACTCAATCTCGCCGGCCGCCCCGGTCCAGAATGGGGCTTGTTGAGGCCGACCCAGCGCGAAGCTAAGGTCTGCGCGCGCTCGATGGCCAGGCTGGGGAGACTACAGGATCTAGATCATCCAGCCTGTCATCAAGCCCAGCAGTTGATTGCGTGTGAGACTTACATAAACAAACATGGGGGGAAGGGAAACGTTACTTTTTTTATCATTTATTAATTTTTTTTTTTTTACACTATCTATTTATTTTTTTGTACTAAAGTGGATGTAAACCCTCGCATATACCCAGTGAAGTGAACTCAGATGATACATGGAGATGAAACAAATCTCCCGACATAGCTTTTACATGTATATCTGCTGTCTTCAGCTTTATATATTCTTTAGAAAGTGCACATCCTGTTAGGAGATTTTCTCTTCCTGGTTAGCACTGCAGTGAAGCCTGGGCATACAGCCAAGACAGCTGATTGGAGGAAAGGCACACACCTTCTCTCCTCTTAGGTAGAGACTTTCATTTCTGTTAGTTGAACCATTCAGCTTTCTGCTATCTATTTATAGCATCCTCCCCAACACAAAACTCCCTAACATAAAAGCTGCTTTTATCATATGTGACGAGAACTTGTCAGAAGTTATCAGGCCGATAACAAAAGAATGGAGCAGGAGACAGCTACTGGACATAGAGATAAGAAAACACTGCAGATATATGTGCCCAGCTCACATTTCATGAATCAGGTTTTACATCCACTTTAACTTTATTGCTATCACAAAGGAACAATAAACATTATGCATGGGCTGTGACAGGTCTTCTTTATGGCAAGATTTGGGGTCTTATAGACACAGATCGGTCTGATTGGCTGCTTTCCTGGCCACTAACAGTCAGGTAACCAGATGTGATGAAATCCTTATCACTTCCAGTTTCCGGGGTCACAGAGAGGGAGGAACAATGTAAGTTACTCTCTCTCTGCTGTGCAGCTGTCACCACCAGCCGCAGCGCTCCCAGGCTCTGCTATCGGATAGGAGAGCCCAGAAAAGGCGGTGACCACGGGAGGGGGCGGAGGGACTCCCTTCCACCACTCGCAGAAGTGATCAAGTGACCCACGATTTGTTTAGTGTGCTGCTCAGGCTCGATAACTATGGGGAGTAGTGTGAGTGATGCTGCAACCACTGCAGGAGTGCTAGCAAGGGATGGAGCTCATCCCAGCTCCTGTTGTCACCAGGAGAGATGAAAGATCCCCAGTGCCGCACATCCACGGAGTCCTATGGTGGTATGAGATGGACAACCTCTGCCTGGGCTCCCACAAGGCCACACCCGCAACCAGTTTTGCTCCCCCCAGAGCTTGATCATGAGGTTCAGCCACTCAAATAATTTCTGCATTACAGGGAATCGCCGTCTGAAAATTCTGATACCGGGATGATACCTGTAGCTGCAGGCATCATCCCGCTATAACCACTGCAAGCCGAGGACGTCATATGATGGGCTAAGTGTATCTATGTGTACACTTATTGTATATTAAAGGAGAAGTTTAGGGTAGTTAAAAAACATTCAGCTCCATGCTGCAGCATCGGTCTGATGCTGCAGCTGTCCCCTATTGGCTTTAAGCCAAGAACCGTTAGATCACATGACCGCTGATCGCACAGTTCTTGGTCTTCCCAGAGTAGAGAGCAGTGACCGTCCGCCCATGACTCCACCCCTTTGCCCTGCCCATGTAAACGGTGAAGGTGGCGGGGGGGGAGGGAGATGTTTGCGGCTCCTCACCACTATTTCTTTAGCCGTGGTCCACAGGCGAACACCTGCACCTATGGACCCGGCCTGAAGACAAATAGTGCCAGCACCGGCTTGCTTTCTAATGCCAGCCATGGTCTGCAGGTATAGGGATAGGCTAGGGCGTCATACAGACAGGCTAGGCCCTAGCCTGGGGGGGGGGGGGGGAAGAGAGATGGGAGAGGAAGGTGAGAGGGGGGAAGGGGGAAGAAGGTGCATAGCACAAAAGGGTGGGAACTGAGGGGGGGGTTATTCTGAGGGTCTCACTCACCAATTGTGTTCTCCCACATTCAGACTGGGGTCCCCCAGCGCTGTGGCAGCCATTGTTTGAAAACTGTCACCCAGCTGCCCACAGAAATCCTCTAACAGAACAGTACAATGCATTCAATGCAGGTGGCTGGAGTGTGGGCGGGGCTGGGCAGGTACAAATGGGAGGTGGAGTATCGGATTGGACAAGCAGCTGAGTGAGGGCGGGGTTAGGACAGTTGAGACAAAATACAGCCCGACTCCTGCACAAGCTGGCTTTCCCCGCTATTACTGTGTCACTATAACAGGCTGCTAGAGGCTGTGGAGCGCCAGAGATAGAGAGCTATAGCTGCTCTCGATCTCCACACTGTACAAGTCTGTCATGGTGCCTGGGGGAGAAGACACTACTCCCTCTGCTCTGCTGGCTCGTTTATCCTCATCCCTGGTTGGCTCATCCTCTGGCTTGTCACCCCGCAATAGAGCTCCAATCTGCTCAGTGCAGTAGGGTGTGAGATAGCAGCCAGCGGTGCGGGGTCACTGTGTCAGCAAGGATTTCTCCGACCCCTCCCATCCTAGCGCCCTAGGCGGCTGCCTGTCCCGCCTAATGGTGACGCCGGTCCTGCATGTTGCCCTCATATAAGCCGGCCTGTGGAAACAGTTTTACTTTTTCACAACCAATCAGCATTACGCCTGCCTTGAAAGTCAAAATCTGACTGTTGGCTATGAGGAAATGACTGCAGTTCCTACTGAGAATGCATTAAAGTGATTGTAAAGTCTCGTTTTTTTTTCCTATAGAAATAACAAAGGATGTTGCACTTACCCCCTCTGTGCAGTGGATTTGCACAGAGCAGCCCGGATCCTCCTCTTCTCAGGTCCCTCTTCTGTGCTTCTGGACCCTTCCTTCTGTTGAGTGCCCCCACAGCAGGCAGCTTGCTATGGGGGCACCAGAGCCGGGTCACAGCTCTCTGTATCCATTTAGACATGGAGCCGCGGCCCGCCCTGCCCCGTTCTCCTCTCTCCTGATTGTCTAGCCGACTTTGATTGACAGCAACGGGAGCCCATGGCGCCTCTGCTGTGTCTCAGCCAATCAGAAGGGAGAGTCTCGGACAGCTGAGATACACGTGGACATCGCTGGATAGAGAAGGGGCTCAGGTAAGTATTAGGGGGGCTGCTGCACACAGAAGGCTATTTATCTTAATGACTTTACAACCCCTTTAAAGTGAACTTGTGCTCATGCTCATAATAAATTTATTATAAAAATCTATATTGAGGAGTTGAACCTAATGGAAGATCTGGTATTGACGGCACAGCATAAACGAGAGGTGTACTCAAAAAAATTGGACTTTATGGACCATGTTTGTTTGTTGAATCCTGCTGGTTGTCCCACCCCCTGAGACACGCCTCTTTACCCCCACCCCCCCCTTTTTTTTTCTTATACCTTTTTGTCCCTACCCTTCCTTTAGCCTTTTCTTCTCACCCTCAGTCTTTTTTCTCTGTACACATAAAAATGTCAGTCTTCTTATGCGCAGAAGGTATGCACCAGGTGTGTCCTCCTGGCGACAGCCCTATGCTGGGGCTGCTAGCCGGGGTGCCTTAATAGTGCATTGGGCTACTCTTTGCCTATTTAGGATACCCCTTTCCCTCTTTGGTATGGAATGGAATCAACGTTGTCTATAAGCATATTTTTGTTCCTTGTCTGGCCTATGTTAATCCTTTCATTCCACTGACTTGTATCACAGTTATGGATATTAGACTTTGTTGGGAACATTTTGTACCTATGGTTAAGTTTTCTTATGTCTTAACACATGAGTAATGTGGAAACTGCCATCTTTTCTTAAATAATAAAATAAAAAAATAAAAAATAGTTAATGTTGATTGAGAGTGTTTAGTTCCAAGCAGTAAAAGCACTTATAAAGCCCCTCATTTATCTCTGTAGCTAGAAGAACTTTAGAGAAATGTTCAAAGTTCACAACACAGACACTGAAGTTGTAGCAGGCTGTCAGCCCTCTTTGTTGTGTGATCTTTGAGAATGAATAACTTTACGTTAAAAGCAGCTAGAGATTTCACCTCGAGGACCCAACCCCTCCACCCCTTCAATGGGAAACAGTAAAAATGTATTCTTCAAGGAGAATACATCATACATGGCTTGTGCCTTAAGAAGGCCAGAACTGCCCACAAAAGCCGACCTTCTCAAGGACATACACACTCTCGAACAGCAACATAAAGGGTCCCAAGCCGCTCAGACTTCGCAAATTCTCACAAATAAGTGAACCGAACTCTGACGCCTGTTAGACCAATCATATATGCGACACAAAGACTTCACCCGAAGAACCCTCTATGAATTCACCAATAAAAGTGGTACACAATTTGCCAGATGTATTAAAGTGTTACTAAACCCACAACAGTAAAATCAGTCTGTATATGCAGTAAAGCATGCTTGTTATACTCACTGTGGAACCTAAGCCCCGGTTCAAACAGGGGCGGCACGACTTGCAGGTCGCCTCACCTTACCACGGCGACTTGCAAAACGACTTCTGTATAGAAGTCTATGCAAGTCGCCCCAAGTCGCCCCCAAAGTAGTACAGGAACCTTTTTCTAAGTCGGAGCGACTTGTGTCGCTCCTATTAGAACGGTTCCATTGTACAGAACGGGAGGCGACTTGTCAGGCGGCTAGGTCGCCTGACAAGTCGCCCGTGTGAACCGGCTGTTAGGGGTTAATCTTCCGCATTGCGTAAAAAGGCTGTTTGATCCTGTCTTCTCTGTTCCTCTCTTCTTCCTTAGGTGCCTCGGGGGCACTCTGCACATGCTCAGTTGGGTGTGTATTGCTAGAGAGTTTTTTTTTATCTTGAGAGGGTGCATGTGATCAGCACAGGGCTAATCAGCACAGTCTAAACAAAGGGTCAGGGATAATGCAGCCTCAATCCAGATGTTAAAATATATGCCAAAATCATACCCAACTACCTTGGAGCACATTTCCCAGCTCAGATCCATCTCGATCAGGTGGGCTTCGTCCCACACCATGAGGCCAGGGGATAATACCATCAAGTCCCTTTCACTTATTTATCATGCGACTACTACCTGCTCCCCCTTGTGTCTTCTCACTGAGGATGCGGAGAAGGCCTATCCTGGCAATAGACATCTGTTACCTTAGACGCAAATTGGCATTCCATCCCCACTCTACAGCAAAACGATGGCTTTATATGACGCCCGTTTCTCGCATTTTGGTTAATGGTATCTCATCAGACCATGTCAATATTTATAACTGTACCCACCAAGGCTGTCCGCCATCACCCCATCTTTACATGCTGCCTATGGAGGACCTAGCAATCACCATTTGCAATAACCCCCCTATAAAATTCCTGAATGTCAACCAACATGAACATAAATTAGGTTAGTATGCAGACGATCTATTGCTCTGTAGCTCTAATCCTTGTGTAGCCTTTCCCACTTTATCTTCCGAATTTCAAAAATTTGGCCTGTAAAGTAATTTTAAAGCTAACTGAACTAAGCCTTAACATAACTAAAACTGAGGCACGGAACATCACCTTACCTCCCTCTGGCATGTCTGTACAACAACAGGCAATCCCCTTCTTGTGGCAAAAACAACCATCAAATACAGTACCTCTGTATTTATGTGCTGTGGCTTCTTTCTTTCCTCTTTGACCTAAACCACAAATCACTACTGACACAGATCTCTTTACCTGCAGCAATGGGCCCCCATGGTTTGGACTATACAAGACAGACATTTTGCCAAGAATCTTATATGTAAAAATTTGCCTTTGTGCAGGAGCTACCTGCAAGACCAGTCACTGCTGCTCTCTCTCCTTGTGCAGGGTGACTGGTCTTCTCTCCGCCCCTCCTGTAGTTTTCTAGAGGCAGCCTGTAGTGGGTGGAGACTGCTGGGTCCCTCCCACTGGCTCTGCTCTCTACACAGGCTATGTAAAGCACACATAGTTAGACCCCTTTCACACTGGGGCGCTTTGCAGGTGCTACAACGCTAAAAATAGCACCTGCAAAGCGCCCCGAAACAGCCGCTGCAGTCTCTCGAATGTGAAACCCCCGAGGGCTTTCACACTGGAGCGGTGTGCTGGCAGGACGCTGAAAAAAGTCCTGCTAGCAGTATCTTTGGAGTCTTTCACCGCTCCTGCCCATTGAAATCAACGGGGCAGCACGGCTATACCGCCAGCATTGCGCTGCTGCAGCGGCGCTTTGCGGGCGGTTTAACGCTTTTTTGACTGCTAGCGGGGGTTAAAACCACTAGCGGCCAAATGGCGCTAAATATAGCACCGCTTTACCGCCGACGCCGCCCCTGCCCCAGTGTGAAAGGGGCCTTATGATGTCGCCACTAGGTAATATCTGGGTTTGTAAAGGTATCTAGTGCACACAGTGTGGATTTCCATGGTCGCTTTAGGGGAATATATTTTGATTAAAATTTTTGTGCCCAAAGTTCAGCTTGATATCACCAACAAACAAATCACAAAAAATTAAAACAACAAAAACTGTAGCTGCTAACTTTTAATAAACAGTCATTCAGCTGCCCAGGGATACAGCCTTGTGCTCACCCAAGCCGGTTTCTTCACCGGTCCTCAGTCCCCGGCATCTTAAAGTAATTGTAAGGGTTCGTTTTTGGTTTTTTTTTAATAACAAACATGTCATACTTACCTCCACTGTACAGCTCGTTTTGCACAGAGTGGCCCCGAACCTTGTCTTCTTGGATGCCCCGGTGGCTCCTCCCAACATCAGATAACCCCCTAGGAGAAGCGCTCGGGGTTACCTTTCCAGAGGGCGCGCTCCCGAGTCCAGCATTCTGTGTCCATAGCCGTCTAATGTTGCGGGCCCCCCGGCGCCAGCGTCATTGGATTTGATTGACAGCAGGAGCCGATAGCTGCGCTGCTATCATTCTATCCAATCAAGAACCAAGGACCCCAGGCAGAGAGACAGCGCATCCCCGCCGGGTCAAGTTCCAGGGCTCAGGTAAGTAAAATGGGGGGGGGGGGGGCGGTCACTGCCAGGTGTTTTTTCAATTTAATACATAGGATGGTTCACAACCCCTTTAATTGTGGACAGCCGGCTGGGACTCCTTGTGGCTTCACAGCTGGCTTTACACTGTGCTTTGCGAATGATCCCGCAGCGATCTGGGACCTGTGATGTGTCCCAGAAGGCTGCAGGCAGGGAGAACTTCTGCTTGGATTGTGGGAATGGGCACCTGTTAAAACTAGGTACCTGCTGCTCCCCAACTCTCCCCCCCCCCCCCCTCCAAAAAAAAAAAAAATCATCAAAATGTGATGGGGTGGAGGAAAAAGGGTGGAACTACCCGTTTGGATGAAGTTCCACTTTAAAATAGACACGGTCGCTTTTCCTGCTAAGGGCAAAGGGACAGTGCCATCTAAAGGCCATTTCCACCAGTAAAGTATACTCACTGATCAATGCTCCCCCTATCTGCTCCTAACAGATCATGGGGGAACATGTGACCTCCCCGTGTGACAGAGATTGGGCCAGAGTACTTAGCAGCCAATGAAAAGGGGGGGGGGGGGGGTTGACGTCAACCACCTTGGTAAGCTCCAATACAATCCAACACTGGAGTTTACCCAAGACGGAAGCTTAAAATGAGGAGCTAGCATGGACGGATGTGTATCTCTTGCTGGGCTATCAGGAGGCAATATCAGTTTGGCCCGAATAAGAAGGTGACAGTGTCTCTTTGAAACTATGACCCATGACTAAGCTCCGGGGGGCGGAGTGAAACACATTGGGGGCATGGCCTGGTTGGAATCCAGGCTAAGATTGCCACTCCATTCATTGCAATAGGACACCATAGATATGCGACTTCCAGGGTTTACACTTCCTTTCTTGTCTCTTTGAAACCAACTAAACAGTTAACAACTGCAAGCAACATATGCAACTCCTGAGCCCTTATCTGTTGTACAAAAAAGAGCTGCAACAATATGCCTTTTTTTTTTGGCGCAAAAGATCCATTACCAAGCCACCACATTCAGTAAAAATGCATTATAGAGCATACAGACGAATAAAGAAGATTTCTGGCAGCTAACTGAAATACATTTAAGAGGGCGCCTGACTGCTTGCAAAAATTTCTCATTGTTTGATAACCGTCAGGCAACTGTATTTAATACACAATACAACAATAGGTTCTGTGATGTGTCTGTAGAGGCAAAAATGAAAATTCAGGAACGGAAGAGAAGTTATATACCGCGGATCAAATACAAATGTTCATCAAGCGCAAGTACATTCATCAAAAACCCCACTTAATTCATTCTCGGGAACACGCTCTTTTGTCACCTAGAGGAATTATTGAATTTTTATATTAGAAATTTTACCTGGATGAGAAAATGAGCTACACGTGTAAGATGATGGGAAGCGGCAGATGTATTAATCTGGGAAATATATGAGTGAGGAATTAATTCAATTGGTAAGCGTTAATTAAAACCAAATGAAAGGAATTTTCTATGCTTTGAGAAGATTAACTAATATTCCTCAATACTGTTATGACTGCACTGCTGGGATGGTTAAAGAGGACTGGAATACCTTTCCTGCAGAAGATGATCCGCCAAACTCCCACCAGTGCTGCTCACATGACCCAATATATTTGGTCACATGATCTCTGCTGAAGGGGAGGAGCTCCAAATCTGAGCTCTGATCCTACTCTTTAAGAGAGATCACATGACCAAATATCACGTCAGCAGCAAAGTACAAAAGCTGCTTTGGAAGTTTTATTGCAATTTATTTTAGACAGGTATTCCTGGCATGCAATTTCTCTTTATTTATCCATCCCAGCAAAAATGAAATGCTTGAAAGCTGAACTCCAGGCACACTGCTAGCCTAGCCTTTTTTTATTATTTTATACTCTTACCAGGGTGAAGTGCACAAAAACAATATACCAAAAGTGAACCAAAAAAAGGGCATGTGAACACACACACACAGAAAAAGTGCACTTATGGCGTGTGCTGGTTCCCCCTCAAGGAGAAAGGACCCTACCCTGGCTCCCCCACCCCCACCCCAACGTGCAACACTCTTGACAGGGGTAAGGTAGGACTAGGACAGGGGTAGGAGCCTCTCCCAAAGAGATAATCCATCCCAAGGCAGGGGAGGAAGGAACCCAACGACTACACATCCTTCATGAAAACACACACAAAAGGGTGAAAACTCCAAGTGCATTGCAAGACAATGTTATACTCACAAACGTAAATGAAATCAAGCCAAACAGAGGCAGAGCTCCAGCAGGGGGGACGGGATGCCTCATCCACTGCCACATGTTGGAGAAACTAATGCAATTCGGGGGACAAGCCCCCTTCCTCAGAGCTCTGGAGTGGCGGCAAGTGATTTAGTAACAAGTTACACCCTAAATATGGGTGTAACATGCAACTAAAGGTGAGCCTATCCTTTAAAGTAGTTGTAAAGGCTCAAGGTTTTTTACCTTCCTGCATTCTATGCATATGCATTGGTTTTAGCAAAAGTTCCATGAGAACTGAAAATAATTTCAAGGGTTCCTCTGGGTTAAAAAGGTTGAGAAAGGCTGCTATAGAGGATGCCACCCCTTTGGTGCGTGTCATGTGGCTCTCAGACTCAAGTAATCAACAGCGTTGATTTTGTAAGAAGCTGTAATGGTCATGGCAAGGATCTCCTGCAATCTTAGGTAACACAATCCCTGCCTCAGAAAGTCTTTTGTAGCAGGTTGCCAGTCTCTAACCACACCTGTGGTATCTATGTAGTATCAGACCATTTCCTCTAGAAAAGCTGTTGGTTTGTGGGTGGCCATGTTGGCCCCCTCCTGCCTGACATTCATCAACTGAAAAATCGAAGGAGCCGGGTGGAAATTTGTCAACTGTATAATTTTGCAACTTTGACATGCCTTAATAAAACCGTACATATCCTCACAACTACTTTGTGCATCTAGGTGGATTATACCTTATTTTTTTTCAGGACAATCTAGACTTTTATTTAGTGGTAGTAAAAGAAAGATTCATCAAAAGAATGGGATTTTAACGGACCAAAAACAGCAATCTCATAAAAGTATAACAACATTTATTAACTAGACAATTATACAATATGTAATAGAAAAGAAGGTTGATCAATAAAAACAAACACATAATATGATAAACAACATTGAGTCAAACCTATGGAATAACCTAGGAATCAACCTTCTTTTCTATTACATATTGTATAACGGTCTTGTTAATAAATTTTGTACTTTTATGATATCGCTGTTTTTTTGGTCCGGTAAAATCCCATTATTCGAGGAATTTTCATTTTACTTCATATTTCAGGGATGTGGATCTAAAACAGTTATCCAGACAGATGACAAAATCTTTTTCATTTGGTGGTAAATCTCCTGATTTTTTTTTTTTTTTCAATCAAAGGAAAACTGGCCCAAAAAAGTAAAAAAAAAAATTAAATTTTTTCAAAATGTAGCTGTATATTTTTTTGTTACTACCGTAACCTACCACCAAAGAACAACCTAAAATAAATTCTCCTGATCCTGATCGCAGCGATACCACATATGTGTATGTTATTTGTTGTTTGTAACCCATAGTACAGCCCAGAAACAATAGCACATTTTGCTTTTTTTTTTTTTTTGTCCTACCTAACACACCGACACGAACTGACACCAATACTAATTAAAAAAAAAAAATCCTGCACAAAATATACTGACCCTGACCTTTGACCGACACACTAACCCTGGCACTGACCTATCAAACCTTGATCTAGGGATTTTTATCTTTATTTTTTAATATTACTTTTTTTAATCTCTGCAAGGAGAGAGAAATGTTTCCTATATTATATTAAATATTTTCTTTTTGAGTTCAGCTCCACTTTCAGTCTTTGTAATGCACAAGTAAAAGTAGTACACTTGCAAACGTACCTTGATTTCCACTGAGAATTTTGCATGCATTTACAGATGTATACTCCTTACTTTTTATAAGTTAAATAAACTAAATTAATTAAATTTTGCTCTCCAGCTGTGCCATTTATCATATCCTTGTCTAGCAATGCTCTTGTAACTATTTGCAGCTCCTGTAGCCACCCATATTAGATTGAAATAAATGAATGAGTCCCTTGGCAGTGTTCGTTTTTAGTTAGGCTATCCCTTGCAAAAAAGTACTATATAAAATTGTTGCTTTTACCTGTGTTATTGGAATGTAGAGAGGCTCTCCAGTGTTTAATAAGGTCAAATTTCCAAACTGATGCAAGCGTCCATCAGGTTTTAGCATTATTGCCTCTTTAGCCTCCTCTTTGGTTGACTGTTTCCTAGTTGCGTCCTGTGTGCTCTCTGTCATTTCCTCCGTGTCGCTGTGACACTCAAAGAATTCATCCTCGCTGTCGCTCCAAGAGTCCCAGGACTTCCCCACATCATACTTGCCCTTTTCTGATTCTGTAGAATGGGCCGACTCATGAGCTGCCTTGTACAAGGAGGTACCCGAGGAACGGTCACTGGTTTCTGCCTTCTTGGCATCATCCCGTGCCTTCTTCCGCTCAATGCAGCAGTTCAACATCTACAGGACAGTGTTGTAGAATCTCATATTAGCCAATGTATTTCATATTATTCATATTATTCATATTGATTTGCATATATTTTATTGATAATTATTATTATCAATATTATTCATATTATTATATAGTAGTGGTTTTATCAATATTATTATTCAATAAGTAAAGCAACAATTATTAATCTTTAATAATGTATACTGTGTTTTCCAGATTTAGAAAGTCTTCATTTTTTAAGTGTTGAACTTTAAATGACCTCTGCTTTATGACAAGTACTTGTACACAGGTGTTCTCGAAAATGTATTAAGATAGTCTACTGGGTGAAAGTTCATTAGGATAGATTCAAGTAATATAGAACTGTCTCAAGTCTGAAATGCATATAAATCAGACAGATAAAGATAAGAAAACAGGTGGTTTAGAAATAATTAAAGTTATGTACAGTACATTAAATTAAAGGGGTTGTAAAGTTATTATTTTTTTTTTTTTTTTAAATAACAAACATGTTATACTTACCTTCACTGTGCAGCTCGTTCTGCACAGAGTGGCCCCAAACCTGGTCTTCTGGGGTCCCTCGGCGGCTGTTTCAGCTCCTCCCCGCAAGCATTTACCACCTTCATGCGAGCTCCCTCGCACGGTGGTGAGTGCTTGCGGGCGCGCTCCCGTGATACAGCCGGCGGCTATAGCCGCTCGCTGTATCACTCGGCCCCGCCCCCCGGGGCGCCGCGTCATCGGATGTGATTGACAGCAGCGCGAGCCAATGGCTGCGCTGCTTTCAATCCATCCACTGCAGCCAATCAGCGACCAGGCTGAGCTGCAATGAAGCTGACAAGGACGAGCAGCGAAGATTCGAGGCGTCAGGTAAGTAAAACGGGGGGCCTGGGGGCGGCGGTACTGTCAAAAGTTTTTTCACCTTAATGCATAGAATGCATTAAGGTAAAAAAATTTTTACCTTTACAACCCCTTTAAGTTTGACAGGGTCAAACAAAGTTCTGCTTGTGCCCTCATTAAAACTGTTAAAATACATACATATAGTGAAAAATATAACACATCTGGTGGGGTTATTGAAAGTTCATTTTCCCAAATGTCATAAATCTGTAATTCTTGAACTTAGTTAAATCTTATCAAGATAAGGAGAGTTTGATAACACAGCTGGGCGCCAGACTGGCTCTACACAGGTGTTTTTAATTGGACAAAACCAGTTATAAATCACTTTAATGAACATATAGGAATTTTGGGAATAATTAAGTTTATCTGGTTGTAGAGCAGGTGTCAGATTTATGGTTAGTTACATTGACGAAGATCTTAGCGACCAATCATATGTAAGAGAGATGGTTGAGATAGGACTTGTAAAAAGGTATATAAATGCAAGCTCTACAATTGTTAGACAGACAAGTCAGATAGGAGCTCATAAGGCTGAACTCTGTGTATGCTGCCCTATTGCACGGGTCATAGAGGTCAGAACCAATGGGCAAGTATCTGTCCATAACTTGTCTCCTCGTACGAGTCAGAGAAGACTTCTTGACTTGTTCCAGAATGTGGTCTCAGGTGAATTTCCCTCACAAACTTGGTCGAGCTGGAACCCAGAACTCTGTGAGGGGACGAGACCACTGGTCGACCGGCTGGTCCCTATCAGGTGACAGGTTCCCAAGAATTGGCAGAAAAGACCCATTCTGGTTCAAGGTGAGAACAATTCACAATTGTTTCAATTTGGTTAGAGGATACGAATATTTATATCTAATATGCTTGCATTGTAAGAAACTGTATAAATTAGACCTGTATCTTGTAATACTTTGAACATAAACCTGTATGTTACCAGCTGTTAATAAACCTGCATTGCTGAATTTCTGCCTGGTTCGATACTTTACTATTCTACTTCAACAGGAAGAGAGAACATAAACATAAAGCACATACATTTCAGGCTTGAATGTAAAAGTTTGTAGTACTGTAAAATAAATAAAAAAAAAACATGTACCTGGAGCTTCTGATGAAGTAGGCAACATTTAAGATCTGGAGGGCCGCCGCTTAACCTACAAAACAAGAAAAGGCCTATGCACTTTTAGTTCACTATAGTTTAAGAACAGACAGCTAGTAAAAAATAATAATTTATTTGCGAATAAAACTATGCTTACATATAGAAAAATGTTCTTAGCATTTAATGGGGTATAACTCTTCCTGGTATGACATCACTTCCAGTCATCTGACCCCCCAGGCTCCGCCCTGTGTGTTACAGCACACACCACAAGACTTCATCAGGAAAACTTTTTTTATGTGGTGTGTTATGTAAAGTATAGGGCGGAGTCCGAGGGATCACATGACCGGAAGTAATGTCAGTTTTACACCATTGGGGGCACAGGAGTAACATACATCGCATGGGTAAGCCGCTCGCAGGGGTTAATCACAAACACATTACCTAGAAATACTGCAGCCAATGTAAATTAGCGTTTGCTCATAATACCTTATCCACGCAACCGGATTCAGCAGATTCAGCAGCTAGCGGCCAAAGATGGGGTTAAAAACGCCCATGTTGCGCTTTCAAAGCGCTTTTCAGGCACTTTGGAAGCGCTGCCCATTCATTTCAAATGGGCAGGGCGTTTTGGGAGCACTGTATACAGCGCTCCCAAATTGCCCCAAAGATGCTGCTTGCAGGACTTTTCTTAATGTCCAGCAACCGCACCGCCCCAGTGTGAAAATACACACTGAAATGAATGGGAGGCGGTTTTCAAGCGTTATTTAGAGGCTATTTCTAGCCCCTCCATTACTTTTTTTGGGGACAACCCAAAATTTGGGATTTTCATTTACATTCACTTTTGATGATAATGGTAAACAGGACCAAAAGAAAGGGTGAATCTCCCCAACAGGAGCATAGACAGCAATAAAAACTGACAGGTGTTCTAAACCCTCTCTACTCTAACCAAAACTAAAAAAAAAAAAAGTTTTGCCCTTAGTTATACGTTAAAGCCCAACTCTAGGAAAAGTGTAAAATTATCCCCTGCAGTGGCCTTGCAACTAATTTTGTCTAGGGGCAAGATGAAACCGTTTTACTCCTCTTATCATTCACTCTACTTGCAGATGGCACACCCCCGCAGTCCAGCAGTGGACAGTCCCACTAAATCTGGGGGTTTCCAAACTTTCTAAGCAAAGGGCCAGTTTACCGTCCTTCAGGCTTTAGAGGGACTGAACTGTGGCCAGTGGGACTAGAAAATGCCCAAGCATCAGTGCCCCATCATTGGTTTTACTGGGAGGAATAGTGCCTCATTGTTGGCATCAATGGGAATAGTGCCCCATCATTGGTGTCAGTAGGGGGAATAGTGACCCAAATAAAGGCAAGCAAAGGGCCACATCCAGCCCCCAGGCTGCAGTTTAAAGACCATTGCTCTACACCATCATGTCCAATGCAGAGCTAGAGCTATGGACCCTGCACTGGCCTTGATGTCAGGATTCTAGACCAGTGGTCTCCACACTGCCGCCTGGGGTCCGAATCTGGCCCTTTGCTTGCCTTTATCCAAACTTTGGGGCACTTTTTCTCCAAACGATGCAAGACACTATTCCTCCCACTGACACCAACAATGAGGTATAATTCCTGTTACTGACATCAACAGCAATGGTGGGGCACTATTTCTCCCACTAATACAAAATGATGGGGCACTAGTCCTCCCACTAATACCAATGATGCGGCACTATTTCTCCCACTAACACCAACGATGAGACACTATTCCTCCCACTGACACCGATTATGTGGCACTATTCCTTCCACTGACACCGATAGGACACTACTCCTCTCACTAACACCAACAATGGGGCACTATTTCTCCACTGACCCCAACGATAAGTGTCAGTGGGAGGAATTCTTGCCCCTAATGCCAAAGATGCATGGTTTACTCCCACTGTCGCCAAGACAATGTTGGCCACAGACCAGCCCCCCCTCAAGTCTGAAAGACAGTAAACTGTCCCTTTAGAAAGTTTGGAGACCCCTGCTCTAGACCAATAGAATGTGGGGGAAGAAGAAGCTGCAGGGACTGGTCTAAATGCAGGGAAGATCTGGCGGATCAGGTAAATAATTTTTTTGTTCCCCTAGTCCAATAGGAGCAATGCGGTGAAGGCACAGCTCTACTGCGAGGGATAATTTTTTCGTTGGCAAGAGTTGGGCTTTAAAGCAGATCAATGCATATTATTTTAAAAACGGATGATAAGAGCACCTTAGAGCATGCACAATTTTTTTAGTAAAGGACAACACAACAAGCATATGCATCTGTGCATTGCTGTGCGCAATGATGAAGGTATGTTGCAGTGCATTGCAGATGTGCATTGAAGGGGCACATATAACTTTCCACTGCAATGCTCATCTACATGGTGTTCACGCAAAAAAACAAAACAATATAATGGTTTGTAATTAGGTAATGCCTCCTTGTAGCACTGAGGTCCTGTTTTTTCTTTTACTACTTTCGTTTGAATTTCTTTTAAGTTCTGCCAAACTCTTGAAACTTTACATATTAACATATACTATTATTGTCTAGTTGGCAGGCAGACTAAACAGCAAGCTGTCTCCTGACTGGACTTACAGCGTTGGCAGCACTGTAAAAAAAAAAAAAAAAAAAACACAAGATTGATGGACAGAATTACAAATATTCTGGCAGATAAAACAGTTTTTATATATGTATTTCAATTGTGGGTTTAGTCATTTTCCTGGAGTTCAGATTTAATAAAAAAAAAAAAAAAAAAAAAACGATTTGAAAATAAGATTGTTTGGTCTGAAACAGAAAAATCACTGTGCGTGGGCAGGCTGAACATCTGCAATTAACAGATCCTTTTCTGCACACCATTCTGTTTATAAATTGTCTTACATTTACATAGTTTTCAATGCGTTTGATAATAATGAAAAAGGAATTTTAAGGGAAGTGGTTTTATACATATTTTATTTGATATGGCTAGTACTAAAAATGTACTTTAAAAAAAAAAAAAAAAAATTAGTAAGGGCCAGTTCACACCAGATGCAGTTCCATGCGCTTTTTTTCTGCACAAAATGCATGCACAGTGTTTTCCATGTATGCCAATTGGTCTAGTTCACACCATGCAGTCAGTTTCCGGTTATTTTCTGGTGAGTTTCTGCACTGGAAACTGACTGCATGGTGTGAACTAAAGCCATTGGAATACATGGAAAACACTGCATGCATTTAGTGCAGAAAAAAAGCGCACGGAACTGCATCTGGTGTGAACTGGCCCTGCTACCATCAGCAGGGGCGGCCCATCCATTAAGGGTGCATGGGCGCCGCCCTCTCTATCCGTGCATCCGGCCCCCATGCAGGACACCGGATGCATGAATTCCAATGAGGGGGCGGTGTTTTTTTTTTAAGCATGTGATTAGAGAGCCAGAGGCCGAATAGGCTTCAAAAAAAGGGTGAGCCCACCCAGTTGTGTAACAATAGCAAATTAAAATTAGTTATTTTCACACGGATTCTCCTCCCGGCCAATAAGGAAGCGGGTCTGAGACCCATTTCCCAATTGGCCAAAAGGAGAAGCTTTCCGATTGGCCACGGAGGAAGGAGGAGACAGAAGCCGCCATGATGCCTACGGAGGAGAGAAGTGGAAGCTGCCAGTGATGCCCGTGGAGGAGAGAAGGGAAAGTCGCCCATGATGCCCGCCGCCTGGGTGAAGCCATAGATGGGGTAAGTGCTCCGGAGCCGACCGACAGGATACCTGTAACATTCCTTCAGAGCTCTATGTCGCAGTCAGGACTCCTGCATGAGAGCGACGTCATAGCAGCTTGGCCATTTCAGGGGGCAGCCTGTGAACCCGGAAGGAAGACTGGGTGAAGAGGAAAGCCTCTGCAGCGGTGACAGCATGCCGCTGGAGGGCTACATTTCAAGGTAAGTCTTTCATAACGTGCTCATATGCAATGCATACAAGCACATTATGCCCTTACCTTGCAGGGAGTGTTTTTTCAGGGAGTGTTTTTTTTTGTTTTTTTTTTTTTTTAATTTGTCGATGTTTACTACCTCTTTAAGTGACAATAACGCTGCAGCAGCCCTGGGCATGTTAGGCAATGAGAATGCCACAATCTACATATACAAAAATCATCAGAAAGGGTCCGATGGAATACAGATTGCTACCATAAAAGTAGATCTTTCAATCGTCCCTCTCACGCAGATTGATCTGGAGTTTCTTCCAGGTTCATTGTAGGAATTTCCTCTGCTGAACGGATTCTGGACCCTCTCCATCTAGACAGGTAGTTTGTTCATCTTGGCTTAAAACCTCTTGTGGAGATTTCTTCTTCCATGACAGGGTGGATTGGTCCATTATATACAATAAAAGCATTTATATTTTTTAAGCTATTTTATAAGCTCAATGAAACTAGGCAAAATCTAAAGCCCTATGAAGCTCTGTGTATGCATGGCTCGGATTGCCCATGTATAGTGGCTCAGATGTATATTATTCTTCTGTTCCATGTTTTTCCAAAATGCTCCTTTTATACAGACTGGGAGAAGAAATTGGGACTTCCCTCCCCCAAGGAGGTACTGGGATAAATACTTCTATTTGACTTTTAAAAACAAGTATACCTAGCTAAACCCAGGAAAGGAGCTCCTTACTACATAGTATAGAAGTCCAGCCTCATTACACAAGATTATCCCATCAATGCCTGACCAGTGCTGGAGGTTTGGAGGGTACTTTGTTGCATTTATGATGGGCCAATTATAGCATTCAGCCTTTTTGGAATTCTACCCTCAGGTTACTGGACGAACCTGGCCGGAAATCCCAGAAGCTACACTTCCCTCCATAATACCTGGGTCAAATGCAAAAAAAAAAAGTATCCTCTGATTTCTCCTGTCCACTTGGCATATACTGATTCCTAGACACTGGAAAAAGACTACTGTTCCCACCAATAAATATGTGGAGGAACTAACTGCTAACCTCCACGAAAGGTACCCAAAATTTTTGGCACTTAGGTATTCTTGGATAGACTATTCTACATTAACCAAAGTGCTATCTTTCCTATAATAGCTTGTCTATGTAGCTGGCAGTTCTGGTGATCTCCCGGTCTGGAGTTTTCCCTTCCTTACTTTTTCTATCTCTTTCTTTTGTTTTCCCTCACATTTCTCTGTCCAAGACACTGGCTCCTTGCTCGCATAGGTTTTCGTACCATTGGTAAATTGTATTTATCAATTTATTTATTCTATCCTTCCTTGTAGAACTTTGACTATGCTGCGGGTAGCTCTGGTTATCTCCTGGTTATCTCTCCCGTCTCCCGGTCCGGAGTCCTCCCTTCCTTGCTCACTTTTTCTATCTCTTTCCTTACATTTCTCTGTCCAAGACACTGGCTCCTTGCTCACGTAGGTTTTCGTACCATTGGTAAATTTTATTTGTTTATTAATGTATTTATTTTATCCTTCCTAGAATAGTTTGTAGAACTTTGGCTAGGATGCTGGTAGCTCTGGTGATCTCCCGATCCAGATTCCTCCCTTCCTTCCTTACTTTTCACATCTCTTTCCCTTGCTCTCCTCTGATTTCTTTGTCCAAGACACTGGCTCCTTGCTCACATAGGTTTTTGTACCATTGGTAAATTTTATTTATCAATTTATTTATTCTATCCTTCCTATAATAGCTTTCAGAACTTTGGCTATGCAGCTGGTAGCTCTGGTCCGGAGTCCTCTCTTCCTTGCTCACTTTTTCTATCTCGTTTTCCTCACATTTCTCTGTCCAAGGCACTGGCTCTTTGCTCGCGTAGGTTTTTGTACCATTGGTACATTTTAATTTATTTATTCTATGATTTCTATAATAGCTTGCAGAACTTTGGCTATGCTCTTGGTAGCACTGGTGAGAACCAGTCCGGAGTCCTCCCTTCCTTGCTTTTTCTATCTCTTTGTTTTCCTCACATTTCCCTGTCCAAGACACTGGCTCCTTGCTCGCATAGGTTTTCGTACCATTGGTAAATTGTATTTCTTTATTTTAGAACGATTGCAATGACATTATTCATACCTAGATTGCCCTATGATGTAAATCACAACACAACGGGGTCTCTCCAGTTCACTGCCGGCTTGTGTTTCAATGCTGTACATGACTTGCATCACCAACTTGCATGTCTGCATTTGTTTCAAAACTTAAAAAAAAAATGTGTTCTTTAAAAATAGTGGACCTTCCATATACACAGGACACATTGTAATAGAGAGCTAGGGGTACCCACCCTGAAATCATATGATTGTTCTCCCACCGAAAGCGCATCTCCAGTACGAACTCCTGCCATAAATGTGCCACACCTCGCACCCCTCCATGGTAGAAGTTGACCATGCACAGGCACAGAGCCAGCTTGTAGGTTAGGCAGTCCGCCGGTGCTGATTTAAGCTGGCTGTACAGGTTCTGTGAACAGAGAAACAATCACATCCAACATACATAATTCAAGTACTTTACAATCATTTGAGCATTGTTGCATCACAAATGAGTCCGTCTGATCGCCAAGGACAGATGGCTGAAAATATGCAAAATTCCTGAACCGCGCTCCCGAAAATAAAAAAAAAATCCAACATCTCATTTAAAGATACAGAGAGCCCCCTTATGAATATGGATCTGCTTATTGTACCAAAAAATTATTTCATTCTGAACGATCAGGAGTTTTTCCGCAAAGAGAGAATGGCTATAAGCCTGTCAAGAACAGAATGAAGGGAATAAAAACTCTTAAGGCAGGACTGAAATTTTCTCTTGACGAATCTAGCCGAATACCAATACTGCATTGATGCTGAAACTAAACTTTATTGATAACCTGTAATTACAATAATCACACGCTGCAATAGAGAAGAGGCCATGAGCCTCTAATTGCCCTGATTTGCATACTACATTTGCATAATTTGCAAACAACTTGTGTAATTGCATGTTCCTAAACATCTCCCTCCTACAAGTGTGTCTGCCTGTATGTGTCAACATCTAAAAATTTAGATAAAAGGCACAAAAACACACACAAACGCACATCTCAAAAAACACTAAAGCCTCGTACACACGATCGGACTTTCCGACAACAAAACCGTGGAATTTTGTTCAAAGGTTGTTGGCTCCAACTTGTCTTGCATACACACGGTCACACAAATGTTGCCCAACAATTACGAACGTAGTGACGTTCAAGAAGTATGTGATATCTCCATTACGAACTCTAGTTTTACAAGACCGAGCGCTTCCGGCTCGTCCTCGATTCCGAGCATGCGTGTTTGTACTTTGGACTTTTGTCCGACAGACTTGTGTACACACAATTGGAAAGTCCGACAACACACATTTATTGGCGGAAAATTTTAGAGCATGCTAGCCAACATTTGTTAGCGGAAAGTCCGACAACAAATGTCCAATGGAGCATACACACGGTCGGACTTACCATCAACAAGCTCACATCTAACATTTCCCGTCGGAAAATCTGATCGTGTGTACGCGGCATTAGAGTGCATTCTTTTCTGTATGTTTCTCTGCCAAGTAACACGGCTCTTTACCACCACAGGTAATGACAATGCATTTCCATTATTGGGAACCCCTGATGAAGTCTTTACGATGAAACACGTACACATCGTTCAAGCAATACGAACCAACACTCAGAAGTGTGGCTGATAACGGGACTATGCTGTATACATTGGTCTTCTGGGAACATCATCTACATACAACTGTTAATAAATTATTAACATTTTAAATAAACAATTTTACACTATAGAGGTTGTTTTGTTGTATGAATAAACTCCAGCAGAACTTCGCTCTTTCAATTGACAGTCTATTTTTAACCCTTATGGTGCTATCATTAGTAAATCGATATACTTTCCTATCATATTTACTATTTACATATTTAGTTCCTTCCTGGGTTCTTGCCAGGGCAAAATGATGTCATACATCCCAGAAGTCTTCAGGAGGGGAGGAAGGAGGAGGAGTTTTCTCAGCTAAGCACACCCTCCTACATGCATGCCTGAGCTAAGGGCAGATGGGTTTGAGGAAGTAAACACATTTGCCCTTACTCAAGATGGCCTTGGCCAAAAATGCTAGGGAGGATGTTTTTCAAAGTTATTTTCTCAACAAAAAAAAGCATGGAGACATGGATGGATGAGGGAGTTTCTTTGAATATTAAAAATAAATTCAATAGTGTTTCTGGTTTGTGATGCACTGAAGATCGGCTTTAACCACTTAAATACATAATGGGCTGCACAGTGGTGTAACAGTTAGCACTTTCAAAAGGGCCGCTGGTTCAAATCCCAACCACAACACTACCTGCCTGGAGTTTGCAAGATCTTCCTGTACCTGCATTGGTTTCCTCCCACACTCCAAAGAGATGCTGGTAGATTAATAGGCTCCCTGTCTAAATTGGCCCTAGTATATGTATGAATGTGAGTCAGGGACCTTCGACCGAAAGCTCCTTGAGGGCAGAATGTACAATGTATATGTAAAGCGCTGCTTAAATTGACGGTGCTATACAAGTACCTGAAATAAATAAATTAATAAATACCGGGCACTTTTACCCCCTTTTTCACAATATTTTTATTATTTTTTACATACTGTCACCAGTGCAATACAGTACTATCATACAACTGGTGTGGCAGTGATCAATGACACTGCCTGGTGACAGTATTTAATATTATATATAATTTTTTTTTTTAATAATCTTTTTTTTTTTTTGTTTTATTACGATTTTTTTTGTTTTTTAAACACTGTGCCCACTGTTAACACTGTTACCATACTAACACTGTACTACTCTGGGGAAGTGATCTGGATTTTTTTTTTTTTTTTTTTTTTTTTTTTTTTTTTACACACACGTTACGATTGCTTATAGTATACCAATGAATTTCATTGGTATAAACAACCACTTTTACTGAATGAAACAGATTCAGTGTCTTTTGTATTTAGCCTTGGCCAAAACTAATCACATTTTACATATGGGCTGTGATTGGCCCTGTCTGTACCATGTAATCACTGTGACCAATCACATGCTATCAACGCAATTGTATACAATGGATGGCATGAAAGGAAGCCACCCATTGTTTACTATTGTCATGTGATCTGCTTTGATTGGTCACAGCGATCAAATGACACTGGCAGCGGGCCAATATAGTGATCAGTCATCGGCTGTGTCCATGACAGATTGCGGTCGCGCGAGCGGCGTCTTTTGAGCGGACATCCGCCCGGAAGGACGAAAGGCCCGTCCGGCCATCAATCTGCTATAGACCAGGCTGGAAGGTGTTAAAGAGGTACTGAACTCTGGAAGCTGTGCCCAAAAAAAGAAGGACAAAGGACTAATCACCAACATTACATGTGGTCTCCCTGCAGTTGATCTTTATCCCAACAATTACCATGCCTTGTTCTGCATGGTGTCTCAGTGCACAGATGACTGTCTTGGTAGCCAAACCTCATGTCAGACATTCCAGCAAGGAGAACAGTAAGTAGCACTGTAGTAACGTCACCTAATCTCACTTCAAATCTCCTGAGACTAGCCGTCTGAGGAGTACCTTATTAAAGTGAAACTAAACTCAAGAAGATTTGATTATAGGCAAAATTTAGAATGTTAGTTGTGGGTACACAGTTCCATAAAAAAGCCACCTACTCTCTAGAATTACACTTGAAAAATAGCAGTGTGTGAGGGGGGCAGGAGGCGGAGCCTAGCGGAGCAGACATGCATTGTTAGAGCTCCACACCGCTGAGGAGAGAAGAGAAGGACAAAGCGGAAAAGATGCTTCATAAGGCTTTAAAACAAACCTCAGACCAAATAACAAACAGCCTAACCAAAGAAATAAGAGAGCTGGGAAACCGCACCGCAGCCTTAGAAATAAAAATGGATGAAATTGAAATTACAACCCAAGAAAATATAACAGAATTGGAACAATTAAAAAAAGAGAATTTAATACTTCAAACTAAGCTCGAAGATTACGAAAATAGAGCCAGACGTTCAAACTTGCGCATAAGGGGAATACCTGAAACTGTGACAGACCTGCAATCTTTTATTACTGCTCTATTACAAGAACTAAAGCCAGATATCCCTATTGAACGTTTAGAACTGGACAGAGTACACAGAGCCCTCACAGCCAAAAAGAAAGATGGACCCCCACGTGATATAATCACAAAATTTCATTATTACAGAACGAAAGAACAAATACTAATTGCTGCAAGAGAAAAAAAGGAACTTAATTTTCAAGGACACAATTATCAAATTTTTGCTGACCTATCCCAACTTACTATTACTAAAAGACGATCCATGAAACCCCAACTAATGGAACTGCAACGCCACAACATTATGTATCAATGGGGCTTCCCTTTTTCAGTCAGATTTAACTACCAAGGTACAATTTACAGAAGCAGATCAGCAGATGAACTACAACAAACCCTTTTAAAATTAAATCTGACAGAACTCACAAGCAGCAACACTCCCACACGCAGAAGAATGGCATCATCTTCACCTTCAGGCAGCACCCAGAAAATTCCAGAACAAAATGGGAATCATCATTCTCACAAAAGAGGCCGTTATGCCACATCATCCATGGACCAAGAAGATTCAATGGACTGACATCCTAATTCCTGATATCTCTTCATTTATTATACTAAGAGATGGTTCTCTATAAAAAAACTATATTTATAACTGAATGTAACTGCATTCTGATAGTCACACACTGTGTGGGATCATGTTACATTCCAGTTATATTTCTTATTACTTCTGATTCATATAGCCTTAGAATATATAAGTGAAATAAGGAAATTCTTGTGCAGTTATTTATTATCAGGTAATAACAATAGATTTATTACTTTTTAGGACAAATATGTTCAATAATCCAGAAGTAATGGAAGCTTTTTTTTTTTTTTTTTCTTTCTTTTCTTAAAACAAATATATTATTACCTAACTAGTTCCTAGAATTATGTTTTTGTTTATTCTAGTCTGAAGCAATACAACCTCAATTTTATGAATTAACATATCTAAACAGTTACATATGAATAAAATATGTAATTGTTTACTCTAAAAGGGTTAAAATCCCCAAATAATTCAAACTATCTTCATCAATACCAAAGTTATTAACAGTACCTTTCTAACTGAATTATTTAGCCTAGGGCAAGACTAACCATATACAACCACCCTGGAATAAATAATTTCAACAAAAACTATATTCTGCACTCCAACTAATGAAACATCATTTTGATGTCTTTTGACATAGCACTTCTCTCCTGTAAGCGGAAGATCCGTGTACCCCCATTAGCCCTCCTCATTCTCCCAACCATATTATGTGGGAGTGTGACGAAGGCACTTATTCCCCTGAGAGAGATATTTATTCTCTTTCACGGGTAAATTGTGATTACTTGCAAAAAATAATTTATACAATGTATCATCTAATCTCATATGTTTTTTGTTTACTCTTTACTCCAGAATTCACTGGTTTCTTTTCTATCTATTCATCTCTTCAGTCCACACAGGTTGATCTGCGCAGTCAGCTCTGCATAACAAAAAGTAAGTCAAAACTATTTGATCTGTTGCCATGGCACCACTGAATATACTTTCCCTGAATGTTCAGGGAATAAATGTCCCTCAAAAAAGGACCAAAGCCTTCCGTACTTTCCATAACAAGAAGGCTCACATAGTATGCCTCCAAGAAACACACTTCACCAAAGATTCTACTCCAAAATATATTTCTCCTTTTTATCAACAAATTTACACGGCTTCTGCCTGTACCAAGCAAAGGGGAACTCTAATTGCATTTCACCGATCCACACCATTCACCTTATCATCAGAAATTAAAGACCCAGAAGGTAGATACCTGATACTCATGGGTTATATAATGGATACAGCAATCACGGTGATTTCCTACTACGCTCCTAACAAACAACCTACACCATTCCTCTCACATATATTACAAGTGATTAATACACACAAAATAGGAACAGTGATAATGTGTGGGGATTCGAACCAGGTCCTCCTCCCATTTCTAGATAAATCACCTTTTACACCATCCAAAATAACCTCTAGATTACCTTTTTCTCAACTTCTTTCCAAATACAATCTGGTAGATTCGTGGAGAGAAAGTAACCCAATGAAAAAGAAATTCACTTATTTCTCGCACCCTCATCAAACCTTCACCAGAATAGATCATATTTTTCTAACAATAGGAATGATACCAGAAATTATTGCATCAGATATAATTCCGATTCCGTGGTCTGATCATAATGCAGTATACACTACTATAGCCTCAGCCATACCAAAAGCGCATGACCCAACGTGGTACTTACCGGACATAATGCTCAAACACCCACTACATCAGATGGCCATTGAAAAGGCTTTAAAGGAATACATATCAATTAATAATACAACAGACATCTCCCCAATAACACTGTGGGAAGCTCATAAGCCTGTCTTGCGTGGTACAATACAAAGACAAATGGCACTATTTAAACAGGAACGCAAAAATCTAGCAAAAAAACTAGAACTCAATTTCAATGCAGCCTACATATCATTTCAAGATAATCCATCTCAGAGTACAAAATCTCATCTGGAAAAATCTAGATTGGAATACGATCTATTTCTCACTGAGTCAGTTGATAAATCCCTCAAACGCTCCAAACACAATTTCTACATGAATACAAACAAACCAGGTACATATTTGGCTCGGGCATTAAATTCAACTAACAAATCTTTCAAACCAATACGTTTGAAATTATCAAAAAATGTTTACACTTGTAATCCAGTTAAAATAGTCCATAAATTTCACTCACATCTCGCAACTTTATACAAGACAAACAATGAATTTAATCCTACAGAGGCTGAATCCTTCTTCTCAAAAATAACCTTACCTGAGTTATCTCAGAATCAAAAAAGCAGTTTGGATGAGCCTATAACTATAGATGAAGTTGCTAACGCCATAAAAGACCTAAAACTTAACAAAAGACCAGGCCCAGACGGCTACTCGGCTTTATACTATAAAACATTCTCAGAAATACTCTCTCCCATTCTCACTGAAACTTTTAACAAACTTCTAGATGGACATTCTTTTCGGCAAGAAACACTAATGGCAATTGTTTGTATGATCCCAAAACCCCTTTCTGATGATACTTCCTGTGTGAATTATCGGCCTATCTCTCTGTTAAACCTCGATATTAAATTATTAGCAAAAATAATAGCAAAACGCCTCAATAGCATTATAGGAAAATTAATACATAGAGATCAAGTAGGCTTCATGCCAAATAGACAGGCAGGCGATAATATACACAGGGCAGTGTTATTGGCACATATTGCAAAAAAACGGAAAATCCCTTTATGTTTTCTATCTCTCGATATTAAGAGGGCATTTGACACAGTATCCTGGCAATATATGCAATATTCATTACAAAAATGGGGTTTTGGACCCCACTTTTTAACATGGATCAAAGCATTATATAATAAACCCAAAGCCTATATAAAATATGCTGGATACAAATCTGAAGCCTTTAATATCGAAAGAGGTACCCGACAGGGTTGCCCATTATCTCCCTTATTATTTGCCCTTATACTCGAACCCATGGCCCAATATATCAGAACAAACCAAACTATAACTGGCATTGAAGTAGGAGGTATTACACACAAATTATGTATATTTGCAGACGATATATTACTTTTTCTATCATCACCACAGGTCTCTGGTCCTAACTTAATACCAGCTCTTGATGGATTTGCAGCCCTATCCGGCCTTATGATTAATCCTAAGAAATGCCTAGTGCTTAATATTTCACTCACAAACATGGAATTGATCCCGGCTAGGGCTGCACTCCCATTCACATGGGCAGAAAAATCAATCCCATATCTTGGAATTCATTTAACAGCCTCTCATTCTGACTTATTCTCAACCAATTATCCTCCTGTATTAAGACAGATCACAAATCTAATAAAACAATGGTCGCAACTTCCTTTATCCTGGATGGGGAAGATTAATGCAATCAAAATGACTATTCTACCCAAATTGCTTTATCTATTCAGAGTCCTCCCTATTCCAATTCCTTCCTATTTTTTGAGAATAGTACAAAAAAGAGCAACTTTGTTTATATGGGGCTCTTCTAAACCACGTATACCTATACACACACTACATCTTCCCAAAAATAAAGGAGGCCTGGGATACCCTAATTTTACTAACTACTACAGAGCGGCACATTTGGCCAGTCTGTCCAAATACCATGCAAAACAGGAAATCCCATTATGGGTATTTATAGAGGCTTCAGAAAATGACCCTCTATTAATATCAAATTTATTATGGCTTGATCCTAAAGAACGCTTTAAAATTCATAATCCCATAACTAAACACTTCTTATCTCTCTGGGATAAACTAAAAACCAAATATCAGTTACAATCTCCACACAATCCTCTCCTTTCTTTTATCAGAAATCCGGCCTTTTATCCGGCATGGATCTACCCAAATTCTTTTAAAGCTTGGACAACATCAGGCATTCAGACACTAAATGACTTCATAGCATCTAAATCATTCCTTTCATTCCCTTCGCTTAGAGAAAAATATGATCTACCAAACTCTGAGATATTTAGATATCTCCAAATCAAAAATTTCTATACACCATTCCTAAAGGGGGATACACCATTATCCCAATTATCCATTTTTGAATCAATCTGTACAAAAGATCCATTTGCTAAAGGTACAGTTTCATCACTTTATAATCAATTATATGGAGTACCAAATCTTAATAGACCCTCTTACGTTCAGAGGTGGGAGGAGGACCTGGGACGAACTTTAGAAGACACGGACTGGTCTAACATATGGCTCACATCTAAGTCATCTTCACCCAACATCTTAGCACTGGAGACAAATTATAAAGTCCTAACTCGCTGGTACCTTGTACCCGCTAGAGTGGCAAAATATTCACCTAATACCTCAGCTCTTTGTTTTCGAGGATGCCCAGAAATAGGCACATATTTACACATATGGTGGACGTGCCCAGTAATCCAAACCTTCTGGAAGGAAGTCTTCGTGATTGCATCTAAAATATTTAAAAAAATAATACAACCAGATCCATATTTAATTTTACTTAATCTAAAACCGGAATGGTTAACACTCTCTCAATTCAAACTTATGATCCAACTAATAACGGCTGCAAAACAAACAGTGGCCAAGGCATGGAAATCTCCTACATTGGTACTAGCAGAAACAATTCACAGAATGAATAATACAATGTCCCATGCTAAGATGGTAGCCATCGATCAAAATCAAATTCCAAAATTTGAAAAACTTTGGCATCCTTGGATAAAACAACATTTCCTGTCAAACTTCAATGACTCTGTCCTGTTGCCATGGTAACAGATTAAATGACTTACAGAGACACCCATTCTAAGGCTTCAAAGAGAACTAAAAAGAATAAGAAACTGACGAGCGGGACAACCTTGTGGACCATACCTCTACCTTTCTACCCTTTTTCTTCTTTCTCTTTCCTTTTCTCCACCTTACAATTAAAGCTCATTATCAGAATTTATTTGACCTATATACACTCTGCTTGTAAACAATATGTATAGTAGGTATAAATCATTTAAATACCTACAAAAGTAACTAAGGAAATTATATATATCTTTAATTTAGGTTTACGTGAACCCAATGTTTAATATTTGAAATTTCATGATATTTACCTATATAAACCCTACTGTAAAACAATGAGCTTACTTTATAGATCCTTGTAAACTTACTTTATGTATCTTTATAACATTGTATACTCAATAAACTTCTTTTGACAAGGAAAAATAGCAGTGTACTTCCTGGTATATGTGGGTGGCTAGGCACTCCTGTGTCTTGAGCCTTAGGCTGGGTTCACACTAAGGAACGGATCAGCTCAGAGCAGGGGGTCCGGTGCGTCTCCATTCACCATTTCAGCACGAATTTTTGGCTGAATTCGGACCTGAAACCGACCAGAAAACGCACAGGACTCCTGTGCAATTTGCACCGGAGCGGCTACAGATGTGTGTGAACCATAGAGAGCCGCTCACAATCTCCTGACATGCGAACTGGAGAAGGGGAAACCCACATCCAATTCACACTGGTGTAATCCCAGCCTGACGACTTTCTGTGAAATATGAGATTTAACCACTTGCCAACCGCATCACTAAAACCCAGACTAAGACAAAAGCCCAGAGAAAGGGCTGAAATGCATCAATCTTGCTGTATAATGGATTCTTTTATGTCTTGATGGATCACAAATAAAGGCTATGGGATTTTACATCAAGGTATACCGGTCCTGAACTTCTACTTTCTCTCTGATATTGGATGGTATGTACAGCGTGCGTTCTGGCACAGGCAATCAAACCTTATCCTTCCCATATTGAATGGAGGTTGTAGCACCGCATCCTCTCTTTTTATTTGAGTCATGTGCATTGCATTGTGGTGAACACCAAAAGCAACAGGGTGTATAATTCCTGCTGCAGTCGCAAAGCATTACAGCCTTGGCATGTTTAAACCCACGCCCACTGTCTCTGCAGCTACAGAGTGTAGCAGTAAAAGCGCAGCTCATTCACAGTGTTTTACCGCCCCTCAACCTCTAGTCTGAACAAGCCCTTAAGATAATCTTATTCTAAAATTCAACTAATAAACAACAACTTTTTTCCTGCTTGACAAGTCGCATGATTGCCTATCTTAGCTTATATACTCTCATATGTGTCAGGTCCTCTGCTGCTCCTCAACTGTGTGCCAGAATTATTATATATTAGCTGGACAAATAGTGCTCTGATTGCAGATTGAAATAAAAGGAAACCCTATGCTGGTTGCACGACTCCTCACCACCCTATATAATGGAACAGTATATAATGGTTATAAAACCAGATCAGAAACCATCATTTGTGACACAGACATTAGAAAAGCAAAAGAAACTCCAGACTGATATTGAAACAGATATTGCAAAATGAGGTTCAGGTGAACAAGTTATTGTATATTAGTGGTGCACCAAAATTACGCCGAAAATGGTGTTTTCGGCAGGCGGCCGAAAGAAAAAAAAAGTGCAGATAATAGAGCCGAAAAGGGGCAGGGCCACCCTGCCGGGTTCTGGACATGTCGTATCCTGGCGCGTCCCTGTCAGAGTCCCCCCTCCCTCCTCCTCCTCTCACGAGTGTCATGAGATGCAGCCTCCCCAGTGCCTGGTAGTGCGATCTCACGCTGTGTGTCAGAGATCTGAATCACCGTGCAGCCGCTACAAGAGATGGTTAGAGACTGAGGACATGACACAAGAGATGGTTAGAGACTGAGGACATGACACAAGAGATGGTTAGAGACTGAGGACATGACACAAGAGATGGTTAGAGACTGAGGACATGACACAAGAGATGGTTAGAGACTGAGGACATGACACAAGAGATGGTTAGAGACTGAGGACATGACACAAGAGATGGTTAGAGACTGAGGACATGATACAAGAGATGGTTTGGAGACTGAGGACATGATACAAGAGATGGTTAGAGACTGAGGACATGATACAAGAGATGGTTTGGAGACTGCCGACTGCATTTTTCTTGAGCTTTTCTTGTACTAAAGGTGCCAATAATAGCCAACAATAAATTCGTATTAATGTAAATTGATTATATTAATTAAAAAGTCGAACAAACTACAATTGTATATAAAGATATAAATATTTTTTAAAAACTGTCATTTTCTGTATCGGTTTTTGGCCTAGTGCATCCTTCACTTTCGGTACCAAAATTTCTATTCGGTGCACCCCTACTGTATATTGGGGGAGATCTACTAAACAGTTCACACCCATGTGATCCGATTCAGGTACAAAAATTGTCAGTTCGCACAATCTGGGGGTGTCATTAACTTTGTATTGAGACTCCCAGCGGTTCGCATAAGGCAGTGTGAACTGCGAGTCCTATGCGATGCGGGAACTTGTGCTGGATTCACATTGGCTCTTGCATCGCATGTGTGTGAACCAAGCCTTAATATCCCTATTTTTACTGTTCTAATACATTTTGCTTTCTTGCTTTGACAGCTTTACAAACTATAAAATAAATGCAGATGCAATCAGTATCCCTTTCACATATTTTTTATATAGCGTATCATAGCATAGACTTACTATCATACATAATACAGGGTAATGTGCCTTCTGCTCTAAATTATAAGGGTGTCAGGATTCACGGAGGAGTTCTGTGACCTTTACAAAAGCACAAGTTCATAGTCCTTTCATAGATCATAATAATTATGTATACAGTACCTTGCAAATGTATTCAGACCCTTGAACTTATTCTCCCATTTTACTGACTAATCGATCCTACACAGAAATGTAGTTTGTTGAGATATTTGTACTGCAAAGCACTTAATGCAGACCAAGCAGTAAAAAAAAATGAGGCCCCCTGCCCTATCAATGATGGCAAAAAAAAAAAAAAAAAATGGCGTGTAGTATAAGACCCTAAAGTGGTTGTAAACTTCAGACATGAAATATGAACAAAGCATATCCCTTTATAGTGTGTACTTGTCTCAATCCAGGGCACTGTCATTTCTGTCTGGCTCGAATGAGTCACTTCTGACAATTTATCCTGTCCCCAAAATAAAGAAAGGTGACAGGAGGAGGAATCTTCAACACACAGCCTGTGATTGACAGCCTCAGCTCTGTTAGTGTGTGAAGGGGGTGTGTGCCTTCCCTCCAATCAGCTCTCTGCTCTCCTCACTGAGTAAATTCAGCTCCCCTTCCCCTGCTTTAAAGGAAGCTCAGACAAGCTGTATAAATTCTGGACTTTGAACGGCTGTAGTAAAAGAGAAGACAGCGGATAAACAGGTAGAACTTATGTTGGAGGATTTGTTTAATCTCTGTGTATCGCTTGAGGATAGTCAGTTCACCGGGTATATGTAAGGGTTTAAAACCACTTTAAATATACTTAGCTTATCCCCAGTTTTTGGCCATGGCACCAGAACAAAAGTGACGTTCCTCTCCTTCTAGCAAGATCCTAGGGAATGCTGGGTTTTCAGAATCTCAGTTGCACTGTGCTGGATCGACAGGTCACAAGATTTTGGGTACTCAGCATTCCCCGAGATCTTGCCAGGAGGATAGTAATGCCACCCTCCTGCAGTAGGGAAGCTTAAAGTGATTGTAAACAAAACATTTAGGTATAGAAATAAGAAAAAAAATACAACATTATAAATACCCTTTTTTCCCTTTTTTATAAGTGATCACATCCCATGTTCTCTGCTGGGGGAGGAGAAGCAGCAGTACACTGAGCTTTCCCAGTGAGAGTTTGTGCGGGGGGGGGGGGGGTCAGAACAAGTCTGATCATTGGAGGAGAGCAGGCTAAGATCCCAGCAGAGCTTGAGAAATGACCACGGTATGCTCTCCTGCTTAGTGTGGTCAGTTTTTAATAGGAAAGCAGAGGGACTGGCAAGAACACCATGGATCACATAAAGGAAACAATACAAAGATATTTTTCTTTTTCATACATCATGGGACGCAGAGTCAGGCTAATATTTATTACCTGCTGGGTTATACTTCATCATCAGGTGAATAGACACTGCTAGACCAATGGTCTTCAGACAGGAAGAGATCCCCTATATAACCCCTCCAATACAGGAAGTACTTTAGTTTTTTACCAGTGTCCGCAAGGTGGATGGCACGGTTTGTTTGAGCTCTCTGAGCTCCAGGTCTCTAGTCCCACAAACGATTCCAAAAATGAATCAAGGGATTGACCGATCGGATCCATTTGACACGGGCTTTTATGCTTAGATAAATGGTACTTGAGTCTCGCAAAGAAGACTCAAGATCCTGCGAGATTTTGCCTGTAACGTGGCCTCCGGGCACTGGACCCTGCGAAGTGGAAATCCTGGACATTACAGCACTAAGGCATTTCCTGCAGGGTGCTGTACAGGTCCAAGGGAGTGGACCCTAAACATGAAAAGGTACACAGTCCTTGAAGGCCCAAGTGACAGGAACCCGTCGCGAAGGGTGAAGATTGGGCCCTTAGCTTCTAAGTGGCCCTGCACCTGGACGGGTAAGTGAAACCCCTTTATTTTATTATCGTGGGGTGTCCCAGTGATTGTAACAATCAGTCAAGCTAGCGAAAGGCTGGACACCTGTGTGCGGTGACCATATGGGGGAGTTCTGGGCTAGCTGTGGGTGTTTGCAAAGTGTACCTTTTTTTGCTTGCGTCTGGCTTTTTTACCTGTAAGATGGCCCACGACTGTGCTCCATTTCACCTTGGTTCGCCATGGTGCACGTGCGTTCGCAGGAGCGCCGTTGGGCTCAGTAGTTTGTTTGTTTGGCGGCCATGGCGCACGCGGCTTCGCCACACATGCACCTTAGCCTTTATCTGGGAGCAAGAAAATTTGCGTCATACGAGAATACAGTCACGCGCATTCGCCGGGACTGCGCACATACGCATAGACTGTTCAGGCGCACACCCAGCTTATTTAAGCTGCGCAGGTCAAGCATGTGGTGCTTCGAGAAGGCAGCTGTGGGACACAGAGCAGGCTCTGAATAGACACTTGCAGTGGTTTATTTTTCCCTACCCGGGTCACGCCAGTCACCAGGTGTTGCATAGCAGGCTAAAGGTGCTTAGCAGGATTGTTGCATAGGGCTTGGTGAACCCTATTAAAGAGTCTCCCTTCTGAGGTGTTTTGATTACACCCAAGTACTCTTTGTTTGCAGGCATTGAATGTCTTTCAAAAAGAGGAGTGGGACTAACATCACAGGGAAGGGCACACCTACGTCATCAGTAGTTCCTGATGAACCTAGTCGTATCCCTAGTGTTGTATCCCCTGAAAGACCAGGGGCTCCTGGGCAATCTGAGCCGCTGCGCCTATCTGGTTTTGTGCCTACAGACAACGCTGCTGCTTCACCCTTTATCACTAAGGATGAACTGTCCTCAGCCCTAGCCGGGTTAGAGCACAGGATTGCCGGCATGATTGCCTCCATCCTGCAGGGTGGCAGAAAACGTGACAGATCCCCCTCCCCAGAGGGGGATGCATTCAACACTTCTGGGAGAGACAGATTCCTTTACCCCCTCTACATGCTATGGTTTGTTTTCTGAACACTGCTTTACTACAGAGCTGAAAAGAAGAAGAGCAGGGGCATCTCTAAGGGAGGTGTGTTACCGGTCAGATCACCAGATAAAAACAGAGGGGAAAAAAGATTAATAATAGAAAACAAATGCAGCCACATTTATGGATTGAAGGGATGGTTCCCCCGATTAAGAATCCGGAAAATTGCAAAACCTCGCCAGCCCCCTCTGGCAGATCATACCACACAGACGGATATCATAGTTGGAGAGAGTGAGCAATCTGCAAGATCCAGTCTGCCGAT
Organism: Aquarana catesbeiana; assembly: GCF_042186555.1. Taxonomy (NCBI): domain Eukaryota; kingdom Metazoa; phylum Chordata; class Amphibia; order Anura; family Ranidae; genus Aquarana; species Aquarana catesbeiana. Next base: position 385,659,537 of record NC_133329.1, on the reverse strand, counting down.
TTTGGTGTTGACATCCACAAGCTAAAGGCCACGGCTGGGTTATAAGCCATTTGCCCTTTATGCTTACTATCTGGTAAGCAGGTCTATGTTACAGTGGTGGGCACTCTCCTATTATACACCGTGGTGACATCAACAAGCTGAAGTGATTAATTATGGACTTTCTGCATATTCATATGTGTTGATTTGATCAATTGATTGATCCCTAACTGAACTACATACTAGCCTGGGCAGAGGCTCATGTGCCAATAATATCGGCAATCCATATCGCGGGAGTAGAGAACTGGAAGGCAGATTATCTCAGCCGCCAGCAGATCCCCCCAGGGAAATGGTCCCTACACCCAGAGGTGTTCAAGGAAATTTGCCAACGTTGGGGATGGCCAGAGGTCGACCTACTAGCATCCAGGTTCAACAAGCTACAGCAGTTTGTGTCTCAAACAAGAGATCCTTTGGCAATTGGAGCAGATGCTCCGATAGTTCCATGGAGCCAGTACTCCCTGGTTTATCCTTTCCCTCTGATCCCTCTCCTTCCACATTTGTTGCGCAAGATTTGGAGAGAGGGGATTCCAGTCATTCTGGTGGCACCAGCCTGGCCCAGAAGCCCCTGGTTCCCGGAGATTGTGAGACTGACAATAGACGGGCCATGGACGCTTCCACGTTGCCCTGATCTACTGCCTCAAGGTCCTATATTCCACCCCAATTTACAGTCTCTAAATTTTATGGCATGGCTATTGAAGCCAGGGTGTTAAAGGACCGTGGCATCTCAGGACCAGTGGTGTCTCTCTAGTGAATGCTAGAAAATCTATCACTAGGAAGATTTATCATAAGGTCTGGAAGACTTATATTGCTTGGTGTGAAGCCAGAAAATGGCATCCTGGGAAATATGTGATTGGGAGAATTCTCTCTTTTCTACAGTCAGCTGTGGAGATCAAAATTGGCTTTGAGTACAATCAGAGGTCAAGTTTCGGCCCTATCAGTATTCTTCCAAAGGCCTTTAGCCTCCCATTCACTGATCCGAACCTTTATGCAAAGGGAAACTCGCTTGCTTCCCCCCATTAGGTCACCTATGTGTCCTTGGGACTTGAACTTGGTGCTGTCTGTGTTACAGAAACAACCATTTGAACCTACCCTGTTTCCCCGAAAATAAGACCTAGCGTGATTGTCAGTGATGGCTGCAATATAAGCCATACCCCCCAAATAAGCCCTACCCTGCTTCCCCGAAAATAAGCCCTACCCTGAAAATAAGACCTACAATGACTTTAACTAGAGCTTATTTGGGGGGTATGGCTTATATTGCAGCCATCGCCGACAATCACGCTAGGTCTTATTTTCGGGGAAACAGGGTATTAAGGAAATTCCATTAGACTTGCTGTCACGCAAGATAGCCTTCCTGATGGCTATCACCTCGGCCAGAAGGGTGTCGGAGTTGGTGGCCCTTTCATGCAGGGAACCGTACTTGATCTTTCACCATGACAGAGTCGTGTTACAACCTGTTCCATCCTTTTTGCCAAAAAAGGTGTTGGCCTTTCATTTAAATCAGGACATTATTTTGCCTTCTTTTTTCTCTCAGCCTCGTTCAGCGGAAGAGAGACGACTGCATTCTTTGGACGTTGTCCGGGCAGTCAAGTTTTATTTGTCTAGATCTGTGGAGATTGGAGGATCAGACTCTTTTTTTGTTTTACCAAAAGGACCCAAGAAAGGGCAGGCAGCTTGCAAAGCTTCCATCGCCAATTGGGTCCGTCCATTGGTCGTTCAGGCCTACGGTATGAAACATAAAGCTTCTCCCTTTAGGGTGAGAGCTCATTCTGCCAGGAGTGTAGGAACCTCCTGGGCTTTTTGCCATCAGGTATCTGTGGCTCAGAATTGTAAGGCTGCTACCTGGTCTTCAGTGCATACGTTCACAAAATTCTATCAAGTGGATGTTCGAGCAGCCGAGGATTCGGCTTTCAGCCAGAGTGTACTGCGGGCTGCCGTATAAGTTTTGATGGCTATTGTTTGGCAGGGTGTCTCCCTCCCCTCAAGGCTATTGTTCTGGGACGTCCCAGCAGGTAATAAATGTTAGCCGGACTCTGTGCCCCATAATGTATGATAAATAAAATAGAATTTTTACATCATACTTACCTGTAAAATCATTTTCTTTGAGTACATCATGGGACACAGAGATCCCTCCCCTCTTTTTTGAGGATTTAGTGCTTGCTAAATTACTTCCTGTATGGGAGGAGTTATATAGGGCATCACTTCCTGTCTGAAGACCTCTGGTCTACCAGTGTGCATTCACCTGATGAAGTATAACCCAGCAGGTAATGAATTGCCTGACTCTGTGTCCCATGATGTACTCAAAGAAAAGGATTTTACAGGTATGACATAAAAATCCTATTTTTCATACAAGTAGATGGTACAGCAGA